>NC_092633.1:5052790-5687790 GCF_039555335.1 Amphiura filiformis
GTTATAATATGGTTGGAATACTAGAAACCTTCTTAGAAGAGTGTGGATGTTAAAAGGAATAACCCAATTGTCGCATATGTTATATATGTTCATATGATCACGAGAGCCGATTTGATCGAAGTTAGATATGTATGTTACATATTTGTATGCTATAAATCGATGATTTCATTACAATGCAATATTTTACAGCAATAGAAAGCCTTGGGTTAATAGTCTAGTCGAATTGTGTTCAATGTTTTCTGCGAATATATCAGTGTTTAATTTGTACTCACTTTTGTTTTAAATATGAAACTGAAAGTATTTTAATATTGAAGGTTTTACCAATGTAATAACCCAATGTTCCCTATTGGCTGTTCTCGATCTCATTGTTGTATGTGGAATTCTCAAACGCCTTTAGAACAACTAGCTGGTGGCGCACTTGAACCCTTTCTTTGGGCTATCTTTTTGTGAAAGATGTCCTATATCATATTGATGGAGGAGAATCTAGACAAAACAAAAGGGTTAAACAGCTTTAAAGAAATACATGTATATTAAAAAGTTTTTAACATGATGATCTGGAACATTGAATAAACTTCGCCGAATAAAACACATTTTGTTTGGATGGGAAAATGATTTCATGTTATGTTAGTGAATTAAAAACAATGACTCCAAACAGGGAGCAAATATGACCATAACACTGATGTAAGTCTTTATTTTTTATTTTGCAAATTATCGTCCGAGGAGTCAGACAACAGCAGCTGATATGATATCGGTTATCTTCAGTAGATAGCAACTATATACACAACCTGAAAGGGGCTATCTTCAGTAGATAGCAAGATGCACAAAGATAAAATTCTTTGCAGTTCAGTTATATTTTTGTTTTATTAGAATAAAAACAACTAAACCAATTCAATATTATTCATCACCAATTTCCTACCAAAGCTTCGTGAACATCGACAATTATGTTGAACTTGCATAAAAGTCGTTTAGAACTATATGCAAGGTACTCTATGTAACCTGCTCCTGCTACAGTTAACGTAATCAGAACAATCTTACCAAAAGCATAAGCTTTCACTTAAAGGGGTATTTCGTGAGTTTAGTATCTTATTTTAAGGGTATGATTCAATAGTTATCCAAGAAAAGAGCTTTTTTTCTGCTGTCAAACACATTTTTGCTTCTAATATCATAACCGCTTGTGCATTTTATTTCAATAATTTTGAATCAGATTTTTTGGTACATGCCTGAATGTGAGGCACAAATACAATGAAAATATCTGACCACCAACCTTTAAGCGTTGAAGAATGTTCGGTTTCTAATAATACGAAATAATGTCGAGTTATGAGCTACATATATATTTGCATGTTCCCTATAGACGAATCCAACGAGCAAAGTCATGGTCAGGATTTGGTCGGCCATTGTTGGGTCCCCGCATGCACCAAACAGGCGTTGTGAGTGCCCAATTGGGTGGATTAAAGCCGCTTAAAATTCGATGTTAGATTCTTTTGTGTTGTAAAATGTCATCATTCTTTTGTCTACGTGTAACTCGAGTGATAGAATGCAGTTTAAAATACCCTCCAAGGCCGCATCATTTCACATTTTAGGTGAGATAGAGCCGACGGGGACCCAGCTAATGGCTGCCATTGAGGTGTAGGAATGCGTGAAATTGGATTCGTCTATACGTTCATAGATTTTCTTGTCTGGAAAGTTTGTTTATGAATGCAAGGATGCTAAAAGAACATACGAGGTGGGGAAAGGGGAGAAAATACAGTGTGAATAAAGATTGTAAACGCCGCTTGTTCTGGAGTTGTTCACCCAAAGGCTGTCGATCGTTCCCTGACGCTTTGCACATTAGACCTCTGAAACCCAAGAAACGCTAATAGATGTAGCTTGGAGTCATAAACTTCGCGGCTGTCCTTACATTATTACGCACGGGCCTGTCATGGCTGTACTCTCGTGCTGCGCTAGTGAAAACAAAATCATGGGCATGATGACATTTTATGAATTTCGACTAAAAAACGGAAATATCGGGTTGTATTTTAAAATCAATGCAGTACAGATTTATTTAGCTATATCAGTTCATTAAGTACCAAAGACGCATTCATATTTCAAAACAGTTCGGGGACTAGGTATTCTAAAATTACAGAAATAATATATTTTGAATAGATTTATTTGACAGTTATGCAAGCAGGTATATTGGATGAATTTCAGTCAACGTTGAAAGAGGATGAATGGATAGTCAACTTAGTGGCATGCATGGTATAGAGAATTTTATGAGATTTTAGAGAAGATTGAAATAGCATAGGACCGATGTGGGTAGTGAGGTTAGGTAAGTCAAATCGCACAGTGCAGGAGAGCATGATATATTTCACTGAGTGTTTAGTATATATTACAGATATTAAGGGGTACTACACCCATTGATTTTTTTTTGCTTTTTTTTGCATTTTGTGAAGCAATTCCAACAAAAAATTGGACAATGTGGTATGCAAAATGAAGGGGCAAATCTTCTCGTTTTATTGGTGGCATCGGTATCAAATTATGTAGCTTACATGCTTTTGAAGATAGAAGCCAAAAGGAGGTACATCACTGATGATTTAAATTCACTTCATTTTGGAAAGCTTACTATCAACGGATTTCGTTAAAATTTTGGATATGTGTTGCTAACACATTAGGGAAATAATGTTGATATGTAAAATGGGAATAAGTGGTCCCTGATTTCTTTTATGACTTCATGAACTTGGTGCTCCACAACTATCAAAAACGAACTGGTTAAAATGCTTCTATTTTCAATGTCGAGCTATATTTTGTATTTTGAACTTGCAACACTATGTCACTGAAACTTAATTAAGCCATAGGTAACAGGTTACCACATCCACACTACAACAATGTTGAAAAAAGATTGTATTTTTGTCACCTATACCACCATATTAGGTAGTTTTCCGTAAGCTTCATTTTTGTGATTTTGGTAACTATTTTATATTTATTTGCCCAATCCAACTCAACTAGGCAATCTAAATTGTACTCACCATTTACATCCCAAGGTATTTTAGTATATCCACCTCACACATTTCCATTATATATCCAGTAACAGACAAAATATCAAAATTGATGCCTCATTATGACATGTATGATATCACAGACTATCACATGTATTCAAAATTGATGCCTGAATTTGACCTGAACCAATTGACCTATAACCTGACCTTTGATGACCTTATAGCCTTTTTTAATCTCTTTTCCTAACAACATATTATAGAAGATACATACATGGTGTTGTATTAAATTGTCTATGTGGAAGAGATTATTTAGGCCTATTTAATTTATTCAGTGTTATAATCAGTGAGTATATTTCTATAGATAGTATAACAAAGGATTTAATGTATTCTATTCATGTATTCTACTTGGACATGTTCAATAGAATAAATTATGGTTTGTTATGAAACACACATCTCAGTTACCAGGATACAGTAAACAAAAAAATATATAGGGCTAAAATGATTTTCTAAAATGGTTTAAAACCACTTTGTATGTAGAGATATTTTATAAGTTCAGGACATGAGATGATGAACATATTTATATACTTTATAAATTTGCAACAAAAAAAAGAAGATGGGTACTGGTGAAAATCAGGGTATTAAATCGCCTTAAGTCAACGATATCAAGATTATTTTATACATGGCAAGAACGTGAAATTGAAATGCATTCATGAATGAATAAGTAAAACGAGAAAGATTAGCAATTGTTGGTATAAGCTGTGAAAGTTCTTAAAGAACGCACAAATGTATTAGGGAGGGAGTGTGGTTATATAATTAATATGTGTTAATGTTGCGAAAATCTGATCAAAAGATTAATTGATTCGTCTCGATCAATAAAATTTATATGGAAGCAAAAGAATATTCTGTCCAGGGAGACATGACCAAAACCGTCCTTACTACAATGTAGAAACTGTATAGTAAGAATAATAATACTATTTTGTCAGAAAGAAAAACTCAAAAAGCGTAATAATTCTAAACACTATAGCACACAAATATCCCCTACTGGACACTGTAAAATAAGAAATAACGATAATATTAATGTCAAAAAAGCAACCAAAATCCCCCTTACACTGTAATAAGAAATAATGTACAAAATTATTACCAAAGACCATCCTTCCTAGACACTGAGAAATAGCGATAGTACTGTTATAAAAATACTACCAAAAACCTTCCTTCTAGACACTGTAGTAAGAAGTAATAAGAGTGCTGTCAGAAGAAAACCTGAAACCTTCCTTTCTATAGACACTGTAGTTCCTTCCTAGAAACTGTAGTAACAACATTAATAGCGATAGTACTGTTAGAAAAAAACCCCTTCATTCCTAGAAAGTGTAGTAAGTATTTTTATCACCCTTATATCACATTAAGAAGTTCAAAATTCTTTTGAATATTCTACGTTGAATATTTGGAGTATATAAATATATGGAACTTCAGAAATAACACAAGTACGGTCAGAATAACATTTGCAAAAATCTTCCTCCCTTGACACTGCAGTAAGAATAGCGATAAAACTGTCAGAAATACATTACCATAAAACCTTTCTTCCTAAACAGTGTAGTAAATAAGAAATAATGATAGTAAACAGAAAACAAAATACCAAATATTTTCTTAGTAGACACTGCAGTAAGAAATAGTTTTATTACCTTCATAACCAAGTACCAATTTCTTTATGATATTCTTGTCATAAATATTACCAACACTATAGATACAACAATATAAGTGAAAGAATGATATTCTTGACACAAAACGCTACCACAAACTCATAAGTCTCTTATTATTAGGCACTGCATGAACCCAGGATAGCAAGTTGTCCAGATAAAAAGGGTGAAATTTCACTCTTATAAACCTTATAAACGGTGACATTTTACTCTAAGTTCACTTACAAAAGATTGAAATTTCACTCTATTAACTTGTAGAAAAGGTAAATTTCACTCTTATAAAGGGTGAAATTTCACTCTAAGTTCACTTGTAAAAGAGTGAAATTTCACTCTAAATTTACGTCTTTACTTCTTTGTTGTCACTCTTTGTTGAAGTAATCAAATTTCGGAATGGTGAATTTCAATAATTTATTTATATAAAAGAGTATTTGGTTTTTAATGACAAAGGCAATAATCACGGCATAAACAGCTGAAACTAACGTCTCGTGAACACCGCTGATGGGTTGGCGCCGAAATAGTTGTTAACCTCCTTTTTGAAGCTGGCTCATAGTTTGGTAGCTAGAATATGTTCTGGGAGGGTATTCCATATTCCGTCGGTTGATGGTACAAATGATCGTTGATGGCTGACAATAATTGATCTTGGCGTCTCGACTGCTAAGATATAAGATCTTCTGAGACGGTGATCCATGCAGTGTCTGACTGTTAGGCATTATGGCATTAGAGTTATTAAAGGATATGCGATGGAAGGGCGTAGCTGCTTCAACTGCCCTCTGGTATCTCAGTGGCTGAATATGTTGTGTTAATTCTCAGGCAATCCAACTAGCTCTGTTTTGGATGGTATCAAGCTGTGCTAGGGAAGTGTGTGGCACCAACGCGCTCTACCAAGCTATGCTACCATACTCGATCTTGGAGCCTATCATTGCCAGTTGCTTTGCAATTTTAGTAACAACGGGATTCCAGGGTAGGTCATTTCTGAGAGCGAGGCCCAGGCTTGTGCCGAATAAACTGAGATTAGTTTCCCTTAATATCCCTGTGTTTGGATATTGTAATTATTTTACATTTTGCTGCTCCAAATAGGACATTTCATGTTAAGCCCCTTGCTCTATCCCAGATCTTAATTGAATACTGGATTTCATGAATGACATGGCGTCATCAGCATACAGGATGGATTGGCTGTATTGGTCAGGTTTGCTGAGTAATCGATTAAAATGATAAAGAGCTGAAGCAGGAATTAATATACACTTCTTTGACTAATCAAACTACCTGCAAGCAAGCTCTTGGCTGACAATTTCTAACTAAGACAACTAACGGCTAAAATTATGAAAAAAATGGGCCAATCGATAATTTGGTCAGGAGAGACTATGGAAGAATTCGATTTTTTAAGGACAAATTTCGCGTTCTTATCTTTCGAATTACAAAATTTAAATTTTGTGCTTTTGCATCCCCGACATGATGGCTCCAAAAGTATAGGTTTTCATAAGTCAGGAATCTTGTCCGTGGGACTGTAATTCAGAAGGGAAGATCTGACCCTGTAGAAGGCCATTTGAATTGACCCCAACACCGCAAGACATATTACATATTGTCCAAACACAAGAAGAGCGATTTTTATTTTACTTTAGTTGAATATAAACTTTTACTGACTTTAAAAACATTGTGTGTCTTAGTAAAAGCTTATAAATCTACAACACATTCACATGTTACGGTAAAATGTTGGCAATCCATGCTGCTGCTAGCTACTATCTATAAATCAATTAACTTTCATGGTAAGAAATCTGATCACGCCTCTCCACTGTGCCGTCAACTTCATTGGCTTCTTGTTGTCAACGAATTGAACTTTAAACTCTTGCCATTGTTTTCAAATGTTTTTCTAATAGTACACCTCCATACATCTGTGTTCATCTGAAAAATGATATTATGCATCTGGACCAAAACTTTAGAGCAATTTGCAATTTCAAACTGATTATGCCATTTCTCTTACTCAATTCAAAAGCAGACATTCAAAAGTAGTTTTATGACCCACCTCATATAAGTGAATTGTTGTTTTTGTAATTTGTACATTATTTTGTAAAGCACTGTGGTATTTCTGTTAGGGCGGTATAAATACCATGCTTGCTTGCTTGCTTGCTCACCCATCCACTCACTCACTCACTCAAGCAAGCAAGCAATCAAGCAATCATGCAATCAATCAATCAATCAATCAATCACTTACTGTTGAAATAATGTTTTACCATTGAAATTGTATTATAACAATTTACAGCATTTTAACAATGATAGGGAGATTTCTGCAATGTATGGTGTAATTCCTGCTTGTCACAATCTGTCAAGGTGCTATGGGTATTCCCAATCACATTAATGCAGCCGTGATCTGTGCCAAGCTACCAAGGATGCGCTCCTGGAGGAAAAGACTTGATCTCCAGCGATGCCATCTTAATGAATTAGTGCTGTGTTAAAGTAAGCCCAATTGTATGTTTGTATGTATGAATTCATCGGACGAATTCTTAGCAATTCAAATAAGTCCGCTTATTACGATTCGAGGCAATGCTGTTACAGGGAAATCAACACTCTAAAGCTCTCATGCTTGTTTCTTTTATACAACTGTCATACCTAAGTCAGTACTATTGTCCATTATGTGATCAGCATAACCTGTAAGACATAGATTTGTGATCGGGTGTGAGTCAAAGCCATGTTGTTCACTTTGTGTTTTCTATTTTCGTTACTTTTTTCCCGTTTTTCTTAAAAAGACAAGTTCGTAACATGCACATGCTTACGGATATTGTCTCTTTCAAGTTAAAAATTCGAATATCTATTGACAATGAATAACCTAGATTACCAAATATAATCATGACATGCCTTCCTATTTCTTCTTTTTGGTTCACTGAAACTATATCTTATACGAATCTATTTACCCTGTGGGAAGAACGCTTGAAATGTAAATGTGAAATAAATCGATGCTAAATCGATGAAAGCAATTGATCCAATACCTGACACAAAGTCAGGCGGGTTTTATTTCACGTTGTACGAAAAAATATGTTGATTTCAACTTGCATTTATTTATGTAAGGGGCTGTTTTTTTTTCTCGGAAATCCTTAACAAGTAAAACGAGAAAACAAAATGTGAAAATGTAGAATTACTTGATATTGGAAGAGAAAGATCTTGCATTAAAACCTCACATTTTGTTTCAATTGCCCGCTGAACAGAAGATATTGGAATAACATAATTTGCAGTGGTGAAAAAGGGCATATTTTCTTTTCTATGAAATAGATAGTTAAGGCATGTTGGTTTACTGACAAAAAAACCCGTAAGAAATAAAAATATCAATTATCATCATGATCATGCGTGACTATTGCAGTATACGAACGTACGAGGCCAGAACTTCTCATATCAGATAACGCGGTACTGGTTCAATCATAGATGATGATCTATGGTTCAATCAAGCGTAGTCGGTTGCTATTCATTTGCACATGTATTTCACTTTTAATTGTATAATTTATTATTACGGTAAAAATATGAAAAAATGGTGGTGGGGGGGGTCGGATACTCAGTACAAAAGACCAACAGGTACGTATTGCAGATATTAGTCTCATTTTTGGGGCACTAGTGTAACACTGGTCCACTTTCTAAGTCAAGTATGGTATAAAAATTGGATTATTTTTCCACATTTGAACCAACTAGAGCCAGATTTTGAACAAAATGAAATTCTGTAAAGGTATCGAGAAATTTGCCATAAAAAGATGCCTGAGGTGTAATAATTAGGTCAAATTTTGTTGAAAAATGTGTATGAATAATAAATGGGTTCACTTTTAGATACTTGGAAGCACGATCCTATCCATACCAAACGTGAGTACACTTTCGGAATTAAAATAGGAACAAAGTGTGTTGTAATAGTTACTATAGTTATTCTAAGTTATTAAGATTGCTTTGTTTCCCTATAGATTGATGTACGTCCACATGGGCTACGTAGAGAGAGCTGGTCCGAATTTGATGATATTGAAACGGCAGCAATGGTTTACACACTGCCACTGCATAATTACGTCTGTGTAATTAGCATGTTTAGGGTCCACACCACAAATCACCATAATGAGAACAAATTTTTTTTGTTTGAGTTGGATAGTTAAGATAATATCCCAACAAACATAAATATGTTTCTAAAACGTTATAAACGTGTTAAAAACGTGATTTTAGTTTCGGGCAAAATGTTTTAATAACATTTATATGTCGGGTTATGTAAAGATCATGAAAATGTTTTAAATTGTTTAGATGCTGTCAAAATGTTACTATAAACTATTTTTGCCAAACATATTGCACATGTTTTTGTGAACACTTGTATAACATTATCTTAGATTGTTTTCAAAAATGTTATTAAATCGTTTTATACCCTTTTTCTACCCTTCGCATTTGTGATTGCTGGGATAGTCTTAGACTAAATCTGTCAGTCTTCTAACCTACGTGTGGCGTCATTATAATGTCATTTTGGTTGACGTAATTAAATGCATTAAACTTTTGCAGCGCTACATACAAATTACCAAAGTTTCGCTTAAAACGCTTAACAAAAAACACCTTTCAAATACCTGCATTCATAAACGTTGAAGCGCATAGAACAATGTCCCATAACTCTTGAGCGATGGCAAGTTCTCGACGATCGATGATATGTCTTACGGGCTGACTAAACCCGCGGCAAGACCTGATAGGAAAACAATCTCGTACAAGATGACCGTGTGTGTTACTATCGTGTGACATCATAGCTACGAATGTGACAAGCAAACAAATATGTTAGACAGAAAATCACGGGAGAAAATCTCACCCCAAAATTGAACCATAGTCCTGATATAACTAGTTTTGTGTCACACATAACAATTAAATACAAAAGAAGTAGGTCTTTTTATCTCCCAAATAAAAGTACGATTCTATTTGATATCTTTTCTCCTTGAGGAAGATGACACTGCCATATGTGTAATTCTTTGTCAGTTTTATATTAATTTTAAGCTGAAAACTGTTGTTATAAGGGTGTGGTAAAAGGAATAACCCAATTGTCGCATATGTTCATATGACCCCGAGAGCCAATTTTATCGAAGTTAGATATGTATGTTACATATTTGTATGCTATAAATCGATGATTTTCATTACAATGCAATATTTTACAGTAACAGAAAGCTTAGGGTTAATAGTCTAGTCGAATTGTGTTCAATGTTTTCTGCGAATATATCAGTGTTTAATTTGTACTCACTTTTGTTTTAAATATGAAACTGAAAGTATTTTAATATTGAAGGTTTTACCAATGTAATAACCCAATGTTCCCTATTGGCTGTTCTTGATCTCATTGTTGAATGTGGAATTCCCAAACGCCTTTAGAGCAACTAGCTGGTGGCGCACTTGAACTCTTTCTTTGGGGTATCTGCTAAAGATGGCCTATATCATATTGATAGAGGAGAATTTAGAAAAGAAAAAGGGCGAAACAGCTTTTAAGAAATACATGTATGTTAAAAAGTTTCTGACTTGATGATCTGGAACATTGAATAAACTTCGCCGAATAAAACACATTTTGTTTTGATGGGAAAATGATTTCATATTATGTTAGTGAATTAAAAACAATTACTCCAAACAGGGAGCAAATTTGACCATAACACTGATGTAAGTCTTTATTTTTTATTTTGCAAATTATCGTTCAATGTTTGAGGAGTCAGACAACAGCAGCTGATATAATATCGGTTATCTTCAGCAGATAGCAACTATATATACACAACCTGAAATGGGCTATCTTCAGTAGATAGCAAGAGGCACAAAGATAAAATTCTTTGCAGTTCAGTTATATTTTTGTTTCATTAGAACAAAAACAACTAAACCAATTCAATATCATTCATCAGCATTTTCCTACCAAAGCTTCGTGAACATCGACAATTATGTTGAACTTGCATAAAAGTCGTTTAGAACTATATACAAAGTACTCTATGTATGTAACTTACTGCTCCTGCTACAGTTAACGTAATCAGAACAATCTTACCAAAAGCATAAGCTTTCACTGAAAGGGGTATTACGTGATTTTAGTATCTTCTTTTAAGGGTATGATTTAATACCGTAGTTATCCACGAAAAGAGCTTTTTTCCGTTGTCAAACACGTTTTTGTTTCTAATATCATAACCGCTTGTGCATTTTATTTCAATAATTTTGAATCAGATTTTTTGGTACATACCTCAATGTGAGGCACAATTACAATGAAAATATCTGACCACCAACCTTTACGCGTTGAAGGATGTTCGGTTTCTAATAATACGAAATAATGTCGAGTTATGAACTACATATAATTATATTTGCATGTTCCCTATACGTTCATAGATTCTTTTCTTGTCTGGAAAGTTTGTTTATGAATGCAAGGATGCAAAAAGAACATAAGATATGGGGAAAGGGAAGAAAATACAGTGTGAATAAAGATTGTAAACGCCGCTTGTTCTGGAGTTGTTCACCCAAAGGCTGTCGATCGTTCCATGACGCTTTGCACATTCGACCTCTGAAACCCAAGAAACGCTAATAGATGTAGCTTGGAGTCAAAAACTCCGCGGCTGTCCTTACATTATTACGCACGGGCCTGTCATGGCTGTACTCTCGTGCCGCGCTAGTGAAATAAAAATCATGGGCATGATGACATTTTGTGAATTTCGACTAAAGAACGGAAATATCGGGTTGTATTTCAAAATCAATGCAGTACAGATTTATTTAGCTATATCAGTTCATTAAGTACCAAAGACGCATTCATATTTCAAAACAGTTCGGGGACTAGGTATTCTAAAATTACAGAAATAATATATTTTGAATAGATTTATTTGACAGTTATGCAAGCCGGTATATTGGATAAATTTCAGTCAACGTTTAAAGAGGATGAATGGATAGTCAACTTAGTGGCATGCGTGGTACAGAGAATTTTATGAGATTTTAGAGAAGATTGAAATAGCATAGGACCAATGTAGGTAGTGAGGTTAGGTAAGTCAAATCGCACAGTGCAGGAGAGCATGATATATTTCACTGAGTGTTTAGTATATATTACAGATATTAAGACAACGATATCAAGATTATTTTATACATGGCAAGAACGTGAAATTGAATGAATAAGTAAAACAAGAAAGAATAGTAATTGTTGGTATAAGCTGTATGTGAAAGTTCTTAAAGAACGCACAAATGTATTAGGGAGGGAGTGTGGTTATATAATTAATATGTGTTAAGCGATCTGGAATGAGCGTTTTGAGCGTTTCGACAGTATTTTTTGTGGGACATGAGAGCACATCAGACATATAGAATTGCATTCTGAATACAAAGAATGTCTTTCTGATATCAAATAATTTTCATTTTTTGAAATTCACGATATAACACAAATTTTATGACAAATTATTAAAACTTGATATTTTTCACATTTTTTATATTACTGCAATAAGAAATAGCGATAGTACATGTACTGTCAGAATAACAATGCCATAAAACCTTCCTTCCTAAACAGTGTAGTAAATAAGAAATAATGATAGTAAACAAAAAACAAAATACCAAATATTTTCGTCGCGTGGACACCGCTGATGGGTTGGCGTCGAAATAGTTGTTAACCTCCTTTTTGAAGCTGGCTCATAGTTTGGTAGCTAGAATATGTTCTGGGAGGGTATTCCATATTCCCTCGGTACTAATGATCGTTGATGGCTTACAATAATTGATCTTGGCGTCTCGACTGCTAAGACATGAGATCTTCTGAGACGGGGATCCATGCAGTGTCTGACTGTTAGGCATTATGGCATTGGAGTTTAGGAGCCTCCTCATTGGATATACGGTGGAACTGCCAACTGCCCTGTGGTATCTCTGTGGCTGAATATGTTTTGTTACTTCTTAGGCAATCCAACTTACTCTGTTTTGGATTGTATCGAGCTATGTGGCGCCAACGCGCCGTACCAATACATGCTATGCTAGCATACTCAATCTTGAAGCCTAACATTGCCTTAGAAATCATGTCAGAGTAGGTACAAATTTATGTACGTAGCTGCTCTTCTAAAAAGTCCCAACAGCGGACCAGTTGTCTTTGCCATTTTAGTAACAACGGGATTCCAGGATAGGTCATTTCTGAGAGTGAGGCCCAGGCTTGTGCCGAATAAACTGAGATTAGTTTCCCTTAACATCACTGCGGTTGGATATCCTAGGTCTTGATTGAGTCTTGGATTTCATGAATGACATGGCGTCATCAGCATACAGGATTGATTGGTTGTATTGGTCATATCGATAAATAATCGATCAAAATTATAAAAAGCTGCAGCAGGAAAATACACTTCTTTGACCAATCAAACTACCTGCAAGCAAGCTCTTGGCTGTCAATTTCTCTAACCATGGAATCGATAATTTGGTCAGGAGAAACTATGGAATAATTCGATTTGTTTTAATGACAAATTTCGCGTTCTTATTTTCCTAATTACAAAATTTCAATTTTAAAAATCGATGGCCTCAAAATGTTGTGCTTCTGCATCCCGACGTGATGGCTCCAGAAGTAGGTTTTGATAAGTTAGGAATCTTGTTCGTGGGACTGTAATTCAGAAGGGCAGATCTGACTCTGTACAAGACCATTTGAATTGACCCCAACACAGCAAGACATATTACATATTGCCCAAACACAATAAGATCGATTTTTGTACTTTAGTTGAATATAAACTTTTACTGACTTTAAATTTCACGGAAAGAAATCTGATCACGCCTCTCTGCTGTGCCGACAACGTCATCGGCCATAAAAAGATGCCTCATGTGTAATAAGTAGGTCAAATTTTATTGAAAAATGCAACGTCATCGGCTTCTTGTTCGTAAACAAATTGAATTTAAAACTCTCGCCATTGTTTTCAAATGTTTTGCTAATAGTGCACCTCGATATCTCACCGAACTCATTTTGCCATATGAACCTCTCCATAGTGGTCTCCGCTTTAAGCTTAAAAGCTCTGACTCAAAATTTCTAAAACATCCGCCATCTGTGTTCATCTGAAAAATGATATTATGCATCTGGACCAAAACTTTGGAGCAATTCACATTGATCATTCACTCGGTCGGACATACGGGAACATTGTCCCCTTCGTCCCCTTTGCACAAGCGCGTGCATAGCAACCAGCTCGAGAAAGGGGAACTGCACATGCGCTGCACATGCGTACACTGGTTTTACAAGGCTATTTCCCCTTTGTGACGTCAGCCCGACCAAGAGAATGCCACTTCTCTTACTCAATTCAAAGCAATTAATGTAAGTGAATTGTTGTTTTTGTATTTTTTTACATATTTTGTAAAGCACTGTGGTATTTCTTGCTTGCTTGCTCAATCACCTACTCACTCACTCACTCACTCACTCACTCACTCACTCACTCACTCACTCACTCACTCACTCACTCACTCACTCACTCACTCACTCACTCACTCACTCACTCACTCACTCAATATCAATCAATCAATCAATCAATCACTGTTGAAATAATGTTTTACCATTGAAATGGTATTATAACAATTTACAGTATTTTTTACAATGTATGGTGTAATTCCTGCTTGTCACAATCTGTCAAGGTGTTATGTGTATTCCCTGGTATTCCCAATCACATTAATGCAGCCATGATCTGCGCCAAGCCACCAAGGATGCGCTCCTGGAGGAAAAGACTTGATCTCCAGCGATGCCATCTTAATGAAATAGTACTGTGTTAAAACCCAAGTGTATGTTTGTATGTATGAATGCAATACTCTTACAGGGAAATCAACACTATAAAGCTCTCATGCTTGCTTCTTTTATACAACTGTCATACCTACTCCATATTCCAGAAAAATACAGAACTAATTTTATGGGATTAAAAGAATATTATCATGTTTTGCCAAATGACACATAGCTAATTCCTAATCCTTTAGTTAGTCCAATAAAACTACCAATAAAAATTACATTTTAATATTTCCCCAATTTTTGGAAATAAGGGCCAAAATCATGCGTTTTTAGGGTGTTTTTCGTATGCTGTGACAATCAAGCCCAAAGACTTGTACTAAGACTAATTTCAGTTTATGCATTCTAATGTTTGGGAAAGGCATTTTTCATCCTTATAAGCAACCATTTAATTAAAGTAACACAAAAAAGTGAAATTTAGAGCAAAATTTAGGCATATACTCAAGATTTTGAATGCTTAGACTTGATTTTTGATTTTTGTGACTCGATTGTCAGAAAACATGCCAAAAATGCATGTTTTGGCTCTTTTTTCAAGAAATTAGTAAGATACTGAACCTTTTCTTTTATCTTCAGTTAGGACTAACTTAATGATTAGGATTGAGCTATGTTTCATTTCCCAGAACTTGATAATATTTTTTTAATCCCAAAAAATTAGTGCTGTATTTTTCTGGAATGGAGAGTAAGTCAGTACAACTATCCATTATGTTATCAACATAACCTGTGAGACATAGATTTGTGATCGGGTGTGAGCCAAAGCCATGTTGTTCACATTGTGTTTTCTATTAATTTTCCCGTTTTTTTTAAACAAACAAGTTCATACCATACACATGCTTGCGGAGTTTGTCTCTTTCAATTTAAAAATTCGAATATCTATTGACAATGAATAACCTAGATTACAAAATGAAATCATGAAATGTCTTCCTATTTCTTCTTTTTGGTTCACTGAAACTATATCTTATACGAATCTATTTACCCTGTAGGAAGAACGCTTGAAATGTAAATGTGAAATAAATCGATGCTAAATCGTTGAAAGCAATTGACCCAATACCTGACACAAAGTCAGGCGGGTGTTATTTCACGTTGTACGAAAAATTATGTTGATTTCAACTTGCATTTATTTATGTAAAAACACTACTTAAGGAGCTGCTTTTTTTCTTCTCGGAAATCCTTAACAAGTAAAACGAGAAAACAAAATGTGAAAATGTAGAATTACTTGATATTGGAAGAGAAAGATCTTGCATTAAAACTTCACATTTTGTTTCATTTACCCGCTGAACGGAAGATATTGAAATTACATATTTCAAATTTGCAGTGATGAAAAAAAAACCCAACACATTTTCTTTTCTATGAAATAATTCATAAATAGTTGAGGCATGTTGGTTTACTGAAAAAAACGTAATTGTTGAATTGTTTGCGTCACTTATATTTCTATGTTTCTCTTTTATGTCTCTTGTATGTGTGTGCGCGCATGTGGTACATATGATAAAGCGTGTATAATAAGTAACCATATGGGCAGTAACACAGTTTTGTTATACCGTCATTAGATTTGTTTGCGGAAGATTTCGTCACGTTTCTGACTGGCTTGTCAGAGCAAATTTTACGCATACACTTGTTACATTATATACATACCTTACTCAAACTAAATTAGATTTCTCGCTTTTCATGTCTAGGAGACAGAAATAAAGATTTCAGTTTCTCATGTTAGACAAATTATACGATTGTCCTTATGTACCGTCACAAATTACACATGATGCCCCAGGGATATTGAATATATATATTTCATGTTTATCATCTTAAACGAGAACCATATCCGATGCAGACTTTACATCCAGCAATGACAAACTGCCTCGTCGCAGATGAAGAACCAATAAGGAGAAAATAAACAGAAATATGATGAGGTTGAATAAATATCAACAAATATGAGAGCTAGCCGACATTCAGACATGTCTTCGTCTGCCATGTCATCTGTCTGTGTATCTATCTATCTATCTGTCTGTCTGTCTGTCTGTCTGTCTGTCTGTCTGTCTGTCTGTCTGTCTGTCTGTCTGTCTGTCTTTCTCTCTCTCTCTATCTCTCTCTAACTTTTTCCATCTCCTCTCTCCCCTCTCCCCGCCCTCCCCGCGCTCCCCGCGCTACCCCTACTTCCCCTCTCTCTACCTCTCTTTCTCTTCCCATAGGGCAATTCCGTAATTGCGTCACACACTTTCAGAAGATCATCCAAATAACTTGACATATGTCTCATATCGAAAGATATAGAATGTAGTTTACCGATCTACTATTGAATTTCATCTAACTCCCGGATCTAACATATGTTTTCCAAGATATGGGCAAATATGAAAAATGGCATGTTGCGAACGTACATTCCCAAAAATACCACTTTCAAACACCCTGTACCATTTCTTTTTGTCAAATTAATTTGGCTTATTTTCAAAATTTAGTATAAATACTTTGTTTTGAAAATGTTTCCTTGTATGGATCTATGTCCAATATTGAGAAATAACATCCGGAACTCGTTGCGGACGTACCAATTGACAAAAATCAGAGCGTACGTCCGCACCACAAAAAATGTACGTCCGCAAAAACTGAAACCGAGTAATTTTAACCTGTAAGATTTTTGTCTTTGTCTTTTGTGTTTCTTTAGCTTGGTCCCTCATGCAAATAAAACTGTATTAGTTTCCATCAAAAATCTGTACACTTCAGGTTAATTAGGACTGAAACACATGTACCTCAAAAAGTACACTTTCTGTGAGTACATCCGCAACGGGGGTGTTTTTGTAACCTGTCATGCGAACCGAGAATGGGATTGGAATTAAAGTTTCAGGTTTTATACTCCTATATTTAGATACTTCTAATACAAGTGTTCAAAATCCATATGCCTCTATCAGTTAGAAGATCTGGGTCCTCAAAGTCTCTGAAATGAACCTCCGCAACTACGGAACTGCCTCATAAATTTATAGCTTTCCTTGCGCTATACTCCAACTCATTTTTGATCAAAAATCAGCGTTTGCTTTTTATCAAATTGATTTCCTTACGCGGGACGCCAACGCAAAATTTGTTTGCAACTCAACATTTTGTGCTACCATGTATCCATCTCATCTTTTCACCTCTCTCTCTCTCTTTCTCCCTGCCACCGGGAAGATTTACTTTCCCCTTATCTACTATACACTAATAGCATGTCTGGTGCACTTAACCCTAACAGCTGTCCATGAGGCATGGAAAATATTTGGATACCTGTTGACTCTCACCATTTGAAAAATAGTCTTTATTTTCCTGGTGCTAACTGAATGGTAATATTTTAGTAACAGAAACAGCTGCTGTAGTACTAAACATAGCAAAGCACATAACGGAATGACGATATCATCACATGTTGACGATATTGATTAATTAGGAAAAATCCGTAAGGTCAACGTTGCTGTTTTCTCCGTCAGTATTACTTGTGTGCATATGTGTAAGAAGTACCTGACATTAAAGCGTAAATTTGAAATAGCCCGATGGGTAGTACCATGGTATTGTTACTTCCATTAGATTGAATTTGTGGAATATTTCGTCACTTTTCTGGTTTGACAAGCAAAGCAAATTCTCACATACACTTGTTACATAGACCTTACTCAAAACGAAATTAGATTTCTCGCCTTTCATGTCTAGACCAGGCGACAGAAAATAAGGTAGATTTCAGTTTCTCATGTTAGCCAACTTATACGATTGTCCTTGTGTACCGTCACAAATTACACATGATGCCCCAGGGATATTGAATATATATATTTCATGTTTACCACCTTGAATGAAAACCATATCCGATGCAGACTTTACATCCAGCCATGTTAAACTTCCTCGTCAAGATGAAGAACAAAATAGAAAATTGTAAGCAGGTTTTCATCATTAATCCTCATAGAAAATTTCCTGCCACAAACACAACAGCTCTCTCTCTCTCCCCCCCACACACATTGATGTGAACTTTCCTTGCACGGGACGCCAACGCAAATTTTGTTTTCAGCTCAACATTTTGTGCTACCATGACTCCATTCGCTCTCATCTATTCGCCTCTCTCTTTCTCCCTGCCACCGACAAGATTTATTTCCCCCCTTGTTATGTAATATCTGCCATACACTAATTGCATGTCTGGTGCACTTAACCCTAACAGCTGTCCATAGGCATGGAAAATATTCGGATACCTGTTGACTCTCACCATATGAATAATATATTTTCCGTAACAGAAACGTAACTGGACATAGCAAAGCACATATGGAATGACGACATCATCACATGTTGACGATATTGATCAATTAGGAAAAAGCCTGTAGATTGACGTTGTTGTTTTCTCCGTCAGTATTACTTGTGTTCGTAAAAAGTAGCCTACATGACTGTTGTGTATTTGAAATAGCCCCATGGGCAGTACCGTGTTTATGTTACTTTCATTAGATTGAATTTGTGAAAGATTTCGTCACCTTTCTGATTTAACAGAGCAAATTCTCACTTACTATTGTTATATTATATATATACCTCACTCAAAACAAAATTAGATTTCGCCGCTTTTCATGTCTAGGTGACAGAAATAAAGACAGATTTCGGTTTCTCATGTTAGCCAAATTATACGATTGTCCTTGTGTACCGTCACAAATTAAACATGATGCCCCAGGGTTATTGAATATATATGTTTCATCATGTTATCATCTTGAATGAAAACCCTATCCGAAATAGACTTTACATCCGGCCATGTAAACTTCCTCGTCAAGATGAAGAACAAAATAAAGAGAACATAAATGACCATTCCTGTCACACGCGAAAGCTATTTGAGATGCAAGCAGGGTGTAAAATCATGATTCTCTTCTGTCTCCGTCTGTTATGCCATCTGTCTGTCTGTCTGTCTGTCTGTCTCTCGATATCTTCCTCAGTCCATCTTTTCCTCCCCACCCTTTTTCATTTATATAATGCAATACTTTAATATTATAAACTTTATTTGCGTTATAGACTCCAGCGCAAAATATTTTATTCAAATCCAGGTGTATCTCCCCTCGCTCTCTTTTATTCGTTCTGGTGCACTTAACCATGTTAATCCTAATAGCTAGCTGTCCATAGGCATGGAAAATATTCGGATACCTGTTGACTCTCACCATATGATAATTGTATTATTGAATAATATATTTTCGTAACAGAAACAGCTGGTGAACTAATGGACGAAGCAAAGCACATATGGAATGACGATATCATATCATCTTCTAAGGAGAAATTTAGCTACCAAAGACAGCTTTGGTAGTTGGAATAAGCCATTCTTCTGTTATGCTGTCTGGACGAATTATGTTGACCGTCGGGGTTTTTTTCGCGACCGGACCTCGAAGACAACCGATCATATGGGCTCCGATACCGCTGTGCTGAGTCCCAGTAGAGTTACCTGACCGAATAAAAAAGCATTTTTAAAATATCTCTAATTTTATCTCTAATCTTATCTTTTAAAGGAGGAGCATCACACAATGAAATACAATTTTAGCCACATTTAGATTTGCTTGGTGGTGTGAATTCTGTTGTTGTTTTCTCCGTCAGTAATATTTGTGTGGTAACTAAATAAGAAGTACCTGCTATTAAAACGTGTATTTGAAATAGCCCTATTGGCAGTACTGTGGTTTTGTAACTTCCATTAGATGGAATTTGTGGAAGATTTCGTCACTTTTATGATTTGACAAGCAAAGCAAATTCACACATACACTTGTTACATTATATACACCTTAATCAAAACAAAATTAGATTTCTCTTTTTCATGTCTAGGCGACAGTAGTAAAGATAGATTTCGGTTTCTCATGTTAGGTAAATTATACGATTGTTCTTATGTAGCGTCACAAATTACACATGATGCCCCAGGGATATTGAATATAATATTTCATGTTTAACATCTTGAATGACGTGAAACTTATCCGATACAGACTTTACATCCGGCCATGTTAAATTTCTTTAGGATGAAGAACAAACTAGGAGGATATTCGGATACCTGCTGCTTTCACCTTTTGAAAATAGTCTTTATTTTCCTGATGCTAACTGAATATTATGTCGTATGATAATTGTATTATTGAATAATATTTTCGGAACAGAAACAGCAGCTGAACTACAAGTCATAGCGCAAACGATATCATCACATGACGACATTGATTAATTAGGAAACAATCTTCCAAGTACAGCTCTATTGGATTGTGTACAAATCGGGCTTCAGAAATAAATTATTTTTCTTCTAAGGGGAAATTCAGCTACTAAAGACAGCTTTGGTATAAATAAGCATTACTCCTCTTTCGCTACCTAGAAGAAATGATATGTTGAAAGCCATTTTTGTTTTTGCGACTGAACCTGGAAGACCACTGTGCTGATTCCCAGTAAAGTTACCTGACAGAATACAAAAAAGAATGATATTTTTTTTAAAACTCTCTCTCCATCTTTTAAAGGAGGAGCATCACACATTATAATTACTACGATCAAGTATTATTTTGTGTGTGGTTAGAAGTACCTGACATTAAAGCGTAAATTTGAAATAACCCGATGGGTAGTACCATGGTTTTGTTACTTCCATTAGATTGAATTTGTGGAAGATTTCGTCACGTTCCTGATTCGACAGAGCAAATTTTCGCATACACTTGTTACATTATATACAGACCTTGCTCAAAACAAAATTGGATTTCTCGCTTTTCATGTCTAAGCAACAGAAATTAAGATAGATTTCAGTTTCTCATGTTAGGTAAATTATACTATTGTCCTTATGTACCGTCACAAATTACACATGATGCCCCAGGGATATTGAATATACTAAGTATATATTTCATGTTTATCAGCTTGAATGAAAACCCTATCCGGTGCAGACTTTACATCCGGCCATGTTAAACTTCCTCGTCAAGATGAACAACAAATAAGGAGAACATTGTAAGAAGGTTTTCATCATCAATACTCAGAGAATATTCTAGTCACAAATATGGCAGCTAGTTGAGATGCAGGCCTGATGTGAAAATGTCTATCTGTGTGTGTGTGTGTGTGTCTTTCTCTCTAGCTCTCCCTTCAGCTTTCACCCTCTCTTCTCACTCTCACCCTCCCTATTTCATTCTCTCTCTGCCGCCCTCTCCCCCCTCTCTCTCTAACTCCCTCTCTCCCCCTCTCCCTCTCTCCCACTCTCTCTCTCCCTCTCAACCTCTGTCCGCTCTCATGTGGAGATATACTCGTACCTTTTGATTTGCCTTTTAACATACCTTCGGCGCATTTTCACTTTCACCATTGAAAAAAGTAGGCTATATTATCCTGATGCTATTACTGTTATATCATAATTAAATAATTATTGTGTTATTGAAAAATAATATTTTCGTAACAGAAACAGCTGATGAACTTATTGACAAAGCGCAAACATAAATGGAATGAAAACATCATCTGATGTTGACGATATCGATCCATACAGGAAGCGATACCAAAAAACTGGAATAAGATCACAACTTGCCCCTAGCATTTTAATTTGACCGGACACTCAAAACTATTGTGATGAAAAGTCAAAATGGGTTCATACAAGAATTCAACCACTTTCAAGATTTACCCAATAAATATTTCCCTCGTAAGTGCCATAGCGTCTATATTCATATACAGCATATGGAATAGAGCCAATAAATCTAAATTTATAAGCACATATATTTGATGTAAAAGCAATAATTTTGGAGAAAATCACACAAAATGGCTCATATGTTTTGTAAAAAATATACAGAAATATTACTTATTTCAAAAATTGGCTTTAGTGTGTGTGTGTGTGTGTGTGGGGGGGGGTGGTGGTGGTGGTGGTGGGGATGGTAATGTGTTTTGGATTTTCTAAATCTTGATACTTCATTCTAAGGACCTTTTTTTCATTTGTAATTGCCTGCCTCTATAATATTATGATGTATGTGAAGGCGAGTAGTAATTGTGTTAAAAATTATTATTTTACTTGAAAATGAACATAGAGAAAGTGTCACATTTTACACTTTGATTGACATCATTGAAGCTCACTCGAGGTTGCGATAACTCTCGTTCTTCTCCATCGATCACCCAACGGGTACATCAGGTAAATACACAGCCACTGGAAGAGTGTGATAGAAATTCATACGTGACTTGATATTGAAATCGGACAAAATAAATTGAAAAAAAAATTACACATTTTATCAGCTCAAGCGGAGCGATTTTCCTTTTTAAATGGCGAACAGGAGTGAAATAGTGAAATAAAATCCATTAAAACATGCAGTTGGGATTTACAAATCTGTAATGTCTTTGCTATGTATTAAAGAAAACATTACAAACGTCAAAAAAGGTTCATTAAATAAAGACATAACTTCGAGGGTCTACAGCAGCATTGACAATCACAAATTAAAAGCAGTGCAGCAGTAAAGAATGTTAAAACACTAATCTGACAAAAAAATATGTCGTTGTTACAGACATCCTTGGCGCTAAAGTTTTTTTGTGACTCAATTCAATTACTTAATAACGTTTATTACTATTCTAGCAATATTGTGTGAATATAATTGTGTGTCAATGTGATGTGATCACCTTATACAAGAAATAAAGGTTTTTTTATAGGTAAATACAGAGATGCAGTTACGATTCCTTTTTACAAAAAGCCCACCCCGTTTGAAAGCAATTAAATTAGTTATTCTATAAATATTCTTTGTCGCATGCCCTGATACTATTTTTGCTTTACGGCGCATGTGCGTGCTCCGTACTCAAAACAAACCCAAAATATGCTTGACATGACGTGACAGTTTAGCAGACGATTTATACGGGACATGAACGATATAGAACGCTTGACAGATACTTTCGATATGCAGATTTGTTTTAGTTTGGTTCACTTTCGCGGTTTCTCTTTGCTACGGATATAGAAATTGCATTTTCTGATCTGATCTAAATTAAAACGTGATCTCCACATTTGATGAAAAGATGCCAGTATAATATGATCGCAACATCGGATGTTTCGCAATTATTAAGGGGATGAAACTTGTTGCGCGAAACGGTACGTTTAAATGAGACAATAAGTACAACTGGTCTACATTCGTGACATTCTTATATATATCACTGTGTGCATTGTCATGCTAATTTATAGTTAGTGCCAAGTTAGGATGCCATGGGATAGCTAATTGCTGGTGTGAAATCTAGTTGGACTTGTCAATGATTGGTGGGCAATATCGTGTTTAATACAGGTTATGAATTGGTGGTAACAATCTAGCAGCAACAACGAATCATGACGGATATTAACGAAACATCTGCTTGGAGTAATGAACAATGTGAAACAACATTACCAGTTGAGGCAGCTGAAGAGTATTTATATACATACGCTAATCGCATGTTTGTTACTGTAGGAATACCTATTGTGTTGATTCTGGGACTAATTGGAAATATCGGTTTTTTAATTGTCCTGTGTCATTTGAAACACATGCGAAACATTACTAATTACTATCTAGCCAATTTGTCAATTGCAGATTCGTGTTTGCTTGTTATGAGTGCGATACAATACTTTTGGACCTACTCACATTCACCTCTTGATGTTAATTTTGTATTTGCTACAAGTCTTGGTTGTGCGTTACCAAACTTTATCGTGTATTTATGTTACTTTGCATCTGTCTGGTTAGTAACTTTAGTAGCGGCAGAACGCTATATGGCAATATGTTATCCACTTCGACATCATACTATAACTGGGTCGAGCCGGTCTATGCGTCTTCTTGCTGCTGCATGGGGAATATCTCTATTAATGACTGGATTTGCAGCTCCGTATGGAGATCCAGAAATAGTCTGCATTAATTGGCCAAAAGAAGGACCATACGCTCATTTCCCCGCCCAAATCGCAGTTTGTCGCGGAATTTGTTCTTGGTGTGACAAAGCACTGTATGTGATCGATCCAGCTCAATTTCTTTTTGCCTTTGTGATCAATTCTTGCATGTACGGAAGAATTATTCTCATTCTAAACAAGAGAACCATTTCAGACAACGGAGCATACGGGTCTGCTGCGTCAAGTTCTTTGCGAGTTATGGCGCGAAATCGTGATCAAGTTGCCCGTATGTTACTTATCAACACAATTATGTTCTTTGTTTGTCTTATGCCATATTGTATCATGAATCTAAACAGCTTATTTCGAGAGATTAATGGCTCTCACGGGTTTTTAAGCCTTCATCAGAAGCAAATACTGTCTTGGATATCTAAACTAACAACACAGATTAATTCGTCAGCCAATCCCTATCTATACAGTGCCACAAATAAAAAGTACAGGAAAGCGTTTTTGCAAACATTTATTAAGTGCTCTCGCAAGGATAAGGAATGTCGAAGACGATCTTCGTCTACTGCCTACACCAAAGCGTCTACAGTTGATACGAAATTATGAATTTGTTGTATATATAATGTGTTTTCATAATGATTGTATCGTTTATTCATATCAATACTTGTCGCATGTTGTAGTGTAGATCTATCGTGTTATTGCCTTATGACTATACAGTGTTATTAAAATGAACACTTAATTAACTGACTTTTAAGTCAGTAAAAGTGTTATTCCTAGAAGGGTGTTGGGATAAAACGGTAATTTCATACCCTACACTTGGATGTACAGTCTAGACAAATGACACATTAAATGTATTAAGTTGACACCATCAGGTCTGATTTCTAAAAGAATTATGTTAATGATATATTTTTAAGCAACAGGTGGTTATTATAGGTAAGAGTATATTATGGATCTGTGTAAACTACATCGATTATTCCTGATTCGATTTAAGAAGCAATGACGCAAGTATCTTACGATGTTTTCCATTTCTTCAGCACATTTTCATAAGTTTGAAAAAGTTTGAAAAAAAGTCTCCGAAAATGATTTTGAACAAGATAGGGGAAAAACGTCTTTGAGTATGTTTGACAAGGCTAAACACAACCTACCTACACTCACTCTCACGTGAACTCACGGTGAACATCTACCAATTTGTTTCCGTATGGCTTAAAAGTATCTCCATAAAGTTGTACCTGAACCTATAATTGGCTCCACATAGGACCACACACATTTGTGTCTCCACAAGGAAAAAATCTCCAAACGGTTAACTCTTACACTCTTTCTTTTGACTTCCTCACCACAACCAACATCCATATAATTTGCTGGCCATCGAAACTTGTGTTTTATTAACATCGTTTCTTTGTATGTTTATTATATTTTGGAACAATTTATAGTTTTTCTGATTTGCAAAACAACAGTTGGACCAACATTCAATAGATTTTGTTTTCCAATCAACTTACTGCTTAACATACCATGATGCCTATGAAAACCATATCGAACCAAACTCCTGACATTTAGCTACATTTGGGCTTTTAATGCAAACTGTATCTCGGCATATAAAATATACATGTTTCAATTTGTGAAAATTCTATGAACTATTGATATTTGGAGTTTGGCACATCCATGGTAGCTTTTATAATCGTTAGGGATGGCTGCAAAATATCTATGAATTTTAAATTAATGTTATTTCCCAGTCGGCATGAATAAATATACGTAATCAAGTCATGTTATACGCATATAAACATGAAGAGCAAGACATTACGCGCATCCCGTGTGGACTAAGTATTCCTTGTTCGCTACAATAGTTATGCAATTTACATGCAAGCAATGACAAATACAAAATAATAGATTCGTTCCTTGGGGTTTTTTTGCTGAGCTTTTTTTTATCCTGTTATGTAGGTTGTTTCCCTGTCCGTTGGGGTATAGATTGTTACTCTGAAGGGTCTTAGCTATGATCGAGAAATATACCCTTCAAAAGCCTTTTTGGGAGGAGAGAACAATTTATCAAAACAAATATCATTTGAAATTTAAAAATTTAAAAACTACAAATACAAAATTTGAAAATACCAATATATGGTAATAAAAACCGCTCGGTGAGCGACCCCAAAAATAATCCAAGGAGTGTATTCAGTTAATATATACATATACATGAATATACATCATGATAAATCTACCAGAGATTTCCAGCGAATAACTTGTTTTTCATAAAACATTTCAGGCTATAGTCTTAACTATAGAACATCACATACTATCCAAACTATTTGTAAGAGAGACCTAGTTTACGGAAACTATTATTTGTAGGATAAAATATAATTCGGTGACATAGCATCGTACCGAAAAAAAAATATCTGTAGTTTATTTTATTTTATTTTATTTTATTTACATAAGCAATCCCGGCTACTCTTAAAGGAGGACAGTCCAACTTCATCACATGAAGTTTTCATTTCAGTGAGTCTTTTTACCCCACTCCCTATCTAACGTTATGCTGGCATTTCAATCCGCTTTGATACGGGAGCCACAGCACAATACTGTGTTTAAAATAAACGGGTTAACCACTTAGGTTATTTAGCTTTAAAAATCTTAAATATCTTTCAGCCCTATTATTGTACAGGGTCAATGAGAAATGAGATAGATATGCATATCTTTCCGCTGCTACCAATATCTCACTTTTGGTAGGAATGTGGGATGTTGTTGATCGGACTATCCTCCTAAAACATCTCATACGATACCAATTATTTCTAGGTTGTTCTGATTGTTTAACAATATAGTGACCCAATATTGGTTCAAGAATAACATGCCGTAATATATACACACATCCAATTTATTTTTTGTTCTAATATGACGTTTACTATGTCTCGCAACAATATTTAAATGTAAAGGTACACTTTAAACACTAGAATCGTTATGTTATTTATAACCATTTCTGTATTCAACTTGTAATAAAAGTAATCTGTATATATGCAAGCTGTATATATTTCTGGAGTAAATCCCGAGAGCAAATATTGTTTATTCTAAATTTCGTTATACAATTGAGTTGGTTCAAATCTTTGATTTACAAATTGCAACTCTCAGAGCCAGAGAAACATAAAATCGGACCTTTTCGTACAGTTTGTGTACTCTATTGTAATTCCTTTAATGCTCTAACTTAATCCACTGTTGCGTTCCCAGTCACAAAGTGTGACTCTTAAAAGCTCTCCTGCAGCTGTTACTTATCATGCTTATGTTGTCACTACGTTACAGGTGCTATTGTTTTGGAAGTAATAAAATGTGCTGTAAGGCCAGATCTGTTGCATGTCTTTTGTTTATGTCAAGACATTTTCAATGGGTTCAAACTTTAACATAATTACAAAAAATATTAATCCTGTGATTTATTGATCAATTCAATCGCACAAGGTTTCGCAGGTTATGTGAAACTTTTAATTTCACTGATAAAACTCTTTGCTATAAGAAAGATACGAAAGTGGCGGCCAAATATTTTGTATATCAAAAAAGAGAAAACAAAAGGGTTGATTATGTCTTACGTAATACGTAAGCTGACAACTTCAGTCCTAAGGGGCGCGCTATTTGATTTCCAGGGGGAGGGGCATGGGAGGTTGTTGAAAAAAGTCATACATTAAAATAGATAAATACTAGAAAACACTAGGAATGACAAATGTTGCCGCCTTCGGCAGCCAAAAAAATCCGCCCGCTCCAAACCCCCCTCTGAAGATTAAATGGTGCGTCCCTAATGAGATTATTAATTGTGTAAAAAAATCCATTTGAACCATCCCGTGAGCATAAATCGCGGGTGGATGGAAATAAATAATACGATTTACGCTCAATTATGATACAATCGTGTTTTAAAACTTCAAATGCATTGGAAGTATCCTTTATTATGGTAAGTGTCCATAGTTTTCTACAGGAACGATCTCTTCGGCGGGTCTTGCCTGACTAACCATTCACCCACTGTCTATACTAAAGCGTCTACAGTTGATGTGAAATTAATTGTACTAGGAGATCACCTGTGTTTCGCGGTTTAAATGCATGGAGTTTAGATTTGATTGGAAAAGTTTTACATTCTTTTGACCATTAGAGGATTAAGTTGCTGAAGGCATCGGTGGGGTAAGCCTTGGGAGTAAGCCCCCTCCCCGTAAAGAATAAAAGTACACTGTATAACAGTGACTATAAAAAAGACTGCTATTAACTGAATCTCCTCTCCGTATTACACAGCAAAAGAATCCCACTGTAGGATTAATATGTGATGCGATCAAGCAAAATCAGTCGGAACTCGGAAATATTAAATTTTCAGTTTCTTATAGGATGGTAAAAAGCATTTACATATTTGGATTTTGCAGAAAACCCCATTAAAATTGAACGACCAGTTCCAAAGATATGAGCAACTAAAGAGTTTCCAAAACAACAGGAAACAAAAGGAAATATTTCCTTTGTATGGCTATATCTCAAAATCAATATTTCCGAGTTCCGACTGATTTTGCTTGATCGCATCACATATACTGATTGCAGGACTACTTTTACCTACCCCACTCTTGTAGGACTACACAATAAAAAATTAAAAAGCCAATATCACCACTCATGAATAGAGAAGTCAATATCATTTTCATCATTAGGTCATTATTATGTAAATGACATTTTTAATATTTGCCTTCTTTGGATCTCGAAAAGGACATGTTGACATATATAGTTGATTGGTGACAAAACCTAATTGGGTTTGAGGTTGACAAATAAATATTGTATGCCTGAGGTTTAGTTAATTCAGTGACCGTATCCATAATACAGGCATATGATCTTCAGTCAGATTACAGGAAAGAAGGTAAATGTCAACATTAGTGTATTATGTTGGTGTGAAAATATTTAGCTCGCAGGGGAGCTTTCAGTGCTTTTGAAACTAATTAACATAATTTGAAACCCTTAACGTAAACAAAAACTAAATTTGATGTTTTATTGGGTTGCGGACAACCTTATTCTTCGCATCACAAAAATCCGTTTTCTGAAATGGTGTAATCTGTAAAGTTTTTAGCCTTATCAATTCGCTAAACTCAGTAATTTAATATAGATGATCCATTTTCATAATTATTGTTCATATCAATACTTATCGGGCATTGTACTGCAGATTTATCGTGTTATATATTGACTCATGATTAGGAACAGTGCTTATTAAAAGCTTCTTTAAATGAACACGTAACTGACTTAAGTGTTATTGCTAGAAGGGTGTTGTGATAAAACAGTAATTTCATACCCACTCATTGTCTAGACAAATGACACATTATTATATAAAATACCGTGTATTTAAATTGACACCTGGGTCTGGTTTCTAAAAGCATTATCATAATGGTATATATTTTAGAAACAGGTGGTTATAATAGATAAGAGTATATTATGGATCTGTGTAAATCTTTTGCTCCTGAGTCGATTTAAGAAGCAATGACGCAAATTTTTTACGTGTTGTTTTGCCATTTCTTCAGCGACGATAATGAGAGGCAATGCATAAATGATATTAGATAAATGATACTATTTTTATTATAATTTTCTGGACTAAATCCCGATAGTAAATATTATTTATTCTAAGTTTCGTTTTACAATTGGGTTGGTTCAAATGTTTGATTTACAAATTGTAACTCTCGGAGCCAGACAAACAATAAATCGGCCCTTCTTGTAACAGTTTGTGTATCCGTTGTAATGCCTTTAATGGTATAAGCCACTGTTGCGTTTCCAGTAAAAAAACGTCAGTCTTAAAAGCTCTCCTGCGTCTGTTACTCGTGCTGTCACTATAGCTTTCAAACTCTTTCAGGTGCTATTGTTTTGGAAGTCGTCTCTCGAGCTAAATGCAATAACTCCACGGCGCGTGCGATTATCTTGACTAATGCATTGCACTCAGTTCATTATCCTTATCATATTTGTCAAGACATTTCTATGGATTCAAATTCTCAACACAATTACAAAAAATATTAATCTTGTAATTTATTAGTCATAGAAGTATAGGCGAAAACAATTTTTTTAAAACTTTTGAGAGCGAAAAAAACAAAGCAATTCAGCTTTCATATAGCACCCGGATTAAAACTTCCCAAAAAGAGAAAGAAAGATAAAAACGTCATCGCAAACAATCCTACATTAGAAGAACTTCCGAAGGCTTTATACGTATTTTAAATTGGTTTCCATAATAGCCCATTCCCTGTCGACTTTCTAAAAGCATTATGTTAATGATATATGTTTAAGGTTATACAAAGAAACGTATAAAAAACGTATAAAAGACGTATAAAGTTGTTCTCTAAAACCGCGTTTTCTCAGCAATGAAATATCGCAGTGAGTCAAATGTTGGTGCATGGATGTATCTTTACATTATTTTTGTGTGTTTATACAAATTTTTAGAATCCGTTTGAAAATCCTTCGTTTAAATCATTTTTACGCACCATGTAAAAAAAAACAAAAACGCGTTCCATGCAGTTTTTTCAAATTTTCGCTCCGTATAAAACCACGCCGAGTGATTGTTTTCTCCTTTTTGCATTGTACTACAAATCGACCAAAGAAATAATGTTGCCATGGGGAAGAACCAATTACAGTACCGATTAAATTTTATTAGCCCGTTTTTGGGAACAATTTTCGAGAATCTTGTACCACAAAACACTGTTATGTAACATTATCGATATCTGGATTGTGGAACGTTAATTTTGATTTCTAACTGCCTACATTATTTCTCCAATGTCTGTCGCTTACTTTACCATTTGAATTTCACTCCAAATTTAAGATAATAAAAAAAAAAACGAGGTTTTTCGCCATCGATACCTCCGACATTTACAGCGGTAATGAGCGTGTTTATCATAAGAGCCTGTTTACGCACTATTCTACGAGCCGTATAATAGTCAGTTTGAGATCAATCGATTTCATATGTCCCTTCAGTTGCTCAATCGGTTAGCGCGCCGGACTTATACGTTCGACTCTATAATACTATACTTTTGAGCTGGAAAATTTGGTACGTGTTCGAGTCCCTACGTGGTCCATTCCGTTTATTTTATTTTATTTTTCTCTCACTTTTTTTCCTTTTTCTTGCTCGTTGCTTTCTTTCTGACTGCAGCGATTGATTGTTTTTGCCCGGTTTTTTTCATGATATAATTCAGGAATTTTTAGGCTATTCAAGTCTAATAGGCGCGGCCTATGAATAGGCCCCCTATATTTTTACAAATTCGATTAACAAAACTGGTTGTTGGTTTTGTTATTGTTGTTGTAGTTATTGTTGTAGGCCTATATATTGCATAATCAGGGTATAAATAGGCCTACTAGGCCTATTATAGCATGGGAAGCATTGATTTATTTCACGACAGATATCATTCAGGATAATTTTAAAAATTGAAAATTTAGAAAATCCAAAGGAAAATTGCCGAAAACGGCTGCCCACAATCACCCCCCCCCCCCCCCCCATCAGCCCATATGGTCCTATCATGGTCGCCCCCTCCCTATCCCTGCAACATATAGGATGACTCACGAGCCGCGGTTTGTCCGTGGCCGGCCCTAGTTCAGATTGATACACTATTGTACGCGTGAGTTCATTCTTTTCTGCATGGCTGTTTCCATTATTAACTTACGCCCCTCTGGAATCAAGCCTTGAAAATCAATTGCATTTAACCTTAAGCAACAGGTGGTTATTATAGGTAAGAGTATATTATGGATCTGTGTAAACTACATCATTTGCTCCTGATTCGATTTAACTAGCAATGACGCAAATATCTTAAATGTTGCTTTGCATATTTTGGCAGCAAAAAGGTTTTTTTTAATATTAAAAAATCATTTTGAAGACGATATGGGAGGCCGTCTTTGATGATATTGAACAAGGACGTTACTTCAATTTTTCTTATTACCTTCACCTCTACGCACACACACACGTCATTATCCCTTTTGCTTTCTTTCTTTCTTATATTTTGGAACAATTTACAGTTTTTCTGATAACAGTTGGATCAACATTCTGCAGACATTGCTTTCCAATCAACCTACGGCTTTACATGTACTTGCCAAGATGCATTTAAATACCACATCTGCCCAAGGCTCTTGAGCTTTTAATGCAAATTGTATCTCAGCATATTATAAACTTTGCATGTGAATTTGTGACAACTCTGTTGCTGTTCGAATTTTGGCATATTCATGTTACCTTTAATATTCGGTAAGGATGACTGCAAAATAGCTATGAATTCTAAATTAGTGTTATTTCCTAGTTGGCATGAATAAATATACGCAATCAAGTCATGTTATACGCATAAACATGAACCACAAGACATTACGCGCATCCAGTGTGGACTAAGTATTCCTTGCTCTCTATATTATGCAATTTACATGTAAGCAGTGACAAATATCTTATTTAGGTTTATTTAAGCTGCATAAGTATTTCCGGCTACTCTTTAAGGAGGACAGTCCGATTTCCGGCGCTTTATAAATGTTTTAGTATGGAGTATGTAATTCATTACATGAAGTTTCACTTCAGTGCAAAGGTTGCGGGAGCCACAATATGTGAATTTGAGCTGTGTTTATAATAAATGGGTTAACTACTTTTAAGTAATTTTAGCCTTAAAATCAAAAATAAACATCTTTTCAGCCATAATAGCAGAGTCAATGAGATAGATATGCATAGCTCTCCGCTGCTACCAATATCTCACTTTTGGGATGTTGTTGATCGGACTATCCTCTTATAATATCTCATACGATTCCATTACTTCTAAGTTGTTCTTATTGTTTAACAATAGAGTGACCAAATATTGGTTGAAGAATAACCTGCCGTTATATATACACGCAGCCAATCTATCTAGTTCTAATAATTATGACGTTTATCAACGTTATACAACAATATTTAAATGTAAAGGTACATTAATTACACTAGAATTGTTATATTATTTGAAGCCATCTGTGTTCATAAAGTAATTTGTGTATATACAATAATATTGATAAAATGATATTATATACTTCATTAATATATCCTTGTTCATTGATTGCTTAAAAGTGGATCACATGACCAAAAAATTAATAGTACCTCTAAGCCGTGAAAAATCTTGACAATGTCCCAGATGTGCCGTGAATAGTACTTTTAACAATGTGCACATCCAATGTGACGGAAGCGCGCAACTGCCATAGCGTGATTTCGCGGTTAGCCTGATTTTAGCCTGATTTTAGCTTGTTCGTTCGAAGGGCAAAATATAGACCACTTGACATACTGCAGTTACTGTCCGTTTTCCTATACACAATACACAGTGCTCTTTCCCATTGACGCGTGACCTCTACAAATAGCCCTACGTTAAAAGTATGGGGATATGACTAGTTAACGTCGCTGTGTGAAAAATAACCGGCCAATATTAAAAGTACTCTTCTACAGTTCTAGAAAATATAGTTTTTAACATGTCCTAAATTTTTAGCTAATTTAGATGTTTGGAAATATTCGTACTTTGGTGTTTTAGTTAATGTTATAGGTAATAGTACATTGCCTAGTTAACGTCGCTGTGTGAAAAATAACCGGCCAATATTAAAAGTACTCTTCTAAAATTCTAGACAATATAGTTTTGTAACATGTCCTAAATTTTTAGCTAATTTAGGTGTTTGGAGAGGGTCGTACTTTTGTGTTTTAGGAAGGACATGTAAACGACAGATAACACCAAAAATATGAAGAAATTATTTCCAAACCGTGTTAAGTCAACAATCATTATGTTGCTCATTTTCAAGAATGCTGGTTTACAAAAAGCACGCCATTGTCTCATTTCGTGAACAAAGCCACACATACCATTGTTTCCTTTCGTTTCCTTTATAATCGGTTACCCAACTGAAGCTATGAATACCAGCTTTATTGCGATATCGCGCATGAAAACAGACACTTGTGCACAACCAGAGAAGATCCGATTTAATCAGTTGAGCTGTTTCAATGAGTGTTATCTTGGTTTAATAGCTTTTAATGGGGTTAAGTCCTGCAAAGGTCGAGATGAATTCTACTGTAGACATGACTGCATCATGACATCACTGTTTATCAACAAAGGCGAGGGACTCGTCTATCGATATGCTCGAACGAGCCGCTACACTGTTCAATGGCTTTCCTGTACTATATGAAATGTGGCGGGCGATTTAAAATGCACGTGCCCTTAGCAGACTACGATGCGTACGCACACTGCAGGGCAAAGAACAATTGAAATTGCCATAATGCGCGCGCATACTGCCGGGCAATGACGTCAGATGCCAAGTGGTCTATAGGTTGTGCTCAAATTGGTTGTGCTGTTCACTCAGGATAGAAGCTGGAGTGTACAACTCTTTGGGTATTTTTGGTCTCAGGAACAAATGTCGAATAATGTTCTTTTAACAAATCAATGAACAAAGCAATGAAGTATATACAAGAAATATACTGCATTTATTCGAGGTTCGGATTGAATTGAGATCATTTAATACTATTTTCTACTACAATATACTACAAAAAGAGTACTATTGATATCTCACTCTCATGGCAGTATATATATTTGTATACTATTTTCATTCTAATTTTCTAGAGTAAATCCATTATTCAATTGGGTCGGTTCAAATCTTTGATTTACAAATTGTATAAACTCTCAAGAGTCAGACAAAATCCCTTCTCGTACAGTTTGTGTATTCCATTGTAATTCCTTTAATGCTATAAGCTAATCTACTGTTGCGTTCCCAGTCACAAAGTGTGACTCTTAAAAGCGCTCTTGCAGCTGTTACTAATTATGTCACTACGTTACAGATGCTATTGTTTGGAAGTAATAAAATGTGTTATAACAAAGTATCCTTTAGATAGCCCCTATGCCAGGAACGTACCATGGCTACCGAGCCAATGGGGCTAAAGTACGAAATTGTCCAGCTGACCATCTACTAAAATGTGCAGTTTTAAGGCTAAAATGGGCCACAATGAGGACAATTACTGTGGCCTAAACCCGGCTATACGAAAATACACGTTACCAATTTTGGTCAATATTGTCCCTGTATTTCGAGAGAGTAGGGGTAACTTGCCGCCTCTAAAACCCCTGTCGGCACGCCTCTGCCCTATTATATGATTCGTGAAAAGAATGTTTTAATATTACACGTAACTAAGTCCTTTATTCTTATTCTGCAATCAAGAAAAACGGCTACAACCTCTACGCAATGAAATGGTGCTGGACGCCTTTTGCGTTTCGAAACTGTCCCATCCTTCCTTCAGCTCTACACCATTAAATGGGGGGGGCATGAGAAAGATCGGCAGAGGAAGGGTTCTTTTCCATGTTGCAGCATATCGTCACGTGTGCGTCTGCCATTTTACTCGATTAAAGGTGCGTGACTAGATTGTGGTCAGATTGTAACAGCTTGTTACATAATATGTTTTCTATGTCACATTGAAGCACATTCCCAAATATTCTGATTCCATGTTTCGAGTTCAATTGCTGCAGCAATTTGGATCCTTGAAACAAAAATGTGTATTCTAGTGGCTCATTGATCCGTACACGATATTCGGATTAGTAATCACCAAACTAACATATTTTTGTACAAACCGCTTAAACGAAACATATTCAAGGCCTAAAATTTCACTGGGGTTATCATGGTTATGTGCAAAATAATTATGATAACAAAATGTGCATTTTGATGCATTTTGATTGGTTAATATTTGAGGATTGAGGCTGTCAATCTGGTCACGCACCTTAGATGTATGCGGGAGGAGTGGTGCCGTATCAGTCATTCTGTAATGAAACCACAAAATAATGTAAATAGAAATTTAAAAAATATAAAGGAAAGAAAAAAAGAGAAAGAAATAGGGAATAGAAAAAGTCAGTTTCTTAACATCTTCTTTCAAAAATAGTAAAATTTCATCGCGGCCAACGGCCGATTATCATTATATGAGCAAGAAACGCAATACATTGTAAATAATACGTAAGAAACAAAATACATAATAGCAAAAATATGAAAACGGCAACACGGCATGGACGACAGCAGAGAGATGCAAAAATCGCAAAGGGCAGCCACAAACACAAGAGCAACACTGCTTATTCAGCAGATTAATTTAGTAGGGAATGGGGCTTTTGGATAATCTGGAAAGAAAGTTAAAACATCATTGCAAACAATTCTACATTAGAAAAATGTCCGAAGGTATACGTACTTAAAATTGATTTCCATAATATCCCATTCCCAAACCACTGTATCTCGAGTCGTATCCATTCAGATCACCAGAGACCAATCCAAAGGCATTACCATACGAATAATCCAGCGGTACCATCTGTTGTTGTCCATAGTTTTCTACAGGAACCATCTGTTTTGCGGGTGCTGCCTGACGGCGACAAAGTCGACCACACAGGCCGAGGTATGAACAGGCACAACAGGCTATTCCTATGGCAACAATACCTAATAGAATGGCTACAATGATTCCGGCAATGGCACCACCACCTAAGCGTCCTAGATCAACAACAAAACAACAAAGTTAATGAAATGATCCGTATCCTTATTATTATTCTCATATGCCTACATATTCTGATACATTTGATAGACTTTGTTCCTTTTCCTTCAAATAATAAGTGGTGCCTTTTACTATAACACCATGTTGACTTTCATCGGTGTTCAATTTCATTAGCAAGGCAATTACAATGGTTATATGACGGCAGCTTTCATTAACATTCTTTTTCAAAAGGTATGTTCCCTTACACACCGATTGTGTCTCGCCGAAAGTATAATATGTGTAGTCTTCTGCCTTATTGCCGAATGATCCACTTGGTTACGGTAGATTATTTGTTTGCATATCAAGAGTAACACCATTTGTGATCGAAACTCTCAGAATTACCGTAGATAGTTTTATAGGCAAGTATTACAGCTTAAAAGATATATTTGTTCAGTTTATGCCATCTCAATTCTTACCATCATCCCGACCACCAGGACTAGATGTTGTACCAGTGATTCCTCCATCGTTGTCGAGGATGGTGATGGTGGTAACACCTTGCAACACGCGGCCAGATGTGGAAGCTTGCAATGACAGTGCGAATGCTTCACTTAATTCGGGAATGTTATCATCTGTAAGCCGTAGGTTCAGTGAATATGTACTCACGGATGCTGGAATCACGAAATTCATAGAAATTTCGTCAAAATCGTCAGAAGTGGCTGTGCCGGTACTTGAAATGACGTCTGAAATAGCAATAAGAAGTAAATCATTGAAATATAACATTAATATGGGATTTTTCGTTGTAACTTTACGGTGCCCAGTATCATAGTTTTTAATAAATGCTCGTTTCGTTAACACTTTTAAGACATTTTCTAAACTTACTTGCAGTAACCTCGATGTCGCCAACTTTTGTTATATACACAACAGCTGCTTCACCTTCCGTGAACTCATAGGTGGCGTCCGCCCAACTTATCACAACTGTATAGAAATAGAATGGGGGCAACAATAGCATTGATTATGAAGATGTCACGACATCTTAACATTATAGGTTTTGCAGTTATACTATTTGCACCCTGATGTGGCGCCTTTCACCGGGCGCAGATTCAAATCGTTGGCGTTCACTCAAAGCGCTGGCATACACACGCAAGCGCTTAAAGACACCGCATAGATTCACACGCAAAACAGCTGCCTCAACGTGTTGACGTCTTTGCCACATCAGGGTGAAAATGGTATAGAAATTTTACTCACATTATGCTTGCAAGAACATTTTGTTTGGGAGTCTACATCCGAGTATAATAGTAGCCGTGTACCACGTTTTTCAAAGTTAAGGGTGAACACGGATCTTCATGATCTTGTCTTGAAATATCAATTGCCTTCCTCAGTCTTTAATACGTAGGCCGACACACGAACTGTGTGGCAAAACTATCAAGGAAGATACTCTGGAAGCGGCAATCAGAAATCAGCATGTGTCCAACTGTTATTCAAATTGCGTATTGTTATTAAAACGATTCTGTGACCTTTGGCTAGAGTGCGTCAATATGTCGCCAGACAGAGCTTGAGCTGAAATATACTATTCTATATTTGTGTATGCCTAAATGTTAGTGTTGGACATATGTATGGAGGACGTGGGTGAGTGGTACACAGGAAATCCCAATATAAGCATAAGAAAATATTTTTGCAAGGAGGTCCAGTTTAGATAAAATCTACATTGATAATAACATTGCTATTAAATTTTATCGGTTCAAAACAATCACAACTAGGCCCTATTTACAATTATTAATCTGGCAATTGGAATAGATCAGTAAAATAATATTTTGTGTTTTTGTTTGGGGTGGGCCTGGTGGGGTCGTGTGTCGGAGTGTCTGTGCGTGACGGTGGACGGGAGAATGTTGAGTTGTGTAAATTGTAACGCATTGTGTTCCTCACGTACCGTCATCATCTATTATGGTGATTGTTGTACTGTTGCGACTACCCACAGTTATATCCTGTCCAGGAGAAATGCTCAAAACGAATTTCTCGTCATCCTCGACGTCCTGATCACCAATTACTTGGACTTGTGCGCATACTTTGTTGGACGTTGTGAAAGTTAGATATGTTAGTGGGTGAAAGTCAACTTCTCTTGTGGCTGTACCTGACGTGGATGTTATTTCTGTATACAAGTATAACAAAATGTCTATTATTTTGTATTAATGAACAAGTTGGAGTAGAATATAAAAACATCTTTATCTTATGAGTCCCACAACAAAATGACCCCTTATATAATGCCAGTTGATCATGCCATTGTTTTTCCATGTAAAATGACCCCTATATCTCAATTTTAATAATCGTAAGTTCATGCAAAAACGTTGCAATAGCCGCCCAGGCACATACATTTTCAAGAGATTTTGACATGGAGAAACCTCAGGGTGAAAACAATTTAAAAGTAAATGTCAATAGCATAAGTGGGATGCATGGGAGTACGGGACAACGTGAAAATGTGAAAATAAGACAGACAAAAGCTGAACTGGGAATTAGATTTCACAAATTTGTGCTGACAAAAGCAATCGGATGTTTTCTCTTATGAGTAAATGACCATATCATTGTTTAGTTAAGAACAAAAGAATCTATAAACGAATGTTACTTCATGTCACCATTATTATGTTGAATTTATACTTCTGATTTGGCTGTTTGCCACAAGCGACTGCTTCTCAGCCAATGGGCGTTACGCGCTTACGCATGCTTGTTTTACAAAACGTCTGCCCACTCAGCGTTCATATTTTATAACACCCAGTCTCACATGCGCAGTGGCGTAACCAGTGGGGTGGCTGGGGGCAAGCTGCCCCCCGGACACACAAAACTGGGAAGAAGAGCAAAAAATTGGGAAGGGAAAGGGGGGGGAAGTAGAGAAAAGAGGGAAGAAAAAGGAGAAGGAGAAGAGAAAAAGGGAAAAGAGGGAAGAAGAGAAAGGGAAAGAAGAAAAGAAAAAGAGGGGAAAAGGGGAAGGGAGAAGAGAAAAAGGGAAGGGAGAAGAGAAAAGGGAAAGAAAGAGGGAATTTGAAATTTGTACTCTGAAACACTGATTTTTAGCTTCTAATATGCCAAAACCAGGAGCTTCAGGAGCTCCGCCCCTTGACCCCCCCGGGCTTTGCCCTGGACCCCACCAGGGCCCCTTAGGCGGGCCCCTGGACCCCACCTGTTTAACGCTTCGCGGCAAGCCGCTCGCGACTTTTGGTCAAGAATTGGGAAATTTTTCAATCTTGCCCCCCGGAAGGTCAGGTCTGGTTACGCACATGCGGTACCCTAGGGTCTATATTTGCTCAATGGTCGATTGCTTATTGCGAATACGTTCACCAGCGCTTAGTTCTTTCCTTCCCATATGTCGATATAAATTGTGACGATTTGAAGGATATTCGGATGACTATGTCGGGGACTATGTTAACTTACGAACAGTTTGTTGACCATCAGCATTTGCACCGCGTATCAGACAAACTTGGCGATGACCATCACTTTCAACTAGAGAATAGTTCTCTTCTTCCCAACCATATTCATCTGGAACAAATAACCATGAACATAAATAGCTTTTAGAATTTTATTTTGTTCCTTAGCTTGATATTATAAGATAATCTGAGAAGTAAACTTTATGTTATTTTATTTTATTTTATTTTATTTTATTTTATTTTATTCATATGGCAACAAACACATGGAGCGAAAAACATCAGGTTCACATTGAACGCACATAAATTATACAAAGCATCAGCTAAATTACAAAAAAAAAGCATTAATGCAAATTAATCATCATAAACGGTAGGTCGTGGGTTCGAATCCCATGTCGGCACTTCCCTTGCTTTTTTCAAGTTGGTGTGCCAGCTGGGATTTGTGTTTATTTGTTAATTGTTACACTTTGTGTTGGTAAACTCTTCTTTCTGTCTTATTAATCATATTCAGTTTCCTCTTGTTGCGAGTATCCGTTCCCCATTGTGTTTATTTGTTCTTGTGCAGGATGCGTAGCCCCATTACCTACTTTACATCATGACCCATATAGTGAGATTTCAGTTCAGATTTAAAACCAGACTTGCTACACGTGAGTTATCCGATGGAATTGCAGAACACATTACTGGGAAATTGACTAAAATGAATTAAAAGGAAAGAGATTAGTAGGTGAGACGTGAACAAGTAAAACAAACATAAATACGCTTTATTTAGTTTTATTTTAGTTTTTAAAAGTAAGATTTAAAGTTCCGAGTGTATTCTCATATGATTGATCCCCCTACGTTGACAAAGAATTGACCTACAATCCCGGTCAAAGTAGTCGGAAGTCGGAACGCTTGTGTAAAAGTAGGACTGTTTGAACCCGTATTTCCGTTATACTTGACATTCTAAAATGAATATTGCGTAAAAGTGAGTCTGAATGTGCACAATCGTAGTAACAATTGATTAGATACGAAGTTCCAAATATTTTATGAAATAATTGAACTGATTGGGTGTACATGACGCTTTCAATTGAAATATATTCTTTGAACATTATGTAATAAGGATAGTTTTCGATATCCATGCATACAAGAATGTTGACGATATCGCCAGAGTTGGATGATTGTCAAACTAGCCTTTATCCATTAGCCAGCATAAACAGTAAGCCAAATAATTAAGGTACCAGTTCACCCCCTGTATATCCTAAACAAAGGTAGATATGTCATAATTGGAACCAACAGCCAATAGCTGCAGCTTTTACCTCGAAGTTAAGACCTCATTCGTTGAAATTGTTCAAGCAATAAAGACACCAAAAGATCCAAAATATAAAAGTTGCAGTTTGCCACATTGCATGTCCTATTGATTTACACACAAAGCGTTCCCGAACAAGAGAACTAGCGCCATGCTTCATTGATTAGCACGAAAAACTACATGTAGCATAGTGCTTTCATTGATTAGAACACAAAAGTGCAACTTTTTATTTCGTACCTTCATTAGGTTTTGGATCACCATTTCTTTAATTCTCAACCAATTTCAACAAAGGTCTTAAATCAGACCTAAAGAGTACAGGCATCGGCTGCATATTTTAAGTTTGATACATTTGTCTTTATTTAGGATAGACAGGGGTGAACACAACTGCTACCTTGATTCTTTTGCTTACTGTATTTTTTGCCAGCATGTGGTGTCATGGTGTTGCAAATCTTGCAGTAAAATACCCTCAAGTTAAAAGGTCATTATTAGGAAAAATCAATTTTCAATTTTGTAATTTTTTGGCAGATTAATTTCTGGACAAACAGATTATGTAAAGTGAACAAGCATCTGAACAAATAATAAGATTTGAATTTAATTGAGTTCTTGTAATGTGAGCTCTGCGCTGGCTTGCCCATGTATACGCAATACTCCATTGGGGGAGTTTAGCTGGATGGCTGAACGTATGTGCGTCTTCAGAACTTGTTTACAGAGCTTGAATTGCAGATTCTTAATCAGGCAAAAATTACATGTCTGCCATTTTAAAGATCATTAAAGGTGGTGTAATTCGTTATTATTGCAATTACACAATACAAACAAAATAAGCAAAAGATAACATCAATAGGATATTCAAACAAAAGTTTGGAACTAATCCATTAATGATGAATTAACTCTATATCATTCATTAGTGCAATTCTACAGTTCATAAATCAACTCATACCCGGAAACTCATGAAACCAATTTTTAACGCAAAGACGCGGCCAACGAATTGTCAATATCGTTATATTAGTAAATGTAACATAAATTGCCCTTAATTTCGTAGATTGTATGGCATGGTAGGTAACAGTGCGCTTTTTTCCGTCACAAGTTTCACTACACAAAATTACCATTCTCTGCACACTTTGTGATTCCCAGAATTTGCAATGATTTCAAAAACCCTACATTCGCCAGTGACGAAAGAGAACAGTGTGAGTTGTGTGTTGTTGTGAGTGAGACATGTGGATGGGAGAGAGTACGTTATGAGTTATGTGTTATTGTTCGTGAGACGTGTTGTTGTGAGTGAGACGTGAGGATGGGAGAGAGGACAGTGTGAGTTGTGTGCTGTTGTAAGTGAGACGTGTGAAAGTGTGAGTTGTGCGTTGCTGTGAGTGAGACGTGTGGATGGGAGAGAGTACAGTGTGAATTGTGTGCTGTTTTGAGTGAGACATGTGGATGAGAGAGAGGGCAGTGTGAGTTGTGTGTTGTTTTGAGTAAGACGTGTGGATGGGAGAGAGTACATTGTGAGTTGTGTGTTGTTGTGAGTGAGACGTGTGGATGGGCGAGAGTACAGTGTGAATTGTGTGCTGTTGTGCGTGCGACGCGTGGATAGGAGAGAGTACGTTGTGAGTTGTGTGCTGTTGTGAGTGAGACGTGTGGATGGGCGAGAGTACAGTGTGAATTGTGTGCTGTTGTGCGTGCGACGCGTGGATAGGAGAGAGTACATTGTGAGTTGTGTGTTGTTGTGAGTGAGACGTGTGGATGGGAGAGAGAACAGTGTGAATTGTGTGCTGTTGTGCGTGCGACGCGTGGATGAGAGAGAGTACGTTGTGAGTTGTGTGCTGTTGTGCGTGCGACGTGTGAAAGTGTGAGTTGTGTGTTGTTGTGAGTGAAATGTGTGGATGGAAGAGAGGACAGTGTGAGTTGTGGTGTTGAGTGAGTGAGCCATGTGGATAGGAGAGAGAACATTGTGAGTTGCGTGTTGTTGTGAGTAAGACGTTTGGATGGGAGAGAGTACATTGTGAGTTGTGTGCTGTTGATTAATCTTACCGTCATTATCTTGGATAGTACCTCTTAACTGATAGGGTTCACCTCTATTACCATTCGGACAATTGTCATCATCAGGATTTCTTAATGTTAATAGTAACCCCAAGCAGTTGATTAATCTTACCGTCATTATCTTGGATAGTGCCTCTCAACTGATAGGTTTCACCTCTATTACCATTCGGACAATTGTCACCATCAGGGTCTCTTAATGTTAGAAGGAAGGATTCGTCACCCTCCACTTCGTAGTCGTCTCGTATTGTTATGCTTATAGATTGTGAGGTAACGCCTGGTAAAAATGTAACCATCAAATCTTCTGGGGTAATAACGAAATCAGTTGCGTCTGTGGTGCCATAATCAACATCGATTGCTGCAAGAGAAACATTTAATGCTCATATGTATAATATTCTTTCCTGAAGTTTAAAGGGACATTGTCAGTTTTGGTCAAAGTCTAGTTTTGAACATGTACCCAATGTTTTGTCTTAACTAATCAACATTTGAAATAAGTAATCCAGCGTCGTGTAAAATTTATGATTTTGTATTCCACAACACAATATCAAATAGCCCAGTAAACACAAACCGTTTTAGTCATCATTCGCAAAAGGTTAGAAAAGGTTGCCAGAAAACGTTTAAATATCGGGTTATATAAAGGGTATAAAACCTGCTGCAAATATTCTAACATAATGTTATTCATCAAAAGTGCCTGAAGTGATCACGCCCGTTGTAGTGTGTATACATACAAAACGTTTCAAAACGTTTCCATGGCCTTTATATAACCCGACATTTATTGTTATTGAAACGTTTTTATCTAAACCAAAACCCAACATACGACATGTTTAAAACGTTTTAAAAACATTTTTGTGTTTGCTGGGAAGCCGTTAACACAGCACTCACCATTATATTCTCTTATTTTCAATATTACAGAGTTTTGTCTCTGAAATTACTGCACGGTATGCTCTTTGACTATTCAATCTATTAAACAAAGGCATGGTTTACTCATGTGATGTTTTTGCGAAATCTCTCAGCCCATCTATAAAACTAACAAGCTGACAATGACAGATGGAAAGGAAAAAGGGTTTTGTACATTGATCTTGATCTGTGTTAAGAGATCTGATATTAACGTTTAGCGACGTTTCACGTTTTTGTTTGTTTGGGGGAAAATCCATATCTTCAATACGAAAGGTCAAAATTTTCAATTGATCGTCGGCTTTTCATCCCAGCTACATACATTTAAGCACATATCATTGGATTTATAAAGTTTACTTTGAGGACTGTTAAATATCAAAAAAATCAATTTGCAATCATTTGCCATAAAATATGTATTATATCGCGAATTTCAAAAAATCCAAATTATTTGATATCAGAATGGCATTCTTCGTATTCAGAATGCAATTCGATATGTCTGATGTGCTCTCATGTCCCACAAAAATACTGCCCAAATGTTCATACCCCACCCCTTAAGAATGTTTACATAAATACTTAAAATAACCTCTGGCAGACCAAGTCAGACTCTGCAATGTTGTTGTATGCATAGCTTAGTAGAGGTCGATCGAAACCTTCTCAGTTATAAAGAATAGACGTTACTGGAGTTTTGTGATTTCTTGAATGTATCAATTATTAATAATCGTAGTATTATATCAGTAAGCACAACCCAAATGCAAATTAAACTCTGAAATCACACTGAATTAAATTAGTAATATAAACCAAATGAGTTTTAGCCAATATTGCTGGACGTGCATGTGGTCCGACAGAGAATATCATATCTTTCCAGGTCAGATGGTTTAGCCAATTTAAAAAATGCATTTTGTTGCTGATTATTGTTTTTTAGGTGATAAAAAAGTGTAAATTGTTACCCATGGGCAATTCGAAAATATCAAGGGCAAAGTGTACATAGGGTTAAAAATGTTCAATGTTCAATGGACCAGTTTTGAAATTTTACCCCTGTATAACCTTTGACTTTGAAATTCTTCAATTACCCAAGGGTGATAATTTTACAATCACCCGAATCTTATTTAGTACCACTTAAACAGCAATTAATAAGCACAAAAAATCCCAAAACAACAAAAAAGAAAAACAAAACAATTAACTGGCAAAACCATGCAAACTGGATCTGCTGCCGGACTATAGTAAGTACCCACACCTACGGACTTTATGTAACAAGTTTTAAAAAAGCCAATTGTTCAATAAAGAAAGTTGAAATTCAGCTCTCGGTAGCTGGGCACCATTTCATTTATTTTTCTGAGATTATCTATAATGGTTTGTCTATTCATTTTTCGTACACTTAGTCCTAAATGACGGCGAAATCTGACATACCAATTGTTTTGCTGAGCGAGGTACCCGTTCTGACAATATTGACCATGTAAGTACCGACGGATTCTGACAATTCTAGACTACCGGTAGCAATGGTAGACACGTCCCATTGGAATTGAGCTGCAAAATAATTATTATTCATTAGCATCTTTATTATTATTATATATAGCACATTAAAATGTGGTCGTCAAAATGGGTATTATAATTATGAGAAGAAGCGCTCGCGCAGCAGTGACTGAATTCGATATGGGGTATACGTACAATCGTTATCTACAATGGTAAAAACCAATGGCAAACCAGCTCCTACACCACTACATGCAGCAGGCTGAAGAACGTCCAAGCCGACTCGAAACGTCTCGGACCCCTCGAAGCATTGGTCGTCAGTTATAGGTATGGTAGTATACAGCGTATTGTCAGACGTAGGATTGAACACTACCGGCTGGTTGGTTTTATTGTAGTCAGATGATGTTGCAGTCACATCATCAAAGGTTAGTCCTTTAAAAGAGTCAGAAATTGAATAATGAAATCAATGTTTTTTTTTATATTAAAGGGGTGTGGTCCAATCTGTTCATGTTCTGTTTTCTATCTCACATTGAGGCCTACCATTAAATCAACAAGTTTCCAAATTTTTAGTTATACACTCCAGCAGTCTTGTATGAGAAACAAAACATTCAAGTGCTTTTGTTGCTTGTTTTAACTTAAGCGATCTACCCCCGGGGATCTACCCTTTTGAAATATAGATAACACAGGTTCGAAGGGCTCTGAAAAGTTATCAATAAGTTAAAACATCGCCCTCGGACAGCTCTATTATGTATATCGTTAAGAAACCTAGCGAAACGAAATCTATTCGTTAGTCTAAATGTCATGCGAATACCAGCTTTGTATTATTGATAAGATCACTTCTTGTTGTATTCAAGTCAATTTGCAACAGAGTACGCTGGGGCTTATTGAAACGAAACGTAGCGGTAAGAAAGAAAATTAAGGCGATATGAAACTACGAGTAAATCAAATCATTAGAGGAGAATATACTCCAAGCCCCAGGATCGGAATTATTCAAGCTTACAATATAAGAGCAATCATTTAAAATATCAGCTAGACTAACCTAGAAATTACAGGAAGAAATCTGAAAAATTTCTGAAAATGACACTGTATAAGATTATGTAGGCTATATTGTAATCTATACTAGTCCCGTTGAGGAAACTAAACGTTCAATTTGGTAGCGCGTTCGGTGGCTATGTATCAAAAGTAGGATTTGAGGATTTGAGGGAGATTGGGGAGCTAACTTGGAACAAAGGTGAGCAATTAATGGGCTTATTTTGATTGTAAACGGTTGCTAATATGGCAGTTCACCAAACATGCTTAACCGCATGCAAAACGTTTGTAAAAGGTCCTTAGAATTGAGAATCGGGTACAGAACATTTGTACATAAAAATTAGGTTTTTAGAGTAGGAACTATTTAGACCATGTTTTGACAGATTGCCTGGCAAAGGGCATCTAAAAGAACTAAATCAAACTAATGTGGGGAGGAGGGTATCGAGCTAGGAATTCTCCTCGGGGTACTAACTGATGGGACCTTCCGATGTCCTGGCGCACATATACATTGAAATATCGCAATTTGCCAATACTAAGCGACTTATTTCTCATACACGCCTTACACTTATAGCTATCGGTAAATCGTAAGCTTATATAATATAAACACATCACAAATAGAAACTCCGCACTTACATAACCCATCATAAATTTAGCTGGGGAGAGGCCAAAATACGCAGTGCATCATGGGAAAATGGCGACATCTAAAGCCCGCGTAATACGAATACAACACAGGAACATGTTATTGTCTGTTTAAATATGTCACACGCGAATATACACTAAACGGCACTTTACAATAATTGCAGTAGATCCATTTTTGATCACACAGAATCCTTCGTGGAGCTGTTTTCAGCATTATTATTATCACACTCGCGTAAAAATCCAATGGTGCCTAGGAAGGCGATGTGGACTCAGGAGGTCAAAAATTGGACTAGCAAGAGTAACCGTTGGCGGCGCATTGTATTGTGAATCGTGATAATTTGATTGACTTGGATGTGTGCATCTTGTTAGCTTAAATTTGATACCGCATTAGCTACCATAAGTTCTAAATTTGGTGCATTTGCAAAGTTGCAAATTAAAAAAAGGAACACGTTATTGCAGAGCGCGACCATTGACATGCGTTCTAAATTAGCAAATGAATAAACCTGGCACTTGGGATATTCGAGCTATTCGAGGGCAAGCGAGCTTTGCCATGCATAAAATTTCAACTGCGTGATCATTTTGATTTGCAACTTTTGAAAATGCACCAAATTTCGATAGGCCCTAGTGGTATCAATCTTTGTCAATTTAGAGCTTTTGGTAACAAATTAGAGCATACAAGACACGACCGTGCCAATCAAATTGTCATACGGTATCCGGGGAGGGGGGCACTTAACACAAATGACCATAGGGGTATGTTCTCCCAGAAAGACCCCGGAAAGATTCCGCAACTCCGAAAGACTCCCTATATTTGACCAAAATAGAGCTCTGAAAGACCCTTGATTTTGATCAATTCAGCTCTAAAAGACCCCAAAATTGCTCATTCCTCATATATTTGATTTTTTCAGGTGATTTTGAACCAAAAAGCAAATAAAGACCCTTGATTTTGACGATTCGCAGCTCCAAAAGTCCATATTTTACTTATTCGCAGCTCCAAAAGACCTCCTTTTACCGGCAGCTCCCAAAGACAAACCACCTCAAAATTCCGGGGGAACATAACCACCAACACTTCATGTCCCCCCGGGCCCCCGGGACGGTATCATGAGCAGGTTTAGATTTATTACGGGTTATATAAGTGTGGTGTTTCTTTTTGAATTGTGTTTATTTATGAAAACGATTCCGGATGGGTGGGTAAAGTGTTTAAAACATACTTGCGCTCCCAGCTTGCATCAGACCAGACCCACTCCGTGTTACAGGAATTTCAAATGATCCGCCTTCAATGAGTGTAGTCACGTCAGTTACGATGGAGTACGTTACAGCTGCAAGGTGACATGTAAACAAGAACATAGATTGTAAACGTCCTATTATATTCCATATTTCACACTGACATACATACGAAAAGTTTCATCTGTATATAGGTAAAATGCTGTATGGAAATAGTGGAGAATGGCGTCTTAGTCTGCAATTTAAGGTATTTTAAAATATATCTTAAAATCGGGCTTAAATTTTACAAGCGCTCCGGATTTTGACGTCCCGGACATCGAACAATACAAAAATACACATTTTTTTATTCACAAACATGCAAAGACGATGCCCCCACCCATAAATCTACAAACACAAACATAAATAATTAGGTTTCAAATAATAAAATGCGTTTTCATCTACCGTCATCATCCGTCAGCTGGACAGTAGCAGAGCATTGATCTCCCAACCGACCTCCTTCAACATTCGTAAAATAGACACCAAAGCTTTCGGTTGATTCACAAATGTCATCATTAAAAATAGTGACTGTGATATTTCTGGATTGTGTGTCATCAGTTCCACTGATCTTGACCTCTCTCGCTGAACTCGGCAATACTTGTGTGAAGTCTCCGCCAGAATTGTCGGTGTAATAGTCTGTGAAACAAAAATAAGAACTGTCATTGACTGTGATTTAACTACTACATTTAGTTTTCGTGTACTTTTTTTGTGTATGTTCGGATTTGGATGATTGAATATAAAAATTTCTCTTATCCATATGGTCATTGTAGCTGGTGATTATGACTGTGTCCCTTGAATTCAGTACATACTTACCCAGATATGTACAGGTTCTTCCATCCCCTGTCCGTGTTATTGGTAAGCTTACTATGCCCGTTAAGTCGTTTTCAGCGATTTCAGTCGATTCCTCTGTAAAGAACACTTTAGTGTTCATATCTGCAGGAACTATCAAAATAGAAATGATAGACGCGTTCATAATAAAATAATAGGCATGAATATTAACTTTATTAAAGAGTCTAGAAACACTGGTCATCTTTATGTTTTTATTCGCTTTCTCTTTCCCTTTCAAATTTCTAATCTTGTGATATTTCACTTTTGTTAACCCTATCACCTATGTAAAATTACAAAGAACGTGGTAAAAGATTTAATTCCAATATTTCTAAATCAATTCATATTTTGTAGCCAAATTAATTTCGTGTTTTTCGTCACAGCCCACTTCTATGGACTGAATAACTTAAGTAAAGACGTGACGGAAGTAAGAGTTTGAAAGAAGTCAAAGAACAACCAGAAGGTGGAATTTAGAGTTGATTGAACCCAGGACCTGCTAGACGTGATATTTTTGTAGAACATTCTTAACTTTCCGTTAGAGAATTAAGATTCTTCGTCACGTATAGTATTACAAAAGATTTTTGGCAGTTTTGCTGGCGAAAAGTCCAGTAAAATTACTGTACAAATTTCTGACAGTATTCATAAACGACATGTTTTTAGAGGATAGTGCAATAGGCGAGAAGACTATTCGTTTATTGGATTAGATTATTCTGAAAAGACTTATATTATGGGTTATAATATTATTGTAATCACAGTCAATATTATTTGGCATAATAATATTATTCTAAGCATACCTTCTGATCCATACACCATAACATCACACAATGCAAACTGGTTTGTATCCGTTTGAGGCACAATATAAACATACTGGCCATAAACATTAGTTCCAGTGCATGATACTTCGATAATTTGAACTTGCGTATTCATACCAACGTCGGCAACATCGCCAATGTCGACACTACACTCATGATTACTGGTAATGTCATCTGACCGACATGAACCGACGTAGACAAAGGCATTGTCTAACCACTCCGCTGAAAGAGATAAAGTGTATTATTTGATTTTTAAAAACAATCTGTCATCAATTTGTTTAATACATATGAATCGTATATTAATTAACCCTAGAACTATTGAGCCATATGTGTAACACGGACTAAGAAGTGGAGTTGTTAAGTTGTATCCCCTTATTAGAGCTCTTACTGTTCAATTCTAAACGTCATATATCATTATATTTGGAACCAATGTATACTGAGCTATGGGTCTCCTCTATCCAGTGATACCATAATAAGTACAAATATTCCTCAAATAATATCGCTATGACGTCATAATGTGAGCGCACCCATGCAAATTGGGAAATTCTGGCTATGTATACAAAAGTATAGGCAAAATTGATTTTCAGCTAAAAATCCTACGAACATGCGATTTTCACCAAATTTTCTCCTAAATATAAAAGAAAATAACAATTTCAACCTAAGAAGTAAAAAGTCAATAGCTCTTGGAATAATTTTATAAGATTTTACTGAAGAAACCAATGGTGGGCTTCACCAACTTCTACCTCTATGGTCGATATTTTTGATGGCTGGTGCTACACCCAGGTAAGGCGCCATGGTAATAATTATATCACTACAATGAGCGCAAAGTATGGATCTACGAATAGCTTAGGTCGTTTGGGAGTAAACACGCGCGGGTTTTTTTAATGACGGATGAAAATACTTAGGGGTGTTGTACAACCCCCCCTTGATAGTTGTAGGGCCCGGTACCCGCACTCCGTGCATCAGCGGGTATTCATGCTCGTCGAAAATTTCGCGAAATAAGGGGTGTTTTTAGATGAAGAAACGCAATTCGCGAAACACACAAAGAAAAGGGTGTATTAGAAATATAGTTCGCGTTTTAGTGAAAATAGGGGTATGGTCGAAGGGCAAATAATTCGCGAAATCGCTAAAGAAAAGGGGTGTTTTTCCCCTAAAAACTTCGCGAAATGAGATGCAAAATACCCGCGGATGCACGGAGTGCGGGGACCGGGTTGTAGGGTTAAGTTAAATTGTTGCTATTTCTGCCATAAAATGTGACTGAATGAAATACATGCACATTTTTCGTCTAGCTCACGGGGTTGAAGTAAAAAAAAGCTTGCATCAATTTGTGATGCACATGGTTAATGTATTATGTGACATAGTTGTCAAAACGATTCCACAAAAGCAATAGGATCAAATAGATATCGCCCTTTTTTGTCTTCAACCTGAGCAGCTTTACAACACAGCAAACTAGAAACTTGACATTTTAAAATAAAAATTATTGTCTAACCTAAAGCACAGTAGCCTCTTTCTTAGACCAAACGAGATGTAAACATGGTGAAATTGAAGGTTGATACCGTGGCCATTTGTACTGACGCACTTATATGACCTTGAAATAGTATTTTAATCGACTGACCATAGACACTAGCGCACTTATATGACCTTGAGTTATTACTTTGATGATACTTATTGATTTTCTAATTTGCCAGAAGAAATCTATGATGTAACTTTGCGATCTATCTATCCGTCGGCATTGAGAGACTCTTAGCAGAGTTAGAATGACGCCTAATATTTTTCTGATGAATTTTGCTATTAGCGTTCTAGCATTTTAATGTATGAGTCAGATGAAATCAGATGTTCAGGCATCAGCTTGTCCATTAACATGTCAAAATGAGAGTATCAAGATTTTGTATGATTTTAGACTTTTTGTTTTAACATGTAAAGTGACAGTTGATTTACTGCGTATGCCAAAATTCACTTGGTCCAATTACTATACATTTGGTATTTCAAGTCAGAAGTGGACCAACTATAATAGGATAAACATTTTCTCTACTTGTAAATCATTATCTGTGACGGTATATGCTTAAATGTGATGTGATAAAACCCATTGTGTTGAGTAATTATATGAATCAGGTAAACAAAGAGAGCTCTTTATACTAATTGTTAATATTTATTTCTTTGAAATGTAACATTTTTTTGAGATGCTCGTTCTATGATAGATAAATCAAACAGCAAAACGTATGCATTGTAGGTGTAACTTGCATTATACACAGGTCTGTATACTTACGGTTGGCAAATCCAGATGGTACATCATCCAGTGATACAGGGAATATACTGATCTGCTTGACTTCATACTCTCTGCCAAGGTCAATCTGAAGCCAGTGATTACCGTTAGTATCTGCATCTGTTGGAAATGATGCAAACATTATATTACGCTTATGAACAATGGCTTCTTAGAGTATCGTAACTTGATGAAATTTTTTCTTCAAATTAAGTTAAGACATCACTCTGTGCAATATATCCGTCTGTAAAAACCGCGCAGTTCATGTGATTCCCAAAATCTGTGCGAAAGTAAAATCGAAACTTGTGGGATGTACTGAAGCAATTAGGATGACGAGCTAGAAGCTAAATGACTAGCATAAATGGCCTTGTAGAGGGTGATGCCAAAAAGGTACTGTAGACACGACGTTGTTTTCTGAACAGATATTATCGGGCTCAGGGTTTCACAGAGAATTACGACACGACGTAAATCATTTCGGAAGTCTAAACGCATCGTATCTCTATTACTCTTGCATATAACTATTATAGTTGCAATGGGTAAAAGGACACGGTATAGGGTGGATTCCTTACTTTCTATTGAACCATATAAATTTGATTTTGATTTTACATTTTATTTTACCTGACACAAAACATGAGTATGGATCCAGAACGCCGTCTGTGACTTTGTCGGGACCAAAGGTACTTGTATAGCCCGAAGCTTGTGACGATGTGACTGATAATTTTCTCGGTTCTGTAAAAATACAAATAAGCCTAAACATGATATGGGGGTTTCTCCTTCAAAAAATCCCAAAGATATGGTCATGAAATTGGTTAAATTCATGTTATTGTTACCATTGCCATCACCATTTGACAATGGCCATGAAAATGAATACATTCATATTATTGTTGCCATTGCCATGATGAATTATTGGTTATCATGGTTGTTGGGCACAAACAGACACACACTTAAGGACAATTCCCTTAACCATAACCCAGCAAAACTACTATCTTTTTAAAGGCCAGTGAATAGTCCGACGTGTTGCCTGCATTTTGCCATTGCGTACAACAACTTTGTCGTAGCATATCCGACCAGTAGGGCCTAGTAAATATTTGCCGTAGCGACAAAACGTTAGGAAGAAGAACAAAGCTAAAAATTAAAAAACTCCAAACTTGTAGGATCACAGCGGTAAAACGAAAAACGTCGGACTATCATGATATCTTTTTCAAATGGCATTGTCAACAACCATACTTCCATCAAACTGATATACCTCTACCAGAATTCTCGCTATTCACAATAAGGGCGCCGCCCGCGGTTTGCGATGTAATCGTGATGTATCATGGGAAAAGGTCGACATCCAAGTCCGCGCAATACGAATATTACCATGCTATTACATAGGAACACGTGACAATATTTTTTAGTTTGTCAATATAACGGTATTACATCGATAGAGAAAAAAATAATTGTGCACATTTCAAATCACATTATTAAGTATTATTGAGTATTGATTCGCGTGTAACACCTTTATTTTGACAAACTAAAAAAATATTGTCACGTGTTCCTATGTAATAGCATGGTAATATTCGTTTTGCGCGGACTTGGATGTCGACCTTTTCCCATGATGCATCACGATTACATCGCAAACCGCTGGCGGCGCCCTTATTGTGAATAGCGAGAATTATTGAATGTTAAAAACCTTTCGTATTTTCAACATTAGTGATTTACAAATTTACAATACCTAAGCCACAAATCTCCCAGATTGCATATTTATCCAGTGCTGCAGACACAAACAGATGCCCAATGGCGTATGCATCAACGTCGGTCACTGTGAAAGTCGCAGCAGATGGGCTTGTTCGTGTCAGGGTGATAGTTCCGGAGCTGTAAGAAAGCTCAAATATGTTGGTCATATCTGCCACGACAAAGTCCGTTGTAGTATCTTCTGTACCTATCAAATTGGCGATACCGTTCTTACTGAAAAAGGACGCATCTCCCGCAGTACCTCCGTGGGTAGCATCGGCGGCGTTGGCATCATCTAGATCTGAACAATTCAAAATAAGAAAAGTGACGAGTGTGTAATTAAAATGGACTCTAATGTAAAACGAGAATTTGATTTGATTTATTGATAATCCAGGCAAGCATACATACAAAAATAGAGAAAAAAAAATATATACAAAAATATGCAGTCAACGGGTCCCTAATAACGAACTAAATTACTTTAAAGTGGGTCTCCGATAACCCCGTTGACGAAAAAGAAAATTATTTTATAAAAAACGATTTAAAAACCCACACACTACATATTACTGATAAAGGTACATACAACTACACAATTTGCGCGAAAAAGAAAACAAACTAAAGACAATTTCACTGGAGACATCATTTGGTAAGGTGGACCATAACCTAGGGAAAGCGACAAAGAGGGAATTATGGAAAGCATGAGTTCGGCTGCGATGGAAATGCCGGAAATCTATGTTGACTGCTTGTCTGGAGGAAAGAGTATTAAGCTTGATATAGTCAGCCCAGCTAATATTGTATTTATTCCACAGACATCCAACAGCAAACATAATGCGAAAATAATCAAAACGAGAAAGAATTGTGGGAATCTCAAGGGTTTGGAGCCTTGTGCTGTAAGAAGGCCTACTGCCACGGACCAGGAAAACAGTATCTGGTGAACCTTCTCTGGATCCCTTCCAGCTTATTTTTGTGGCCCTCTCTGTTAAAAGCCTAAACTAGGGCACAGTACTCCAGAAGAAAAGCTTCTTTATCCGGATCATAAGATCCAACCGTTCTTTAGGATGAAGCCAAGCAAACGTTGGGCCTTTCTAGTGATAGTGTCAACATGGGGACCCCACTCAAGGTTTGAAGACAAGACAACGGCGAGGTGCTTGTGCGCAGAAACGGTTTCAAGAGGGATATCACCCATGTGATATCTAACGGAAATAGGACGACGGGATCTGGTAATGTGCATTACCACACATTTTGCAGCATTGAGGGGAAGTCTATTGATGGTACTCCACGTCCTCAAGAATATCTTCATCCTGGGAGATGTAATGGGTCTATAAAGGACCGTGTGGTCGGTATACTGTGGAAGAGACGATGAAACAAAACAGGGAAGATCAAGAACATGGACATTGAAAAGTAAAGGCCAAGAATGGAGCCATGTGGGACCCCAGACCTAACACGAATCCAATCGGAGAATTTATCAAGGTATTGCACCCTTTGGATTCTATTATAGAGGTACGAGGTGAACCATTTAAGCATTTGACCAGTCATATACCATATCCATGAAGCTTAGACAGAAGAAGACTATGGCTGACCTTGTCAAAGGCTTTGAACCAATCAAGAAACACAGCATCAATTCTCGTAGAAGTAAATTTATTTTATAATATAGGCAAATCACTCTTATTGGAAGATAATTCCATTTGGCATGCAATTATGAATCGTACACTCTGTTCTTAGGAAAAAGGACAGACCTTGTAAAATTGGTCAAATAATGATTTTTTTCCAATGTATTTTGTTGTTGTAATACAATTGTATATATAAAAGCACAAACGTATTGAAGAAAATGAGGATTACATCACATTCAGTGTTGCATAACTGACAGTATTTATTGTTTTGTTTCTTCATAATCACATTTACAAAGGGCCCTGGATATCCAAAAGTATACATTTGATTTGATTTGATTTGATTTGAATTTATTCGGTATCTCCATACTGCACATACAAATATACAACAATACAAGGTAAATAGATATAAAATGCATTAAGATAAATAACATTTAATACACATAAAAAAAACAAAGCAAGGAGATATCACAGGATAGCCCTTTAAGCCCAAAGGCTTATTTCCGAAGGGGTCCTTTATACATAGAAGGGAAAAGGCATAAATAAAAACAAAAACATACAAATAAATCTATATATATATACAAGTGAATATTAAAAGTTAAAAAAGTATTTAAACATGATTAAAATCATTAGAAACTAAATTTGGTGAAAAAGATGAGTTTACTCACGTATTCCATAGTAGGTATTAGTAGCACTGTCGATATCAGCCTCTGTTGATAGGAATATACTTATATCATTGCCATCTCCAGATACAGTACCAGCTGCATTCATTACTGTAGTTGGCTGTGGTGTTATTGAGAGTGTTATTGTTCCAGCATCTGTAGTAGACCACGGACCAATGTAGCCACTCGCCTGTAAGCTATACCCTGGCGAAGTGGCGTCCATCCCTTCATCCGGGATTGAATAATGCCGAATGCAGCCTGAAATATTGGTGGAAAAGCCACAAGTGGATCTTTAATATTTGGCAAGTATTTTTGTTTTAAAATATAGATAAAAGCCTCCCCCCCCAAAAAAAACACCCCAACAACAAAAAACAACAACAATAACAAAAAAACACCGGAAAAATAGGGAAATTGGTATATTATCTTATGTACTTTCCTCGAGAATGCATGATGCAACAGGCCTATCAACTGCCAAATGGAAAATGCTGGGTTTTAATTTACTCATATAGGCTACAATAATCACGATTAAAAGTAACATTCACATCATATCATGCCACATAAACTATTTGCGAAATTCTGATATTGCACCCTCTTTACCATGCATGCTCCGGAATATTGTGGGGTGCCATCCATATGCAGTATGAGATCGCAATTTTTGGTACTTGGCCCATCGCACCAAAGTATTGGGGTGGCGGTCCCGGGCCATAATGCTATACCGACCAGGATGCTTGTGACAAAATAAAGTAATGCCTTTGTTTCAATCTTTGTTCCGTTAATAGTGTTGTGTCCTTTTCTCATATTTGTCCGTGACCTGCTTTTGATTGTTTACCCTTTCTACATTTTGGTGTTGCGCAAACCGTATTCTGTTTTGGATATTAATGTCCGGTTTTTATTCAAATACATAAATACGAATAAACAAATTTGCTTTTGATTTTCAATTGTTTGCATGGCAAACAATAGTCTTATATTAAAGAAATAGGTGAGTATTGGGATCTATTCAAAATGACTGGTAAGTCATGCGGACAAAGTAGGGCACACAACACAATGTGAAGTAAATATCACTGCATTTATGCAGCGTGAGGAATACAAGTGAGATTCACATGAGCAGTTACCAACTATGGCAATAAGGCGAGTAAAATGGCACTGAACAGAACAATGAATAGGGTCTCATTTAATTGAATGCAGTGTAAGAAATAACTAATGTAAATAATTCAAATGGGTAACGATCTTGTTCAATTCAACTTATGTTAAAAACGCCTGCATAGAAGTATGAAGTCATACTTATTAATGTTTGTTTAAAATAGTTGGAGTAGTGAACATTCATAAGAGTGTGTGTGATTAATTTAACCAGTTCTAGTAATCATTCTTATGAAAAGGTTTGACTCTTATAAATGCATCTACGCACAGTTTCCACCTCGATACACCCGAGCACACACACCTTTTCAGTACAGCGAGTCTAGCCTAGTACGCAGTCTGTGTTATACACAGAATTAAAGACATAGGGAGTCCCGGTTCTCCTTCTCTAATTCTGTGGTGTTATACTACACGGTTGAGTGCATAGCATCATAAGAGTTGTCAAAACCTCAAGTGTTCTCTTCATCCAATCAGTATTTTTTTTATCAACCGAAAGCTAACACATTACCCTAAAAGGTTTTTTTTCCATTAGTTCAACAGATGACGTAATTCAATGTTATAGCAAGGCGAATGTGGTAAATCTGTTGAAAACTACCTATCCAAGCACATTTTTTGACAAAAATGTAGGTTTCAAAAGTCAAAACCTGAAGTTTTCCTTACAATATTTTTCAATATTTTTCAAATTATATGTCATTAAATGAAAGAGCACACTTATATTGCCCACTACTAGCCTAATTTTAATGAGGAATGGCCAATTCTCTTTAAATTGCAAATCTTGTACAAAAACTTACTTTTTTTCGCCTGTTTTGTCATACGGTTGTAAATTCAACGAACTGTGACTTTGCTAAAGAGCGCTTACAATGGGTATTTTGTTTTTACGTACACATGTTTTAATTGTAAAGCGCCTTGTGGTCTTTGATGTAATGCGCTATATAAGAATAAATTATTATTATTATTATTATTATTATTATTATTATTATTATTATTATTATTATTATTATTACAAATTGAGATGTGTTTGAGCATAGAAAAGAGCACGTATAGTACTTGCGGTCTATTGCCATTTCGTCTAATACCATTTCGTCTAATTCCCGTTTAGTCTATATTCAATTGGTCTATTACCAGACAGACTAATTGCCACTTAGTCTAATAATCATATAGTCTAATGTCCATTTAGTCTAATATTGTTTGGTCTAATAACCGATATGTCTACTAACCATATAGTCTAATAACCATTTGGTCTAATATTTTTGTAATAACCATTTGGTCTAATAACCGTTTAGTCTAATAACCGTTAGGTCTAATACTCGTATGGTCTAATAACCAGTTAGTCTAATACTATTTCGTCTATTTATTAATAAACTAAATGCTTGTAAGACTAAATGGTGTGTAGACCAAATGGGTATTAGACCAAATGGGTATTAGACCTATTGGTTATAGATCAAATGAGTATTAGACTAAATGGTTGTTAGACTAAATGGTTTTAGACTTATTGGTTATTAGACTAAATGGTTATCGGACCAAATGGTTATCGGACCAAATGAGTAAAGGACCAAATGATTATTGGACGTAGTGGATATAGACCTAATAGGTTTAGACGAAATGGATGTAGACGAAATGGATATTAGACCAAATGGTATTAGACCAAATGGCAAATTCCCGTACTTGCAAACGGAATTTAAAAAAACTAAAGCCCAAAGGCGGAAATGCTCGCGACAAAAAACAAACTTTAAACTTCCTAATAATTTCTTTCAAATGACTAACAAAACGATCAGGCATAACTCCAACGTAAAGTATCGCTTAATTTCTGCATATAATATCAATGCCTAAACTTGAGATTAACCTTTTACCCTGCCGTTATCCATTTTCCAAAAACGTATTAAAAACCATTTTGATTCTTACAAAATTTTAAGAGGCCTTTTGACATGTCACTTTCAGTATCACTAAAATTGTGTTACTATACTTGCCACCATTGGGTTAACCAATAACATGTTGCATGGAATTATAAATATGATCACTGACTTACCCCCATTCCATAATAACTCGGGTTGACCATTAACTTACCCCCATTCCATGGAATAATAATTCGGGTTGACCACTGACTGCCACGCATAGTATCATCTGACACCGAAAGACAAAAATATTCTCGCTCTTCACTTATGCCATCATCGGGTATTGTGATCTCCACTGCTTTCTGCAACACATTGGCCTCAAACGATATATTTCTAGTGGTTATCGTGTAGTCTGATCCTTGTCTAGCTAAATCAGCACCAGACATTGTGGAACAACCTTGGGAACATCCGACATTTAAAACTGCATAAGAAAATAAGAAATACATAATTATTACACTTTTAGGTGATGATTAGAATTTTGGACATGGCGATGTTAAGGGCTGGGGTAAGAGCAAACTAAAAGTACTGGTAACTAGAGAGAGAAAGCGACGAGGAATCTAAGAATCACAGCGCCAGGTAATGACCGGGTCACCAAGTGCAAATGTGCATTTATTTTGGAAGGTTCGTGTTTGTTTTAAAATTTGGGGCGTTTTTCCGAAATTTGATATTTTGGTGATATTTCAAAAAGGCGAAAAATGCCAAAGACAAATCGTTTTGGACATACTCTGTTATTGCTAATACAACTCTTTTCTGCATACCTTCGTTACAATTCGTTTTGGTGATTTAGTAATATTATAAATTTTGTGACTGCATTTTGGCGTTTTCGATGCGATTTTAGGCTTACCGGGATTTAACGTTGATATCTGGTCCTGCTCCTTTTATAATTTTACTTTGATCGTCGGCTTTTGTACATAACAGAATGTAGATTTGCTCTGAATAAGTATCGTAGTCCTCTCGGTGGGTTTTTTCATGATATAATTAGTTTGAATTCCATGTAACAACCCAAAATTTACCTCTGAATTCAGGGTTCAAGGCTGTTTTCGGAATAGCCGTAGACTCAAAAAAGGGCACGAGTGGCGACTATGGTTTTATACTTCCCGCATTGATGATTGTGTCTACGCCTAATAATATACTTCTTTGTTTATGTTGACTGTATCAAGGTATAAGCTGATATACCATGTGCCAATATTGCGTAACGTTGGAGGTTAATATATTTCTTTGACATCGAGTAGGATGTGTGGTTCTGTGGCCGAGCGGTCTAAGGCGTTGTGATTTCTTCGTTGCTGGTCTGAGGATCGCTTGTTCGAAACTGTCTGTCATTTTTCTTATGCTGCTTTATTTTTCCAGCGTAGGGCCTAGAAAAACTAATTTATAGTTTCTTTTTGTATTATTTATTTATTTATTTATTTATTTATTTATTTATTTATTTATTTATTTATTAATTATTGATGATGATTGAGTGAGCAGATTTATCGATTGCTACTTTAGTTGTGGGACTTCTATTTGATTTTGAATGACATCGTACATTAGTATTGATTTTTTCCGTTAAGCATTATCAAGAATTAATATCACAGGTTTTAGTGCAGATAGGAACTTGGTTTAGTGGTACTATCCGTTGCTTCAGAACCGAAAGGTGCCGGGTTCGATTCCCACCTATGTCTAATTTTTTAAAGACTTGGAAAATTACTGTAGTAAGTTTATTTGGCGCGCGATCTCAGTTATTCATTTTCTGATGGCTGTGCCTCTTACAGACACCCTCCCTCTGGAATCCAAACCACGGTTCGCTCTTTACACCTCCCTTAATATTGATGTTTTGATGTAGCCCATGTAGGTTTTTTTAAAACTTTTCATGTCATCATTACTTTAAACCTTTTGCTTAATGCTTAAATCCATAATGTAGGGCCTTCGATCTTATAATGATCTTATAAAAATTGCATAGTTTTAGCAATTTCGACTTTAATTCCCTAACATGACAAAATATACCTCTTCTTTCACTTATACTTCGTTATTGGGCTTTAAATGGGCATAAACCCTTCATGGCAGTTATAATTAATAATATTTCAGCACTTTGGGTGAAGAATAACAAATTTAAACTAGTGGCAAATGGTGGTCATAGACCACAAACCTAGCTGGGCGTGGAGGCATCTGACCCCTGTAAAATGTTCCACAAATGTTCCACTGGTTATGAGGTTTGTTGTCTCCTAGTTTGAGTCCCGTACTCCTTACAGATGTCCAGAAAATGCAATTCCAAGATTTGACCCCAGATGACCTTTGACCTGCCCCTCTGACCCCTGCATGATGTTTCATAACGTTCCCCAGGTTATGAGGGTTGTTGCCACCCAGTTTGAGTCCCGTACCTCTTACAGATGTCCAGATAATGAAATTCTAAGATTTGACCCCAGATGACATTTGACCTGACCCCTGCAAAGTGTTCCAAAATGTTCCCCTGGTCATTAAATTTTTTGTCACCGAGTTTGAGCCCCGTACCCTTACAGATGTACAGAAAATGCATTTCTAAAATTTGACCTCTGCATGACCTTTAACCTGACCCCTGTAAAATGTTCTCCTGGTCAAGAGATTTGTTGTCACCGAGTTTGAGCCCCACACCTTGCAGCCAAGTTAGCTCAATTGATAAGGCGTTCGACTATGGTGCGAGAGGTTGCGGGTTCGAACCCTGGCGGTGCCTACGCTCTCGCGGGAAAATGGAGTTAGCTTGAAATTCCCCTGGACAAGGAACTCACTGCTGATTTGTCTCGTTGTAACCCGTACGAAACTCGGGGAGCTAATCCTGGTTGCGAAGGTTATTTGTAGTGTCTAGGGTGTGCGCTCTTGAAGCAGCAATGGCCCTGAATTGTTGTTAAATGGTTTATGGAATGATGTGGGGCCATAGTGGTCAGCGAAAACCTGTAAAGTGTGCTGAGGCTTGTGGATCAACGTCTAGGCGTGCATGTGCGTAGCGCACAATAAATCACTGCGCTTTTATTACCCATTACAGATGTCCAGACAATGCAATTGTAAGATTTTACCCTTTAATGACCTTTGACCCCAATTCTGTGTACAAGTTATAGGCGTGTGGTATAGCCGATGCATATGCAAATGACATCATTGTACTATATATGTGGCAGAAGAATAATTTTGAAGGCATTTGGTAATATCCTTGAAATGTCCCATTAATGACCTTTGAGCCCAATTCAGTTTAGACCATATGGGCACTGGATATATACATTATGTGCCAAGTTACGTAATTGTACGGTGTAACATGTAGGAGGAGAAGCATTTTAAAGTTTGTTGCCAGAAGAAGAAAGAAAGAAGAAAGAAAGAAGAATCGGATAGAAAAACAGGACCTAGCTCGGGGGGTTGTAACCCCGCCCCCCCAAGTTAGGTATTTTGACAGTAATCGTACATTAACCTATAGCCAACTTATGGCACGCAGTGTATAAAGTTTAACTAGCCCTAATTCTCATTGGGTATCGTTAACCATCATTTTGTGCGTCTTTCCACTGTCCGCACAACCAATTACACCCAACAAATCCGAGTTGGGGGGGGGGGGGAAGGGGGAAGGGGGGTTCACTTACCACATTAATTTTGACCATTCTTTTTTGGACCACTCATGAAAAGCTGGAAGATCCCTGAATTTTACCATTATATAGATTAAAGACCCTAGATTTTGGTAAATTCAGCTCTAATAAAAGTCCCACAAATTGCTCGTGAGGAGTGCATTCCTCTCATTTCTGTTTTATTTTTTCAAATCGAATTTCAATCAGAAAGTCAAGAAAGACCCTTAATTTTGACAATTCGCATCTCCGAAAAACCACCTTTTACCGATACGCCGCCAGCTCCAAAAATCTACCACCCAGTTCAGCGGGGAGCATAAGCCTACCCACCAAAAAATAAAAATCCGGGCATTACGGACCGCTATACGCACGCCTATAGAATAACTTACCAATACTAGACGGAACTGACGTCTCTACTCTATCGCCCGGGATATCTGCCGTTCTTTGAAGGATCACCACGTATGTTGTCCCGACTTCTCCAACAGTATATTCCGGAGCAGTGAAGAGATATTGTACAGCTGCAATCAAAATAACATAAGCGATCATTTTATCTATTCTTGTTACAATAAAGTTGACCAAATCCAATCTTATTATTACGTATTATTATCTTTAATTTGTGGGCATTTTCCCAAGCTGAATTTCGAGTTTTGGTTCATCTTTCCCCGCGTCGTCCATCGAAAAAAAAACCCTTGCAAGTTGCAATACTTTTGTAACATAAACCCCGCCAAAAGCTGTCACAGGGCCGGGGAAAGGCGGAAATTATTAACTGGCTCAATAGTGCCAAAGACATACCCATACCCTGAAAACAAAATTACGCGCAAAGCAACTGCGTAAAAATAATATATTTACACCAAAATGGTCCACCAAATGGAAACTTTTTGGCGTAGCTAGTGCAAGTTTCGACATCGGGTGTAAAAGAGTGATAAAATAAAGATAATATTTCACTCTGAAAAGATATAGGCTACATGTAGAGGGATCACTCTAATGGAGGGAAAACTTTAGTAGATTTTACTCTGTAAAGAGTGAATAAGGATTGCAATTCACTCCTAAAAAGTGATCTCTGTACAAGCAATCCATAAAAGAGTGAATGTTACTCTCTTACATTTTAGAGTGTTCCCCAATACCCCCCCCATTATGTTAGCCAAGCTTGATAATCATTTGAAGAAACCACTCTAGGAATCTATGGTTTGCAAATATCATCGATGATTGTACTAAGACTAGTTTAAGAACACATGTCTTACCCGTGCATCTTAGAAAACAGATGACAGCAAGAAAACTTAAAATCCTGGGCAAATTTGAAGCCATTATATATCCATGGATTGCTGTCCTTCACGACCATGCAGCAAATCGTATAGCTGCCGTCGATGACGACAACTATGAAAATGAAAAGTACTCAGACCTCACGGAGCGTGCTCAAACTTTGAAAACGCCCCAAAAAGTCCCATTCAAAAAGTAGGTGTCAATACAAAGTGGTGATATAGTGCATACTTGTTTGCTCAAGGAAGTATTTCACCCGCTAATTTAATTTTTTTAATAAAAAAATGTATTCAAAGTTATGTCTAATTTGGTGAGCGATTGTAGATAAGTCTGACATTCTATCAACAAAATCGGCTTTCATTTTACTGTACCTCATTAATACCTTGGTTTCAAATGGATAGAAAGCCTTCCTGACAGTTATTACTATTTTCTTTTTAAATTCATTTTTGTGAAAGAATTATCAAAATTAAAAATTGGACCGCAATTGTACATATCGTATGGAAGCTTAAAAGGTCAACCCAGAAGTGGAGCTAATGCATTGTGTTAAAAATAATTTTGTTCCACTCAAACAAGTGAAGACTTTCTTCTGAGGCATTTATTATTGACTACATAATGCCTATTGTTTTGTGAACTGAGTAGTTAGTTTCCAAACCATTAAGAGGTACGTGGGAGACTACATGGATTTGTGTACAATAGAGTATAATAGATCTTGAAAAAAGAGGTAACCTACTAAAAGTGGACTGTGTGCAGGGTCAAACATATACAGTAAGCCAAAGAATTAAGGTACCAGTTGTGTTCACTCCTGTATATATTAAATAAAGACCAATTTAAACTTCAGTGAATTAATTCAGTGTTTAAATCAAGACATTATGTCAAAATTAAAACAAGCACCCAATACCTCTACTCTTTAGCTCTAATTTAAATCCTTATTTCTTGAAATTGGTTGAGAATTAAAGAAACGGTGACCTAAAACATAATGAAGAAACGAAATCAAAGTTGTAAGTTTGTGTTCTAATCAATGAAAGCACAATGCTAGTATTAATGTGTTATAAAATGGAAGCACAGTGCTAGTTTTCTTGTTCGAGAACGCGTTGTGTACAACTCAATAGTGCATGCAATGGAGCAAACTGCAACTTTTAAATTGGCATCTTCCTTGGCTTTTTGGATCGTCGTGTCTTTATTTCTTTAACAATTTCAACGAATGAGGTTTTAAATTCGAGTTAAAAGCAGCAGGTATTGGCCGCTGGTTCTAATTATGATATATTTGTCTTTGTTTAGGATATACAGGGGGTGAACATAACTGGTACCTTAATTCTTTGGCTTACTGTATTCCTTCTTCGCAGGAATATGTACAAATAATAGTACTTAAAGGAAGTCTCCGGCAATCACAACATTATACCTTGTATATTATAAAATTATCAAGCACGAATCACGTGGTTTTATTTAAAACAAACTCATATTGATCATGAAAACGTATAAAAAAGCCGCGATATTCAAATTCAAAATTCCCACGCCGAAATTGTCTAGTGCAATGACGTCCCAGTAATACAATGAAGGCTGACGACAATTGAGGAAACACGACGTCATTGCACTAGACAATTTCGGCGCGGGAATTTTGAATATCGCATGTTGGGAGCTGGCTGTTTTTATTCGTTTTTATGATCAATATGAGTTTGTTTTAAATAAAACAATGTGATTCGTGCTTGTTAATTATATTTCTAATATATAAGGCATAATGGTGTGATTAGCGGAGACTTCCTTTAAAGATATGCAATGGGAAAAACATACGTTTATGATAAACAGACAGTTCGATTATTGCAGTTTTAAAGTTACACCCTGTGAATTGCTTATTATTTTATATTTTGATTGGCTTTCACTGGAATATGCCCTAAATTAGACCTAATGAAGGGCGTTCCTTACCAGAGTGTTGCACACAGACACATTTCATGTGAAATAATCCAATGTTAATTAATCACGCGGCCAGATGTAATCGTACAGTGTTAAACAGTAATGAAAGTTGACCTTTGACCCTTGAATATTTAGATTGAATTTCTTGATGATCACATAAAGAATGTACCTTTGTCTTTCAAACCACATATGACAAATACAAAATAATATTTTATTTTATTTATTTCATTTCATTTTATTTACATAAGCATTTGCGGTTACTCTTAAAGGAGGACAGCCCGATTTCATTACATGAAGTTTACACTTCAGTGCAAAGCTATTGACCCCAATCCCTATCTATGAAGTTTATGCTAGTATTACATTCTTGTTTTGATACGGGAGCCAAATTTTGAATTGTGTTAACAATAAATGGGATAGCTACGTAATAATTTTAGCTTTAAAAATCCAAAATCCAACATTTTCCAGCCCTAATAGCAGGGTCAATCCCTATCTATGAAGTTTATGCTAGTATTACATTCTTGTTTTGATACGGGAGCCAAATTTTGAATTGTGTTAACAATAAATGGGATAGCTACGTAATAATTTTAGCTTTAAAAATCCAAAATCCAACATTTTCCAGCCCTAATAGCAGGGTCAATGAGATAAATATGCATAGCTTTCCGCTGCTACCAATATCTCACTTTTTAAGATAAAAGTGGGATGTTGTTGATCGGACTATCCTCCTAAAATATCTCATACGATTCCAATTATTTCTAGGATGTTCTTATTGTTTAACAATAGAGTGACCCAATATTAGTTCACATCCATTTTTTTCTTTCTAATATGACGTTTATCAAACTCTTGCTACAATATTTAAATTTAAATGTACCGGTACATTAACTACACTAGAATTTTTATGTTATTTGAAGCCATCTGTGTTCTACTATAATAAAAATAATATATGTATATACAATAATATTGATAAATGATACTATAATTTTCTAGAGTAAATCCCGAGAGAGGGTAAATACAGGTTGAAACAGAACAATTAATACAATTTAGAAAATAGTATTAGGCAAACATGTCACTTATTGATATTGAATGTTACATGGTCGTCAATGTAATTTCTTAAAAGGGCATTTCGTGATCCACAGCATCATCCACCCACTTTTCTCAAAAAAAGTTGAGATTTTTATATCACTGGAAACCTCTGGCTACATAATGTTTATGTACAAAAAATTTCTTGCAGATTAATTCATTTCGCAAAGATATCGTGAAATTTGAATTTCGTTCTGGTATACCAGAACGAAATTACAACACATTGTCTATGGAGCAGTGTAATACAAATAATCATGCATACCTCGCAAACGCAAAATCGGAATCAACTGAAATTTTGGGAATAAGCATTTTTCGTGGATATCTACTGAAAAATGTCATAAAAAGAGGATGCTAGGATCACGAAATACTCCTTTAAGCTAATATATAAGCTTTATTTCAATAAAATCGGTGGTCTACAAGCAAAGATATGACCAATTGTGTAAAATAGCCCTAAAACAGCTCGAGTCACTTTCGTGTCTTTATGCAGCAAAAGTGACTGAACTTAGTTGAATCATGAACCATGGGTAATTTTAAACAATGGGGCATTTGAAGTGTTTATGAGTTATGAGTTTAGAATAAATGTTATCAATTTACTAATATCAACCAAGTGAAAGAAAGCATGAAAAACTAAATTCGGGCATAGCGTTAAACCTGAAAAAGGAAATAAACCAAGTCAAGTTTGTCTGTTGACCAAGATATTACTAATTCTACTGCATATCACATTTACGCAAATGAGCATAGTGTTTGAGCCCCAACTAGTAAAGAAACCAATTAAAGTTTATCTGTTATCCAAGATGTTACTGATTCTACTGCATATAACATTGTTTTATTTTATTTTTTCTAAAAGGCGAAATTGCAATATGTTTTATTGCTACAGTGTTTATTATTTATTCTGAATTTCGTTATACAGTTGGGTCGGTTCAAATCTTTGATTTACAAATTGTAACTCTCGGAGTGAAACCAAGAAAAACCGGACCTTCTCGTACAGTCTGTTTGCTTCATTGTATTTCCTTTAATGCTATAAGCCACTGTTGCGTTCCCAGTCACAAAGTGTGACTCTTAAAGCTCTCCTGCCCCTGTTACTCACTACGTTACATGGGCTATTGTTTTGGAATCTTTTCGCTTTTCGAAACAGCCCCATCCTTCCTTTAGCTCTCCATCATTGAATGGAGCGAACATGAGAAAGGTCCGCAGGGCAAAGGAAGGGTTCTTTTTCATGTTGCAGCATATCGTCACGTGTGCGTCTGCCATTTTACTCGATTAAAGGTGCGTGACCAGATTGTGGTCCTATTGTAACAGCTTGTAACATAATGACACATCCCCAAATATTCTGATTCCATGTTTCGAGTTCAACTGCTGCAGCAATTTGGTTCCTTGAAACAAAAATGTGTATTCTAGTGGCTCATACATCCGTACACGATATTCGGATTGGTAATCACCAAACGAAACATATTTCACTGGGGATATGTGAAAATATGATACCAAAATCTGCATTTTGATGGGGTAGAATTTGAGGTTGTCATTCTGGTCATGCACCTTTAATAGTTGGTAGTTGTTTAAATGATTCCATTACTTATAGCAGCTGTATGCTAGTAGAGTGGTGTCGTACGGGTCATCCTGTAATGAAACCACAAACGTAAACTGTGGTCAGCTCAGAAATATCTAAACCAAAACGTTTCAGAGCACGCAGCATAAATAGGAAGATGGGATTCACCTGGGCTGTATGAAGATATCCAGGATTTTGGCAGATGACACAAAAGAAAGAAATGAAGGGACTATCTTCAGATCGGGATAAGCAGGTGGGTTTCTCATGTAACAAATTGGAAGAACTTACAAACATATGTTGTTGTTTTTTTAACTTTTGAGAGAGAAAACAAACAAACAAACAAACAAAGCAATTCGGCTCTCATATATATAGCATCCGGATTATAAAAATAAATACGTATAAATACGTACCTAAAATTGGCTTCCATAATAGCCCATTCCCAAACCACTGTATCTCGAGTTGTATCCATAAAGATCACCAGACACCAATCCAAAGGCATTATCATACGAATAATCTAGCGGTACGATCTGTTGTTGTCCATAGTTTTCTACAGGAACGATCTGTTTCACGGGTGCTGCCCGACGGCGACAAAGTCGGCCACACAAGCCGAGGTATGAACAGCAGCAACAGGCTATTCCTATGGCAAGAATACCTAATAGAATGGCTGCAATGATTCCGGCAATGGCACCACCTCCTAAGCGTCCTAGATCAACAACAATAACAACGAAGTTAATGAAATGATCCGTATCCTTCACAAACTCTATTATTACATGAATTATTATTATTATTATTATTATTATTATTATTATTATTATTATTATTATTATTATTATAGGCATACATATTGTAACACATTAGATAGATGTTATGCTCCGTTTCCCTCAAATAATCACAGGTGCCTTTTACCATATTTACCATGCATTGTTTCATTAGCAAGGCAGTTATCATGGTTATAAAGGCAGTTTTCACTGACATTCTTTTTCAAAAGGTATGTTCCCTTACTTGACCGATTGTGTCTCGCCGAAAGTATGATATGCCCATTTCTCTGCCTAATATTATTGCCGAATGATTCATTTGGTTAAGGTACATTATTTGTTTGCATAACAAGAGTAACAGCATTTGTTATCGATACTCTCAGAATTACCGTAGATGGTTTTATAGGTAAGTATTACAGCTTATATTTGTTCAGTCTATGCCATCTCAATTCTTACCATCATCCCGACCAACAGGTCTAGATGTCGTTCCAGTGATTTCTCCATCGTTGTCGAGGATGGTGATGGTGGTAACACCTTGCAACACGTGGCCAGATGTGGAAGCTTGCAATGACAGTGCGAATGCTTCACTTAATTCGGGAATGTTATCATCTGTAAGCAGTAGGTTCAGTTCATATGTACTCACGGATGCTGGAATCACGAAACTCATAGAAATTTCTTCAAAATCGGCAGAAGTGGCTGTGCCGGTACTTGAAATGACGTCTGAAATAGCAATAAGAAGTAAATCATTGAAATATAACATTAATTTTGATTGTTCGTTGTAACTTTACGGTGCCCAGTATCATATTTTTTTACAAAATGCTCGTTTCGTTAACACTTTTAAGACAGTTTCTATACTTACTTGCAGTAACCTCGATGTCGCCAACTTTTGTTATATACACAACAGCAACTGCACCTTCCGTGAACTCATAGGCGGCGTCCGCCCAACTTATTACGGCTGTATAGAATGAGGCAACAATAGAATTGACTAACAAGATGACATGACATCTCAACATTATAGGCTATGCAGTTAAATCATTTTCACCCTGATGTAGCGTATGTCATCGGGCGCAGCTTCAAATCGCTGGCGTTCACTCAGAGCGCTGACATACACACGCAAACGCTTAAAGACACCACATAGATGCACACGCAAAACAGCTGCCTCAACGCGTTGACGTCATGCACTGCCACAATAATCAGGGGTGAAAATGATATAGAAATTTCAATCACATTAACTCTTCAAGAACATTTTGCATGGGAGTCTGTCGCTATCTACATCCGAGTATAATAGTAGCCATGTACCAAGTAGCTCCAAGTTTTTCAAGATTAAGATTTTCACTTTGTTCACTTTGTAGTGGAGTGGATACGGATCTTCATGATCTTGAAATATACATTCCCTTCTCAGTCCTATATTCGAAGGCCTATACATCAACTGTGTGGATATACTATCAAGGAAGATACTCTGGAAACGGCAATCAGAAATTAGCATGTGTCTAATTGTTATTTAAATAGCGTATTGTTATTAAAACGATCCTATGACCTTCATAGAGGGCGTCAATACGTCGCCAGACAGCGTTTGAGCTGAAAGTATGGTGACATCTCGTATCCTCAAATACTATTCTATGTTTGTGTAGGCCTAAATGTTAGCGTTAGGCCAATGTATGGAGGATGTGGATATGAGTGGTACACAGCAAATCCCAAGATAAGCATAAGAAAATATTTTTGTAAGGATGTCCAGTGTAAGGAAAATCTACCATTATTAATCTGGCAATTGGGATAGTTTAGTAAAATATGTGTTTTTGTTTGGGATGGGGGTGGAGTCGTGTGTCGGAGTGTTTGTGGGCGGGGCGAGCGGGAGAATGTTGAGTTGTGTAAATTGTAACGCATTGTGTTCCTCACGTACCGTCATCATCTATTATGGTGATTGTTGTACTGCTGCGACTACCCACAGTTATATCCTGTCCAGGAGAAATACTCAAAACGAATGTCTCGTCTTCCTCGATTTCCTGATCACCAATTACTTGGACTTGTGCGCATACTTTGTTGGACGTTGCGAATGTTAGATATGTCAGTGGGTGAAAGTCAACTTCGCTTGTAGCTGTACCTGACGTGGATGTTATTTCTATATACAAATATAACAAAATGTTGGAGTAGAATAGAAAAAACATCTTTATCTTATATGAGTCTCACAACAAAATGACCCCTTATATAATTCCGGTTGATCATGCCACTGTTTTTTCATGTAAAATGACCCATATATATTTTAATAATCGTAAGTTCAAGTGAAAAAATTGTGATAGCCATCAGACACAGACATTTTCAAGAGATTTTGACATGGAGAAACCTCAGGGTGAAGCCAATTTAAAAGTAAATGTCAATAGCATAAGCGGGATGCATGGGAGTACGGGACAACGTTGAATGTGAAAATAAGACAGACAAAACCTGACCTGGGAATTAGATTTCACAAATTTGTTCCGACAAAAGCAATCGGATGTTTTCTCTCATGACCATGTCATTGTTTATTTAAGAACAAATCTATAAAAGAATGTCGCCATTATTTTGTTGAATTTATGCTTCTGATTTGGCTGTTTGCCACTAGCGACTGCTTCTCAGCCAATGGGCGTTACGCGTGCGTGTTGTACAAAAAAGTCTGCCCACTCAGTGTTCATACTTTATAACATCCAGTCTTACACACGGTACCCTAGGGTCTATATAATTGCTCAATGGTCGATTGCTCATTGCTCATTGCGAATATGTTCAGCAGCGCTTAATTATCTTCTTCCCATTTCAAAGAAATGTTCATATAAATTGCGACGAATTGAAGGATATACGGACGACTATGAAAACTTACGAACAGTTTGTTGACCATCAGCATTTGCACCGCGTATCAGACAAACTTGGCGATGACCATCACTTTCAACTAGAGAATAGCTCTCTTCTTCCCAACCATATTCATCTGGAAAAAATGATCAGGAACATAAAAAGCGTTTAGAACTTTATTTTGTTCCTCAGTTTGGTATTATATGATGTCGTATTCCTGAGAAAGTAACACTGTATTTTATTCATCTGGCAATCAACAACATCAACAACAACAACAACAACAACAACAACAACAACAACAGCAACAACAACAACAACAACAATAACAATAACAACAATAACAACAACAACAAAATGGAAACAAAAACGTGAGATCTGCTGAGCTGCTGGGGAGCACTGAACGCACAAACCACAATGCGCTGTGCTCCCAACTCAAATGCAAGTTAATCATCATGATCTATATAGTGAGATTTCAGTTCAGATTTAAAACCAGACTTGCTACACGTGAGTAATCCGATGGAATTGCAGAACATATTACTGGGAAATTGACTAAAATGATTAAAAAGGAAAGAGATTAGTAGGTGAGACATGAACAAGTAAAAGAAACATATAAATAAGCCCTTCTAGTTTTTAAAGTAAGATTTAAAGTGTATTCTCATATGATTGATCCCCCTACGTTGACAAAGAATTGACCTACAATCCTGGTCAAAAGTAGTAGGAACACTTGTGTCAAAGTCGGACTGTTTGAAATCGTATTTCCGTTATATTTGACATACTAAAATTTCCCTTTCTTTGGTGTGAAGTCTGAACCCCTACTGCAACCCTCCCTCTGCCCCACCAATCAATGTTGGGTGTCTTCTAGGGGTGCATGACCAAATAAACAACTGGCAACATTGACTGGGGAATGGGGGCAATATTTGTAGTGCCCGTGTCAAAGTGCTCCTATCGTTTTGTCAGGGATTGTAGCAGCACGATGCTGTATTTGGTTCTATCGGATCAATATTACAATTCTTGTAAATATTTCCTATCAGGTGAACAGTAATATAGTAACTGCATGTATGAAAGTCTATCGGAAATGATGCCAGCTTTCTAAATAACTCTTAGGATCTTATTTTTGAATCTTACAGATTAACAATGCATTGTGATGTTAAATTGATAAAGTCCGGTTGCCAAACGTAATCTTTCCACTGGAGCTTGTTTCGGTGTTCATTGTTTTTTGATCGATATTGCTTCTCAAGACCACCAATGATAAAATAAGTTTAATGAACCTGTGTCAGCATTAAGCATTTTGAGATATGGAGGGTCCAAGTTCATACAGAGTTCAAATTCAAAAGTTATTCCGCTTATCATAACGGTCCAGAAAAAGTATACTTCTACAAAATGTACCTATCTGTGACATATCATTCTGGAGTTATAAGCAAAAAGGTCAAAGATCACGATTTGACCTCGACAGGGATCAAAACCTGAAAATACTCCGATCTTCACCAAAATAGTCTTAAATTATTATTGTTCGTCATAAAAATCAATGCAGAAAAATAATAGTTTGCATTGTGTATGATGTTTCCTTACATGGGTAACCATGGTAACAAAGCTGTATGATTCAATGGATATTGACCTTTGTCACCATGTTACCAAGGTAACGAAACATCCTAGCTATGTCAAACTATTCTTGCTTTTTTTAATTGTTTATAGAAAGCGAACAATTTGAGACCATTTTCATAACAATCAGAGTATTTTTCAGGTTTTGACCCCAGCGGAGGTCAAATGGTCATCTTTGACGTTTCTGCTTATAACTCCAGAAGGGAATGTCACAGATAGGTAATACCTTTTCTTTTCTGGATCGCTATATGATAAAGGGAACTTTTCATCAGCATTTGAGCTGTTTTGACCTCTGTATGAACTTTGACCCTTTGCTCAATGCTGACAGAGGTCCAGTAAACATATTTGTTTGAAATTGGTAGTCTTGAGAAGCAAAATCTATCAAAAACAAAACTATGGACACCAAAATAACGTCAAACCCACTGGCAACCAGACAATAAGGTACATTGCTGATCGACAAAAGTTGGCTCGCGCTATACATTCTGAGATAGAAAAGGGAGAAACGCTGTCGATTTCGTCTGGCACACATATCAGCAAGATACCTTATGTGAAATATAAATGCTAATTTGTTTGTTCGCAATGAATTTGATTAAAAAGCACCAGGATGAATATTGCACAAAAGTGTGTCAAAATTGACTCAAGCGTGGTAACAAATCCCTACATTTCCCGCCAAATTGATGCAATATTTTTGTGAAAAGATTTTCGTGGGACCTTTTTGTTTATAATACATTTACAAGCTTTAAAATTTTCAAAAAGGACAGGAAATAGACAAACAAATAAAATTAAAACAAAATTACCGTTTGAATAGAAATGAAGTTCCAAAATATGTTTTCTGAAATAATTGAAACTGATTGGGTGCAATGATGCTTTCAATTGAAATTATATTCTTGCCTTTAAGTTAAAAGGTCATTATCAGGAAGAATCAAGTTTTAATTTCGTAATTTTTTGGCAGATTAATTTCTGAACAAACAGATTATGTAAAGTGAAGCATCTGAACAAATAATAAGATTTGAATTTAATTGAGTTCTTGTAATGTGAGCTCTGAGCTGGCTTGCCCATGTATACGCAATACTCCATCGGGGAATTTAGTCAAATGGTTGAACGTATGTGCGTATTCATAACTTGTTTGCAGAGCTTGAGTTGCAGATCCTTAATCAGTCAAAAATAACATGTCATTTTAAAGATCATTAAAGGTGGTGCAACTCGTTATTATTGCAATTACACAATTCAAACAAAATAAGAAACAGATAAAAGCAGTTGGATATTCAAACAAAGGTTTGGAACTAATCAATTAATGATGAATTAACTCTATCATTAACTCATCAGTGCAATTCAATAGTTCATAATTCATAGATCAACTCATGCCCAGAAACTCATGAAACCAATTTTTTAACGGAAAGTCGCGGCCAACGAATTATCAATATCGTAATATAGTAAAATGTAAAATAAAATGACTTAAAAATCGTAGAGTAGAGTGTGAGTTGTGTGTTGTTGTGAGTGATAGGAACTCTTAACTGATAGGGTTCACCTATATTACCATTCAGACAATTGTCCCCATCAGGATCTCTTAATGTTAGTAACCCCAAGCAGTTGACTAATCTTAACGTCATTATCATGGATGGTAACTCTCAACTGATAGGGTTCACCTCTGTTACCAATCGGACAATTGTCCCATCAGGATCTCTTAATGTTAGTAACCCCAAGCAGTTGATTAATCTTACCGTCATTATCTTGGATAGTGACTCTCAACTGATAGGGTTCACCTCTGTTACCATTCGGACAATTGTCCCCATCAGGATCTCTTAATGTTAGTAACCCTAAGCAGTAGATTAATCTTACCGTCATTATCTTGGATAGTGACTCTCAACTGATAGGGTTCACCTCTGTTACCATTCGGACAATTGTCCCCATCAGGATCTCTTAATGTTAGTAACCCCAAGCAGTTGATTAATCTTAACGTCATTATCTTGGATAGTGACTCTCAACTGATAGGGTTCACCTCTGTTACCATTCGGACAATTGTCCCCATCAGGATTTCTTAACGTTAGTAACCCAAAGCAGTTGATTAATCTTACCGTCATTATCTTGGATAGTGACTCTCAACTGATAGGGTTCACCTCTGTTACCATTCGGACAATTGTCCCCATCAGGATCTCTTAATGTTAGTAACCCCAAGCAGTAGATTAATCTTACCGTCATTATCTTGGATAGTGACTCTCAACTGATAGGGTTCACCTCTGTTACCATTCGGACAATTGTCCCCATCAGGATCTCTTAATGTTAGTAACCCCAAGCAGTTGACTAATCTTAACGTCATTATCATGGATGGTAACTCTCAACTGATAGGGTTCACCTCTGTTACCAATCGGACAATTGTCCCATCAGGATCTCTTAATGTTAGTAACCCCAAGCAGTTGATTAATCTTAACGTCATTATGGATAGTGCCTCTTAACTGATAGGGTTCACCTCTGTTACCAATCGGACAATTGTCCCATCAGGATCTCTTAATGTTAGTAACCCCAAGCAGTTGATTAATCTTACCGTCATTATGGATAGTGCCTCTTAACTGATAGGGTTCACCTCTATTACCATTCGGACACTTGTTCCAATCAGGATCTCTTAATGTTAGTAACCCCAAGCAGTTGATTAATCTTACCGTCATTATCTTGGATAGTGCCTCTTAACTGATAGGGTTCACCTCTATTACCATTCGGACACTTGTTCCAATCAGGATCTCTTAATGTTAGTAACCCCAAGCAGTAGATTAATCTTACCGTCATTATCTTGGATAGTAACTCTCAACTGATAGCGTTCACCTCTATTACCATTCGGACAATTGTCACCATCAGGGTCTCTTAATGTTAGAAGGAAGGATTCGTCACCCTCCACTTCGTAGTCGTCTGGTATTGTTATGCTTATCGATTGTGAGGTAACGCCTGGTAAAAATGTAACCATCAGATCTTCTGGGGTAATAACGAAATCAGTTGCGTCTGTGGTGCCATAATCAACATCGATTGCTGCAAGAGAAACGTTTTTAATGCTCATATGCAGAATATTCTTTCCTTACGACAAACGAGGGTAGGCCTATGTGAGTTTAAATGGACGTTGTGAAATTTCATTAAAATTGAGCCCTCAGTTTTGATCAAAGTCCAGTTACGCAATGTATGTCTAAATACTAATCAACATCTGAAATAATTATTTCAACGACTTCGTGTAAAATTTATGATTTTGTATTCCACAACACAGTAGCAGATAAGTCGTTAACGCGGTGCTCACAAAATCTCTCTTATTTTCAATATTTCAGATTTCTGTCTTTAAATAATTAATGTTTGGTAGGCTCTTTGAGTATTTGATCAATCAAAATAAGGCAATGAATACTCATTTGATTTGTTGGGAAATCTCTCAGAGCCACTATAAATCTGACAAGCTGACAATGACAGATGGAAAGAAGGGAGGATTTTCTACAACATTCTTCACATATTCATCTTGATCTGTGTGAAACGTGTCTATATAAATACTTAAAATAACCTCTGGCAGACCAAGTCAGGCTCTGCAACGTCGGTGTATGCAAAGCGTAGTAGAGGTCCATAGAAACCTTCTCAGTTATAAAGAATAGACGTTACTGGAGTGTTGGTATTTCTTGAATGTATCCATTATTAATATCCGTAGTATTATCAGTGAGCCAACCAAAATGCAAATTCATAAATATCTGAAATCACACTGGATTAAATTTGCAATTGAAACCAAATGAGGTTTAGCCAACATTGCTGAATATATACGTGATCTGACAGAGAATACCATTCGGGTTAGATGGTTTGGCCAATTAAAGTGTATTTTGTCGCTGATTAAACTGTATTTTGTCGTTCTTTGAGTGATGCAAAATTAGATTCAGGTGAGTGTAAAATTGTCACCCAATTCGAGAATGTCAAGGTCAAAGTTTACATAGGGTTAACATTTTCAATTTTCAATGGAGCAGTTTTGAAATTTTACTCCTGTATAAACTTTGACCTTAAAATTCTTCAATTACCCAAGTGTGATCATTTTACATTCACCCGAATCTTATTTAAATAAGTACCTCCTATAGAGCAATATTAAGCACAAAAAACCACCCCAAAACAAAACAACACAAAAACAAAACAATTAACTGGCAAAACCATGGAAACTGGATCTGTTGCCGGACTGCTGCCCACACCATACCACATTTAAAAATCTAACTGTTCAGTAAAGAAAGTTGAAATTCAGCTATCGGTAGCTGAACACCATTATATTTATTTGTCTAAATTTTCCTATACTGGTTGGCCTACTAATAAAGGTTAGGCTAACATCTTCCTAATTTCTCCTGTTTTGAGAATAATAGAGCTCAACTTATCATGCTTATCATCCATTAGTAGTATAGGATTTCATTTAGTGGTGATGGTTCTTTTCATTTTTTCGTACACTTAAACGCTATATCTTAATGTTGGTTGTGAGATAATTTGTTGTGAATCGAAACGCCCTAAACGACGGCGTAACTTGACATACCGATTGTTTTGCTGAGTGAGGTACCCGTTCTAACAATATTGACCATGTAAGTACCGACGGATTCTGATAATACTAGACTACCAGTAGCAATGGTAGACACGTCCCATTGGAATTGAGCTGCAAAATAATTATTATTCATTAGCATTTTACTAGCATTATTATTATAGCACCATTAAAATGTTGTCGTCAAAATGGGTATTATATCAATAAGAAAAGTATCTTAAGTTCATATTTCCTCTGTGCGTTAGGTCACGTCATTGTCGTTTCCATACGAATTATTAATTTTCAATACAGCCATATTATGGTCAAGTCTAGCCTTCATTTAAATAACATTTAAATCAAAAGGTTACTGGTCCTTAAAACTCACATTGCACTCATTTTATCGGTTAAACATAATAACATGTCCCATAACCGTAATATAATTGGCTATTTTGGGCAGTCTGCTATCTTATAACCACATTCAAAAAGTATCAATATTCTTGATTTTGAAATGGTTCCAGGTCCGGCCAAAGTGGCGCCTGGTTCAGCAAAAAATCATAGGACCATTATTCTACAATATATGGCACCTGATCTAATTTGATTAATGAAAGATTTGTTCCTTGGGCTTAAAGACTACTCTAAAGATCTTTTTTTTTAAAGCCCCGCACAGCAGCAGCGAATGAGTTGAATATTAGCTAATATTACTCAATAAAAGAACCATCCCATTGGTGGCTCAGTGATTAGATGCTTTAATAATACTATAAATTGGGTATAGCCTACGTACAATCATTATCTACAATGGTATAAACCAATGGCAAACCAGCTCCTACACCACTACATGCAGCAGGCTGAAGAACGTCCAAACCGACTCGAAACGTTTCGGACCCCTCGTAGCATTGGTCGTCAATTATAGGTATGGTAGTATACAGCGTATTGTCAGACGTAGGAGTGAACACTACCGGCTGGTTGGTTTTAATGTAATCAGATGATGTTGCAGTCACATCATCAAAGGTTAGTCCTTTAAAAGAGTCAGAAATCGAATAATGAAATCAATGTTAGATATATAGTATCTCAGGACCAAATTAATATATTTTACAAGTTTTTAGAAATATGAATTCAACTAGAAAAATACATTCAAAGTCAGTTGGCGAACTTTGGCGCATGAGACGGGAACATCGCAACCATGCATATGGTATGTCTGTCTGTGTCAGGTGGTGCTGTGTAGCGCTGCTGTGGTCTTCACAAGAGTACGCCATCTCACTCGATCTGATGCCAAGTGCGCTGTAGGTTAATGGATAGGCCTCTGCTTTACCATATGCTTGACATGCCCTGTGTACAGTTGTCCTTTCAATAGCCAATCTTCTCTTAATTTCAGTTGTGCTGTCACCACTATTGTTAATCATTGAACCCAAATATTCAAATTGCTTCACCTCCTCAATCTGCTGTCTATCTATCACAAACTCATCACTTTTCCGCTCTCTGTCTACAACCATTATTTTTGTCTTCTTTCTCAGGAGAAGGTGTTTTTCTTCGCTGGCCTCTTTGATCTTAAGCTAGATAATACTTCGGAAATTACAGGAAGAAATCAAAAGGTTTCTGAAAATGACACTGTATAAGATTATGTAGGCTATATTGTAATCTATAATAGCGCGTAGCGCGTTCAGTGGCTATGCATCAAAAGTAGAATTTGAGGATTTGAGGGAGATTAGGGATCTAACTTGGAATAAAGGTGAGCAATTAATGGGACTTATTTTGATTGTAAACGGTTGGTAATGGCAGTTTATCAAGCATGCTAATCCGCAAAAAACGTTTTAAAAGGTCCCTAAAGTTGAGAATCGGGTACAGATCATTTGTACATAAAATGTAGATTTTTAGAGTAGGAACTATTTAAGCATGTTTTGACAGATTGACTGGAAAAGGGTGTCTAAAAGAACTAAATCAAACTTATTTCTCATACACGCCTTAACTTATAGCCATATCGGTAAATCGTGAGCTTATAATAATATATTTATGTAAGCGATTCCGGATGGGTGGGTAAAGTGTTTAACACATACTTGCGCTCCCAGCTTGCATCAGACCAGACCCACTTCGTGTTACAGGAATCTCAAATGATCCGCCTTCAATGAGTGTAGTCACGTCAGTTACAACGGAGTACGTTACAGCTGCAAGGTGACATGAAAACAAGAACATAGATTATACGAGTGGATATAGTGGATATAGTGGTAGATAAAATGATTAAATAGTTTAACTTCAACACTACACTATATTTCGCTCACCTGGAACGTTTCACTAGTCCGACTAGCGTCTTCAGCAGATGGTGATGCTGTGATGATATCTTGTCTACGATCAGGATATCCTGATCCTGATGACGTCATATGATAGACAGAATGGCTTAAGTGTGTCGCCAACAAGACGGAACTCTCAAAGTCAAAGTGTACAGAAAACCTACTCATACAGAGCAATACTTGAACTTCTCATCTCACCACATAAACTCAGTGTTGTGAGAACGCTACTTCATCGCGCGGAAACTGTTGTGACAGATCAATGAAAAAGACAGCTCTTCTCAGAACCCGGACTCGGAGACGGCCAATAAAGATTTTGTCACCTTGCCTTACATAGAAGGCCTTTCTGAGAAGTTACGCAGAGCGTTTAGGACTGCGGGAGTTCATGATGCACTTATGGTCCATGGCAAGCCCGATTCGACCTTTGTGGCATTAAACCCAGTTAACAGGATATTAATCCAGTAAATCGATTCAGTAAAGCAAATAAGCTCATGCATTCGATCACTAACGACAACCAGCTTCGGTCGATTACCCCAGCTGCAGCGCGTGTAAACTCTAATTTGCATAGAGGCTGTACGTGAAATTATTGATTGGCTCCAAACAAAGGATTTGAACCGGTGCACCGTAATCATGTCGCAGTGCAGTCCATTCAATCAAATGTTGTCATCAACCTAGAGCGTGTTTATAGTGAGACAAGCTTTCCGTTATTTAGCTAAACTACCGCGTAGTCTAGATTTGCAATGGTTAGTAAAACATAAACAAATATAGACTGCGTGGCAGTCCAGCTAAATACCGCATAATCTGGCTCACTATAAACACGCTCCTATTTGATCGCAGTGCATTGTTATGTGTGTGAGACGAACTGTCGCGGTTGATTGCAATCAAACAAACGATGTCTTATGTATTACTTTGTTCCGTGATGAAAATCGTGATGTTTTATTTAATCACTCTCGAAAAAAGTATTTCTTTTGTAGGCCTATTACTTTGTTTTGTGATGAAAATCGTGATGTTTTATTTCATCACGCTCTAAAACAAACGATTTCTTATGTATTACTTTGTTTCGTGATGAAAATCATGATGTTTTATTTCATCACTCACGAAAAATTGATTTCTTATGTATTACTTTGTTTCGTGATGAAAACCGTGATGTTTTATTTCATCATCACGCTCTAAAACAAATGATTTCTTATGCATTATATTTGTTTTGTAATGAAAATCGTGATGTTTTATTTCACCACGCTCTAAACAATAATTATAGTTAAATGCATTTTAAGAAAAAAATCTTATTAAAACAGTATGTTGTTTAGAAAAAATTTAGAAAGTGATGATGATGATGATGATGATGATGATGATGATGATGATGATGATGATGATGATGATGATGATGATGATGTCTCCAAAAGTGTCCCGGGTTTTTTTCATGCCCTAAATCGTGCGTATCTATTAATAAGGCACTTCAATAATCAATAATCAGTCCCGTGACGGCCTCCACTAACTAGCTACTAACTTGGGTTATGGGCGCTGAATTTCATGTTCACTGTCACTTACTCATCAGCGAAGTACGACCCTTTGTCAACCACCTACAGTACCCAATTTCGGCATACTATGTAAGAAACTCATCATGATGATCGAACAGAGAGTACTTTAAATGTAGCTTGTACCGTTTTCGTGTGGCATTCTTCAGAAGTGAGCGGTCCGTTTACCAAAATTTTCGGTCAAATCTCCATTCAATTAACACGGGACGTTGGCTAGCTATGTCTTGCCCTCACTCACTATTTTACCAAAGTACGAATATTTCTGAGCATCTAACCTAGCTGTAATTTTAGGTCATGTTAGAGGAATATATTTGCTAGAAGTTTTTGAGAGTACTTTTAATATTGGCCGGTTATTTTTCACACATTGACGTTAACTAGACGAATGCCTATTCTTCTAACATGGCACGATTTGTACAGGTCACAGCTCAATGGTGAGAGCACTGTGTATTGTGTATAGGAAAACGGACAGTAACTGCAGTATGTTCTACCAATTTCAAACCACAAAATACGCTTAGGAGTGCTTTTGGTAGCCCCAAAAGACAAGACAGACCCCATTAAACAATCTGGTATTGTGTATGAGATCACCTGCGCTGATTGTGATGCAAGTTTTATCGGCGAATCTGCCAGGAAGCTAGAGAAAAGGATCAGTGAACACAAATCCACGGCCGGCAGTTCCATATCAGCAGGCAGGGAGCACGTTGTAGATCAAAAGGACACCAGATTGACTGGGAAAATTTAAAAGTTCTAGAACGGGAACAAAAAGAGTATTCCTGCAGAGTTCTGGAAGCTATATACATAAGAACTCAGAAACCGAGACTGAATCGTGACAAAGGACTCGAAATATACCCTATCTGTGACAACCTGCTGATGCCGGGGGCGGCACTACATCGTAACATCGTAACATCCTATGACGTCATTCTGTCAATCATATGACGTCATCAGTGAAGGATATCCCGATCGTAGACAAGATATCATCACAGCATCACCATCTGCTGAAGACGCTAGTCGAACTAGTGAAAACGTTCCAGGTGAGCGAAATATAGTGTAGTGTTGAAGTTAAACTCTTTAATCAAGAACATATATTGTAAACGTTCCATATACATTATACATACGAATAATCTCATCTGAAATAGGTCAAATGATGTATGAAAATCGTCGAAAATGGCGTCTTCTCTTAGTCTGCAATTTAAGGTATTTTAAAATATACCTTAAATTGCAATGGCCCAGTGCATGCTAAAGAGATCTTCCATGCCAATCTGCAAATGTAACGCGAATTTTTATTTATATATCAATATTTTGATGTAGGTACGACCAGGGAAGTGCACTTCACTGGTACGACATTAAAAATAGGAGAACAGCTTCAAATTTTCCAACGCGAACACAGGTCAATACAAGAATACTTATTTATACACCCCACCCACACACCTACACAATATCCACTGACAAACACAAACATAAATACTTAGGTTTCAAATAATAAAATGCGTTTTCATCTACCGTCATCATCAGTCAGCTGGAAAGTAGCAGAGCATTGATCTCCCAACCGACCTCCTTCAACATTCGTCAAATAGACACCATAGCTTTCGGTTGATTCACACATGTCATCATTAGCAAGAGTGACTGTGATCGTTCTGGATTGGGTGTCAGTAGTTCCACTGATCTTGACCGCTCTCGCTGAACTCGGCAATACTTGTGTGAAGTCTCCGCCAGAATTGTCGGTGTAATAGTCTATGAAACAAAAATAAGAACTGTCATTGACTGTATGATTTAACGTTACAAATATGTTTAACTACTATATTTATCGTGTACTTTTTTGTGTATGTTCAGATTTGAATGATTGAATATTAACATTTCTCTGATCCAAAGACATCAAATGGTCATTATAGTCGGTGATCATTACGATTGTGTCCCTACTCGATTAGGTGCGTTTTTTTTGTCATTCGTGATAGATTTCAATGATCTTGATGCTAACATAATTATTAGAACAAGACTTAGATCATGTGTGAGTATGTGGGTGGGGGTGTGTGTGTGGGGGGGGGGTGTAGGGGAGGGTGTAGATGTGGGACAACAAAATGAGGTTAATTTATTCGGTGAGCATTCAGAGTCTGGATGTATATTGGAAGGGGTGTGGGATGTACAATGTCCGTGGGTGTGGAGTGGGGTGGGAGGTGCAAGTCGTGATGTGTGGGAGTGTTGTTAGATGTGGGATGATATTAATAATTTATTTTGTGGGAGCATCCAGAGTCAAGAAAGTTTACCTCGATATTGTCCTTGCTGACAGTGGAGTACATGTACAGAGGAATACCACAAACCACATGTATATTTGCTGGCTGGGTGGGGGAGTGTGGGGTGGGTGGGGTATGCTTACCAAATGTATTATAGTGAGCCTGATATGTTTATATTTACCGTCCAAATAACATGATATATTTACTTTTGAAATATATATACCAGTGTAAAGATGTGATGTGCGGGCAGGATGTGAGTATTTGTGGTTTGCATTCAGTACATACTTACCCAGATATGTACAGGTTCTCCCATCCCCTGTCCGTGTTATTGGTAAGGTTACTATGCCCGTTAAGTCGTTTTCAGCGATTTCAATCGATTCCTCTGTAAAGAACACTTTCGTGGCCATATCCGCAGGAACTAATATAGAAAAGTTATTTTAAAGCATGCATAAATACAAATTTTAAGTAAAGAGTCTGGAAACAGTTTTTATTACCTTAGCCAAACGCTATTTGGCTAAGGTAATAAAAACTGTCAGGTTCTTTCTTCTATCAATCATATAGTGAGCCATCGTAGCAATATGCGTTTGCCAATTTTGACCAAATTTGGTCCCTAGGTCCATTAGGGGTGCCACAAATGTCACGTGAAAATGTTTGGCGCAAAGGTCATGTCAAGGTCATTATGGCCAAAAACGTGTTTTTCACTTAAAATGCTTCTCCTTCCCCATATTACATAGCAGCGTGACGTCACTTGCACACATGCATGGTCTATAACCAGTTTCTAAAAGTTGTACACAGAATTGGGGTCAAAGGTCATTAAGGGGTCATTTCCGGTATGTAACCAAATACCTTAAATCAACAATCGTAGCCATATGCTTTGAGCCATGTTGACCACAGTTGTTCACTAGGACCATTGGGTGGTGCCACAAATGTCACATGATCATTTCCGGTCAAAGGTCACCCACTTCAGTTCAATAGCCAAAAACGTGATTTTCACTAAAATTGACTAGTTGAAAGAACAACCAGTGGGTTGAATTTAGAGTTGATTGAACCCATGATCTGTTAGACGTGATATTTTTGCAGAACATTTTAACTTTCCGTTAGAAAAATAAGATTCTGTCTGACGTATAGTATTACAGAGGACTTAAGGAAGATTTTAGTCCAGTAAAATTACTCCACAATTTTCCGACAGTATTCATCATAAACGACACATTTTTACAGGATAGGGTACTAGGTGAGACTAATCGTTTATAGAATTAGATCATTTTGAAAAGGCTTATATTACGGGTTATAATGTTATTGTAATCACAGTCAATATTATTAAGCATAATAATATTATTCTAAGCATACCTTCTGATCCATACACCATAACATCACACAATGCAAACTGGTTTGTATCCGTTTGAGGCACAATATAAACATACTGGCCATAAACATTAGTTCCAGTGCATGTTACTTCGATAATTTGAACTTGAGTACCTCCTGCAACGTCGGCAACATCGCCAATGTCGGCACTACACTCATGATTACTGGTAATGTCATTTGACCGACATGAACCGACGTAGACAAGGGCATTGTCTAACCACTCCGCTGAAAGAGATAAAGTGTATTATCTGATTTTTAAAAACAATCTGTCATCAATTTGTTCAATTCAATTTGTTTGATCATTGAAAGCAAAAATATTAAATTATTGTTACTTCTGCCATAAAATTTGACTGATTTGAAGTTTGTTTGTCGTTTTCAAATCGTTACTATATTCATAGCAATGAATGAAATACATGCAAATTGTTCGTCTAGCTCACGGGGATTAAGTTAAAAAAAGCTTGCATCAACTTCTTAAGTGTGATATATATGGTTAATGTATTATGTGTTACATAATACATTAACCATATACATCACAAAATAGTTGTTGTCAAAACGATTTCACAAAAGCAATAGGATCAAATAGATATTGCCCTTTTTGTCTTCCAGTTGCGCAGATTTACATTATGCGCAAGAAGCTTGAAATTCTGAAATATTGTCTAATCTAGCACAGTTGCCTTTTTCTTAGACCAAACGAGATGTAAACATGGTGAATGTGAGGGTTAATATCGTAGCCTTTTGTACTGACGCATTTATATGACCTTGAAATGTATTTTAATCGACTGACGCGCTTATATGACCTTGAATTATTACTTTGATGATACTTATTGATTTTCTAATTTGCCAGAAGAAATTAACTGGCCAATCTATGATGTAAGTTTGCGATCTATATATCCATCGGCGTTTAAAGACTCTTAGCAGCAAGTGGCATAGTTAGCCTGACGCCTAATTTTTGTCTAATGAATTTTGCTGTTAGCATTCTAGCCTGTTATTACAAAGTAGTAATTTCAATATCGTAGATTAAAATCTTTGTCAAGTTTTTGAAATCTCTTTTCTTCCAAATTTGTTGACTATTGTCATAATTGTGTAACGAGTGAATTAGTTGATTAGCAAAAGATATGCAAACAATTTGGAATACAATAAACACAAAATGGGATTAAGGGATGGGTATGAACGTTTGGACAGTATTTATTGTGGGACGTTAGAGCACATCAGACATATCGAATTGCATTCTGAATACGAAGAATGTCCTTCTGATATCAAATAATTTTGATTTTTGAAATTCGCAATGTAATACACATTTTATGGCAAATGATTAAAAATTGATATTTTTGATATTTAACAGTACTCGAAGTAAACTTTATAAATCTGATGATTTATATTTAAAGTGTATGTAGGTGGGATGAAAAGCCGACGATCAATTGAAAATGTTGACCTTTCGTATTGAAGATATGGATTTTTTCCCAAAACACCCAAAAAAATTAGGTATTTTTGTGAAAAAAATCCATATGTTCAATATGAAAGGTCAAAATGTTCAATTGATCGTCGGCTTTTCTCCCAGCTACATACACTTTAAGACTATATCATTAAATTTATAAAATTTACTTCGAGGACTGTTATATCTCAAAAATTTGAAAAATATCAAATTTTAATAATTATTTGTCATAAAATTTTTATTGTATCGTGAATTTCATAAAATGAAAATTATTTGATATCAGAAAGACATTCTTCGTATTCAGAATCTGATGTGCTCTCATGTCCCACAAAAAATACTGTCGAAACGCTCAAAACGCTCATTCCAGTTCCCTTAAATGGCGTAGAATCTATATTTCATTACTGCAAATTTTCAGGTATCGCCCTTTGCATTCATCAGGAACAACACGAGTGAATTAGATGTCCATTACAGAATAGTAGACTGCAGATGCTTCGGATAACGCTTTTTCAATTAGGGATTCAATCATGTTTCACCGTTGTTCATCACCGTTTAACAACGATGCGGCCGCGTCGTCTGCGTGGTTTACTTCGCGAGGGCAGCTTTAGCTGCCCGAGCGGAGTAAACTTCACGCAGACGCGCTGGACGCGAGTTGTTAAACGGTGATGAACAACGGTGAAACATGATTGAATCCTTTCAACAACGAAAAGAAGCTAAAGATCGTATAATTCACATGATTATTTCATGAGGAATGTCAGTTAATCATTGCCACTCAGCCTTCCAAAAACTTCGATGATTTTTCTGCTAAAATCAGCAATAAAACTGGGATAAAACTACAGAATAAAACTGCAATGTTTAGCCGCTGAAAAATACTGAATTTAATTAGTAAAGCTTGCATACGCACACAGGTTCCAAACATGACGAATTTTACGCGCACTCGCGTAACGCGTAGTCTCGCTCGCGTTCGCGTATACGCTATAGTAAAAGTGTGGATTCATCACGGATTAACAACGGTTGGCTCCTGTACAAAGGTATAGGAGGAGTTGTTGAATTCAACAACTCCTCCTATACCTTTGTATAGTGATGAACAACGGTGAAACATGATTGAATCCCTAAATGAACTTTGCTGATTGGATGATGTCACGATGAGGTTAGCATTTATTCCGTATTGAAAAGCGTGTTCCGACGGATCTGCACTCGACCGGCCTCATTAATATATCGAAATGAGAGTATCGAGATTGTTTTTTCAGTATAATTTAATAGGATTAACATTTTCTGTACTTGCACATTATCTGTGGAGGTATGTGCTTAAATGGGGTCGAAGAGTAACCAGTGTTGAGTAATTATACTGCTTTCTCCTGACATATGATTCAGGTAAACAAAGAGAGCGCCTATCTTTGAACAAGATCATTTGGAATGTTGGATTTAACTGTAAACATGGTTCGTTTTGAACAATTCCAGTGAAAAATGATGTTGTACTACTTACATTTTAGTGACGTTTCACCACTACACTAGTGGCTTCTTCAGACTGGCAACTCATCACATCTGACTGCTTCCTTTTATTTACTCGTTGTATGATAGATAAGTCAAACAGAAAAACGTTTGCATTGTAGGTGTAACTTGCATTATACCAGGGATACACAGGTCTACGTATACTTACGGTTGGCAAATCCAGATGGTACGTCATCCAGTGACACAGGGAATATACTGATCTGCTTGACTTCATACTCTCTGCCAAGATCAATCTGAAGCCAGTGATTACCGTTAGTATCTGCATCTGTTGGAAATGATGCAAACATTATATTACGCTCATAAACATGTATAATAACTTTTGAATTTATGAGCTCTTTTCTTCAGAATGAAGTTAAGACATCACTCTGTGCAATATATTCGTCTGTAAAAACTATGCAGTTCATGTAATTTCCCGAATTCTGTGCGAAAGTAAAATCGAAACGTATGGGATATATTGAAGCAATTAGAACGATTTTATCACGATTTTAGCTAAATGACTATCATAAATTGTCTTGTAGAGGATGATACCAAAGAAGTACTTTCGCCTGACACGACGTTGTTATTGTCACGTAGATCTGAACAGAATATTGCCGGGCCCTAAGGGCCGGGGCCAGGGTTTCACAGAGAGTTACGACACGACGTAAGTCATTGAACTCATCGGAACTCCAAACACATCGTAAAGGTGAATTTATACTCGATCGGTTGGTTGTTAGCCTGCTCATTTCTGTTAGGGTTAGTATTCCTCTTGCTTGCCCAACTGCTTTAGCACACTCCAGCCATCTTTTACTTGGTCTTCCTCTTGGTCTCTTTCCATGTGTTTTGCCCTCAATGGTTATCTTTGGATATCTGTTTGTCTCCATCCTTTTAATGTGGCCAAAGTACTTGAGTCTTCTTTCTGAAATAGCCTGGTTGCGTATTTTATCTAGTCTGGTGACTCCAGCAATTAATCCTGCTTTTTGAGGGTCCAGGTTTCTAATCCATATAGTAATACAGAGAGGATAAGAGTTTGGTATAATTGTAATTTGGTGTCGTGCTTGATGTCTTTTGCTTTCCAGATGCTGTGGAGACTTTGAACTGCACCTACTTTGCTGATTCGGTGCCTCACATCTTCCTCACATGTCCTATCTCCAGATACACAAATGATTTTACTTGTTCCAGCTTATCTCCGCCAATTGTAATATCCAGTCTGTGGTTATATTTGGTGATGGCTGGAACTTGAATTTTGGCTATATTTATTTTGAGTCCATAGTTGCTGCTTTCTTTGTGAGCTTTGTTCACCTGAGTTTGGAGTTCTTCTAATGATTCTGCTACTATATAGAACTATATCATCCGCAAATCTAAGATTGTTTATTTTGAAGCCAGAGATAACTGCTCCTGCGTTTTCATTTTCTAGTGCTGAGGATATAACTAGTTCCAGAAGTATGTTAAAAAGCTGTGGCGAGATCATACAACCCTGCTTCACACCAACTTTTGTGTGGAACCAATCGGGTAGTTCTCCATTGACTCTCACGGCACTCTGTGATATTTCATACAGTGATTTCAGTATCCATAGAACCTGATTGCTTTCCATAGTCCTTCTTTATTGCAAAAGCTATCGAGTTTAAATTCAGTTTAACTCTATACCTTACTATCTATTGAAGCATATAATTTAATTTTTGTCTGAAATTTTATTTTACCTGACACAAAACATGAGTATGGATCCAGAACGCCGTCTGTGACTTTGTCGGGACCAAAGGTACTGGTATAGCCCGAAGCTTGTGACGATGTGACTGAAAATTTCCTCGGTTCTGTAAAAATACAAATAAACCTAAACATGATATGGGAGTTTCTTCTTCAAAAAATCCCAAAGATATGGCCAAGAAAATTATTAAATTCATGTATTTGTTAGTGCCACTGTTTATACCCAATAACCTACAATTCACCATTTGGCAAAGTCCATGAAAATTAATAAATTCATGTTATTGTTGTCATTGCCAAGTGGTGAATTGTAGGTTATTTGGTACAAACAGTCAAACACCAAAGGACAATTCTCTTAGCAATTACCCTGGTAAAACTACTTTTGTTTACTAAAGGCCAGTGAATAGTCCGACATGTTGTCTGCATTTTGCCGTTGCGTCCAACAATTTTGTCGTAGCATATCGGACAAACCTAAACACTGAAAACGTCAAACTTGTAGCGGCGGCAAAACAAAAAACGTCGGACTATATCTTCAACTTCCAACCTTCCATTATCAAAATGATATGTATTGAAAATTAACGATTTACAAATTTACAATACCTAAGCCACAAATCTCCCAGAGTGCATATTTATCCAGTGCTGCAGACACAAACAGATGCTCAATGGGGTATGCATCGACATCGGTCACTGAGAAAGTCGCAGCAGATGGGCTTGTTCGTGTCAGGGTGATAGTTCCGGAGCTGTAAGAAAGCTCAAATATGTTGGTCATATCTGCCACGACAAAGTCCGTTGTAGTATCTTCTGTACCCGCTATCAAATTGGGGATACCGTTCTTGCTGAAAAAGGACGCATCTCCCGCAGTACCTCCGTGAGTATCGGCGTGGGTATCATCCAGATCTGAGTAATTCAGAAAAGTAAGAAAAGTGATGAGTGTCGAATTAATGGACTTTAGTGTAAAACGAGAAGTAGATTTATTTTATAATATAGGCAAATCACTCTTATTGGAAGATAATTCCATTTGGCATGCAATTATGAATCGTACACTCTATTCTTAGGAAAAAGGGCAGACGTATCTTTTACCGTCCCAAATTAGGACAAGTCCTTTCATTAGGAAACGAATTTGGAGAAAACCTTCTGTTAATAAAATACTATGCTGAGCCACCAGCCTGGGTGGTTCACGCTCCAGTAATTTCAGATGATTGAGCTCAGTAATACATCAAAGAATGTCTTCCAATTCATAAAAACAAATAGATAATCAGCTTATCGGATTAAAAGCTTAGAGGGAAGGTCTTGTTGCTCAGCGAGTGTTTGTAATTATCAGAAGGTTTTCTCCAAATTCATCTCTAATGTCCAGTTGAAAAAAAAGATTGAAAATGTTCACTCTACAGGCTGAAATCTCATTTCAAACATATGCAACACATGTTATTTGGCAGTACATTAGGAGTAACACTTGATTTGATAGTGAAATCAGGCTACAAAGAGAGTTAGAGTGAAAATAAAAACATTTCAATATATTTTTTAATCTATTTAAATTGATTCCTATATCATCAATTGTCAAAAGATTGACATATTTCAATCGGCCAATTTAAGAGAGCAGTGTTGCGTAATTGGCAGAATTCCTTGCTTTGTTTCTTCATAATCACATTTACAAAGGACCCTGGATACCCACCCATATATTCAAATACATGATCACAAACACATTTGCTGTCATCTGTTACTCTCTACGGCTTTATTAAAATAATTAGAAGCAAATACCCAGCAAATACAGAACGTTTTACAGAAATTGTTTAAATAAACAGGTCAAATTTATATGTCAGGTTATTTAAGGATAAGGGTGTATAAAACATTTCAAAAACATTCAAAAACATTTTTGAGAACTTGCAGCAAAACTTATAAATGTTATTTAAGTGTTGCCAATATCAGTTTACAAAAATGCTTGCCAAAAATAATAAACAAAACAAAATCATTTTCCTAGGTTCGACATCGCAAATAATAAAGGTGATAATAGAAAAAGTGAAAGCACTGTTTTTCCAAAAATAATTTACAATAACATTTCAACATTTTGAAAATGTTGTTGTAGTGTTTTTTTCGAATAAAATGTTTCATAACCTTTATTCTTAGGGCGACACAGACTATAGTGAATCAACATGGAGTAAATTTATACATTTTCTTCTTTTTATGTATATCTTGCTCTCCGTAAGGATTGAGCACTCTATGTGACAAAAGAAGATTACAACATTTTGACAAAATCCAAAACACGTTTATAACACGTGTATCATGATTTAAAAACATTTTTATGTTTAGAAGGCAAAATTAAACTTCTACGTCACTCAAATTTAGTACACTCACCGGAGCGCCTTCACTGGGTCAACCGGCGTCTTCAGTGGATGTATGTTATTGCTCTGAAGATTTTGTTGTTGCATCCGCTGAAGACGCCAGTTGTCCCAGTAAAAGAACTCCGGTGAGTGTACCAAATTTGAGTAGCATAAAAGTTTAATTTTACTTTCTATTTATGTGTTTGGTGAGATGTTTGATATGTTCCTGGTTTTGTGGCAATAAATACTCACGTATTCCATAGTAGTTAATAGTAGCACTGTCGAAATCAGCCGCTGTTGTTAGGAATATACTTATATCTTTGCCGTCTCCAGATATAGTACCAGCTGCATTCATTACTGTAGTTTCCTGGGGTGTTATTGAGAGTGTTATTGTTCCAGCATCTGCAATAGACCACGGACCAATGTATCCATTTGCCTGTAAGATATACCCCGGCGAGGCGGTGGTCGTTCCTCCGTCCGGGATTGAATAATGTCGAATGCAGCCTGAAATGTTGGGAAGAGAAAGCCACAAATTGGTCTTTGATACTTGGCAAGTATTTTTGTGTACTTAGGACAACTAATCAACATAACTCACAATCACATGGATGAAGTAAAAAGGAGGACTAGGGCTGGTTGGTGTGTATTTGGTAAGCTCAATGACATCATGAGAAGTAAGATGCCAACTTGTCTGAAACGAAAGGTTTTCAACCAATGTGTACTACCAGCCATGACCTATGGAGCTGAAACATGGTCATTTACTAAGAGAATGGAGCAAAAACTGAAAACTGCACAGCATAGCATGGAAAGATGTATGCTGGGCTTCACCAAAAGGGACAGGAAAACAGTGGCATGGATCAGGAGCCAAACAGAAGTTACAGACATAATCCACACAATAAATATGAAGAAGTGGCATTGGGCTGGCCATCTTGCAAGATCAACAGATAATAGATGGACAAAGAATGTCACAGAATGGAGGCCTTGGCTGGGCTCAAGACACCAAGGCAGACAGAAAGTCAGATGGAGGGATGAGATAACAAGTTTCACAGGGATCAGGTGGATGGCAAAAGCAAATGACAGGAATCTTTGGTGCCAACTTGAGGAGGCTTTCGCCCTGCAGTGGGCTGAATACGGCTGATGATGATGATGATGATGATGAAGTATTTTTGTCAAAAAACAACATAAGAAAACAAAAACAAAAAAAATAAACAAAACAAAACAAAACAAAACAAAACAAAACAAAAAAACAAAAAAAAAAAAAACCATACAAAACAAAAATAAAACCAAACAAACAAACAAACAAAATAAAACAAAGAAACACAACAATAACAAATAAGAAACCAGTCCCGGACTATACAGACCAGAATGCTTGTGACAAATAAAGTAATGTTATTGTTTCAATTTGTTCCGTTAATAATCATAGTTCTTAACTGCGTGTCCTTTCCCCCTATTGTATCGTGACCTGCATTGGATTGTTTACCCTTTCTGTATTTTGGCATTTCGCAAACCGTACTCTGTTTTGGATATTCATGTCCAGGTTTTATTTAAATACGAATAAACAAACTTGCTTTTGATTTTTAATTGTTTACATGGCAAACGATATGAAATAGGTGAGTGTCTAGAACTATTCAAAATTACTGGTAAGTCATGCGGACAAAGTAGGGCACACCGGTCAACGTGTTTGGTACAAAATAAATTTTAATGATGCAGCACATAAGGTCCGGTATTGAGGTAAACACGTGCATTAGATTTACATGAGCAGTTACCAACTTCGAGTGACAATAAGGTGAGGAAAATTGCACCAAATGCAACAAACAGAACAATGAAAAGGGTTTAATTTAATTTAATGCATTGTAAGAAAGATTTAATCTAAATTATTCAAACGTGTAACAATCTTGTTCAATAACAACGCCTGCTTTAACAGGAGTGTCAAGTCATACTTTTTTTGTTTTGTTTAAAATTGTTGGAGTTGTGAACTAACTTTCATAAGATCTGTGGGTGTGGTTAATTTAATCTGTTATAGTCACGGTGAGTTATAGTAGTCATTCTGTTCTGTTTGAGTACGAAAAGAGCACAGAATTAGAACTGAAAGATGAAAATGCTAGCGTCAAAGAACGAACTTGAGTTTTTTCAACTTCCTTTTCGAGGATTTCCCTCAAATCACTAACTATGCGAATACCTTGAATAACACAACAATTCCCTCCTTAATTGCATGTTCACTTCATACCACATGCCTACCATAAACTCTGCCTAAATTAATCATGCTAATACACCATTTCTTGCAGTATATTTTTTGTTGAATATACTATTCTTCACACCCCTCCCCATGGGCGCAGAGCTTCCGGGGCCCATGGAAAAGAAGCAGTACATGGCCCTTTTAACATCTTCTGTATTAGCCCTGTCCCTAAGGGAACAACCCAAAGTTCGATGAAGTCCTATAAACGAAAGTCCTTTCGTTAGGAGGCTGACCCCCTCACTCTAACGTAAGTGTGCAATATTGAACATTCCAGTATTTCTAGACAACTAAGAAAACTAAGTGGCAAATGGCGATTTGCGACTCACTTTTCTATTATAAATTTTAACATTTTGCAGCCAGTCACACCATATATTAAGTAATTAATACATAGGAAACAAGAGCCAAACATTTTGAATCTTTGGTGTTTTTTTATTTGACCAGGAAAGATGTGAATGTATTTTATTCATCTGTTATTGATGATAAGAGTGTCATCCTCATCCATCTAAAGCATGGGTATAAAGGGAACCTTTTTAATTCGTCGGGCCAGAAGAAACCAATGAAAAACTGCACGGCTGCACATTTTTATTTTCAAAGCGCACTATTAACCCAAGAACTACTGAGTCATATTTTGTAATACGGACTACTAAAGGGGTGTAGTATCCCCCCAAATTTTCAATTATTAACGTGATATACCATTATATTTGGTACCAATGTATAGCTGGTCGAATCCAACCAAAAGTGTCCACGGGCCAAAAATAAAAGTCCAAAATAAAAATGTCTCCACAATTTTTTCCTTTTGCCCATTGATTGATGGCCTTATAGGAACCAAAAGTGCCATTACTAATCTTGAAAAATAAATCCAGGACGTGTGATAGTAAATGTGACATCAAAACCCAATGTTACCTACGAATACCACTAGGATGCTTTCACTATCGCAATACTAATCAACCTAAAACAAATGGAATATTCCCATTAACGCTTTTTTCGTGTAATGTAGACCATTTTATTTTTATAACGCGATCAATATGATCTTAATAATATGATAGGTTTCTGTTCTACATCGCTGTCTTGAAAATTTCTACCGCCAATGGAATAATAACTCGGGTTGATCACTAAATTACCACCATTCCATGGAATAATAACTCGGGTTAATCATAGACCTGTCTGCATGTCTTCGGTCCTATCCTTCAACATACTGACATTTGCTGGGCCCGAAGATAATGTCATAATGTTAAACAAAGATTACTGAGTTACAGTTACTGGAACTAGGGTTGATCATTGAATCACTCCCATTCCATGGAATAATAACTCTGGTTGACCATTAACTTACCCCCATTCCATGGAATAATAACTCGGGTTGACCATTGACTTACCCCCATTCCATGGAATAATAACTCGGGTTGACCATTAACTTACCCCCATTCTATGGAATAATAACTCTGGTTGACCATTAAGTATACCCCCATTCCATGGGAATAATAACTCGGGTTGACCACTGACTTACCCCCATTCCATGGAATAATAACTCGGGTTGACCAAAGACTTACCCCCATTCCATGGAATAATAACTCGGGTTGACCATTAACTTACCCCCATTCCACGGAATAATAACTCGGGTTGACCATTGACTACCACGCATAGTATCATCTGACACCGAAAGACAAAAATATTCTCGCTGTTCACTAATGCCATCATCGAGTATTGTGATCTCTACTGCTTTCTGCAACACATTGGCCTCAAACAATATGCTTCTGGTGGTTATCGTGAAGTCTGATCCTTGTCTAGCTAAATCGGCACCAGACATCGCGGGGCAATCTTGGGAGCACTGCACATCTAAAACTACATAGGAAAATAAGAAATACATAATTATTACACTTTTATGTGACGATTAGAATGGCTAAAATAGCCAATGGGGTTTCTTTCACTTAGAGCTCGTTATTTTGGCTTGATATAAATTGGACATAAACCCTTGGCAGTTATAATTAATAATATTTCAGCACTTTGGGTAAAGAATAACAAAATTGAAATTTGACAGAAATCGTACATTAACCTATGGCCAACATATGGTGACAAAAAAAAATATATCAAAAAAAAATAAAACGCCAATTTCGCGGGGAACAAGAAAAAAATCCGAGGCATTCCAAGCCGCTAGTCTCAGCTGATACGCACGCCTCTGAATGACTTACCAATAGTCGACTCAACTGACGTCTCTACTGTATCGCCCGGGATATCTGCCGTTCTTTGAAGGATCACCACGTATGTTGTCCCGACTTCTCCAACAGTATATTCCGGAGCAGTGAAGAGATATTGAAGAGCTGCAATTAAAATTCAATAAGCGATTATTTTATTCATTCTTGTTACAATTAAGTTGACTAAATCCATGTATTATACGTCCCCGCTTACATATTTTCTTTGATTTTTCGGCATTTCCACAACCTGAATTTCAAGTTTTGGTTCATTTTTACCTGTCTTCCATCGTAAAAAAGCCTCTTACAAGTTGCAATACTTTTGTAACATAAGCCTCGCCAAAAGCTGTCAGAGACAGGCCCACCCGCGCGCCCGGGGAAAGGTGAAAATTCAGGCTCAATGGAGTCATCAAAGACATGCCTAGTGCCTAGCTACACTCTGAAAACAAAATCACACCGAAAGCAATCGCGAGAAAATTATACGTTTACACCAAAATGGTCCGCTAAAAGGAAATAGGTTTGAAAATGGGCCAGCTTTTTGGCTCAGTATACCCTCAGGTGCTAGTCTCGACCTTGGGTTACCTACTCTCTGGTGTAAAAAAAAAGTGAAAGAAAGATTTTGGGCATTTTATTAGCCTTAATTGTGAGTTTTGGTTCATCATTCCCTGCCATCCAAAGCCCACTTGCAAGTTGCGATACTTTTGTAACATAAGCCCCGCCAAAAGCTGGCACAGGCCCCGGGAAAGTGGATGGGGGAGGTGAAAATTCATGCGCACTATAAAGCCAAAGACATCGAAAATAAGCCCTGAAAAAAATGCGCGCAAAGCAATTGCGGGAAAAATTGCATCTTTACACCATAATGGTCCGATATATGGAAACTTGTTTGAAATTGGGCAAATTGTCAACTTTTCGGCTTAGCGTGCTCTCTAGTGCTATTCTCGACCTCGGGTTCTCTACTTTCTAAGTATATATAAAAAAAGTGAAAAAGAGATCATTTTGCTCTAAAAAGATTGCCTAGAGTGATCACTCTAATGTAGTAAAAAGTTTAGTAAATTTCACTCTGTAAAGAGTGAATAAGGATTGCAATTCACTCTCAAAAGAGTGATCTCCGTACAAGCAATCCATAAAAGAGTGAAATGCTATCTTTATTTTAGATATAAAATGATCGTGATGATAAGACTAGTTTAAGAACACATGTCTTACCCGTGCATCTTAGAAAACAGACGACAGCAAGAAAACTTAAAATCCTGGGCAAATTTGAAGCCATTTTATATCCATGGGGTTGCTCTCCTTCACGACCATGCAGCAAATCGTAAAGCTGCCGTCGAAGTAGACGGCGACAACTTTGAAAATGAAAAAGTACTCAGACCACACGGAACGTGCTCAAACTTTGAAAACGCCCAAAAAGTCCAATTCAAAAAGTAGGTGTCATTACACAATGGCGATATCGTGCATACTTATTTGCGTAAGGAGGTAGTTCACCCGCCAATTTAATTTTTTTAATAACTGAATTGCATTTAAAGTTATTTCTAATTTGGTGATCAAGCGATTGTGAGTTAGTCTCACAGAAAACCGACTTCCATTAAAAATGCTTCATACCTCATTATTTTGGTTTTGGCTGGATAGAAAGCCTTCCAGACAATTATTGCTAATTTGTTTCAAATTAAGTTTGTGAAAGTATGTCAATATTCAAATTGGATCAGAATCATATTCGGCTTTAAAGATTTTAAAAAGGCAAACAAGAGCGTATTATTATTATTATTCTTTTTTATTTTTTTTATTTTAATATTCATTTTTCAAGACACACTTTGCAATATTATAACGTATATTCCGTTTAAAATCTACCATACCCAAGTCTTCCACTGAGGGAGGATGTTTTACTAATGGAATTAACTCTGGTTCATTATTTTGAAACACATACTCCCTCTGCTGGAATGAGTATTTCAAATAAAGATACCGTATTGCCTATTCGATTCGAAACCCATTATATTCCTGTGCATGGAAGACTTTAGCTAAGTTGCCATTAAAGTCCCATTCAGTGATTTGTTCATCCGGACGATCGTAAAAATCATCAAAATTCAGATTTTGATACCTTTGTCATTGTCATAGATGTGCTAGCATAACCTGCTAGTTATTCAGCCGAAAGCCGAGTATTTAAGGCAAAAAATTACATGAATCTGTAATTTATATACTGACAGTATATAAATTAGGTACATGTATTTTAACTTCTTCAACACTTCTGTTTTTTGTTGTTGTTTTTTTCGTGTTTTTTTTGCTAAACTTTTATTTCAAAAATACCAAATGACAATTTGAATGACCTATCCTTCACTTTTAAGTAATTTATTAACAATTTTAATTTTGTTTGCACTTTCGCTGGGATCAATGAATGGGACTTTAATATCGGAGGAAGTTATCAGGAAAGTAAACAAATAACTTCAAAATTTACTAGCAAACGAAATTTCTCAACCATGATTGAATCAATTATTTGATATAAATTTGATATATTTCATATGAGAGAGGTGACCGTAAATTAGAATTCAACCGTGACAACACTTTTGTTTAAAATGATGCTTGCATGCGTGAATAATTACTTTCTTTATTTCATTCTATTTTACAATTCGACACAATAATTGGCTAATAATGAGGTTGCGTAGGTGAGCATTTATGGTATTTCTAATTAGATTAGCAGCCAGGGGAGGGTGCGAGGGGTGCGATACACCCCCCCATGCCAAAGGCCCAAAAAGTCCCCTTTTTTGACCCAAAAAGTCCCATTTGCGAACGTAGCGATCGAAAAAAAAAGAAGCATTTTTATGTCTTTTTGGTCCAAAAGTGTCCAAATTTGCTCCCAGTCCAAAAAGGTCCAAATTTTGAGAAAAAATGTCACTTTTTAAAAATCAGCATCCACAAATAAATCCTGGCTACTGGCCTGTTAACAGCAGTGTTTGCCGTAATTTATGTTTGTTTACAAACGGTGTTACTTAGGGTATTTTTTCACCTTTCATCGTATTGATTTACAGTAAAAAAACCTCAATACCTTAAGGGGTCTCACAACAACCTTTTTCAGGTTAGCTAACATGACCTACACTAACGACCATGTGTGAGAAATGCTATGGGCAAGTACATGTCATTTGTTTACGAATAAGAGCCCATAAACATAAGCCGATGCTTGTCACCCAACAGGCTAACGGAAACTTATGTTTTACTTTGTTACACACTGTATTTATTGAATGCAAATTTTAGTATCAAACATTATATACCACCGGAAGAGTGATTCAATTCAATTTTATTTAAAAAATAACCTCGTGGCCCTAAGACCAAATTGTGTATAAAACATATAATCAAAGTACAACATGAATAGAAAACACGTATTAATAAAATAAATAAATAAAATGTTGCACACGAATCAAGGACAACTGCAACACACCTAACTTAAAATTATTCTCGCCGCAAAAAAACCCAAATTAGAAATCTTCACTCACTCACTTACATAACTCAAGCACTTACTACCTACAGGCAAACGAGCAACATACATAATTACACTCACAATCATACTTGACGCAGTATGAATAACAAAATCCAGCAGCGATTATTTCTGACATTACCAATTAATGAAAAGTGTGCAAAATACCAATTTTCACTAATTTGTCTCCAAAATCTGACCAGATATGAAAGTTCGTAAACAAATATTGACATTGGACCATCTACTGGATCATGGCATTTCTTGCCAATGATAGTTGGTGCAGGCCATGCTTACTTTTCTACACGGGCTAACCTGTTGTTTTAGATTTCTTGCGTTTTCCTGTTCTCATGGCAGCAACACTTTTAATGTCATTATTGTCTGGATTATGAAATGTTTCAAACGATACATCAGTAACTGAAAAACAGACGTGTTTTTACTGACGGCAGCTGTATCTACAGCTGTATCTACAGAAGATAACTGTAATGTATTGTGTTTAAAGACAGCTGTATTTGTGTTAAGTGCTATCTAATGAAGACAGTTGTATTTATTTCAATGCAATCTGCAGAAGATAGCTGTATTTATGTTTAGTGGTATCCACAGAAGATAGCTGTATTTATGTTTAGTGCTATCTACAGAAGATAGCTGTATTTATGTTCAGTGTTATCTATTGAAGATAGCTGTATTTGTGTTTAGTGCTATCCACAGAAGATGGCTGTATTTGAGTTTAGTGCTATCTACAGAAGATGGCTGTATTTATGTTTAGTGCTATCTACTGAAGATAGCTGTATTTGAGTTTAGTGCTATCTACAGAAGATGGCTGTATTTATATTTAGTGCTACCTACAGAAGATAGCTGTATTTATGTTTAGTGCTATCTACTGAAGATAGCTGTATTTATGTTTAGTGCTATCTACAGAAGATAGCTGTATTTATGTTCAGTGCTATCTACTGAAGATAGCTATATTTATGTTTAGTGCTATCTACAGAAGATAGCTGTATTTATGTGTAGTACTATCTACAGAAGATAGCTGTATTTGTGTTTAGTGCTATCTACTGAAGATAGCTGTATTTATGTATAGTGCTATCTACTGAAGATAGCTGTATTTATGTTTAGTGCTATCTACTGAAGATAGCTGTATTTATTTTTAGTGCTATCTACTGAAGATAGCTGTATTTATGTATAGTGCTATCTACTGAAGATAGCTGTATTTATGTTTAGTGCTATCTACTGAAGATAGCTGTATTTATGTTTAGTGCTATCTACTGAAGATAGCTGTATTTATGTGTAGTATTATCTACTGAAGACAGCTGCATTTGTTCAATTCAAAATCCAGCTCAATACATTGATATAAATTTCTTGTCAAATAAATAAATTTTTACTGCAATAAAAATAGCGTAAAAATGGACATTTTTGGTAAAACAGTATAAAAATCATGTAAAAGCATGTTTTAACCCACATTTTGCCTCAATATGGTATGATGGAATATTTTTGTTCAAAGATTTAAAATATCCACATGCCCTCTATTACTCAGAGCAAAAATGAAGGTTGCAGTCAATTTTCTTTTGCTACTTTAATATTAGTATTTGTGTTTAGCGCTAACAGAAGATAGCTGTATTTGTCACCGGATTTGTCAGCTGTATTTATATTTAGTGATATCTGCTTAAGACATTTGTATGTGTGTTTAGTGATATCTATTGGAGACAATTGCATTTGTGTTTAGTGCTATCTACTGAAGATAGCTGTAGTAGTGTTTAGTGCTATATACTGAAGACGTCTGTATTTGTGTTTAGTGCTATCTACTGAAGACAGCTGTATTTGTGTTTAGTGCTATCTACTAAAAACAGCTGTATTTGTGTTTAGTGCTATCTACATAAGATAGCTGTATTCATGTTTAGTGTTATCTACTGAAGATAGCTGTATTTGTGTTTAGTATCCACAGAAGATAGCTGTATTTATGTTTAGTGCTATCTACTGAAGATAGCTGTATTTATGTATAGTGCTATCTACTGAAGATAGCTGTATTTATGTTTAGTGCTATCTACAGAAGATAGCTGTATTTATGTATAGTGATATCTACTGAATATAGCTGTATTTATGTTTAGTGCTATCTACAGAAGATAGCTGTATTTATGTTTAGTGTTATCTACTAAAGATAGCTGTATTTATGTATAGCGCTATCTACTGAAGATAGCTGTATTTATGTGTAGTGCTATCTACTGAAGATAGCTATATTTATGTTTAGTGCTATCTACTGAAGATAGCTGTATTTATGTGTATTATTATGTACTGAAGACAGCTGCATTTGTTCAATTCAAAATCCAGCTCAATACATTGATATAAATTTCTTGTCAAATAAATAATTTTTTAAACCAATTAAAATAGCGTAAAAATAGAAATTTTTGGTAAACAAAAGTATAAAAATCATGTAAAACCATGTTTTACCCCACATTTTGCCTCAATATGGTATGATGGAATATTTTTGTTCACAGATTTAAAATATCCATATGCCCTCTATTACTGAGAGCAAAAATGAAGGTTGCAGTCAATTTTCTTTTGCTACTTTAATATTTGACATTTTTAGTGTTTAGTGCTATCTAATGAAGACAGCTGTATTTGTGTTTAGCGCTAACAGAAGACAGTTGTATTTGTCAGCTGTATTTATGTTTAGTGATATCTGCTTAAGACAGTTGTATTTGTGTTGAGTGCTGTGCTATCTACTGAAGATAGCTGTAGTAGTGTTTAGTGCTATCTACTGAAGACGTCTGTATTTGTGTTCAGTGCTATCTACTGAAGACAGCTGTATTTGTGTTTAGTGCTATCTACTAAAACAGCTGTATTTGTCAAAGAAAGGTTTAAAACTAGTCAACAACACTCACGTTTTTGTCCGAATAATTTCAGAGTATGATACTCCGTCATCAGCGGTGTGATACTGGTGAATGATGTATGAACTTTACTTCCTGTTGAAAGCTGTATCTGAATTTGTGTTTAGTGTCATTTACTGAAGACAGCTGTATTTTGTGTTTGCTGAAGATAGCTGTATTTGCGCTTAGGGCTATCTACAGAAGATAGATGTATTTTTGTTTAGTGCTGTCTACTGAAGATAGCTGTATTTGCATTAGTACTATCTACTGAAGGCAGCTGCATCTGAATTTGTGTTTAGCGATCTACAGAAGATACCTGTATTTGTGCTTAGTGATATCTACTGAAGACAATTGCATTTATATTTGCTATCTACTGACGACAGCTGTATTTGTATTTAGTGCTATATACAGAAGATGGTTGTATTTTTGGTAGTGTTATCTACAGAAGATAGCTCTATGTTAAGTAATATCTACTCAAAATAGCTGTATAGTGCTATCTACTGAAGATAGCTGTATTGTGTATGGTGCTGTATTGTTCAGTTTCTACTGAAGATATTTGTGTTTATTGCTATCTACCGAAGATAGCTGTACTTATGTTAGTGGGTTTTTTCAGTGTTATCTACTAAAGACAACTACTTGTTGTAGATAGCTGAGTGCTATCTTCTGAAAAAAAGTTGTATTTTGAGTTCATTGCTACACCTTCTTACGATAGCAATATGCTGAACGTTTTCTACTGCAGATACATTTGTGTTTATTGCTATCTGAAGAAAGTTGTGATGGTTGCTGTATTTTCTAACAAAATCTTAGTACTACGGGCTGTATGTTTTATTTTCATCCACCCATTATAATTTGCCCACTCCGAATGGCCATTTAAAGGCCCATTCAGTGATTTGCTCATCCGGATGATCGTAAAAATCATCAAAATTCAGATTTTGGTACCTTTGTCATTGTCATAGATGTGCTAACATAGCCTGCGAGTGGTTCAGCCGAAAGCCGTGTATTTATGACAATTAAGACATATTTTACACGAATCTGTAATTTAATTAGCTACATGTATTTGAATGGGCATTCAACTTCGTCGCTACTGCTGTTTTCTTCGTTTTTTTGCCAAATTTGTCATTTCAAAAATACCAAATGACAATTTGAATGACTTATCCCTCACTTTTAAGCAATTTATAAACAATTTTAATTTGTTTACACTTGCGCTGGGATCACTAAATGGGTCTTTAAGCACACGTCTCATCTGTTTCTAAATGCAATTTGACGACCCCTCTGATTGCCTTCTCCAATTTGAAAACGCCACAAAAATGAAAAGACTACTCAAGACAACATTATTCATAAAGACTATATATCATTTATTCCCATCTGGATGTCAAAATGGCATCACAAAATGGCGCTTTGTATGGTTACCATGGTTACATGTTATAATATCAAGGTGAAGAGAGTGAGTGAGTAGAGTGACACCAAACTCGCATTCTTCATGTTCTTACATTCTGTGTTATCCTCATAGTCGTGATAATTCTCCAATATAAAATTAACTAGATTTAGTGAATTTGTAAATTCAATGCCTGTTTGCTTTGTTTACTCCTAACGTCAGCTTATTTCACGTAAAGATACCATGAAATAAATTTCATCTTTCGGAACAGAATCACACATTATTGCCATGATTAAAATGCATATAAGTACAAAATACATTTTTTGTTGGTTAAAATTTAATGGTTTTATACCATCTGGGTTCAACCAACTTTGGATATATACACCAATTGGAGGAAATTGATCTTTATTATAGTTGGTAAAACTTTGGCCAACATTTAGTCCATTTCGACCAAATGATTAATAAATATCTGAAAGTTCAGATTTTCAACCACAAAGCATGTTAACAACCTTGCTGGTTAAATGCTTTTTAACCAACAAGTTTTGAAAATGTATAACTGTTTATTTATCCTTTTTTCGACAATTACATTGATAGACTCCTATTTTATTTATGTAGAACATAATCTTGAAAATTAGATTACTTGTTTATGGTTACTTTAGAGTACTAATTCTGACAAGTCCAGCGTCTACCATCTGAGATATCAAGGGACGAGTGCAAGACCGCTTCTGCAATAGCTGCCATGTAACATATCGAATACAGAAATGGTCAAATGTAAAGCATATATGGCAGCTATTGTAGATAGGGCCTTCTTATGTTATGACCCTTGATATCCTGGGATGGATGGGCCCTATAATGAAAGAGAAAAAAAGACTTGAACGCGTCTGATGTCCCTGTTAATTACAATCCTTGATTGATTAATAGCACATAAAAGGAAGGCCAATTTATCTGGTGCGATCGGAGAAAAGGAATAGCAGAAAATGGCAAAAAATTATGTACTTTTACAAGGCAAAAAGCAACTTTTCTAGGCATTGTTGACGTGCCTTTAGGAAAGAAAGTTTACTACTATAAAGACCTAACTTTTGAGATGGTTTGTATGTTTGAAGGTGTCGAAATTAACAATAAGGCGCCCGGTTATACCACCACGTTCAGCAAGTCATCATCACAAAACTTGTAAACAAACCGTGCTCGAGTTTGATTGACAGATGACATCAGACGCGACAGTCTTTTTATCTCCGTATTTCATTATAATAACCAACCAACATATTTACTTGGTCACATGTTATGTGACAAGGGCTTAGCTACATCTGATCATTTTTAATTGCACTATTCACAATAATTTGTTGAAAAATCTCACTGAATGAAACAGATGTAGTGTATTGTATTATACTTTAAACTGGAATTAGGGATATATACTATTCATTTGTTGGTTTTTTAGGGACCAAACAAAAAAAGAAGTCCTATGAATGGATCTAGTATCCTTCGGGGCGGAGAAGGGGTTGAGAGGTTGATGACTTTTCTCAATTTCAAATTCTGCTTCAAATGGGGAGATCGTCAGCTTTATACTTAAATTTGTAATAATGTGCACAGGGCTTTATCATCCTTTTGGTTTATTCCCTTAAAGGGGTAGCTTCCTTTCAATATTCATTCGCCGACAAACATACTCAAATACTCAAACCAATCTGGCAAATAATTGCTAGCGAAGACTCAGTCCAACAAAGTTTTTGTATCATACAAGTGCATTGTGTGATATTACAATAAAGGCATGAACCATCAACTTGAAACATAACAACTTGTTTGTTTATGATAACAAATCAAAACTAATGTGCAAAATATATTCAATATAATAACAAATATGATAAAATCTTTTTGAATTGTTTCAGCACTTGCATATAAACATAACATGACCATCCCATTTAGGGTAAAGTGTATGAGGTATCTTTGACAGGGTATGGTATAATACTCTGACACCTTGGCCCATCACAAACATGGATAGAAACAAAATATGAAACATAATTATATTTACACAAAAAATAATTATGTACAAGAAAAATGTACAACATGTACAATGGTCAAGTAATAAAATAATGATCATGAAAAATGTACAATAAGTACCCAACAAATCTTGCCATTCAGGATTTTTTTTCGGTTTTTAATTATTGCAAGATGTTGTCCATTTCTTTGTGTGGCTTATGCTATTTAACTGAAACGAAAGTAGTAAATCACAAGGTGAAAGATGGATTGTTCCATTTTACAAGCCGGTATGAGTTTTGGACAATTCATCTTTCATAGAGTAATTATTTTTCTACCATTACCCAAATTTAAGGCAGTTAATATTTGATATGTATTACATCACTCATACACACATTCTATTACCTTTCAAGAATTATTATTTACAGTGGCATGCCCAGAAAGTAAGAACCCAGGAGGGAGGGAAGCTTCAATTACTTCTGTAAGAGCGGTTGTGCACCGGTTATGCAAAATAAAATATTTTAAATATTTTAATTACAGTTGGGAATTTTATGCACCATGCACAAGAAAACATTATTATAGTTTGGCAGTAGGTCATTTAGTCATCACCTTCTGTGATTTTACCAACCATGATTTGGGGGGCTCCGGGTCCGAGGGAATGGGGTAACAAGCTGTTTTTCTGCAATTTTCTAAAATATCAGATCGATACACCACTGAATCTTACACTAAGGATACACCAAAATTCGGCCCTAAACAACATTTTAAGAGTGACCACCGAGGTTGTGGATTTCAAATAGAACTGTCTAGTATGTGTCATGAGTGATAGTATTTCTCCTGTTCAACATCTGGCTTGCAGCATAATATAATTTGTATGGAAGACATAAAAATGTGGAAAAAGTGAGTTCACAATCCCTTCTGGATTCATTTATTATTTTTTGTTGAAAACTAAATTCTAAATATTCCCTATACTGGCTGTAAATTACTTGCATAATTGACAGCGATCGAATTCGACGGTATCGCATCGGAAAATGCGATGCAATTTCCATCAACTGCTATGCACTTTTCCAAAATGCATAGCTAAAAGTGCTATACTGCTATGCAAACATGTGTTTTGCATAGCACAAACTGCGATGCAAAAAAATTGACTGAATTCGAACCCTGATAATTGATGCCTTAAATATGAGTATATGATACTATCATAAACACTATAGTGAACAGGATATTATGCCACACAACCATAGAGCCATATCCTTCAAGAAGATTTGTTGGGTACTTTTGATTCAAAATAATAATAATTTATTAATAATAATAATTTAAAAAAAATCAAATACTTATGACAACATAAATAAGCTTAAATGAAAATATATGCACCTACTATAAATGATAATTCGATACACAAGCATGATGAACAAAACTGAAAGCATTGACGGTAATACACGATGATGAAACAAAACTGGGTGCAGTATCATCTTCCTATGTTCACAACAGGTTGATTTATTCCATGTGTTGTTTCTTGAAATTTAGGCTATTCCAGTTGAAATCCATACACCCCCTATGGAATACATGACGTTAATCTTCTACATAGGGAGTGTGAATTTCAAATGCAGTTACCCGAATGGGTGACTCCATTTGAAATCTACACCCTCTGTGTGGGCAAGGTCATGTCTTCCATTTGGGTGTTCAAATGGATAGCCCAATATGATTTGCCCAATAAGAAATGCCCACAGGGAATAAATATTGTCTGTGCAAACATGATACATCACAGCAACCCCAACAGAAAACAACATATGGTTACACAATTACTGGTTTGGCCATGGAAATAGAATATATGTATGGGAGCGAAACATTTCAAGATCAAAAAATTGTGGATCAGACTGTAAAATACAGCCATTCTTATAGACGTATACCCAGCAAACATACGTTTTACAGGAAAGGTTTAAATGTCGGGTTTTATAAAGGGTGCAAACATTTAAATAACAATCATAAAACGTGATGCAAAACATTCAAAAGAATGTTATTTAACTGTTGACAAAATATTTTGCAATACTGTTTGCACAAAGTATTTTACAAGAATGTTTTAAAAACCTTTTCATGATCTTTATATAACCCGACATTTGAATGCTATTAAAACGTTTTGAATAAATGTTTTAACAACATTTTTGTGTTTGCTGGGTTGTTATGTTCACTATTTTTTCTATAAAAAACATCACTGGCCAAAAGGTAGGGATTTTAGCTGGAAAGAAACAATATTATTGTGATCTCTCATCTTGATCACCTTACCCCATGGGCTCTGCCTTTCTTACAGTGCTCCCGATAGGTTAATTACATAATATAACCATCAAAGTGACCAATTAAAATACAGCTTTTAGATCTCTTGAGCTTAAATCCCCTTCAGCCCGATTTACCACATCTCTGATTGGCTCAATAGATGACAAACCTCTTTTTGTAACCAATCAAAGTCATTCTTAGTACCCATGGGATTAATTTGAAAGGTGTGCAAGGATTTTTTTTTGGGGGGGGGGGGAGGAGGAGGAAGGAGTGAAATATGGTAATACTTGTCCCAAATAATGAAATTGTCAGTGATTTTGTTCTTGTTATGGCACCTCATGCCCCCTTACCTGAGTAAGTATCTCAATAAAAGGAATCAAAACTTGACTGGGTATGATCTGCAATAAATAAGGCTTAATAAATTCTGCAAGATAAACAAATTATTTGGTAGGGAAGTACAGTTTTATGGAACGGAAGGGAAGGATGGTACAGTTTTATACTTTTTGTAGTCCACAAAATGCAGCTGCTGCCATTTTAATTTTAAGGCAATGAATTTCAGGCAAGGCAGAAAGAAACACCAAATCAAACTATAGCACCTTTTGGGGTAAATATCTGTGGCATTTTTGTTGTAGGCAAATCAACAAATTCAGATCAAGATTAATTTGAAATATTATTTTCCCCCCATGACATTGGTGATCTGTTCATTTTCCTTAATTGTTACAAAGAACAAAAATAAGGCAAAATCTGAAGCAGAATGATATGTACTTATCTGCACTTTGTTGAAAAAAGAATGAAATCAAAAATAAGCAAATATTATTATTAATACAACAAACAAAGCAATATCACAAGCAGAGACGGTAGAAGTGATAAAATGTTGGCATTACTGGCACCTTTTTCTTTTCTTTCACTGTAAATTGGGAAATGGTCTGGCTCCACCTTGGCTAGGTGTTAACAAAAACCATGGAAAAACGTAAATATGACCTAATTTAGTCCACTCAGGCTAATGCTGGCAAATACGTAACCAAGATATAGCCAGAAATAGGTTAGGGTTATATAGTTTGTCATAGTTAGACTATGAACATGTAAAAATGTTCTAATTTACAACCAAATCAGGTTAAACATGGGAGTTTGGACTGATAGAAAGGGAATTTTGTACTTCATAACTAAATTTTGAACAAATATGACTTTACCCGAGTGGACTGGATCGGGTCACAAATGTACTTTGAAAGAAAACTTTTTTAAATCTTACTCACTCCAACAAACAAGTTATGGCAATTTGACTTTACTGATCAAACAAATTTTAGAAAAATATTCAAAGCATTTGTGTTATTCTGATACAAAACAAATAAGACTCCCATTTCATGGGTGACTATTGGGCTAATTAATTTGAAAACCACACCCCCACTGGGGAAGACTTTACATTTGTAACCAAACTCAACAGTTGTAACAATTCAAGATCCAAGCATTTATCATCCATTAACAGTAGAAAAGGATGACAATTTTGGAATTCCAAACAAAATTGTCTAATTTGAGGCCAAATTATGTAAAATTCAACTGGAATTTTACATAAAACGAGCAACATTTCCAGCTGGATTGACCATAAGGTGTAACTGGAATTCTCGCCTTTTACAATACGATGCGCCGCCAACGGTTGCTTTTGGCAGTCAAATTTTCGACTCCAGAGTCGACATCACCGTTCTAGGTGATATTGAATTTTAACACGAGTGTGATAATAAATATGTTGAAAACAGCTCCACGAAGGATTCCCTGTGATCAATAGATAGAAAATGGATCTACTATAGTTGTAAATTGTTGTTTTAGTGTGCATTCGCACATAACATCATTATAATGACATTTAAACCCGTAATGATGCATGTTCCTGTATTGTATTTGTATTACGCGGGTTTTGGATGTCGACTCATTTTCCCATGATGCACTGCGTATTTAGGCCTCGACCCAGCGACCGCTGGAGGCGCATCGTATTGTGAAACGCGAGAATTGAGACGCAATGAAATCTTTCACAGGGGGTAGGGATTTTAAATAGAACAGTCCATTAAATGTTCATCTGTCAGGAGACAGTTCTTTAACCCCAATGTTTGCACACCATGTGTTAGGTACAAAAACTCATACTCCACAAGTGGAGGTCAAATTTAAAGCTATGATTGTAGACTGGGTGTTTAATAAACTGTGCTACTGGGGATGAGATCAGATTCCCTCATACAGTGATAAATATGGACAACATAAAACTGTGTCACTCGTCATATAATTGCGTGAAATTCTTGCAGTGATTGTGTTTGCCATAAAACTTATGGCCTATGTAATTATATATGTTTAGTCTACTTCATATGATTATTTATTATCCCTCCTCTCTGCGTGCCCCCCTCTCTCGCCCAACAGCTGATATTTGATGTTGGCATCACACTTTATTGAACACTGCCTTGAAAAACCACCTCAAGCATCCGATTCTTAGACTGGAGTGTTCACCACACTAACAGTCACATGGTAGTGAGCCATCAATGTTGGACACATGTGATATAGTGAAATTATATATGTTTTTGTGGGGGGGGGGAGGATAAAAAAATTTCTAGGAAGTAGACTATTATATTTTGCTATTTTGTGTGTATTTTGCTGCTGATGCTTGTAAACTGCATACTACAATCTATTGACATGTATTTTGTGGAATGAAAATTGTAGGATGCATGTATGTGTGTGTGTGCAGTTTACATGCACCAGTGACAAAATAGAATATGCAAAACTCATGCAAAACTATTTAAATGTACTGACCCTTATGCATAGAAACGGTAAACAACCATCAACTGGGCTATTACAGTTAAACCAATGCACCCCTTATGGAAAACATGACCTTAATCTCCCACACAGGGATGTACAATTCAAATGAAGTCACCCATTCAGTTAACCCAGGGCATGGCATCCTAGTATTACGTAACAAACCGGAAGATGTAGTTTAAGTCTAGACAATAGGCGGATTAGCGGCCATTTTGTCTTCTACATGATTTTATTCACGTGTCCTTATCCTTTAGTACACAAGTATATAAGTTAACAGGTTTACAATTTTAAAATTATATTTTGTGTATACAATATATTCTGTAGTAAATCGATCAAATGATGGTGATTGTTCAGGTATTATATGCTTGATAGAATTAAATTGTCTGACCAGCTAGTATTCTCCTCCGCTGTCATTGTGATTCCAGTCACTCCACGTAACGTGTTGCGAAGGTGGAGGAGACTAAAGCTGTATTAACGGAAACGGAAGGGGTTAAAAATGATGTAGTTTAAGTCGAACAATAGCGTGACGTAGTTTCCGGCATTGTTCCTATGCACTTTCACCCTCCTGGTTAATCCCATTTGAAATTCACACTCCCTGTGTGGAAGATTAAGGTCATGTCTTCCATTGAGGGTGTGGATTTCAACTGGAATAGCCCAATAGCTTACACCTTCTTCATTATTAGACTAGCACACACACCACATTCAACTAGGAGGAATCATGGACACGGGATGTTTTAATTACTATGGTTAGCAATGATTACGCTTTAATTACGCAATGAATGAGCTTTTTTTGACGACTTCAAATTGCATTTCTTATCCTGGGTATAGTCATTGAATAAGACCATTGTTTACATTAAGCTACATATCACTCTCCTGAAGAAGATGAGAGTATCAGGAGAGTCATTGTGTTGGCTCTCCTAATCCGTCACACAAAGACTTATCACACACCAATGTTTCTCGTTGTCATATAGTAAAGCTATAATTAAATTGTAATAATAAGGAGCTCATGTAATTTTTTGATTTCACATTTGATAAGTATTAATGAAGTCTGAAAATCATATAAAAATATGGAACTGTAGGATTATCAAAATGTAATAAATATGGTGCAAAATGAAATGGATATGTTGTGCTTTCAAAGAAGACAAAGGAAATATTATAATAAGTCAAAGTGCACCTTGATTTCAAAATATTGTACGTGAGAGATACCATGACTGACTGGTGCACTGTGATCAATGTCAACAAATTGAATGAATGATTGTAATTGAAATTAGTTTAAAATTGTTTCAGAGTTCAGAGTAAATATTAAAACTAGTTTGTGTGCTGATGAATGCAATTTGATGAATGCTTTTGTGAGTGACGTAGCCAGTGGTGGATGTGGGGGGCTACAGTCCCCAGTCATTATGCTCCGTCAATACATCACTGGCAATTGGTACACAACGGTCCTCCGGCAGCACAACGATAATAACGGTCTATAATTCCTTTGTTACAAAATATTAAGAACAAAACAAAAATATTTTGCAGAAATGGAAATACCATAAACGTTCCCCTAATGGCGATATGGGCTCCCTTGACATATCTGGAATTTTAGACACAAATTGTAAGTGCCCTCCCATAAAAAATCCCATCAGCGAATGAGGACATGTACCCTTAATTCTTGTTGGGATTTTTAGAGGAGGGAGCTCTTTATTTGTACATAAAATTACCCCAAGGCAAAGGAGCCCAAGTGCGCTATTAGGCGAACGTTTACGGTATTGGTTCTTAAAATGTAATAACTGGTCAGAATTTGCTGTGTATCTCGTCCCTCCTTGCCACATGCTCACTTTATATTTAATGGTTACAATAGATACCATGACACGATTACAGCACCCTCACACTTTTGTCACCCATGTATTTCACAATAAGGCCAAATAACTTGCAATCATTGAAAACCGTAACCGAAGTCTGTTTACAAATGTTAAACTTACATTGCAGCTTGCATGGAGTAATTCAATAAATTGCTTATTTCTCTGAAACTTTTTGTTATAAATTTTTTTATCAAAAACATACCATCATTGAAGGTTGGAACTTCAGGGAGCAAACCAAAATATCCATGAAACACTGTAAATAGGTTATTGCATTTACAATCCATACATCCCCTATGGCAGACATGACTCCACACAGGCATTGTAGATTTCAAATGGAGTTGCCGATTCAAGTAACCCCATTTGAAATTTACACTTCCCTGTGTGGAAGATTAAAGCCATGTCTTCCATATGATTTCAACTGAAATAGACCAATGAAACTATTTTTTATTAAGGAGGGAGGGGGTAGAAAATATATATTACCTTTCTTCAGAATATTGTTGTAAAATTCTGTTATTTCCACTTGATTTATACAGGAGATGGGAGGGAGCCATTGTACAAAACAAGTTACATTCTCAGATTCATCAATCTTTTGGTTTGTTCCCTTGAAGTACCTGGAGCAGATATTTCTGTTCCACTCACTTTCGCATTTAATGTATACACAGGAGACTAACATAACATGAGGCCACTTCTTGAATGTTTTAAAGATCACAAGTCATACCTAAGGCCATTCGTCAGGTGATCTTAATCTTCTTGAAATGCTTTTGTTATTTAACATTTTTTCAAGAGTCAAAGGCTTACACTCACCACTCCTATATCACTAGAGTTTACTGCACTTTCTTCACCAAGTTTTAAGATAAAAACATCCTTCTTTTAATCATCTTTACACACACAAAGGACATTAACACCTTAGAAGGGTCACAATTTGTAAAAAGTTTTTGTTTTCAATTTTGTTATAAATATTCCATTTATACATATGATAACACTCATCACATAAACAATGCACCGATATCATCCCATTGCAAGTAATATTCATCCAATTTTGCGCTATCCTTTCATCCGACGACTCTTTTATCTCCAGTTGCATATGTAGGCATCTGCTTGTCACATGGAAAAGGTCATAAAAATCTCCACAGGTCAACTGTAGAGGGCACTATCAGTGTCATTATAACGATTCCAAGTTCCACATTGTTCATATCACACGGCCAGTGAGAGTTTGCTACAGAATTTCCCAGAAGGGGGTCGGAATATACATAGTGTAACACACATGCTCAGATTGTATGGTTCGTTATTTATTGACAAAGACCTTTGAACTGCTCTCGTAAGCAAACATAGCAAATTTGCTGTTGATATCATACATGGATAATTGTGCTAGTTAACTTTTGAAACTACTCTGTACCCCTGCAAGATTGATGCAAATAGAAGGAATTTAATGGATACTTACAACTCGCACACAATTACAGGGTGCAGACTACAGTTTTGACAGATCCAATGAGATTTGTTTATATTGTCCCCACAGAAAACCAATGAGCACCAAAAATTCCAGGTTTCTGATAGTCGGCATGGCTTGTAGATGAAAATATCTAGAAACATTTTACACTGCGTAGGTAAAAACACTTGAGTTCATTAAACATTACAAACCCTCACTGGCATAGTGTGTTATATCAATCAAGTCATTGTCAGTCCAAACTTGGTTCACCTTGTGAAGGGTGCTTTCACCCCTCTTGTCATACCGCTGACAGTTGCTTGTAATTGGTTTGTATGTTAAAGGCTGATAGTAATGCTTGCACTGTGGTGGCCACCTTCGGCAGTCCTTTTCCTTCCAAAATATCTGCCTCGCAACACATTTTCTCCTGTGGGTGTGAACAAAAATTGAGACATATTGTAATTATGCATAAATTGGTAGCTTCTAGAGAGTGGTATGAAGTGATATAAAGAATAGGTTGCTGGTAAACATTTTTGCAAGTGTGCAAAACAAGGATTGTCAGTGTGAAGTTTAAAAATCTCGCACTTATATGCCAACAAAATCTGTTATCATACATTTTGACTGGTAATCGAGTAATCAATCACTCTATCAATCGATTCATAATTCCTTGTTTTCTACTCACCTCAGGCACTCCTGCGCCATTACATGCTTTCAGAAAATTCTCCACATTTCGCCTACATTTGGCAAGATTTAGTTTAGGCTGAAATCAAATACAGACAAAAAATAATGCAAATAATCAATTCCTTTTTCATCAATAATTCTTTGCATAGTTGTGAGGAGAGGCAAATGCTGAAACATTTGTCCACTATTTCTTAACAAGAATTTTACTGCTATGTGTGCTTTTAGCCTCTTTTTTTGCCAATGACAGCAGCAGCAGTAAAGATGAAATTTTGTACATACAGTTAGAGTGCTCAGAACTATTTCTACATAAAAATTGAATACAGGATGAGACAGACAGATTATCATAGCACAAAGGTGTATGAATGGACTATTCCAGTTGAAATCCATACACCCTAGATGTGGAAAGAGTAAGGCCATTCAGGTAACCCCATTTGAAATTCACACTCCCTGTGTGGAACATTAAGGTCACATCTGTCATGGGTGTATGGATTTCAACTGGAATGACCCAATGTTTACCAGCTTCTGCTGGAAAGGTAAAAAGACACACCTTTAAGGGAAGTGTGGCAAATCTAACCACAACCCGAGCGCAGGCAACTCTTATATGTTAAGATTCCACAGGTAGTCTACTGACACAACTTAAAATTTCACATTGAAAATTTGAATATCAACAAAACAGTGTCAATGTAAAGCAAACTAGCACTACACCAAACATCCCTGTCTAATCTAGATTTGATTGTGATTTTGCTGAAAAGTTACACTGCCCAATGCAAATAGCTTCCCTGTGAGCATGTCCGATTGCTTGCCGGCCAATTATTTGATTGCCTGCATTTTGTGTATCAAGTATGTGTTACCTAGATACAAGCAACTGACAATACATCTTTATGCCAATTTGTCAATGTGAAAACATTTTCACCTTTCAACAACTCAAATCATAATTGAGTGATTTGAGCACTAAACTAATAAATTTATATGTACCGATACATTATATCTTGTGTCGCTTCAAGTTTGATAGTGATGTCGCGTCACAACTCAAAGCAACACAAGGTATAGTTTGAGATTTACACATGTTAGGAATAGACATCAAAAGTAGTTTTTAAACCTGGTCAATAACATTTAATAACTACTTTTGATGTATTTTTTCAGACAGTGGTATACTCTGCTGTTCATTGCTGTGAATGATAGATTAGGTCAAGTAAAAACTATGTCAATTGAGAATTTAACTAACAAAATACTTAAGGAAGTGCATGTTATTGAAACTAATACACACAAAGATTGTTGAGGCACAGCGGGGTGCAAATTTGTGCTAATGAGAGTGTGTACATATACACCCCCACACACAGTGGGAGGACATTAAACTGGTGATACCATATATGTATGGAATATGCATTTTAGGCCTTGAAATAAACAAACAAAATAACAGAACATTAACATTTCATTCCACCAAGTCAGATGTGGATAATTAGTGGATGTGAGAAATAGAATATCTGGGCAGTTCCAAGTGCATCATTCCGCAACACAAAGTTTGCATATGAATTTCTTCTTAATGCAGCAGCCAAACATGTAGGTGAATAGCATAATGAAAACTATTTTTGGTAAAAGAATGATTAAGGTAGGAGAAACTTTTCCAAACCACCCTAATTTCTTAATTTGCATATGTAAAGTTCGCGTTGTGGAATGATGCGTTTGGAATTGCCAATTCAACACACCATCCCTGTAGAAAAAGTTATGCATTTCCTTGGAATCAGGTGTCAAGTGAAAAATATTATTAAACACAGATTACATGTTAATGCTGAATACTAAACATCTAGTTTGAAATCATGCAATCATGTACATATCCTTAACAGAAGAAACAGTGTTACGACAAATCATTTGCACCAATGTGACTGACCAGCCCTAAAACCACCTACTGACCCACTCAATTTTTCCAATTTCAGTGGTTGCAAAGTTTCCTACACCAGACTCGATTTGTTCAAACCCAGAAGAAAATAATTTTCTGTTTTTGTACATGTCTCCATTAAAACTGTGTCACTTGTTATTGACTTTGTGAGTTCAAAAAAGTAAAAATTCAAAACAAACAAAGAAACTGACTAACTGACCCTGATAATTGGTCAGCCATTATATTAGGGCAAATAAACTATGTTTTCTTAGGTCTATACAGGAACTGCTGATTGTTTGAATCACAGAAGTGGAAAAAATGAGATTGAGAAATATTTCTGAACCCAGCAAGCCCTCTATTTACTTCAGACAAAGTAAATAATGTGATACTAAGGTGAATAGCGCTAAGGTGGTACAATTCAGGGCTCAAACTTTGACACTTGCTCATTGGCAATTGAGACTGGCAAATAATGTCAAGTTGTAGCACAGCCATTACTTGCCAATATGTCTAGCTGTAAATATGAGCCTTAAGGTCCGTTCATACTACCACCGCATTTGCGATGTGTTGCTTTGCGATGCGTTGCCAAACTGCATCGTACTGCAAACTACTGCATTGCGATATCGCAATAAAGTTAAATACATTTTAACTTGGAAATGCGACGAGTTGCGGCAAAAAGTAATCGATATATTGGCATCGCAAAGCAACGCATCGCAAATGCGGTGGTAGTATGAACGGACCTTTATAAAGTTAAACATAATTTGGATGATCTTGCACTTCTGTGTTGAATTCAGTAGGGTCGGTAGCGCCCGGGAAAGAAACAAAATTGGTGCCCCTACCCCCACCCAAGAATATCTTAGACGCGGTGGTGTGGGAATGGCAAAGTGAGGCCGATTTGGCGCCCCCCTAGTGGTAGCACCTGGGTCATGTTTCCCCCCAGCCCCCCTAGTTACGCCACTGGTTGAATTGTGTGCAGAAGACTGTTAATTGCAGTGTTTTGTTGTGCAAAACTATACCTTGTTTGGTAGTGACATAGATGCTTATTTATTTTGAATTATGCATGCTAGCCTAACTCCACAGAGTACGAGACTTGATGTCACTACTAAACTTGAGGTGAAATGAACTATATTAAGTATCTTCTCATCAGAAACTATAGCACTAAAATTGCTCATTATAACTACTTCTGGTTTCTTTCAGCAATATGTCTGTGGAAAATAAATTCCAGATTACAGCGCAAAGGCAGTTTTTCAGCTAAGAACAAGGCATACATAGCAAAGGCACAATATACGTTCATTTGCAATATGCAATTAAGAAATGACTAAAGCTAATAGAAATGCATTTGTAATGAATGCTGCATTTTTTTGTATTTGCGCTGCAATAAAACATCAGCTTCAATGAATTTGAGTTCTACTTTTGCTACATATAATATACATTTTAAAGCCTGTAGAGTACTATATTATGCAGTGGTTAGGACCCCAAGGATACCTAAGCCTTGCTGCAATTATACCCTTATATTCCGTATATACCATCATGCACTATCCCGGGGCATCAGACAGTTTCATCTCTGCACATGAGTTTATGAAGTCTGAAATTCAATGTGAGCACAGGTCTGAGTATATTATGCTGGCAGATCCCTGGAATAGAGCATGAGATACAGGCAAAAGGGTCTTTACCCTGCATGAAAGTAACATTTAGTATATAACCTACATGTTTTGCCCCACAAGCAACCCAATTTATGTCCTGGTACTTATTCTTGGAAGAATAAAAAGGATAGACACAAAGGGCTCTAAAAGCACTGAAAATAAACAGCACTTGCAGATGAAGAACTGAAATTCATTAATGACCCGAGGTTTTACTCCTTGTCTGGCGAGTACCAAGTGGGTGCTTAAACACCATGTCCTATGAAGGAACACCCATAGGGGTGTCATTATATTCCCTTGGGTAATTTGTACAATTACATTGTGCACTGGGACAGAGCAGAAACTTCCTCTGGATATCATCAGGATATGGAACATCAAGACCAAGTCATGGGGCAATTCTCAGATTTACACATGAAGAGTTCAGATACAGCGTTGAGCGATCGCTGCCATGTGTTTGGTTTTTTTGTTGTTGATAATATTAAAATTTAATACAAATTATTTTCATAATAACAGATTTCCCAAATACCGGTAATAGTTTGTTCATTTAAATAAAATAAAAAAGAAGGCAGAACAAAAATATTTAGAAACAAAAGACAAAATTCATTGGATATTTTTTACTTTACAGAACACATGGCAGCCTTTGTATATATTGCATCGGACCTCTTCACTTACATCTGTGGTGCATCTGTTTCAATTAATATTACACTTGTTAATTAACCTATTTCCCCTTGCAAACAACATAGTTAAAACTAATGTGTGATGTGATCAAATAAGAAGTCAGTTTGCGTAATTTGTCCTATCAAAATCAAGAGTCATGGTTTCATTGCACTTATAGCACAATATCCAACTAAATGCAAGACTATAAGACTGGAAATGTGGCCTGACCAAGCCTCATCTAGGTTGACTGAATCACAGTTTGTTAAGGTTAGTTTAATGCAAGAAGGTAATAAGGCATAAATAAAGTTTGTCTCAGAAGAAAAAAAAAAGTAAATACAAAATGCAACATTTTAATTGCGTTTTGACCCTTTTTGGCTGTTTTTTTTATATTCCCTCTAACAACTAAAACAAAACACACACAACAATCCTTGAGACATGGAAAATCTTAAAAGCTATGAATCTTCTGAGACAAACCTTTTCTTTTATTTAGCCTAATATTATGTCACTAAATTACCATCTTGCAAAATTTACAGTAACATGCCCGATGCAAATACGAGTCAGAAACTGAAAACAAGTTTGATATGGAAGTTCTTGTATTCAGAAACACACAATATTTGTTCAGCATAATAAATTCAATAATAAAACTATTGTTAATTCATAGTTAAATCAAGAAAGAACAGTAATTTGATGTTGCAAATGGAATGAAATAATGTTTTTAGGAGTCACATTGTTATGCTAGTGTGACAGCTTATATTATGCCAATACCTCATTTTCATTTTTCACCGTCTCATCTTCTGAATTCTGATAGAGAGTTACACATAAAATAAAAACGTAACTTGTGATTATACAATATACAGTAATTTGATACCAGTGTTGTAGCTAGCAGAGCTCGAGTGGCAATTTATAGAAACTCAATGTTAATAGCAAGATTTTACAAATACTAGATACTATAAGGATAAAGTCAGTAAGTCGTTTGAGTTTGAGTGGTGGGCTAGCATTAAAATCAACCTTTAGTGGTATGCTCCAGAAGTGAGCAGTGGACTCTCCCACCCACTGAAGCAATCTATTTTGGACAGAAACTAATCATATCTGCATGTCCACTTAAGCATGATGAAATGTGATATTTGTTATTTTCTCTTTCATGGGGCCTTGTTGATAAAACCTGTTTCTGTGTACACAAACTTAAATCAAATCTGGGTCAGAAATATTGGTGCAGGGCAGGCGGAACACTTGGCTACAAAGTAAGCAGTTTATTTGTTCAACATACATATAACTATGTCACAGTTATTTGCAATATACTTAAGTGTATACTGTTTAATTACCCTCAATTCTCTGCACATTGCTTGGCCAAAATTTAACATGATCTACTATTCCCTGATAATTTAACATTTTGGAAAGCATAATTCCAAATGTATGAGAAAATTAAATAAGCCCTATCAAGCCAAGTATTGGTCTTAAAGGTCTAATCATTTTTTGAAAGCCTTTTACATCCCAAAATTCTTAGATTAATAAACGGACTGTGACACAATGCCCTAACACGCCCGAGTACTACAAAATACTACTTGAAAAATGCGTTGTTCGTGCGTGCATCTCACGTGGTGTGATGACGCAATCGCCCTAAGTGATATATAGGCACAGTTTCGCTGGCCAGCGAAGCCCAAGACCCGTGGCAAAGTGTCGCCGATCCCGTGCTTGGCATGCGAGGGGTCTCGGGGTTGAATCTCACCCAGAGCAAACAACTTCTTTCTTTCTTTTCTCTATTTATTCCTTCCTTCTTTCCCTTCCCGTCGCCAAAAAGCCCCTGGCGGGTTAGGGTTAGGTCCAGTTTTTCCGCTACACAACTTGGGCAATTCCCCCCTTTTTTGGATGCAAAATACCAATAATACAAAAGATGGTTATCTTATCAAGCTCTATAATACTTTGTGGGATAATATTAAGTTTTACAGAACCCAATTCTTGGTGGTACATAGGGGTCTTGTTCTTGTCAATGCAAGAACAAGACCCCTTTTACAGAAACCCAATTCTTCATGGTACATAAGGGGTCTTGTTCATATCAATGCAATATTTTTAACACTGAATTCTAACATACCACCATGTGCAGAGAATCAATTTCACCAATGATAACATCTGAACCATTCCCAGAAACCAGCAACATGATCAGTTTTTAGGATTAGCAAAAATAATTTATGTTGATACTAGGACCACTCATATAGGTTCATAAAGGAGTGAGGTACAACAAAGAGAGCGCTGGATGACTTAGCTGTTTTTTGTAGTCTTTATGTTGACAACAGAACCATGAATAATAGGTTCATAAAGGAGTCAAGTTAGAACCATTTCTATGAGCAGCATGTTGGACGACAGACTAGTTTGTAAGATAATGAGCCTAACTGCTGACGGTCCCTACTGTGCTAGATTGGACATAGATCACAATTGCCCAAATTTTCTATGCAAGTCACAAATCTTTGTACAGCAAATAGTTTTCTTGGGCAACAGACATATTTTAACCTGAGACTAATTAATATAACTAAATTGTATTAGTCTCAAATTTTTTTCATTAAAAATTGGCCAAATATCAAAATCAAGAAATAAAAGAATTCTTATCCCTTTCAAATTCTGATGGGTATGTAGCTCAATTTGCGCTAGGCTGTCATGTTCCTGGTTGTGGGAAGCGGTCCTATTTGCAATGATGAATTAGCTGTTATTAATGCCTTATAATTAGTACCTCATCAGTAGATAACTGCCTTTCACTTTCACCATCTGAAACCTGGTGAGTTATATGATAAAAGTATTGATGCAGTGGTTAATATAATAAAAACACATCCACATAAAACCCACTGTAATATTGCTGTAGGTGGTGAATTCCATTAAGTTTAGTAATCAACAAAATCTTCACAAATCTTAAGATTGCATTCAATTTAGATTGCCGGTAAACCAGTTAAGTGTGCTTCATAACCTTACACTGTAGATAGTTTGCATTATTAAGTGGAAAGTTACGATGAATTGTTAGTTACAGGTTGATACCCAATAATTTAGTTATAAACCTCAGTGGCGTAGCGTGGGTCATCCGATTGGGGGGCACAAGCCGTTTTTCGCCATTCCCCCCGCGTTCCCTATGACGCTCGCCACTGATAAACCTTAATCATTACTCTTAACTTCACACTAACCTCTAACATAAGCCCTAATCTTAACCCTAAACATAACTAATCCCAACACTAACCCTAGTAATACTAACCATAATACTAACCTAGAATGTCAGAAACCTCGACTTAACCTTCTTCAAACTAACAGACCTTCTCACCTACGATGAGTAACTTACTACATGATAGGTTACATGCCTAATGATATACGCCTAAAGAACCTTAAAACTGTAATGTTTTAAATTCTTGTATCAAATTTCAAACCTTTCTTGCACTTGCACTGCAAGAGTGTCAATCAGATTTACTCAAAGCTTGACACTCACTTGGCTTTATATGTAACATATGTTACCAACATATAGACACTACCTGTGTTAACTAATCACTATGCTGATGAAAACCTCAACGTAAGCCATAAAAGACATCTTGTGAAATGTATATTGGAACTATGTAAGAAATTATATGTCACTGATAACATGTTTTCATAAATGTGCAAGCCTCTTTTTTCACACATTCTTAGCAAAGTTTTTCCTGTCAAGTCATTGCATGTAGTACATGTATGTAGCCTACAGACAAAACAGTAAGGACACCACTTGGACGGTACCCCAGACAAACAAGAACCTAGACCTATAACTTTGGTTTGCGTAGTGAAGTCAACACTGCTTAGCAACGATTTTGACAAGGACGCAACCCGGACGCAAACAAGCAGACATGTTCGGCGTCTACAGAACATGTTGCGTTTGACGCGGCGATAACGGCGCAGCAATCACGCAAACGATCGCGTTTTTCGTTCCAGACATGAACGCTTATTTCTCCGCGTCCGACCACCCGACCAAAATCACCTTGGATACGTGGCTTCACCTACTGCCATGGTTAGGGATGGGCAGTTACAGGTCTAGGTGGTATGTCTATGACTTGGACAAGACTAAACAAACAATTAACAGCAGCATATACTACTCAACTACAGCATTAGGCCTTAAAAAATTGTTTGATTGGCATAACCCGGCTGACCCTAAAAGTTGGCCTGACCCTGACTTTTTTTTGCAAAAAAAATAAAAAAAAAAAAAAAAAAATTAAAAAAATTTAATTAATTAAATTAAAAAAAGAAGAGGAAAAATAGTTCCAAGGCCTTTATTAAACATAATTTACAGCTTTAAAATAAATAAATAAAAAAAAACCCTTTTTTATGTTACACCAATCAAACAATTTTTAGGCCTTTTTTAAGTAGTTTTTCCATCTGTAAGCTGTATTTAGTTACAATTCTAATTTGCATTTTGATCCATTAAATTTCTGCACTGAGATGACTTGATCTTATCTCTGCTACCCCTAGCTGCCCGAGTTGCATAATTCTCAATCTACCCTACATTATCAACTAAACTAAGCTTGCGTCACTGGTGCAGTTGTAAGATTGTTGTAATGCCACATACCACCTTACCTATCTGCAGATCAAAAATCCACAAAGGATTCTTGCAACTACATACTACTACCACCAAAATTGTGCACTTTCCCTCATAAAAAGAATGAAAATGTGTGAAAAGTGGCAACTCTGGTGAGAAAAAAGTGGTAACCCTGGCAGAAAAACATGTTTAAGATAAAAGTTGCTTACTCCATCGGTGTCAATATCATGCAGTGCAGTGATGCCTTTTCCTTTTTCCCTTTTTTACCACCAAATTTGGCAGCCTGTAAAGGAAATAACATCCCAAAATACCACCACCACAAATCAACTTAACCATAACAAAACATATTATTCTTTGTGTAAGAATACAAATTTCATAACTACATACAGCATTTTATGCTTTTCTAACCCTCAGTTGTTCCCCAAATTTTGAACAAATTTAATTCAATAAACCATTTGTTTACCAACTCCAGTACAGTGGACTTTTTATAAACCACACTACCTCGCTTACACAATGAACATTCAAGCAGGGTTGCCAAAAGATTTCAGCCCGAATCGCGGGTCAAATAATCGAAAAGTCGCCCAATTTTTCTCTTTACCATTGGTTTCTATGGGGCAGGAAACTATCGAAGTCGCGGAGCCAATGTTGAAAAAGTCGCCCAAATTTTTTCTTAACCATTGGTTTCTATGGGACAGGAAATTGTCAAAAGTCATGGGAAAATATTCAAAAGTCGCCCAATTGGGCTACTAAATCGCGGGTTTGGCAACCCTGCATTCAAGACACAGAATATCACATAGAATGAAGTGCGAGCATGTCTTTTACGCAGGTACTGATGTAATAAGCCTAATCCACACAAGCAATTTTGTATCTGTGATGGAGTCTACAAACCAACATGGGTGTAACAACTGAACAAAATGAAGTGATTTATATAACACTCAACGCCACCAGAATGTATAGATTTAGAATTACTCATTTTATTAATATGACACTTACTGCAGGGTTCTTCATATTACATGGCCAAGAGCATGGATAAGAAATGGTTGGATTAAAAACCACTGCTTAGTAAAAATGTATAGGGGAAGCTGGATCTCAAATAAATATGATCTTTATCTTCTTTACTCTTAAATTCTCTTTTTATAAAATCATAAAATAAATTACTGGCTTAAAGCTATTATTAGATGGTATATTTTCTGAAACAAGTTTATATGGGAAACATATTCAACATAGATTAACCCTTTGTTGACTTGCAAGTTAGAGGTCAATTCAGGATTTATATCAAACAGTAAGGCACTATCAGTGATCTTCACATGAGTGTTACAATATCTGACATTGTAGGAACGATGCTCAAAATATGAAGCTTCAAGTGTGTGTTGTTGATCCATCATGTTCCGATGAATGTGTTGTCTGTAAGGAGAAACTCCTCCAATATTGGACTCAAATGTAACCTTTATTGGGTGGCTTCTGGTATATCAAAATGTGCTTTTTGAATTCTGATTGAGGTAATCACCGTTAGTGATAGTGTTGACTAGTGAAGCTACAATCATGTTCCAATATTTGCAAGTTGTGCAGTTTCACTCAGTATTGGGCAAAGAGTCTTATATTATATAAGCAACAGGGAAACTTATAAATAAAATACTTCACAGCTCAGGAGTAAATATGTGCAAAATCATACTGCAAAAACAATAAATACAAAGCAGTGATGGCAGATACAAATGGATGTAATGTTTGCTACTGTGCATCACGTACATGCACTGTTACTAAAAACTGGAGCTAAATAAAAATGATCATTTAAAAAACTAACTATAGCTAAATTGAATTGATGAACAAAAAAAAACTTTACAAAAATAATATAAATAAGTGGCTTATAAGATAATTTAAAAAACGCTTACTAAAAACTGTGCAATATACATTATTAAAACATTTTCATAACAATATGCAATTGTAGCTACAAGAACTCGTCAATAGATCCTGCATTCACACACTTCAAAGCTTTTATATCTATCACATCTATATTGGACTATTCCAGTTAAAATCCATATATCCCCATGGAAGATATTACCTTAACCTCTCGCACATGTGCCCATTCAGGTAACCCCAATTGAAATTCACACTCCCTGTGTTGGAGATAACGTCATGTCTAATGATGCCTTCCATAGGGGGTGTATGGATTTCATCTGGAATAGCCCTTCATAAATGAAACTGTGCCCACTTATGAAACTGAAGCACTTATTTTCCTCAATATTTTTCAGCTTGTAATGAGTAAATCTCAATAAAATACTTTTGTTGCAGTTCAAAGGCAGCAATCAAAAATATTCATGAAGTGAGCACTACTACAACTACAAATTTACTATGCAAAGAACCATAATGTATATAATAGCACAGAAATAAGGACACATTATTTTCATATGAAAAATACTGTACACATCATAGTACTTACCACTGCTGGTGATGGAACATGGATACTTGGCACTGCGTGAGGGCGCACATTATTTACGAAATGACATAAAACGACACCATCCATCAAGGCTGACGGTAAATCCTCTGGTAACGTGACCTTTAACCTGGCTTCAATGATCTATAAAAAAAATAGAGCCAAATGGTAAGATAAGTATAAAAAACAAATCATTTTTTCATATATATTCTTACAAACTTTCGTCTCGTCCTACATACAATATCGAAATAAGAAAATCAGCTATTTTATTACTTCAATAAAAAGTGACATGCAATTTCTTTAAATCACATAGAACACATTTAAGGAGTTCAAACAATACATGTTACATATACAATACCCTACACTAATAATAAACTAAGCACCAAGTGGCAAAGTCCAACATCATATGTTAATGAGGGCCAATTGTTCCATGAAGCTTGTGCATGAAAATACTATGCCCAGCCTGCATTTGTTATAGTGATGCCATATTTTTCTTGACATCTTTTTTGTAAACATATAGGCATCATAGAACTGTCAATAAAACCTTTATACAGCTAAATAATAGGCACGCAACACTGTGGGCGTAATAACTATTTGCGCATTTTCAATTTCATGAAAGCTTGTAAGAGTGCGAAACACACGAGAGATAAGGTAGTTCAAAAATGTCTGCTTTTACAATATAGCACTTTTACAAATATAGTATAGTACTGGCAAAATCACATTAACACATACAATATATTTATATAAGGCCTACACAAAATATTGTTCGATTGGCGTAACACGACCTACCCTAAATATACTGAATATTTTTTATTTTTTATGTTGAAGGGAACGATGAATGCTTTAAAACTTAAGTAGTTTGTAGCCGTTGGAAAAAAAATCCTAACCTACCTACCCCAATATATTTTTGTGTTATGCCAATCAAACATTTATTTTTGCCTATCCCTTTTCTCCACTTCATAGTTAACATGGAAACATTGAAGAATTTGTAGCTGCTGTGTCAATTCATCCAACTCCAGCTAAGCAAATTCTACAAAACTTACAGACCTATGATACAAGACCAAAGAAAATTGCAATATCTGCCATATCCCATATTTGGGAGGCACAACTGGTATTGGGTAAACTTATAGCCATGACAGTCAGTGGGAATAAGTCTCAATCAAGTCATGTTATTATACAAAAGTAAAAAGTAGGAAACTACCGTAAAAAGTAGGAAACATGCATGTTTATCAACGTTCATTCCTTGTGTATGTTTTCTTTTCTTTTCACAAGTATTATATCATGGCTATGAAATAGGCCTGTGGCCGAAAGCTTGCCCAATTTTATATATTTCACGGTAGTTTTCTACTTTTTACTTTTGTACTTATCATCACACTGCTGACGCAGCTTTTTACTATTTCATGTTATTATACCCCTGGTCAAAAAAATCCCTGCAGAGCGATTAAATGACAATAGTACATCATAATACTAATAACGGCGTGTCCGTCCGTCCGTCGCTTCTCGATATCGGCGTGTGCGTGGCTTTCGCTAACGCAGCGTGTTCGCATGATCTTGCTATCGCGTCTTTTACTATCGCGTAAGGCGCCAGTCGCGAGCATCGGAAAGCATTACAGTGTGGTTAATCGTGCAGGTGCATCTCATCGGATCAACACATATTTCAAAACGGCACACGTGCAGAGGCCTATTAGTAGCAGAACATGACTATTTCCGAACGATGGGGTTCCAGATTACAGCCAAGTAAGCATCACAGCTACAAAACTACTAAGTTGATTATTGTGTCAAATTGGGTCTTGATCATTGAGAGACGTATATCATAGTAGTTTAAAAGGTCAGGGCAAGTAGGCCTATGGGTAACGGGTGTTGGGTAATCAGAGATAGTCACAAGAACCACCCAACCCGAGAACCGCGAAATCTAGTTGTGTATACAGTTCTGTCTCATTTTCCTCTAAAAAAACCTACAAAAAGGTCAATGCCATCTAATGGATTGATTCAACTGGAGACCTTCTTTTCTTAGTGCAAGGAAATATTTTGACCAATGGTATAATAGTATCCCAAATGGAATTGTTTGTTTTATATGTGTTATACTTAGAGACACTGATGCATGCTAAAATATCAATTGCAACACACAAGCTATGACATTTGTAAACAGACAACAACATCTCAAGACAAGTACATTGTGAACATTCCAGTGCAAAAACAAGACAAGGCCTGATCACAATTGTGGCTGGCATTCATGATTTAAGCTTTGCAATAGCCATACATGTAGTCCTCATGCCACCATTATAGTGCATTTCTATTGGCCATTATAAGGTGCATTAGAGTTGCTCTGCTTCAGTTCAGTTCAGGCTGATTTGGGTTGCAATGGACATTAAAACATGTATATACTGCCAATCAAGTACTTGGGCAATGTTTAATTTTACTACACTTTGGTTCACCTCAAGCTTGGTATAGTTAGTCTACTCTGAAGTAGAACTTACAGATGTGGACGCACACATTGTGCTGACTTTGAAGGCACGCATACCTGCAGCAGAGACGCAGCACTATGTACTGTTAACACGCTGTATACGCACGCGTTGTCACTTTGTACTTCAGAGTGGACAAACTGTAGTGGCGTCAATGCTTTGTCGCAGTTGCGCAAACATGTCAACAAGCTGCCCTTGTACATATGCATGCACGTTCTGCACATTTAACTTTACACACATGATACACGATTTGATACTGTAACCAGTTAAATGCGCACCAATGTCACTATCGAACTTGAGGTGAACCCAAGTTTATATCAGTCTCTGTAGTTGATTACCTAAATTTGACCTAGAAATGAGCAGAACTGAAGTTCAAAGGGGCAGCCCTAACTGTTCCCCCAAATGATTGCAACCATAAATATGTGACCTTGATCATTAACTCATGATTATTTCATGAAACACAATTAATTTTGTTTAGCGTTATTGGCTATTCCCAGTAATGATTGCTTGTGTTCGCATGTTGACAGGCCCACCGTTAAGTACATTTATTCTACCTTCTGATGTTGAAGTCAGATTAAAATATGGTTGTCACACTTTCATTCCTTATTTTAATATACAGTTAAAAGTACCTTACTCAACATATTTCTTGTACTATTTCATTTCTTTTCACTGATATCATTGCAAGGTGTAAGACAAAACAGCTTTTAAACCAACAGAAATCAAAGAGTAGGAGGAATAATTAAGGTTTTTCATGTATCGCTGATACTCTCTTGTCTTGGCTCTATATGCCTATATAGCATGCTTGTAGATCTGTGAAGAACATTTTTGACATAATCGCACAAGTGTTAGCATTTTGGTTATGCACGTCCACAGTTAACTACTGCTGTTAAAAAGTACAATGTTTTTGTAAAAATATTTTATTCTATTTTTTTTATTTTTAGAGTCAGAATGTATGGTAACACATAGCTCAAATTACTTACATTTATAGCAAAATCAGTGCATGTTAGATATGAAACTTTGATAGGAAAATTATAGGTTGATTTTCATAGGATATTTAGTGATTTCATATTGCTTGTAGACAAAAGGTTATGCCAGATATTTTTTGTTATTGCATTTTTGTTTTTTGCCCCTTTGCAGCCACATAGTTTCCATTTTTTATAACATTGGGGGGAAATAAGTTAAATTTTTAATACGGGTATGTGCAAAAACAAAAAGCTATACATGTATGTCTTCTGAGAAAACCCCTTTATTTCTTTGCCTAAGATTCTGCTATCTGAAACTGCAAATGTATGACAGAAATCCAAATTCAAAAGCATAACAGACATAGTCTTAATAACACGGATCACATCTTATCCAAAGACTAAACCTATTGGGGTGGCTACCTAAGGGTGACTTGTATAACAGTCTTTCTAACACCAAAGTAGACAAAGGCTTGCTAATTAAATGATGAAAATGAAATCAAAATTGCCATGCAAAAATGGGGATGGGATGGAGGTATTAATATATCAGCAATGATAATGACACATAATAATAAACACAGGTAGGATCTCATCTATACAGTTGTACAATGCTATCAGGACAACAAAACTAGACTTTCATAATAAAATCAGACACAAATTTAAAATCGGACAATGCATAATTGTCCAGTGTGTGACATCCTTGATATTGTATTTTTAGTTAACCGAAAGCCAAAAGAGCTATCTTAATTTTGAATGGCCATCTCTGATTGAACCACACACAATTGCATATGACCAAATTACATGTATTCATCATTTTTTGAGAGCATGAAACCAAGCCAAGCTGTTTTAAATTTCTTTACACAATAATGCAAGCCACACCAAATACTTAGTTTTGAGAGCAGGAAAACCACACTATTTTAAAACATTCAGAAATTGTTTTCAGAGCAAGAAAACCAAGCCATTTTGATATTTTATAGCTTTGAAAGCAGGAATAGTAATATACTAAGGGTGTTTTTATTTCCCAATTAAGGCTGACATAAAGTGCTTTTATTATACTTCACCAAAGGAGTAAAGATGCAAGACACCCAATATACAGTTGAAATTTGGTATTAAGATTGAACTGCTTGAAAAATATAGATGGAAGGATATCAAGCTGTAAAGACTAAAGGATAGATTTTGCATGTTTTTGAGTTGTGAAATATTTGGGACCAGCATAAAATATGCAAAATTTGCTATCTTATGTTGCTTTTGAGTGCAAAATAACTTGTTCTAATCCCTATTCCAAAGTCACAAATAATCTCAAATGAAGCACTGAGGCAGCTAATCCACCACATGCTAAGGTAATCCTCCTCATACTTATTTCCCTTTTGATGTCCAAATTTTCTGCACCCATGTGTTATTACCGTGTAATGAAACACATCAAATAATTTGCTTGCAGGAATAAATAACAGGGCAAATAGCCATTTCACTCATGCAAAACTTATAGGCAATAAATGAAAATGAAAATAAAGTGAGCTGTGATAAAAAACAATATAAAGGAATCAAAATAAATACCACAAAAAATAAACATTCCAGTCTGGCTTGTCAGCAGAAAACAAATAAACAAACACACATATCATGCAGTCAAGTTCCATCACATCAAACATAAACAAGCTAATAAAGCAGAGGGTTCTCCAACAACAAAAAGGAATCGGCTAAAAACATCATCAAAGAAATTGAGCAGCCTTTTCAAAGGGCCACCACTTACCGATCGCATTTTCTCTATTAAGTGCATATCCAGTCGACTTCCGTAAGAGTTTTTCCACTGGGGTGGTTTGGTCTAATTTTTTATATTAACCCAAGTTTTAATTTAAAGGACACCCCAGAGAAGAGAAGAGAGAGAAAAATAATAGAGATATAATGGAAATATACAATAAATAATCAAGTCCAAATTAATGAGGATTTAAATTCACATTAGCCATATAGATATACATGTAACTCAAAAATATGTCATGCATGACATTGTTCTTCATAACATGTTGACATGATGCATATCAATTTCACTGTTAGGAGAGAAACATCCATCAAATCTTTTTTTCCACTAATTATGTTAAAATATGTATTGCGAGATTTTGTTTAAAATTTCAAGCAAATTAAAGGGAATGATCCAAAATAATAAGGGTGATTACATAACTGATGCATGCTTGAACCACATTTTGTACTTCATTCTCAAAATTACAAAAAATTACTTGGGCAATTATCGTAGTAGGCTGATGATATGTCATGTAATATATGGGAATAAACAATGCCTTTATTAGATTCCAAAAGACCTTAACACAGATGCCACTTGGTGTTGTCACAATTTCTGAAAAACCTGAAAATGCACTTTTCCCTATTCTTTTACATAGGAAGGGTAGAGCAAAAATGTTCTTGAAATCAGTCAATTTTCCATATAATTTCCTGCAATCAGGAAATTTCCTGAAAAGTGACATCTCTGTCTTAAAAGGTTTAGGAAATATTAAAGGGCATTGGACCTCAACCATTGCCTTTCTTTCCCTAAAAATGTAACAATTTGTCATTGAAAACTGCGCAATAGGCAATTAATGGTATTTAGCCTTAAAGGAGGACGGTCAAATTATAACACCTGCTGTACAATTCATTATAACCTTGATTGAATGGCCTTGACCTGCCATTCCACACCAATATCTTCATAGTGATGAGGTAAAAGTAGGACTACTGTGATCAGCTCATAAACATTGTAGATTGATATAGAATGACATAAACACAGCTGGGCTCAGCACCTATGTTAACTACACTTAGCATACCGTAAAACCTCGTCTACAAGCATATAGGGTTTTTGATGAAAGCTTAACTTGAACGAATCAGGCGTATATATACCAATACAATAGATTGGTCTTACAATAATACTTGTTTTTATATGCTTGGATCTGTAATTTATTTGCTCAAACTCCATAATGGCGCCTGGAATAATTTAGCTTTCAACAGAAGCACTTTATATGCTTGTAGACGGGGTTTTACGGTATTGCGTGACCGACACATCCTTTTGTGAATTATACGTGGGCATAAGTTGGTGTTTTGCCTACGCACGCAGTAACAAGAAAACAAATAATTCTTGTCTATTATGAGCTGCCAATCAACATATTCTCAGTAAAATTGGCCATGAGATAACCATCTTACAAGTACAACATAAATGATATACACTCACCTTTTTAAGCTGATCTATTCTTTCCATTTCTTCCTTTAGTTTGGACATCTCCCGCTTCACTGTATAGTTTGGTTTATCGGAATTAGCTGGTTTCCCACTGCCTATATTAAAAGCTTTAAATAGAATACCAAGACAAATTGACAGGTATCAGTCTACAAGTATGATCAAGGAAAACAATGCAGCTCACAAGAAAGTATGATGTACCATATTGCAATGACTTTGGGATCCTATGTAAAGGTGAGTGGTAAGATTTTTTCATGTTCTGTTTTCTATCTTACAATGAAGCCTCCCATCAAAATAATCCGTTTCCAAATTTTGAGTTGCATTGCTCCAACGGTTTTGATAAGAGAAGCAAAAGTATGTATAATAATGCCTCATCATAGTACATACTACGCTTTTGTTCACACCATCTAAACGAAACATATATTGGGCGATATTTGAGGTAAAAAGAAAAATATGAGCTTTCTTCTGATACCAAAATCTGTTTTGAAGAGAAAAATGGATGAGGCTGTCAATCTGGTCACACACCTTTAATGAACCTGTATGCTGATCAACTGATGCACAAGAACAATTTCTTAGTACTTACTTAAATTATATCTGCTTAATATCCTACTTCTAGAAATTGGAAATTGAATATAACTCCTAATATAAATAATTTTTATTACGAATACCTGATCTAGGTTTGATGCTGCCAAATGTTGTGTCCTTATATGTGAGAGGTGATGTGGTGGGAACGTTTTCACCAGGGGGTGGTGGTGGTGCTCCTGTAGGACTCCGACTCTGAAAAAAAAGCATATTACATAACAAAATGTCTTTGTTTAGACCACAATAAACAGCAAGTAGTAGTTGCATATTCAAATGTTGTTGTCATGTTTAAGTAAGTCATTAAAGTCTATTTAAAAAATACTGACTTTTCCAAATCAATGCACAAGAGTTTCTTATCTCCTCAAAACACACCTCTTCCCCAATCTTTAGTCTTTTTGATGTCTTGTTGTTGCCTCTTTTCCTCCTTTACTTCTTGCATTCTTTGGCAACAATAATACTTTATAAATCCATTGTTTATTGTTTACATATTACATACCTTGACAAATTCCCTGAGAGCACTTTTCTGTTGATGCTTGGTCATCTGTTTCATCTCTTCTTGTCTCCTCCTTGCCATCTGTGCTTCATGTCTTGCTGCTGAGATATTGCCTGGTTTGGGATGTGTTGGTGGGGGTCCTCCTCCATCGGATGGCGGTGATGTTGATGGTGGTGGGGGTGGATGCTGACTTGGTCGGGTTAGTCTTTCTGGTAGCCTACCATTTGGAAGTTGACCATTGCCATTATGTGCACCACTGAAAGAGTAAAGAAATAGTAGATTTCAATCTTTGAAATGCTAGAAGCAACTTACTACATGTCAGGATTTTATCACAGTGCATTAGAGAGATGCAAACACAAGCAAAATAGCAAAATATTTGACCACAAATAGTACACATTGCAAAGATCTCCCCTACAATGATGGCATTAAGATTTTATGAATTATCCCAAACCAGCCTTTTTTTTGTACATAGTTACAAAGTTGGTGTAAATTGGTTACTGCAAATAAACACCATATCCATTTTGTGGTCTAGAGTGTGTACTCTACCTTGATGAAAACAACTTCCAATATGTGGGTAAAAAGTTGATAGTTTTTCTTTAAATCATGCTATTTAAGGAAAACTGAATAGAAAAACTGGTTTGAAGTATCTTATGGATAAAATAATGGCCATAATATCATACATCGGACATCAAAATCGATTGTTGCCAGGTCAACTGGTTCACACTATCTGTGTTCGGAACCACAATCAAAATGATCACACAACACTATGTCAATGGGTTTCTAACAGGTGTCGAAACCAAAGGTGAACCAGTAACTAAGGTATACAATGATGAATTGACATGTAACTCTTTGAACGGACAAGTGAGAATAAGTTGTACAGTATTATTTTGTACACTCTTATCAGCTACACTGTTATTGCAATTTCACCGTAGTTTCACATTGTAAGTTAAACTTGCTCAAGTGTTAATAAGCAACTAATCTACCTATAAAATAATAATGTGCTCACATGAATTGTCCAATAATCCAATACTTACTTATTATTAACCCTGTTATGGTCGTTGTAATTTTCAGTACCCGCTACTGTTGTTCTTCTCAACGCTCTCCTTTGGCCACTTGGGTAAAAACAATACAATGCCAACAAAGAATTAGCTACATGACTATCTACAAAAAATATTGAACTAAAACCCTTCTGAATGCAAAATGCTAATGACTACCCCTATAAACATAAATGCTAACCCTTCAATAGACAGCAGAATGTATATTCTAAACATAGGTGATGAGCAAGTCAAGTTTTACCAATGATATATAGTAGCTGGCACAGAAGAACAGCACTCTCTTGCAATGATCGACACACACACCCTGTTATAAGCAACATACCGCACGGCTTTGATTTCACTTTGTAACTCTTCATAAGTTGTGAACAAAGCTTTGACTCCAAACATATTTTACCGTTCTGCAGTTATGATTGTGGCATGATTGACTTAGCCAATCAGGACCCACTTCTGTGTGTAAGCATTGTATATGCTCCATGGCTAAGAGAATGCCATTCTTCTCTGCTAGCTAATGTAGTTTTGTCATGTCTAAATTATTTGGCTAAATTTAAAAAAATTATCTGAGACAAATAAACCTAAAAAAGATAGAAAGCACCACTCCAGTCTTTTGACAACATTGTATCATATCTGGTTCACCTTTGTACTTTTAATACCATATATATCTCAGTCATTCACGGCATGAATCAAATTACTGTAGCACAGCTGGTTTTAATACAGTTAGCTGTTTAGGCGCTGTGCTCATTGTTGAGTGTATAAGTGTTGATTAATAATATAACAATTGATCACTGGGTTGCTTCCTATCTCTTAAGGTATTCTCAGTCACTTGTCTCACATAATGATCACTGAAAAAACTCTAGTTTTAGTTGAAAATTCCACCTGCCATGATGGTCACCATCCTCCTTGAGTTGGATCAAAATAATACCAGCTTTTGTACAAAAGAAATAGCATTCCAGACCAGGAAGCATTGAAATCAAATGAACAATTTGTATACATCTTCATTTTTGGAGCATCATCATGATCGTCATAGTACAAATAACGTGTTTGTTGTACCTCTGTTTGCAGCAAATATGCAAATATTTTTGGATGCTACATTTCTTTCCAAGCTTGATAAATCATGCTTTGTGAATCTCATGTGATATGATATCCTGTGCTATGGCTGTACTTTTTAATCCAATTTAAGATTCATATGCTTAAAAACTTGCCAAACTATTTTTATGTTAAGAAATTGCATCATTACAATGAATACGAAGTGCCCAGTTGATTTCTATATTCTTGATCTTGTCAATGCTAATACTTACGGTTTAAATAAACCACTTACATTTCAAGAGAGCCCGGTCTTCTGACAATGTTTTCATTAAAAGATGCAGATGATAACGGTCTAGGCCTGTTAAACATGCAAGGCAATGCAATCCACATGCAATGATGGGTAGGTAGGTAACCAAGGTAACCACGGTAAGCAATGATTCAAAAACAAACAAACATATACGGTTAATTATCACAGCAAACAAAATCATTAACAGTTAATGACTTTTCAGTACTCAATGCTATTATTGGCCTGATGTATTAGACCAGGGAATTTGAACTCCTCTGTTCCATCTTTGTCCATTGTTCATGGAGGGGGATATAGTGTAGCTCCAAGATGATTTCAATGCACCTCTAGTTAACTTTGAATTTAAGTGTGTGTTTGTTTACACAAGGTGGTAATATGCTGGGCTAATACTATTAAGCACACTATAGTCTATCTGGCTTCTTCGAGACAGCGCCCACGTGTGATAGATCATAGATGCACGATCAAAGGTGGAGCATCTGTAGCGCGATGCAGCACAAACTTACTGCACCCTACAGATACACTGACTTTGATTGTGCATGTATCACACACGGATGCTACTTTGTAATACTCATGTATTGAGATACCAATTATTGTTAAAATTTAGCATTTGCTGAAAATGAAGGAGGCTTACTATTTCCATCTCCAGTGATGATACAGTGGGCAGATTCCCTATGGTGTTACCCATTGGGCTATACAGAGTCCAAATTCTCCTGGCTAATTTCTTTGATTAAAACATATTCATACCATTGTTTGAAAACAGCAAACTTGCATTGGAAATGGCTGCTTTATGTATAATATCATATTAACAAAGCATTCAGAATAACTAATCAGTTTCAAAATAATATAATTATAACTTGAAAATACATCTCCCCTTGAAATTTTCAAACAACACAACCATTAAATGTTAAAAGAACTCCACTGGTTTACATAATGTCTTTGAAATAAAAACAAAACAGATCATCAACAATTCTTTTTGCAAATTACTCTACACTGATGAAACTTGTAAAACACTATAGAAAATGGTAACAAAAAACTAAAACAATACAAGTGAGGTACACATACAAAATTCAGGTCACAATCATGTACACTTAAACTTACTAAAAAACTTACTAATATAAATATAACAAATTCAGGTAAAAATGATTTCCCCCAACAAATAAGCACACCCATTTCATACTTTTCACAAAGTTAAAAGAATACATTACTATATTATCCTGTATGATTAACACTTGAACCAAAAAGATGCAAACAGTCAATCAGTTAGTTATTTAGTTTTTGAAAAGAACATAAATTTAATGTAAGAAGTTTCCCTGTCAGAAATGTTATGTCAGGAATCATTCTCAAGAAGTACTCCATGAGCATGTGTATGAGACTCTCACAAAGCTCTTTACCTTAAAATGCTTCTAGATTTTACCAAACCTAAATTTTCTTGTCATTATCTCATAAATTTCACTTACTTGTCAAGGTGTCCTACATTGGCCATAAAGGCCCCTAACGACACGGGTCTGGGTTTATTTCTACAATAGTAACAAGACAAGACAAAGACAAAGACAAAACAGACCAACATTACACAGACAAACAGTAAACACAAGACAATACAGAACAAAGTTTGGAGATCTTAAAAATATCTATTTCATTGTTCTTAACAATTACTTGCATGGCAATGGGAACTTAAGTAATTGTTGATAAATTGAGAATTGGCAAAACACCTCCACTTCTATTACACATTCTTAAACACTTGAGAACGTTCCTGCAATCTTATTGGTTCTTGCCCGTGTGATATGACACGATATAACACCATCCAGCACGTGTGTATCGACGCGATACACATACTCGCTATTTGAACCAATTGGAGGTGCATAGCAACAACAGGACTGATCGATTTTAAGCCCTAGGTAATTCCTTGTAAAATGTAGGATTTAATTTGATTAAAATACTTATGATAGTTTTATTTGAATTGAAGTGTTTAAGAATGAGAATAAAGGTATTGTTTTTAACCGCTGTTGTGCATCTATCGTCTCATAAAACACAGGCGACATCATTATTTTTGGCATAAAATAATGTGGTGAAAAATAATGATGTTGCCCGTGTTATATGAGAAGAGAGATACACTCCAGCTGCTAAAACAATACCTTTATTCTCTAAATAATATGAATTCACCCAGGAAAGATAATAACTAAGAAATATAATAAATACATGTGCAGTTCTTTATTGTTGAACAAAAGAAGTGAAATGATTTGAATTGAGCATCAGCTAAATGTAAGCAACTACAGGGTTACCAACTCTGGCACATATCATGTGATACGCCTATTTATTTGTGCTATAAACATAAAATCTCACAAAGTCTGAAGAAAAAGGATGATAAAAATGATTTTTAAACTTAGTAAAATCCAAAGGCAAATGGATGTGAAACTGCTTGGTTACATCAATGTGCAAATCAAAATGTTGTGGCAGTTAAAACTGATTTTTGCAAGTTTTTTTGCACTACGGATACTACAAAGTAGTATTTTAGCAGTATAATTTTTCAAAAAATTTGCAGATCCAAGCAGTTTTGCAGTTTTTTTTTATATTCCTGGATTCAAAAACTTATATAATAAAGGTTAAAAAGCAAACATTTGCAAGCTTTTCAATCGGGCAGTTTTGAAATTGACTATGAAACGTGCTTAAATAAAACCTTGCAAACATTTGGCAACCCTGGAGTGACTTCACTGTAATTCAAGACCGAATTAAGAAACTAGTTTGCATATGACGTCCTGTCAACCAGACCAAAAATGCTGTACTGCGCAGGTCAGCAACCAATCACGCCGTGCCTTTGGCCTGACGTCAGACGCAAACTAGTCTTTTTAATTCCGTCTTTGATTATATGTGACTTACACAGTATCCAAAGAGAGAGATTGTGATAGCTTAGTTTTGGCACGAGGTGCTGGTATGGGTGGTGGCAATGCGTGTCTACAGACAAAGATGAAAGCAAAGCAAGACAATACAATGCAAAAATGACAAGCAACAATGAGCATAACAATGGCAACACAAACATTGACATGAAGAGTAGTATTCAGTGTTCACTCTGTAAAGACTTAGTCGCCATCACCAGTATTTCACATATGATCCAGTTTTCATATATACCAATCTGATGATGGACATGGTAGAGCTAATCATGACAATTTCACATTTTAGCAAAAGTTTGATCCAGTTAGCAAGAACAGGACTTCAGATCATTATGGCACAATATTGTTGCACCTTGCCACAGAGCTAGCACAAGTCTGCCGAGTTAAATAAATAATTTGATCCAATAGATTGAGTGTGTGAACACTGAGTACTGCAGTGCAGAAACAGATTGACCGATTTTAATAAATGGTTCTACATGCTTATCTGGTCGAGCTTGATTTGAGGAAATAATTCTTGATGCTTGATTTCATCCAAAGTGTTTAGGTGGAAAGTGTTCACTTAGTGTGCATGTCTCCCCCTTCCATGTGTACTAAATGATCAACCATGCCAATAATGTGCAAAGCAGAAAATTCCCTTCCCAGATATTTGAATATGCATCATCCGTGAGTATTAATAATCCAATGCATCCATTCAGTGAATCTTGAACAAAAAGTGCATGATTGATATCATGCAGAACAGAAAGCAGTACGATTTTCCGCATCAATTGTTTAAGTAACCATAAGTGTATGCTTGAAAAATTATACCAATTATAACTCAAATTTTTCTTTCTTTTCAATGGTTACTTACAACATTGAGCATAATGAGAGCTGCTAGCACACTTACTTATTTTTATAGCGATTCAATGATCCTCCCTTCTCAAAGCCGGCCCTTGCAGCAGGCTTAGGGGCGGTCTGAGGAGGAGTGACTTGAGAAGAGGAATGTATGGGGGATGGCGGAGGTGGATCAGCAGGTGCTTCCCTATACAGATGACACATAGCAAGAGATAAAGAGAAAATGACTAGCACAATTACGGCCAAAATATAGTCTCATGTTTTGTGTGTGGGTTATTTCATTGCAACAAACACAATTTTTGTCCTCCTCTGCAAACTTTAGCTCTCTGCTGGGAATTTCTTCCCAAATGACAAGCTAGTTTCCGACTTCATCTTTCTTCTTGACATTTTGTTACTCCTGCAAAAGTTTGCATCTTCCGTTGCTGCAAATTTGCTGCTTTTTTACCACACTGGTAAAATGCATGCAAAACATCAGACTATATATTGGCATTTACATACAATAGTACAAAAGCTAAGACATGGCACAATTTAAAAGCATACAGGTACAATGCAGCATTATAGAAAAAACAACCAAAAAACAAAAAACAATTCAGACCAAAAAGGGGCTGTGAAACCAAAGTAGCACTTCTTCACTCCAAATAACCATGAGAAATTGGTATCTCCAGAAAGAGAAAAAGAACTTCATTTTCTCTTTCAAGTAATCCTGGGCATAAATGATGAAGTTGCATTCAGAATTATCACTATCATTTACAAAGATAGTAGTGCCCCTCTTCTCCATTAATGGACCACTTTCATTACACAGACACACACGGCACAAAAGGATCACTTGTGTCTGTGTAATGCAGCAACACTCTGAGGTTACTTTAGTAAGATACACTAGAAATATCTTTATGTCGTCATCAATGTGCATGTGCAACATGAATTCACAATTGCATGTTTGAATATACGAGCCTGGGCATTGACAATGTGATGACAGAGTTGTTTTTTTGGGGGGGGGGGGGAAAGCTTTTGGAGATTACCAAAATAGTTTGTTGTAATAATATTTCAACAATAAAGAGAAATAAGCAAGTTCCACAGTTGCAAGTAAAAATTGAATCTAGAGTATAGAACCAGAGTATAAAATTTCACTTGCAAGAAAATCAAATTATATATAGTAAAATCACCGGAAATACAGACATACCATTTGACTACAGATCATAATTTGTATAACTTTAGATGTTCACCAACACACAAAGGGTAGGTAAGTTAAAGGGAGTTATACATGCTGAAGATTCCAATGAAGGGTAATGGTCGAATACAAAATATATGAAATATATGAAATATACCAGTCCCAGAGATAACAAACACACAGAAGAGAGGGTATAAAAGGCAAAAAGTCTAATGAAAGTAAATATTTCAGGTAACTTACATTTTGTTCACCTGGGGTTTTCTACTTGTTCGACTGGTGGTATTTGAGGTCAAGAAATAAATGGTATCAGTATAGTGTTGTGACACCTACCTCTCAAATGATCTAACCATTTTCTTCCTACAACTAGTATGACTACACTATTTTCATACTAAATCCTTTTTACCTACCCCATACATATTTCAAAGGAAAAGTTAACGGAATGCAGGAAATTCCATGCTGCAGCATGTAAGCTTATAATAATAAAATAATAAATTTTGGATTTATTTGGATTTAGACTTAAAACTGGTATTTGCTGGATGTCGTTATCACAAAATTGCATACACAAAAAGCATAATCTTACTTTAACTTCCATCCAGGTCATTACCAAATTATAGTGGAATTATCATTTAAAGAACTAAATAAATCACATTTTGCATAAAAATGCACTTACAGATGCAATGTAGGAGTAATGTCCTGCATAATGGATAAATAAGCTGTCAATGTGGGCCGCCATATTGAATTTGAGCTCAGAAGTTGTATTTTACTCATCTTGCTCCAATTTGTAAGCTTTTTTTGCCTCTAATTAACACCCCTTTTGAAAAATGCACCCCAGAATATTAATTATTAACCAAATCATTAATCAAATTCAACAGTTTGAACCACTGGGCAATGTATGCATTTTTGGTTGCAAAAGAATTGAGAATGACTTCAATTTATTTCCAGAAAAAGGTATGCTCCCTATTTGAAGATGAAATTTGTGTTGTGCATTCGTCAGCAATTTTTGTTTGTGTTCAAATACGACAAAGACAGACAATACACATATCAAAGACACTGAGACAACATCTAGAATCTGTTGATAACTGATGATTCAAATGTGAAGTTTAAGCATCACTACAAATTAATTTAATAGCTTGAATCCTAACCTAAGAAGTGAAATATGTCATCTTCAAATCTTTTGAAGGTCTGTAAATTTGAAATTTCCCTCATCATAAGCAGAGTTAGTAAGCTAAAATCAGCAGGCATGCGTAAAAGCAACTTACGGATACGGAGGAAACAAATAGCGCAACATTTCCTCATCTTCATTAGACAGGGGATCAGAGTTTTTCCGGCTGTATGTGAGACACGGGATTAGGCAACATGGATAGACTAGTTAAGCAGAAAGAAAGCTGACAGCAGGCAGGCAGGCAAGGCAAGCAAGCTTATTGTTTGTAGGCCATCAAGTTAGCATGCAAGCAAATTAGTATGAAGAAATTAGGCATTGCTAGCAGGACACATGCAAAGTTGTAGGATTTATTGTTTGTTTACTGTAATTTGAATAACATTTTGTTGACAGGCGAATCAGATCACTCCCTTCATAACTGCATTCATCAGCTATGTCTGTACTTATATTGAGAATATTCAAACAGTACAGGGATGGATTTGGACAGTCAGGGGCTAAATCTCTACTAACACCCCGTTTTTCAAAAACTGGCATGTACAGGCATGGCTCTCTATTGTGGAACCTACAGATGACATCAAAGGATGAAGCACACACTTGTTTCATTTACCAAATTCTATTATGTACCATGGGAAAAACAGAAGTCCAAATTGAATTTTTAGATATATTACCAATCAATTTTATACTACCTACCCCTAATTCCAATACCCCTGCATGCCACCAAGGATTGAACCCATGACCTCATGCAGCAGAGATGAATACCCTAACCACAGGGCCATTCACTCCCATTAAGTTCAATGCACAGTCTAAATCCTAATCCTTTAGTTTGTCCTAGCTAGCAATAAAAGTCAAATTTTAATATTTAGCCAATTTTTGGAAATAAGGGCCCAAAACATGCATTTTTAGGGTGTTTTTCGTACAATCAAGCCCATAGACTTGTACTAAGACTAATTTCAGTTTATGCATTCTAAATTTGGGAAAAGACATATTTCATTCTTTCATCCTGTCCAGCATAAACTGGGTGTAATCCAGACTCTTCACCACAGAGCGGACAGTATCATATCTGAGCAAGAGGACATAGCGGAGGAGAAATCGCACATTAACAGTGCATTAAAGAAGTGCGGTTATCCGAACTGGTCCTTTGACAAAGCTAAGAAAGCGAAAGAAGGGAAATCTAAGAACAGTAACCTGAAAAATACAAACGTCGAGACAAAAGGACAAGTAGTTTTGCCCTCACGTTAAAGGAACTTCCGAAGCCTTACGAAGAATCTTTGGCACCTACGGCATCAGAGTTTGTTTTAAACCCACTCAAACTCTGAGGCAGCTACTTGTCTCACCTAAAGACAAAACTGAGAAGAAAGACATTACGGACCAATTTATTACATCCCCTGTCAGGGGAAAACCCTCTTGGGCCAGTGTTCAGAATCTTACATTGGTGAGACTGAAAGATCTTTGAAAACCAGATTCTCAGAACACCGTCGTCCGAGTACTACCTCGTCGGAAGTCTCCCAGCACATCCACATTGAATCCCCGCCACCAAGTTGATTTGGATGAGGTCAAAATCCTCGACCGGGATGCTAGATACTTTGAAAGGGGTGTGAAGGAGTCAATTTACATCAGAGTCAACCAACCATCTCTCAACCGCGACGGGGGCCGATACAAGTTACCCAGAGTGTACGACCGGGTTTTGGGGTCAAGTGTCCAAAAGGTCACTGATCCCAAAGTTGGGTTGCCAGTCTCCAGATGAAGGTCAAAGTTGTGACCGAAAATTTGAGGTACGTCTTAATTTTGTGTTGAGATCATAAGTTTAAATTTACAATTATATTTCATTCTTATAACCAACCATTTAATTAAAGCGATACAAAAAGTGAAAATTACGGCATATACTCAAGATGTTGAATGCTTTATTCCAAGTCTGTGATTTTTGTGCCTCCATTATCAGAAAACATACTGAAAATGCACGCTTTTGGCTCTTTTTTCAAGAAATTAGCAAAATAGTGAACTTTTTCTTTTATCTCTAATTAGGACTAAATGAATGATTAGGATTGAGTTATGTTTCATTTGGCAGAACTTGATAATATTTTTTTTAATCCCCAAAAAATAGTGCTGTATTTTTCTGGAATGGGGAGTAGTTTTGATTTGGCATGCATTTTTATCCACCATCATGCTCGTAATCATAGATAAGCTTTATTCCCATGGTAACATGACAAGGCCAGGCAGTAACAGTAAGTTTTCTTTGTGCAATCAGTGTCAAGACAAAAAACAACCCCAAAGTTCTATCAAGCTTCTAAAATATTATGGTTAACACAGGCAATGGATTATGAAGTCAGTTAAAATTTGCACATGCAATTTCACAAAGACTTGCAAGGCGGCTAGAAACTCCCGAACATTCCAACAGAAGATATTCACATCATCCTATGATACATTGATGTGAGCCTATTCCACCAGTTGAGCCCAAACTAATGTCAGTAAGTTCGCATACAAATGTACACAGACTGGGAGACATACCGCATTGTTAATAATGAAACTCTTAGGTATTTGATTGTATAATATTTAGGCATAGGAACCTCATGCATTTATAACAATGTTCAAAACCCAAGAGCTAAACTATATAAGTCTAGTTATGAAATTTTGGTATAAAAAATGGGAACCAGCCCACCACTTATTCTCTTTGTAGGATGCTGTGAATATCTCTTTGGATCAGGTCTAGATGTGCAGCAGGCTAGCATGCAGCAGGTTTAACACACTTACAACAATGGATGTTGAAGCAATGGACTGTTTTGAGGAAGAGCACTGCGATGTTGTACAGATGGTTCCACAGTAACATGGTGAAGGGTCATGGTATCGGGATCAATGTGAATTCGCATCTGGGTCTCGGGGAATTTGTGCCTCATGGCAGGTGCCGGTTTTGGTGCCCTTGTGGGTGGTGGGTCCGGTATGCTACGTGGTATGAATGACTGAAATGGGAAATTCTGCTCGCGCTGATTGGGATCAAGAGTGAACGTGAAGGATCTTTGTTTTAGGGATGGACTGGATGGGGAGGAAGAAATAGATGTGTCGTCCATACTTTGAGGGACAGACTGTTGAGAAGGCATGTTAACCTCAAGCATTATGTCTGTGTATGCGCGATGACGCATCACTGGGCTGAGAGGAGGATCCACCTCACTCCCATCATCCTCATCCAGTGGTTCTGCCTCCTCATCTGCATTGGTATAATCCATCTGACCCACATCGGTATAAGCCCTATGTCTCATTACAGGACTTCCTGGGGGGAAATATTCATTTGTTTTGGACACAGGTTCTTCATGGGAGTGTTTTCTTGGCGAAGGAAGTGGCACTGGTGGTTTAGTTTTCTCAACTTTCTCTGTGAATGGATGCTGTTTGTATGGAGGGGTCTCAGGGGTGGGCTGTTTGTATGGAGGGGTCTCAGGGGTGGGAGCAAAGAAAGGTGGTGACTGAGATGATTCACTAGAATGAGATGGAAAATAAACAGGAAATAAAAACAAGTTTATGGATTTGCAGAATACAAACAAGATTTCATCATGAGTGCACAGTTTTCAACCAGGCAATCATGCAACTAACATGCACAACGAGCACTTTCTTCAGATTGTCTGTTTATTGATTATGCAAACCCAATTACATGATGCATACTAGAATGAAGCAATTACATATAAGCAAGTGAGCAAAGCAGGCAAGCAAGCAGATATATATATATATGCAGGGTATCAATGTGGCATGCTATATGGATGGCCTGAATTAGGTCAACACAATTTCTTGCATGAATATCAAGCTATGAATTCCACTCTCCACACATCAATGTACCACTCCACTGTTTCTCCTTCACACATTCACCAATTGTACCTACTATTTACATAATTGTCCTAAAATTTTAACAAATTGTCCTGAAATTTCAATAATTTGATCTAAAATTTCAAAAAATTGACCTAAAGTTTGAACAAACTTTGTCCTAAAATTTATGTAATAAGGTGACAGAACAAACACAAAGATATTAATATGATATGAATGACACAGAAATGTAAGTACATGTGAAAAACATTGCATAGATAGGACATTGATTCAACAGAAAAGTTATAAAAAGACACCCTCTATAATGAACGATTGAAAAATCAATAATTATGGGATGATTAACACTTGTGTAGCCATTCAACAAGACATAATAGTAAACAGATTTCTTAATTGTCATATTATATCATAAAATACAATTAACCACAAATACTTCTAAAATGAAAGCACAACAACAGAAAGGTACAATAAATATGACAACATTTAAAATAAAATGTTTCTCAAAATATATACAATTAAAAAAAAAGTAAATACACAAGTGAAAACAGAAAACATGATACTATACACAAAACGATATTCAAATTTGATGAGATACTTGAATTCAATTGAATATACAATCTGATACATGTACATCTGATGATGTCCATTCAACTAAAATATTACATTATTCAACATCACGGGCCCATTCCACAAAGCCTTAAGATTGATCTTATGATTGATTTACCAGTACTACATATAAACCCCTATTAAATCAGCCTTAACATCAATTGTAAGTCTTTGTGAAATGGGCCCAGATTGGATAAATGTGTGCTTAGTGCCGGTCAGGAATCCCACCACCAATTGTGTATAAAGCAACTACTAAATTATGCTGGAGGGGGAAAATCATTATAATAATTTAAAAATATTATTTGTTGAATATAAGAAAGGCAGGATTTCTTATCAAGTTTCAAAAATACAGGTGCTGTAGAAGTGCAAATGTTCATGATACATTTATTTGTGTGTTTTTCTCAGTCCAAGCAGGTACTGCGAAAATATGAATGTCAAACATATTCCTTATATTATGTGCATAAGTAAATGTCAGGAAGATTAGAATAGAAATGCAAATTTAAACACAATTGAAACGTTTCAAAATCGGCAAAGGACAACAAATGCCTACTTTACAGTTACAGTGCACCTCTTATGCATACATTACATTTCTTACCTCAATTAAATCAGCAACCTGTTTTTGAAACTTGTAACAGAAATTGTTGCCTAGAAATGAAGGACACTTACATGTCACGTGAGTAAGAGGGCGGTCTTCGCTGTGAATCGTTAAAGGAATATGACGACAAGGGTCTCCGTCTAGAACAGGCAGGTAAATCAGGCAGGCAATGCAGGCAGGCAGGCAGTGTTTGGTGGGCGTGAGTGATTAAGATAAAAAACATTCTCATCATATTTAGACAAGTGAAATCAAAAACCAGTGTGATCCATATCATGGTCCTATCCTATCAACACATCATAACTGTCCCATGGTTGACTTTTTTTCAGTCAGCACCATCATACTTTCTCGTGGAACAAACTACGACTTGCCCAAATGATCAGATATCGATTAATTGCTTACTGCAAGCAATCAGAGTATGAATCAAGCTTTGGTTTTGAAACAGCCATATAATTTTGGGCTCAAGTACATATTATGGGTTTTTCTCATTTATGATGTGTTTCAAGGTTTTGTGAAATGGTACCAGTGTTTTGTTTGATATGATAGTGGTTGTGAGAAACCAGTCCACTCAAATAGTGATGAGAATGTGATTGTTATGTGTGACCTGAATGGAGACTTCATTCATATTCTTATGAGTTTGGCTGAATGTAAAATAGTGATTTTAACCAAGAAACAAATCGCTATTCAGCATTCTGCCGACTCATAATGATATTACCGTAACCACGCGGGTATAAGCCCACTCTCGGTTATAAGCCCACCCCTATTTTACAAAATATTTGAGAAACTAGGGTGCACTCGGGTATAAGCCCAGTGCTAATTTTGACCAAATACTACCATCAAATCAATGGTGAATGAATAAATATGACATCTCTTGAACAAATCTTGTTGAATAATTTCATTTTAAGTTTGTTTTTCCTCTTTATTTTGAAGTTTTATTATGCCAATTTATGCTCAAATTTATAAACAACAGTGAGCTACAGTGAACGCAGTTACGATAATGATATGTGAGCAGCTAGGGTATTTCCCCATATCACCCAAACTGGTTTCAGCTTGCTGGAACTTGCGATCTTATAGACCACACGCCGATGCTCCAGGTATGCCCTTAAGCCCCGCCCAGTAGACATGTCTTTGGACAGTTTATAACATCCTTAAGCCTCGCCCACTTGCTGAAATTGGCATTAAAATTTAATCACTTGTAAGTAAACAAAACACCAACAAGAACATGTTTGATAAATTACGACAACCAAGTCATTGCGCTAGATTGCATCAAAATAAATTGATAGCATTGCAAGGTTGTCCTGTACTGTCTGATTCAATTTTTTAATGTTAGTCATTTTTCCATTTTTTTGTTTGACCAAAAAAGCACAAAGTACACAAAAATATTTATGACGGTAGCAGGTCTTTTTTTTAATTATCCTTTTTTACTGAAAAAGAATGTAAGCAAGAAAACATGAAAAAGTCTGTCCCTGTGTTTGTTTACTCTAATAGCATCCCAATTGAATTTGTTTTAACAACCCCATTCATGCATTTCATAATAAAATATCGTAACATGTCAAAACAAGACCATGAAAGGTCATGCACCTGGATTTGCACCATTATCAATTGGCAATGTTTTGTTATTGTTTCAATGTTCAATCAAATGTTTTGCATATCAATGACCTATGCTCTATCAAATTTCCCGGACTGATTTACAGCATGCTTCTATGCTCCGCCCATGCAGTGACCCTCCCGAGTATTGATTGGCTGAATAGCCTGGCTGGGCTGCATGGTCTAAGCACGTGGCATTAGCTAAACCCTGGGCATTTATACCTGGGCCTGGGCCTCGTGGTCTTTCTACAGGGGCCTTCTCCGGTCTGGGAAAAAGTGGTTTGGGAGCATAATTGAAAACATTTTATTGTACATGTACTGGTACATGCATAGCACAAACTTGAGCCGGTTTTAGCTTTTGATACTGGCGTGGTTGGTGGTGGTGGGGGGTTGTGATCTGTGTATGACTGCTAATACAATGACACTGTGCATGTTTTGCTTGACTTGATAACTTTATTATGATCACCTTTTTTAATTAAAAAATCGGGCATAAATATTATACAAATTTAAAAAAAATGTTTAATTTTTTTTCATAATATACTAGCCCTCCCGGGTATAAGCCCACCCCATTTTTTGAGTGAAATCGCCCATCTAGGGGGGTGGGCTTATACCCGGTGGTTACGGTAAGTCACTCAATTGAGTGTGGGTGTGGGGGCAGTTAATGGTAGGCACAGCATGTGTCAGTGGCAATTCTATACTCTATCCAGCTTGCCTAGCAATATATCAGTCATATCAGAGTGCCCGTAATGTATGCTGACATAATGCTAACTTCAACATGGACAGAGTATGAAAACTGTAATACTGTGCAGTTGGTGAAATTGTGATAGTTTTTATGGTCTCCCCTACAAGCAGACTTATCAAGTAATTGATAAATTGTGAACAAAAACATTTCAAACAGTCACAATTTCTTGAAATACTGAGCAATAAAAATAAAAATTGTAGCTTGACCTACTAAATCATAAATCTGTGGTAGCATCGCAAAATCTATAATGACCCAACTACTTTTCTACATTTCAAAATGTGACACGTTCTGAAGAAATCAGTCATAACAGGGTTGTGGATGGAGGTCTGAGGTGAAAATCATATCTTATGAGATTACAAACACTTCAATTCCATTACACAGGGGGCATGGAAGCTTATTGATAAGAGTAAATTTGCTTTTTTGGGGCAATTTCAATAGAAAGTGATTTATTGTCCCTGACATACCCTGTGTCAAATTTCTACCACTTGAACTTGAGCCAACTTGATTTCAAGTTGTTTCTGCAACATTTGGCTACACTGAATCGTGGGTTGGGTAGTTGGATTTTATTGGTGCTTCTTGGATACTCAAGCAATTTACCCCATTATCTGCAAAACAATATACTTGGGGAAGAAAGCAAGTGATGCAGAAGAAAACCAGAGTATCAGGGAAAACCTATGAGAGCGAGTATGGCCCAGAAACCAAACGCACATAAAGCTGTTTGTGAATTGCCGGGCCTTGAACTCGGGACTTCTTTGGTGCAAACTGTGGACAGTTCTTGTGATTTTTTCTTGATAGTTATGACTTTTAGTATGATGTAGGTAAACTGCTAACTTCTCAACCAACAATTCCAAAACCTTCCAAAAACTATACTATTTTATATATTCAAACAGCAAAAACTTGAATGGTGTCAATTTATGATTCCATAAATTTCAGTATCCAGTTATAATAGATTCATTCAGACAAATGTCACACATGGTCTACAAGGTCCCCTCCTTGGCTTTTATAAGAAAATACCACAGTTGTTATGAAATTAATCAGATACTATCTAATAGCCTTAAAGGGTTTTAGCTGCATTAGAATTTGATTATGTCTTGTCTATTATGAAGGGGTCAGAGAGAAGGAAAATTAAGCAGCACTACTGGTATGTGTTGGGTGTATTTGTGTAATTAAAAAATGTTAGCCAACATTATAATATTCATTATTTTTGGATAATACTTTCTGCTAATTTTGGAATTCAGGTAGATTGGACTGGCTCAAATGATGATATCATGATAATGATGATGATTATGACAACTACAAAGATAAACCATTTAAAATCTTGTTTTTCTTCATATCAGGATAACTTCTATGATAAGAGTAACTAGTTATACATTGATCAGTTCCATATCCGCAGGAATTCCAAATCAGCAGGAATTGCGAGATAGTTTTCTTTCTATGCTTGTGAGAATAGACCCAATTTGTATATGAGATGCAGGCCATCTATCCATGCTTCTCAAATTTAAGGTTCAACATCACTATGTAATTATCATTTTTTCAAATTAAATAAATACTAGAAATAAATTTTATGCAACTTGCTTTGCTACGTTGCATTTGATAACATGAAAACTTCATCAGGCATATGATTGGTGGTGGTGATGAAGTCAGGCACATCATATCAGAAGCAATGTAGCAAAGTGAGTTACCAACAATTTATTTACAGTTTGATTTAATTTTAAAAAGTTTTAAATTACTGGATGAATAATCTACGCCAAGATACTACATAATTATGATAATAATTCCGAATAATGGGTGTCCTGCCTATTTGAGCTTGATCAAAGTATTACTACTACTCTGTATTTGTGATAACACTGTGCAATGAAAACATATTACCTGCAGTCAGCACATCAAACAGAAATCATTTCACACCACACCCTCAAAAATCCTTCACAATGTGTGTTTAACAAGATGCATCTCTCATACCCAAAGACACAGTATAATTATACTCCATAGACCAGGGCTCCGCAAATAGTGGCGCGCGCGCCACATGTGGCGCGCCGTGGCTTTCCGAGTGGCGCGCGGCGCCGTTTAGATTAAAAAAATAAATAAATAAACAATGTGATTCCCATGTTATCCTTGTAAAAACATGCTAAAATAGTACAAAATGTTGCACCAAATGGCGGCATTTGCACCTCAAATTAAAAAAAATCAATAGCTTCAGAGGGAGAAAACCCCCCCTATGACTCCCCCGGCGACTTCGCAGCCATTGAGTGGTGCTTTGCAGTTTTTTTTTAATTTCATGTGGCGCTTCAACAAATCTATTTGAGGAAGCCTGCCATAGACTTACTGGTCTATCTGTATGGATGTATGTTCCTTTGGGGATGAGATTATGAGTTGATGGTGCATACCAAGAAATTCCTGTCACAGTGCACAAGTTCCATTGACCTTTCAACCAGATAATACAATAATTGCTCTACCGAAATTGTGCCTACCTGATGCATGATTTCTCATGTACTCAAGTTAACACAAAACTGAGTTGAGCTATTGAGCAGTTTAGATGCCAGTTATGGTAAGTTGTTGGCAGTGTTTGAGGAAATTCATGTACCACACCATTCACAATGATGTAGCATTGACCCAGTGTTTACTCAGAGGCCGTATGTCTCAATTTTGGCCCAGTGAAAATTATTTTTGGCGCAAACAAATTTGCAATACTGTATTACAATTAATCAATTTGGGGAATTACTGAGACAAAATTGGGCCAATTTGGGAAGAAAATGTTTCATTTGGCGCACCCAATTTCCAGAGAGAGTAAACACTGGTGGGTGTATGGTTCATCTGTTGAAAGTACCCATCCATTGTGTCAATTGTGTGAAGGAAACATCATAGGTTAGTCTTCCTTCAACATTGTGATCCATACACACACAGTACTAACGTGAACTGATCAAATGCAATTCAAATGCACGCATGCACAGATGATGAAAAGTTTCAAGTTTTGCTGACTTCCAAAGCTTATCTGTATAGTCGGTTGAGTCCACAGTTGATCGTTTATTTCTCGAGAAAACAAGTCAAATTTCACTCAAAATATAGTAAACATTTGCATAATTTAAGTGTATTTCTTGTACGAGGAAAAAATATTTCCCTCCAAATTTGAATTTAGAAATTTTCACTCTAAATCCTACAATTTCCCTCACAACTTTTATAACAAAACTTGAATCCCTTCACTACACAATCCATAAAAATGCATCTCATGTCTTCGGACATAGTTCAGCAACCTTGTTTTAGGGAATGAGATTACTCAAGCCATGTCCAAAGATGATCACATAAGTGAATACTAACCTGCTTCCAACCTTTGACCCTGATGGTACTGACCCATTCATCTGACTAGCAGCCTCCTGGGCCTTTGTTTTTCTTAATCTCTCTTGTTCCTCCAACCTTAGTGCAGCCTGTCTCATCTCTTCTCGTTGTCTCTTCTGTTCTTCTTCCTCTCGCCGCCTCTGTTCTTCCTGTTGCTCTTTTGTCGGAGTTTCTCTTCCCTTGCTAGTCTTTTCTTCTCTTCGTACACAGCCTTTTGTCTGACTAGTTCCTGTTGAAATTCAAAATTCAAAGGATAATAGTAAAGGGTGAAGGGTTAGACAGTTATTGATGTTAATTGGATGTCTTACAAGGTTGCAAATTTTAAGTCAACATTTTTTGGTCAACCCAACATGCATCACTAATTAATATGACATTTAGTAAGGATGCTGATGTGGATGCACTGAAGAGATAACATTACAGGTTAACTGTGTCCTGCATGTATCTCTCCAACATCCACATCTGTATTTGTTTGTTAAAGGTCCTCAATTTGATTGGGCGCAGCTTCAAAGCATGAGCGTTCAATCAAAGCCCTGGCATACACATACAAGAGTTTTAAAATGCCGCATACATGGGTGTGCTAAACAAATGTCTCAATGTGTTGATGTCACTTACTTGCCAAGATGAAACATACTCTATGCCTAAATACAGGCAGTATCAAAATGATTGGTACCCATCAGGTCTGAATTTTACTGAAAAGCCTGATTCTTCCTAATGACACATTTGATGCTCTGTAACTGACACCAATTTATGACCATTTCTTATCAAAATCTACAAATCGGGTGGATCAAAGGTTACATTTTGATTCAATGGCAGTCTTACCCGTAATCATTGCAAACTGATTAGTACTACCAAGCATTTTTGATACATCCTGTGTAGAACAGTACTTCAAACTTGATATTATAAGAGATCTACAAAGCTGGCATATTTAACATACTGATTTTACAGCATTGAATCTTGCTCATTTACATCCGATATTTTTTAACAAGGTACAATGTGGTAAACCTTCATTGCTGAAATTACACTACAGTGACTAGCAGCAATAAGTGACTGAGCTCTGACCAATGTGAAGGAGGGGTACAAATTGATTTTGAAATAACAATCAAGTTTATAGGTTGACACTTGAACCAAGTTGTATCATTGTACCAACACCAGGGTATAGAAAAAGGCAGTAACGCGGGAACACAGTTCCCAGAAAATGTTAAGAAGTAACAGAAAATAAATGAAGTGACTGGCAAATTGCACATTATTTTCTAATTTTCATGTGTAATTGTCAATTTGTGTTCTCGAATACTCATATTAGTGCCTAAAAATGCTATTTTTATACCTCAGCAAGGATCAGGTTACCTTTAATAGTGACAAACACACTGTTGAAAATGGCAGAAATTTCCTGATTTGCTGAAATTTGTTCAATAGTTCCCAGAAAGGAAAAATTATTCCTAAGCTCTGACCAACACATACCATGCTCTTATTGGACACCCTGCCTTGTGTTGTGAATATCATGGTATATACAGAGGACGAATGGTGCTTTGCCACTAAGGCGTTTCAAAGGGCAAAATCAAACACCAATTAAGGTAGGATTATTTTTAACGTCATTGAAATCTGTGCTATCCATTGCAAGTGATTTCTGGATTTAATATGCACAAATTCCTTGCATGTGAAAGGTATTCCAAGAATTTACACAACCAATGCATTATGTTTCCATGAAATGTTGCTATTTATACAATTTTTAAAAAATCTCACAATGCTTGTCTTATTAAATTTATTATAATTTTGCTTCAATAGTGTATGTGTGTAGACTATAAGTAAGCTCAGTTTTGTAAGTCCACAATTCTAATTTTAAGAATGTTTGTGAAAGAAGTTACAGAACAATGGATTGAGAGCCAGCACAGACAGCAAATCAGGATTGAGTGTACAAATCTTTAGCGTCGATGGAATTATAACAGTGAGAATTTTTGAAGGCTCCCAAAGTTTTCATTACACTAAGATGATAGATACAACTCATCCAAGGGCACATGAAGATAGTACAAGTGGTTTCCCCATTTCTTTATAATCTGACAATTCATTTCTCTGAAATTTTATCACAAGTCTTGTCACATTGTGCTATTACTTTCTCATTTACTTGTTATTGTAGTGTGTAGTATTTCTGAGCAATGCAAGCGTTGGGGGAGCACAATTTCATTTTACCTTAAATTTTTTTTTTTAAACTGAATTCCCACATCTTCCTAGCTTTAATGTTGATCGGTCCCTTACCCATGTAGGAGCCTTTCTCTCAAAAACATTTTTGTGCAAAAACAAAGTCAGTTTTTAAACAAGTGCCAATTATTAAAACACATATGTGTAATGTTACTGTCAAGCTAACTCAAAACATGTGATCCCAGCAAACAACATGAGTCAGGTATTATGAGTCCAAGTTATTTCTATCTTTTTTACCTAAATTCTTTACCCATGCTCTATTTTGCTAGCATAAGCAAGGGTTAATCTCCTTTAATAGTTTATCCATCCTTTCCAGTCATTAGGTCTATATCTTAAGTTATGTAGTGTCATTAGTACATTGTAACATATGAAGTAGCTTGTATAATAATATCTTATTATAAAAAAAGAGGACTAAAATTCACATCATGAGACTTTGTCATATCACACTATAATGTCTCTTACACACAGATTATTAATGAACAGATCAAGGTCCAACATGCAAAGTTCCTGTGGTTTGTAAGGACTTTTCAACTGCCCATGTCTAACATCGCATAAATTGTGTTGCATGAACAAAACAACTGTCTTGAGTACTTCATGGAATGATTGACCTTCATTATCAACTGTGCATGTTTGTTTGCTGTTAATCTCTTCTTTTTCACCTATGATAAACCTTTTATCAGTGAAATTCCAAAATACTGGTGTTAATACCCATATCATAACAGCATTTGCAGTGTGCAACCAAAAAATCGCTAGTGGACAAACGCTTGTAGCGATTGTGCAAATGTAGCGTCAAAGTTGCCTTCCAGTCAAACTGTTTTCAATTGGACACTAGGGACTCTGGTAACTTCTGATTGATATATTATATCAACAGCCACTTTTCTGATGGAAATTGTATTTAAAAAACTCTTGCTGCTTGCGATTGCCTAGCATGATATGGGCATTAGACTACAATTGAGCATCACATTAGTGCTCCGCATTGCTTCTCTTGTATATTGAAGCAACACACACAAATTATGGTGAAAATTAAAATGCACATTTTTGTAAAGTGTACAAATTTTCAAACCCTTCAACAGTTTGTCCACTCTGAAGTACAAAGTGACAACTCGCGTGTATACAGCGCGTAAACAGTGCACAGTGCTGCGTCTCTGCTGCAGGTATGCATGCAAAGTCGGCACAATGTGTGCATCCATGTCGGTACTTTGTACTTCACAGTAGACTGACTGTACCTTGTAAACCATTAGAAGATGGTTCAATTTGCAAGCAATACATATTTCATTACACTTTAATGATTGAGTTAAGTTAGTGAGTACATATTTTATTAGTAAGGCCAAACTTTTTTTCAATATGAGTTATAGCACCCTGTATTAATGAAGCCAGGGGTATGTATGGAAGCCTGTACAGGACATGCATGATGTTGTTCAAAGTTCATGCACAATTTGGTGATGCTATGATTTGTTATATGATTTAATATAAGAATAAGGGATACTACCCGATGAGTCCTAATCCTAACTTTTATTCTACATTTACTACTATTCCAAAGCCTAATCTTAATCCTAACCCTAATAATAAAACAAACTCTAATCTAAAAGCTTCCAGGTAGCAACCCTATTCTTAAATATTCACCAAATAGTTAAATTTTCATATGTTGCAAGATGTTTACATGAAAGACTGCTGAACCGAGCCCCCTCAATACCAATGTGTTATCATGCTTGTAACTCGACACAGCCTTGTATCATTTCATTACAAAATATTTAGATGTCAAGATGCTTTAGCTGTCAATGTCTTGGATGTCCTTTACATGCTTCCATAACAAAGGGTATATGACCGTCAAGTTCAGATGCAAACAAGGTGTATCCAAAGGCTGCCTCATGTATGTTCTGGTCTTAATATTAAGTACAGAGATACCTTTGCAAAATCTGCTCACTAACTACCAATAACAATACTGACAAACAACACAAGGCAGCACATGAGAAATATCACAATTTGCACTTGAACTTTTCATAGAATCAATTAACAAAGCAATTAATTGTCAACTTCAACTGAATTAAAAAGCCATTCACTTATTGTGATGGGAATTGAGGTTTGATGCTTACAATGTCTGTATGTGCACAAAGTGTAAGTCCTAATTGAAATAACAGTCTCCTAGAAATATGAGGTACAATTCACTGTATATCCTTGCAAACTTGTTTTGATGGAACTATTTTAATAACATGTTTGTCTTGAACACTTCATTGCAGCTGGAAATTCTCATAAAGAGAGGCATGTTATTAGTGGTAAATTCTGCAGTGTCATGATCTCATACTTCAAATCCTATTATTTGTATGGAGTTGGTACAGTTTGATAATTCATAACAGAGTGCATTGTGGGTAAAAATCTGGTGGGATATCACAGACAGATTAACAGAGTATTTCAATGACAACAAATTTTGCACTTTACAGAAAAGCTTTTGATATGTTTTTACCAATTGTTGGATCTGATTGTCCCCACAGAACTTTCATATAACAAACAAATATCATAGGAATATTTGATCAAAGTTCATTCCCATGGCGTCTGTGGGAGATTGTGTTACTTTATCCTGTGTCACATCCAATATTTTTACCCACAATGCACTCTGTTCTGAATTATTGAATCAGCTTATACGTGTCTACTTCTATTTTCCCTTTTTCATTTAGTATTTCACTCATACTAAAGTGTTGCCTTATAATACATTGTTACTTTACTGCACTAATTACATTTTCCTCAGAAACAAACATGTACCTAAATTCTAAAATCAAAATGGTTTTTCCTCAATTCTACGTTCTTAAAGGATACAGAACCAAAATATTTTGACACCAATAATTTGCTTTATCTCTTTTGCTACTACTATCAGGACTAATCAGTGAACCTGAGCTAACACTTGTTAGGGAAATGGATAAGAGCATTTGAAATGTGCTTTGTGTATTAATAATAGCAAAGCCTTCTAATTACAATGCAAGAAAAGGTAAAAGAAAATATATGAAAAGGAATAATTGCTTCTAACCAACTTATTTATCTACACTTTAATTCAATTACAGAATTACTAACTTTTTGATTAAGTGTTCTTTCAAATAACATCATTGGAGATGCAGACTACATGATGCTATCACTCGGATCTCAAACTAGCCAATCTCTAGGACACAGTTCCTTAACCCCAATATGCTTCTACACTCAAATAATGACCTTTACACACTAGGATCTCAAACTAGCCAATCTCTATAGGACACAGTTCCTTATCCCCAATATGCTTCAACATTCAAACAATGACCTTTGTATTTGCTGGGTGCAAAACACTCATCCCAAATCAAATTTTGAGCTACTTGAATATTAAATGGAGCTTATTGAATTATATCATTGGAAAACTAGGATATTTCAGTTGAAATCAATACACCTCCAATAAAAAACACAAACTTAATCTTCCACATAGGGAGTGTGAATTTCAATTGGGGTTACCTGAATGGGTGACTCCATTTGAAAGCGACACTCCTGGTGTTATAGATTAAGGTAATGTCTTTCACAGGGGTGTATGGATTTCAACAGAAATATGACAATATGCTTGTAAATATGATATACTACTGCATCTTTATGTTACTACACCTATTTCTCTATTCATTTATTTCAGAAAAGGACTACATACTTAACTACCCTAATAGTCTTATATTGGGCTATTCCAGTTGAAATCCATACAACCCCTATGGAAGGAGGTGTACATTTAGAGTTACCAATTCAAGTAACCCCATTTGATATTCACACTCCCTGTTTAGGAGATTAAGATGTCTTCCATAGGGGGTGTATGGATTTAAACTGGGAATAGCCCAATATCCTACTTCATTAGCTTCTACAACTGATGTTGAAATTTCTGATCTATGATACCCATATTATACCAGCAGTCGCCTTGACTGACAAGAAAAATTGCAAGTGATCAAATGTCGGTAGCAGTATTCAGTCATAGCTGGTGATGTCGCTAAAAAGTTGCTTCCATAAAATACATCATGCTCATTATGACTGCTTAGTATGATAAGGGCAATTTAAAAGACTAATAAGAGAAAATATGGAAATCACAAGTAGTATGAATGATAATGTGATAACACATTTCTAAATTGTGAAATGTCATATTCGTTTGTGATGTCTAATAGATCAGAAATTTTGACTTCAGTGAAAATGCTTCACCATAAGATAAACTGTTAGCGAATGTGTGCAATCAGTTCTGCCTGCCTGACAAGTCGTATACCATTCCTTCTGAGCACTGAGTACCAATTATACCAATTATATGGTTAAAGCATTTGTTATAGACACTATTTCTTTCATAAAAGCTTACCGCAAGCGTTGTGAGAGAAAAAGCAGAAAAAATGCGGCAAAAAACGATGGATGCAGCGGTGAGTCAAAACCAAACCCGTTTGGCAGGAAATAGGGTTATCACTTCAACTTCCCAGCATGCCTTGCTTGGTTGCTATGGATACTGATAAGGGAGAGAAAAACAAGAACATGATACATACGTCGAAAATCACCTTAGTAAACTCATCCGGTTCCGTTTGTGTCGGCGTTAGTTCGCCGTCATCCGGACCGTCACCTTCATCAATGAAATCGATGTCATTTTGGTCATCAGCATGGTAACTCCCTCTTGAGGTTTCTAAACCTCGTAGCTGTAATTCTTCACGATTAAGGCGGTGTTCTTTCTGTTGCGCTGCTCTTTCAGCCAGAACTCTTGCTTCATCTTCATCATTACCAGGCTACAGGAAAGAGAACAGAGAACAAAACTAGAATGAATATGGGGATTGATTAAGGAAAATGGTGAAATGGCAAGCATGTGCAAAAATCAAGCCCATTTTGCCCAAAACATTTACCATTTCGAATGTTATTCACTGAAATGCTGAGACTACACTATCCTTTACCTAATTGTCTTCAAAACTGTTCATTACTTACCTGTAGGAGTCGTAATTTTACACTTTTATTACTTGTTTTGGTACTCTTTACAAACACTTGTGCCTAGTGGCTATATTAATTGTTTAAACATAGTCATAGCTTTTCTAGGAGGCTACATAACTCCCTAGAATGGGCAAACTTCAGGGATTTTTCCTTTTAGTTTTTAAACCAAAAACACAGAATTCAACAGTTATCAAGCATTGAACTTTGGTCTTTCTACAAACACCTGTTACTCCTATCTAATTTGACTCAAGATATTGTTTACAACACGACAACCTCTCCTGAGATGTCCCTCCACACATCCCTATAAAACAAACTCATACCCTAAACCACAGCTCAATACAGAACACACTATCCCACTGTTCTTAAAACACAACCCTATATCATTTGGGTATCGTTTTTAACACACAATCACAGTCAAAGTTCTATGATGAGCACACACCTGTGGACATGAGTATTAAGTGATGAGACTAGTATAGCTAATAATGGGGTGACAAAGAGAGGAAATGTGTCTGGCTGCAAACGGTTCACTGCTAACAGACCCAAAGCTTCCATATATGACTCACAGATCATCAAATCTCAAATCGACAGTTAATCACTGACGACCTTTATTTTTTTTCGCTGCAGCAAATGTGCACCAGATTCTTGAATGTGACTCTTTCAAATTATTGATATTATTCTTCTAATCCATTTGACTATAACATTTTATAAGTTAAAAAGTTCGTTTGAATAAAATTATTAGGTTATTAATATAAATAAGTATTTTTTTCAAACATTTATTCAAACGATTATCAATAACACTTGATTTTAGCCACTACAAGTAATATCCAAAGCTCAAGAGACATTTTGGTTTGGACAAGTCTAGTAAGGCTAATAAATAACCGGAACCTGCTGTAAAGTTCTGACAAATGAAGATGATAACTTTAACAATACAAGTAATAGGAATGTGTAACAGGAAACCATAGTAAAGCTACAAGGTGGAGAGGACAATGATGGGTTACATATTGACAGTTAAATGCAATAAGATCATAACTTCTTTGTTTTCATAATGCACAAAAACGGAATGTCATAAATGTTATTTGCAGGGTGTGGATTGTAACAAACATGTACGCGATCGTCTGCAACTTTTAGTGATTTGCATGTTCAACAGGGTTTCTTATGAGTCATGGACAGCCCTGACGTATATGTACATAGCTCTTGGTGCATGTATTCGTGATTGCAGAAGATACCAGAACTCTGGACATTTGTTACACCAAGTTCACACACAACCTACTTGCAATCAAACAATAAATTCATAATATTAAGATAGGTACAAGCATTATGAAGTACATGTTGGCCCCGAATCCTGTGAAACCCACACTAATCTTACCCTATTAAATTATGGATGCACATGATTTATTGATAATATAGAATGGTCAATGCACAAAATTGAGCTCCATTTTATCAAGTGATAATGAAGTGAATGATTACCAACACTAATATGGTCAATTAATGCCCTAATATGGTAGGAAATTGATGAGATAAGCAAATCTGATTTCCTATACAACATCCTCGCCTTCAGCACAGGTACATTGTACTTGACATCTGGGCATAGTAGGACTATAATAAAAGCAACTAGTTTACATCTGATGATCCTGTCATTTAATTTCCAACAGCCTGTGATTAGTTAGTTTCACGTAACTAACGCAGGCACCACCGTAGTTATGCGATACTAACCAATCACTGGCTGTGCTGGAGTTTGATTGACTGAATCCTCTGCTGTTTTTTTATTTCCGACTTTTATTACAACCTATTTTCAAATGTATTTATTTACTTGTTTTTGGTTTGTTTAAAAAAATTTTTTTATCACAACGAGTTTTCTATCTTAAATGGAAGCCAATCCCCCAAAACATCCTGATTTCAAGTTTAATTACTTTTGCAGTTTGTATATTAGAAGCATATATGTACATGTACACCAGGCACAAAAAGAAACTTGTCAGTTATATTCATCCTTGCTGTTCAATAACTTGATAATTTTGGATTATTCTGAAATATACATTTTGTTAATTGGACTTTTCTTTCTCATTTGACACCCTGTTCGTGAACATTGAGCAAGAATTGACCAAGATATGCGCCTCCATTATGCCTGTTACACTGTGTACTTTATTGATTGGCCCGTGGTGCTTGTGTGCAATACAACGATGCGTTCCCATTGAAAATCGTTGAAAATGCAACTTTTGATTTTGGGGTTTGAAGCTTTGGAGGCGCATATTTTGGTCAATTCTTGTTCGTTTTTCACAAACAGGGTGTCAAATGAGAAAGCAAAGTCCAATTAACAAAATGTATATTTCAGAATAATCCAAAATTATCAAGTTATTGAACAGCAAGGATGAATATAACTGACAAAAAATGCAATAACCCCACGATTGATATCTATGAAAAACAAGGCGGTTCTCGAACCACGAGTCTCGCCTGCTTTTGCGACCACCTGCTTTTTCAATTACTTTTGGTAGAGGTAAATGAATTTGGCGGTTATCGGCTGGGCACGATTATCTGGCTGATGGTGACTGTACCCACCAAGTGTCATGCCCATGCAACAGTTTTTACTAATTTGACCTCAGATGACCCCTGGTGACCTGGAAATGACCTTCCAAAAATTAGGCTTAAAATGTTGACTGTACCCACCAAGTTTCATGCCCATACGACTGTTTTTACTAATTTGACCTCAAATGACCCCTGGTGACCTCAAAATGACCTTCCAAAAATTTGGCTTAAAATGTTGACTGTACCCACCAAGTTTCATGCCCATACGAGTGTTTTTACTACTTTGACCCCAAATGACCCCTGGTGACCTCAAAATGACCTTCCAAAAATTTGGCTTTAAAAGTTGACTGTACCCACCAAGTTTCATGCCCATCCAACAGTTTTTACTAATTTGACCTCAGATGACCCCTGGTGACCTCGAAATGACCTTCCAAAAATGTGGCTTTAAATGTTGACTGTACCCACTAATTTTCATGCCCATCCAACACTTATTACTAATTTGACCTCAGATGACCCCTGGTGACCTCGAAATGACCTTCCAAAAATTTGGCTTTAAATGTTGACTGTACCTACCAAGTTTCATGCCCATACGACAGTTTTTACTAATTTGACCTCAGATGACCTCTGGTGACCTCGAAATGACCTTCCAAAAATATGGCTTTAAATGTTGAATGGACCCACCAAGTGTCATGGACATATGACAGTTTTACTAATTTGACCTCAGATGACCCCTAGATGACCTCAGTGACCTTGACCCACTAACCAATACAAACCGGTTCTGTCTCGGGTCAAGATGCACCCACCCACCAAGTTTGAGGAACGTGTGACACATAGTCTCCGAGAAAATAGGCGGACAGCAAACTTTAACCAAAACTTTAACCAAATTTGTCACATACACACCCCCACCCCTACACACATACACACATCTGCACGGAAAAGTGATTATATAGTCTCCTGCCTTATCAGGCGAGACAAAAACTAATTTCCAAAATGTACTGAATTGGCAAATTACGAATAATTGCACGTATTGCAGTGCCCCATAGGCATACATGCATTTCTATGTTTTCTATGTGTATCAGACTGCCCCATAACTACCTTCATAGGGTGCTCTTCTGTACAAAAGCTTTAGAATGATGGATAAACTTTCTTATTCATAGCTATACAAAAAACTTGAATCATGCACTTTGACTGTATTATATGTTTCCTACAGACGCCTTATTTTTTGATCACATCACTTACGATTCTATCCGATGTTTTAATGAGTAATGATATTAGCAGTAATATTTACAAGCTGCTACACCAGGCCAAGTCAATGTGAATCACACAATTTGCCTTGGTCACATATAATTTGATATAAAAGTCACCGTATGTTAAGCTGCTGTTACCCTGGCTTTTTAAACAGCTAATATGGTCTGGATAGCATTAGCAGTACATATTATCATGACTATGTTCATTTAACTTGAAAATATTATCATTTTATAAAGGTACCCGGTATCGTGAAAGAATAGTCTTTTCATATTGGTAAACCTAGCTAAAATTTAAAAATTTGAATACATTGCATAAAAATCCATCCATTTTAGATAAGCTTTACAATGTCAGACACCAGATGTGGAAAATATTTTTCCCTGCAAGCAATCCAGAATTTCCCTCCAGTTTTATCAAATTTCTCTCCAGTATGACATATTTTCCTTATGCATTTCTTAATTTTTTTGGTCAAAACCCAAAAATTTCCCAGCAATGAGCTTCCCATATTGCCCAATTTTCCTGCCATGCCAGATATTTTGTTTTTAAATAAGTTGTTGAGCCATGTTTTTCACATGCTTTTATAATGCTTTATTTCTTGTCAGTGGGTCTATTTGACTATTTGTTATGTCACATTGATCAGGTGCAGGAGCATAAATATTTGAGGGGTTACTACAAGAGGGCCTTCTGCAATAGCCTCCCAATTGACCTTTTCAGTAAATCCCATAAGCCTTTGTGACTGTGAGTACACCTGACTGAGATGTTGTCATTTGACGTCACACCGACTTGCAATGCGCAGTAATGTTATTCGATAAACAATGTGGATGTGCGCATCAGCCCAAATCGGCGTGACATTAAATGACGACATCTTAGGTGTACTCGCAAAGGCTTATGGGATTTACCGAAAAGGTTAATAGACATTTTACAAAACCTTCCTATATCTAAAACTATATGACACCTGGCAGGTGAAAGAGAATAGAAATGGTATTCAAACTTTCGTGTTCCTCTAAAAAATGGGATTTAAGATTTCAGGCTGTAGGATGTTAAAGTGGCTTTCTTTTGTGACATTTTAAAAATCCAGTTTTGAAAACAGCAAAACAGCTACCCTTGTAAGGTATTAATTGAAAGCATCATATCTATTGGCCAAATAATGAGGACAATTAGAATTGACATTTTATTTGTGTTGCGAACATGATCTTTCAGTTGTTATTTCCCATTCTATATATAAGCAAACATGGAAATCCTCATCTAAAACATAACCTCAGGGGATATTAGTTTTAGAGTTATGAATAGGAAACGGTTTGGCTAAGTCTCATCCTAACCCTAACTCTGAGGTGATGCTTTGGTGAGAATTTTCATGTATGCATATTTATAAACGGGTTTCTTTGAAATGGACAATTTGAAGTGAAATATTTGAAGTAAATGAATAAGAAACTTTAATATAGGAAACATATATAAGGCATCATTTGGAAGTATAAGCCTTAAAGTTTGAATTCTTCAGAATATTCTATCCTTATTTCACACAGTATAGGTCAGATCAAGATCAAAACTCCAGAAATTCTCAAATTGTTAGGCTTTATCAAGTAAAATCACCTCTTACCTACTAACTTTGTTTAACAGTTATATATGTTGCCTTACTGTTTAGTTATGGTTATGATAGTTTCACACACAACATAGCATTGCTAAAAATAGAAAGTCCAGTATTTTGATTTTTAATCCCAAAATTTATATTACTACAACTGGACTGAGAACGTTTATCAATTTTGGTTCAGTACTGGTGTAGAGGGTACGGTATTCCGGGACGGTATTAAGTTCAGGACCATTAATACATTGTAGGCCTATTATTACTTTGTATTCTGATTTATTACCAGTGTTATCAAAATATCTCCTGAGTGTCACTGTAATCGTGGTGATAGGAAATCACCATGTATGTACAGTTGTTGCTTAATAGCCTCGTTGTTTAGCCTAGCCCTGGACTCACTCCAAGGTTTCATGTTACAGCAAAATACCAAAAGCACAATTTGTACCAGAACTTATCAATTTACATAAGATGGCATATAATGGAAATAGTACAGGATATTCCTTATCAAACTTGACCTTCTATTTTGATTTGGAGTGTCAAACAATGTAATTGTATATATGTGGTCATGAGGCTCTCAAACTGCATTCAATACAGCAAATTGACTGCCTTTAATTCCAGAATATTTAAGATAAAATTGAATGTATTATGTAGTTGATTAACTATAAAAAATATTTTGTATAATAAAGAGGGTTTTTTTTCAACTAAGAACAATATTCTGTAATATATCGATTACACCCTGGGACAAAAGACCACTCACCGGAGAGGTTTATGTTTTTAAATAACGCAATAATATTTATTATTTAAATGCACCTCAATATTATTATTGATTTTTGGGGTGGGGTGGGGATTATGGATTATGAAAAAAAGTAATATCCATAACAAAATATTGGACATCATAATTCCAATTCAATTCATCTTTGGTGAATATTGGTGAAAATATCAGTTACTTTTCCCCCTGACATAAGTTTATGATTCTGGTACCCCCACGACGTGATGTAACATTGCCTGTGTCATTAGTGATTCACTAATTAATGGGTGGCATTGTAAACAGCTTTTTGGTCGGTCGTTCACAGCAGAACCTTGGATCAACTTCCACAAAACCCATCTATATTTTTCTTTAAATACACTCTGGCCAAATAAAATGCTGCATTCAATGATTATATCTATTGAGAAGTTTTGTTGTTAAGCTGCTTATTGAATGGGATTTAGAAATATTTGACACAATTATATATCCAGAAACAGGAACTGAAACAGGGAAACCAACCACTGTCTAGATTTTTATCCCCCCCCCCCTTTCAAGTCAGCTTGATTAATGGCTGCATATGTGAACTTAAATAAATTTTAACACAATTGACAGCAGTTCTCTATTTTTACAAACATGCATGTATGCAACCGCTTCTATAAAATAAATGCCAAAAAGACCAAATGTGAAATACAATACATCTTTGCTATAAAAATGTTTTCATCCAAGTAATTCATATCCATAGCCCACATCTACAGATAAGCTTTACCCTATTTGTTTTGAAATACTGAATACTGATCTTTGCAAACTGTCTTCATTTGTACAAATTTCCTGTACAGTTTCAATCCTCTATCTACATCTCTCTTCACAATACCTTGGTGAAAGAAAACATCATTCTTTAGGCCAATTATGATTGGTATTATCCTGTAATCTTGTCCCTCACCCAAACATTAATGGCTACGTGCAATTTCACATATATGTGAAACTGACTCAAATTTTGATAACCCACCTCCGATGCCGACCACCTCTTATCTCCGCCGCCTTCAACATAACCAGAGTCTGCTGTTAATGTTTGTCTTCTTAACTCGCTAATCTTGGCATTCCAATAGTTGAAATCCTCTGTAGTACTATAAGAAGAAAGTTGATAGCAACCAAAAACAATATTATTATCAAGCCATAAAATGCTAGGGAAGTGGGAATTAATATGAATAAAACATATCACTTGAACTTGGTCAAGAAGTTACTGTCTTTCATATTCATGTTAATTTTGCTTTCTTGAGTCGGACGCTTCAAAAGCCTTTATCCACGCATGTAGCTTGTAACCTCAAAATTTTGAATTGCAAGCAAAGCTACTTTGAAACACTGTTGTGTTTCACTGACTGAAGAAAGCACTCCGTTTTTATTTTATTTGTTGAATAAAATTGCCATCATAAAACCTTACACTTACTGAAGTGAAGTGATCACACACCATCGCTCACCTTAAAGCCTGCCCGAGTGTGATTTATAGCACACCTTAATTCCTAAACTTCTTACAGAGTGCAATTTATTAGCACACTTGACAGTCCACCTTAACATTTCCAGAAGTTGGATTTGTAGAACGCTTGTTATTTTCAAAACTCAGCCCCTAAACATGATGCTTAAACAGAGGGTGGATGCAAGGCAGATTGATTAATACGATGATATGCCTCATAATATAGTTGTATGTAATGTCACAAACATATTGCTGAAGGATTATGATGGCAATTTTAAAAACAAGTAAAGTTCACTGTACAATCATATGCAATATGACTGAAACAGGTGGCAGGCAAGAATAGGCAAAAATGTGTATTATTACTTAATGTTCACTTGAATACACAGAGAAAAGCAACATTGGTAAAATCATGCAAACTGAAAATAAAACATGCAAATATAATAAGAGGGATAATTCTTATGAAGCGCTTGTATTTAACACCAAGAAAATATAATTTGCAGGAAACATGCAATATTTCTAACACAATTTTACCACAATGTGACAAGTCAATGATCATGATAGATCAAACCCGGGACATCTAGGTCTCTAGAATGATGCTCTATCAATTGAAGTAGTGAGTCTACATACATACGCCTTAAAAGGTGCAAAATGTGATGTCCAAAGGCTGGTTTGTGCATTTCTGTACTACAAGTGTTATTTTATGCATCTTTGCAATTTTCAATTAGGGAGGGTACTAAAATATGAATACAATATTCAAGCTGATGTCCATTCGTAAGAGAAAATCCAGGTACTAAAATATATATTACAACCATCAATAACAATATTGATACTATATAGTAACACAAGGCAGCAGATGGTATATACCATGTTTTACACATGATCTCTTCTATTTGGGCTACATCATAACTCAAAGACACTGTATAACTCCATTGTATAATGATATTGGAGCTCTCCAATACAGAGGTGATCGGACCTACATCATCTTAGCGGTGAATCATTCTGAATACTAGGATAACAATATAGGTGTGAGCTGCTATGCATGGAATAATGCACAGTATCGGAGGATTTAAGTCCAGCATGGAACATTGGAGGACTAAGTCCAGACTCAGACTTTCGCTTTTCAGTGGTTTCGCTTTTCAGTGGTGGACATGGACATGACTTGGACTTGGATACTGCTGGACTCACACTTCACTTGGACTAAGTGGACTCAACTCCAATAATAAATGTTGTAACAGGTGCAACAAGGAACTAACCAAAAGTTTGATGATGTCCTATAAATGAAAGTCTGTTCATTAGGAATCTGACCCCTCTTCCTCCCTGAAATGTAAGTGTGAAATATTGAAAATTCCAACCTGAAAGTAGACTATGCCATAGTCGATTTTTGATAAATAAAAATACATTATTAATCATGATGAACGCATTCAGTTGAACTCGAAATTATACTGATATTTATTACATCAAAATACTAGTATAAAATGGTTATGAAAAAGTTTATATAATTATATTTGTGACAGTAAAAGTAAAGTATCGTAGGCTTATATTATTGAATGCAACATATCATAATGGCATAACTATATTGCACTTCAATACTGGACAATTCTAATTTTAGAATCTGCCAGTTTATTACGAGTTAAAAATCGACTATGGACTTTCACTTTTAAGTAGAACTTTACCCAGGGACTTCGTTCTCTAAAACACACTGTCAATCATACTTGTTTATCAATCAAATCTAGCCACAAGACTAAGCATGGTGGTACAATACGCGCTAGATGCGTACGTTCATCCACCAACTTTCATGCCAGCACAAAAGCGCCGCATTCCAAAGATAGATGTGTACCATGTATAGTTAATGGTAATGGTACGTGTCGGGAGGATTTAAACAATAACGAGATCTGGGCGACCAATCACAAGCCAGATTCATTTAAAGATGCATTACATCATGACCAATTTTAGTTAGGCCAGAAATTGGCCTAACTCTCCATAGAGTCCCATGTTAAAAAATGTTAACCGCAATCCAAAGTCAGTAGTCCACTTGGGAAGCTAACATACAGAGAGTACGGTGACTGAAAAGATGATCAGTTGTGAAAATCTATCAATTGTGCACAAATTAATTAAATCGGAGTTTTAAGCTTAAATGCAATATCCAGAGTATGCACAATCATGACAATGGGCAAGTGGACTACGGAGTAGTCTAACCTGAAAGGTAAACTTTGACCAATATTTTCACAATGGAACTTTTTGACCCCCTCTCCATAACGAAAGGACTTTTGCTTTAAGCCATCATCAACCTTTTGGTTTGTTCACTTATATAAAACATATATACGATACTGTATCTAAAGAACATCCTGAGGACGCCAAAGAAATATCAAATGGAACACAAAGCAATTGTTGTAATTGATAAGTTTCTTAGTAGTAAAATTTGAAGGCTCTTTTTCAGATTTTTTGAAGTACCCATACAGTAAAACTTACAAGATAAGAATAGAAACTGTTGTTGCAACGTTAGAAAAAATACGGTCAATTACATGACATGAAATTACTAACACAACAGAAAGGACAATAGCTTTATGTTTGTAATATTTCTTAGAACATAGGACATAATCTACCTTACAAGCTACTTATAAACAGTTGAACATTTCTTGGCAATATACCCAAAAACCTGTCAAGTTTGATGATAGTTGAAGTCAAGTGATTGTTGGCTGTCTGTCAATTTTTCTGAACTAGGATGTAGGTCTATTGAATACTACCGATAGCGGGTTGGAACAATAATAGCAATGAACATTAGATGCAGGATAGACATGACGATGTTTGTCAAAGTTAATCACTAGATCAGGGATCTCAATTATGTTTGCTTGTGGGACACAGAGGACCAAACACATTTCATAGATATGTGAGGACCCTTCCAAAGTGCTACCTATAAAGATGTTGTCCCTGTATACCATATTTAGCACAAAAAAACAAGGCAACTACATATACATACATTTGCAAGCACCAATAGCGGGAACATGAGCTACAGTCAGCAACAGTTTACTGAACATCAACATGCTGGTTTTCATCACCAAACACAAAAATGACAATCTATAACACTACAAGCTACTAAACTTGAAAGTTCACAGCGGGTACCATACTCAATCTACAGTTCACACAAATTTGATACAATACACAACAATAAATATAAGCTAACACCCAAGTTTTTGCTCTCACAATGTAACACATGTACCTATTAATACGCTTGTCAAAAATAGAAGACGAGTGACCATGCAGCGGTGATGATTTGAGATACTGTGCCGAGAGAGTGGATGGACTTAAAACAACGGATGGCTGCTGGGATATGCTTCTGTTGGCAAAGATGGAGGCTGCTTTTGTGGTTAGCCAAGTCATTCTATATATCATAGAGATGGGCATGGTTTTAAGGTGTAAAAAAGAATTTGAGAGTTAGTTGTGTTAAAATTATGGTCCACCAGATAGAAGAAAGAGATCACAGCAGGTATTTGATCAGAAAATGAAGTCTCTGTCTAAAATCTTGTTCTATATTTCCCAGGTCTGCCTCATAAAAAAATTGGAGCTGAGTTTGGAACATGAAAATTAACGCTCTTTCCACATTCTTGTTCTGTATTTCCCAAATCTCCCTCACCGCCAAACGTTAAAATTCCGGTTTACTTGACCAAGCAGGTTGCATGTTTAACCCATGAGAACTACCTACCGATTGGCCAAAATGAATATTGTGTCCAATTTTGAACCAATCAAGGAGGGTATTAATAAGATCATCTGCCAATGCAAGTTTGACCAGAAATAGTTAAAGGCCTTGTCATAATTGGCAACTGAAACAAGTATTTCAAGTTATCAACCAATCAGAAATGCTGTTAGATGACCAGTAGTGTCCAGGGGTTAATATCACAAATGTGAACATATCAAGAGTAGCCCATGTACCCAAACAGAACATACTGCAATAGTGCTGTAACAGGATTCTCACCATCCCCATACATTCAATTGCCTTTGATGCATGACCTTAAATTAATGGTATAGACTGTTTTATCAAATATAAATAAATACAGTTATGTTTTATGAAAATCTGAAACAAAGTTTAGTGGTCGCTTCATGATGTATTATTAAGTTTTGTTCAATACTGTGACCATATGTTTTCCGTTCTTCATCAACAGCTTTTCATCAAGGACTGCTTGATTATGTAACAGATTTAACAAGATTGTTTTCCTTGTTTGCAGGGAGGCAACATCTGTTTTCTTGTTCTTGTTATTATTTTCAAGAATTTACAAAGCAAATAATGATTTAATCCGTGTAGGAAAAATAACTTATTAGTGATTACTAAATATATTTCCTTTCTAGTCCCTAGGGTAAATAAAGACTAAAATAACAGCGGGTAAAAATATGATAAGAAATTTGATAGAAAATACTATAACAGTGGTTATTTTTGGACAATTAATGTTTCACACTGCAAAAAAATTCAAATAATTTTGCTTGTTTTTATTTTCACTGATTTCAAGTTATTTCGAGCCAAAGTATACGCATACTAATTAAAAGTAACAGTTTCACATTTTTTAATTTTGCACAAGCTTCAAAATTAATGTGTGCAAAACATGTCTACTTATACAGTACTTCACAGCCAGAAATGATTGTGTTGCCAAAGATTGACTAAATAGATGCTAGCTTGGATCTTTCTTTCCTTTCACGCTTCCCCAAATTACAAAATTGATGGAAAATGCTGGATGCTATTCATCATGGAAAGGACTGGGGATTGAGTGCTAATATATGAACAACTAAACAATGATTTGAGGTTATTTGAGATTATTTGAGATTACAAAGAATGAAATGCTATGTAATGTGAAATGATATTAGGGATCTATGAACTCTTATACCTTTCAACTGTCAACATGATACCAAAACTATTCTGATATGAACATATTGATAATACTACATTAGCCTGGTTGAAGAAGTATCTTAAATACAGCTTATTCTGGTTGGGAGGTATACATGACATAACTAACAATGCTTTGTATGGATTGGATAGCATAAAATTGAATTATTGTTTTGAAATCTTATTGGATTTCCTACACTGTTGTGAATTGTGTGGCACTGTTGGAGAACCCTCCTCACTTTTTGACACTGGTATTAAGGGTACTACAGAAAGTTGAATCTGGTCATAAATACATTACATTGTATGTTTAACAAAATCTGAGTACTGAACATCAAACACAAGTTCTGGGTTCACCAAAAACTGAGTTTTGTCTCAGAAAAAAACCTTACTGGAAGTTCTATAACATTACATTCTTGAATGGGCCCAAGACGATCTTAATATAATAGTGTGTTGAAATAGTTCCAATACCTAAGGTGTCAAAATCACACATATCTCTGTTGGTCACTAAAGCAACTCCAATAAAAAGAGATTTGCATGTGCACAACCATTCTTGTCCGTCTGGCTTCACCTGAAGCATTGGGCAGTATTGTTACAGATAGATAATGGCCCAGATTGCATAAGGTTCATAACAGTTCATTCTGTGCAATGAACATTGCCTCAGGGGATGATGATAATGATAATACCAGGTATTATCTGGCTTTTATGATATCTGTTTTTCCTGGATGGAAACAAGAGATGGAAATGAAATGTTTTGACAACCTTTCAGGGGCTGTTTTAGTAATACTAGCTGGATATAATAACGAGATCAAATCTATGTATACAATAAAATATTGTAATACAATAATAGCATAGCGATGAATAGCTAGTGTGTGAGTGGGGCTCTTAGCAAATTATGATGTATCTAGGAAAACCAGAACATTCAAGTTGATAGTTGCTACTAAAACCAACTTTCTGTGAAGAGTTGTCTGCATGTAAATTCAACATTATTGAATGATGCAAATATGACATCACTATTAAAACGAAAGAGGTAGCTGAACTTTTTTCAAGCAAAACATAAACCATGAAGTGAATTAAAAAACAACTGTGTTATGGATAATGGTGTTTAAATGTACAATCAAATTAAGGAAAACGTTAGTTAGTATGCAACACAAGTAATTACAACAAACAATAAATGGGGCCAGATGTAATAATTGGAAATTGGCATTACTTGGAAAAAGATATAAGTAAAGGTGGAGCCACCTTTAGGAGTAGTGGGGCATCTGTGAAGCTAATTGTGCTACAGAAATATTGGTTTATTATTATTATTATTATGCATCATTCTAAAGAGTTTTTTCTTTAAAGTCCATAATAATTCAGGTGAAAGAATATTATATAATATAAGCCTAAATATTATTTCTAGATTTCAGTCATATAAAAATAATGTACAACACCACGGACATTAGAATGTATCACCTGATTTAGACTACACTCCCTTGTATTTACAACTCGCTTTAAACAGGCCTGTATGCAGGATTTCATTTGGGGGTGCTGATTTTGAAAAAGTGGGACTTTTTTGCAAAGGGGGGGGGGGGGCGATTTTGAGACTTTCTTCCCAAAATTTGGACCTTTTTTGTCGAAAAAGGCATATAAAGCGTACCCGTGTACCTAAACAGGACAGACTGCAATAATAGTCCCAAACAGAAATGTTTGGTAGACTCATAACCGGTGCGATCTTACCTTTCCGATGTTGATTAAGATACTTCTTGCATCGATCCCGAGATGCGGAAAAACCAATAGTCATTTTGTCCCACATAAATGAATAAATAACAAAAACCCCGATCCCCGGTGGACTCACCCAAAAGGTGACGTCACACCATATGATCGCCCCTTATCCGACTTGGGATCCCCTACCGGACCAAACTTGTAGGGGTGGCGGGGTCGGGATAATCAACATCGGAAAGGTAAGATCGCACCGTTATGAGTCTACCAAACATTTCTGTTTGGGACTAGACTCAGTACACCGGTCGATCTTACCGCTTCCGATGTTGATTAAGATACTTCTTGCATCAACATCTGAAAGATCGATCTAGCAAGTAACCGGCGGATGGAGGTACAAGATTGGTCAGCATCTGATCAGGGGATCGGGAGCGGTAACGATGGTTTTCGCGAGGTCAGAAAATATTTTCCCCAACGGTCGGGAAACAAAAAGACCACGCGATCACAGACATAAACCTCCTTACTTAATAAGTTTGGTGGTTAAGAATAGCGACACTGGTTCTTACCATGCTGAGTATTCTGTATAGTCTGAAAACCTGGTACCCGTACACCACCGTATTATGATCGCCCGAACAATGTCGGTAAACCTCCCGCCCGTCTCTGATTACTAACGTAAACGGAAGTATCGTAGAGAAGGGCGAAGGTGGCTTCCGGGACACCGCCTGCTAGATCTCCTCAAGGGACAACCGAACGGTATACCCAAGATGATGAGATAGCTCGTGTCGAGTGGGTCGTGGGGCGCGAAACCTTCGCGATCCCCGGACCCCACCAACACCTGGACCAGCCATTGCGACAGCGGCTGGACCGAAAGGCTCTGTAAGGGTGATGAATGCGGTCGTGAGTCCCTCGCAAGGCTTGTGTTCGGAAGAAATAGTGCTGCAGCGCCTTATCGGACACCCCAGCCTATCTTTGGCTTCAGCGAACCTTGCCCAACCCTGGGGATTGGAGAGGGACGAATGTCGGTATGCACCGCGCCCGTTCGTAGTCACGAGAACAGAGCGCCGAAACAGTGTCGCTCCAGTGTTTGTGAACACGGAAGCTAACCTCGAGACCGTGTGCAACTCAGCACCGCCGTCCCGAAGCCAACGCCAAACCGGAAAGCCATCTTGAGAGTTACGTATTTAAGCGTCGCTTTTGACGGAAGGTCAAAAGGGTGACCCTTAAAGTAATCTAAGACTGTGTTGGGATCCCTTAGGAGGATCACTTTCCTTTTTGGTAGACCCTCGTTGCACATACCGTCGAGGCGTAGACTAATAAGGTAACCATCGGCTATGATAGTCGACCCGTCTCAAACCTCGGTGAATGGAGAGGACAGCTGACTTATAGCTGGCCCCAGTGGCCCGCTGAAGTCTTGCTTGGAACTTTTCTGTCAGAAACTCCGGAACTAGCAGCACAGAGGCTCTAGCGGGAGAGCTATTTGTCTCATTGCACCAAGCGTAGTATGGAGCCAGACTCTGGCTATACGTACGGAGGGTAGACTTCCGTCTAGCCCCGGCGATGAGAAAAACAGCTTCTGATGAAAAGTATCCCTCCGCTGCGTGTTCCCTGGTAAGGGCCATGCAGCTAACTGCAGGTGCTCTAGTGATAGACTGGGTACCTCCGCTCCGGGCATCCGGAGTAGATCTGGTACCTCGGGGAGTGCCAGCGGCCTTGCCGCTAGCAGAATGACAATACAGTCTTCCCACCCGATCTTGGCCACCACCCTCATGAGTAGTGAGATCGGAGGGACTGCATAAGCTGTCATCCCTCCCCAGTCTAGGACAGAGCGTCCACGGTGAATGCTTGGGGGTCCGCGACCCTTGAGCAGTACACCGGCAGTGGATGATTGCGATGAGATGCGAACAGATCTTTCGAGGGGTGGTACATCCCCTTGAAGATCGTCTGAGCGACCTGCGGAGCAAGGGACCATTCTGCTGGTCCCGACACCCTTCCTCGTGACAGATTGTGCGCGAGGATGCTGGTGACGCCCAGCGATGTGTATCGCTTCTCATCGTAATCTGCCTGAACTTGCACCACCCTATCAGGTGTCGTGCATGCAGGCTCAATCGTGGTGGCCCGGAGTCCCCTTGTCTGTTGGGGTAGGCTACCACGGTTGTGTTATCCGTCAGGACAACGGTATGTGATTCCACGATCACCTCCTCGTAAGCGAGGGAGGTTGATGTGAAACTCTGTCTCTATGGCCCCCATAGGCCCGAGACGGAGTGTCCGTGGATGTGGACCCCCAGCCCCGTTTTGACGCTATGGTCGCTCACTCGTGACATACCGGGGTGCAGGAAACCTGACACCCTGGGTCAAATTGGGCTGATGGGTCCACCACCAGAGTTCCTCTCGCGATCTCCGACAACGGAACCGCGAGGGATATTGGTGACGACTGGGCCTGCAAGCAGGCTAGAAGGTGTAGTTGGGTAAGCCTAACGTAGAAACGGCAGTACAGTACGAGGTCTACCATACTGGCCATTAGGCCTACCACCTTCATCCATGCCACAGCGGGTTTTGCCCGAGACTCGCCAAGAGTCAGGCACACCGCACCATGTTAAATCACCCGCTTCGGGTGAGAGCACCGCGAACCCTCCGTGAGGGTGATCTGGGCCCCTACAAATAGTGGTGTCTCGTCGGGGACCACGCTGGACTTTTTTGAGCTGATCAAAGAAGCCAGGGTCCCGCACCCTACGGACTATCAACCCCATGAGACCCGTAGTCTTCAGTGGAGTGCGTCCGTATATGAGCCAAACGTCCAGGTAGCAACTGATGTTGACACCCCTGTGCTTCAGGTGCGCTGCCACCGCTCTGACCAAGAGTGTTAAACACCCTGGGAGAGATGGACAGGCGGATGGCCGGTATCAAAACTGGTAATTTTGATCCTGTACCTAGAAGCGCAGATGCCTCCGATCTTGAGAGGCGATTGGCATATGCAGATAGGCGTCCGAGAGATCTAGCGATGCTGTTCCCATGCCCCTGATGGGGCAGGCTAGCACCGAGGCGAGAGTCCCCATTCTGAACCTCTTGGGCCTGAAGAACGTGTTCAACAGCCTGCGGTTCCGGATGGGGCGCCCGTCGCCGGTCTTCCTTGGAGCCAATGGCTCCAAGATCACCCGTAGAACGGGGGTAGACCGGGACAATCGCCCGCTTCGTGAGAAGCTGTGTGATCCCTGTCAGTAGTGCCCGACGCTGGGGGCCGTCTGACGGCACTACTGTGGACCTCTGAAATGTGCAGACGAATGTGGGGAGACTGGGTTGCCAGTCTGTAACCCCCACTCACCACTGACCATACCCAGGCGCTCAAAGAGATGGTTTCCCACCTCTGGGTGAAAGCCATAAGCGGTCGCCCACTGGGAGATCCCCTGTGGAAAAACCGCTGAGCCCCCAGGAATGCTCTGCCTAGCTTCCCTTGGAAGAGCGCTTGCTCTTCTTCGGGCTTGCCAGCTGTTCCTGTGCTACCCTTGCGCCTCCCAGAAATGGGTGCTGCAGAGGTAGTGGGCTCGGGTACTGTTGGTGGTGCACGGCCTGCTGAAGTCGGAGCTCCTACCCATGGTAAGGGCAGTTTCCGACCTCTTCAGAGTGCTCCGTTGGTAGCTTCTTTGCACGGTCCTCCACCGTGGCGCAGAAGCATCCAAAGAGAAAAAGGACCCTGCCTTTCCATCGCGTTGAGCGATTGGAGTGGCAGGCCCCTCCCCCCGGCGCTGAGTGACACCCTATGGGCTAGGCCCATGGAGCTCTCGTTGAGGCTAGCTGTTAGCACCGCTAATAGGCTCACCTCATGCGAAGAGCTCAGATGTTGTCTGAGCGTGATACGCTTGCGACATCTGGGTCCCTCTCGGATCCCCTCAGGTAGGTCCTGTGGTCCTCCCGTTACACGCAGAGGAAGCGTGCAAGCACGCGGTGTCATAGCTCTACTGAGCTCGACAGCCCTACGATATCTACCCGTGAGGTTTGCCGGGAATGAGAGTGCAGGCGTCCCCTGTGAGGAAGCAGCAGCTGAGCATCCTACTGAAAGGATCCCTGGTCCTCCTCCATGGACTCCCCTTAGGGGGTGTCCGGAGGAAGATCAGTGCTGTTGCTCCCCTCGCGGGCAGCGGGGAAGGAGATTGTAGTGATGTCACTACCGGACTCAGCTTCCGACTCTTTCCTCGCCCACAGTATCCGTATCATGCTCGATGATGGCGGTAACTGAGGACGGGCATCTGAAAGCGGGTAAGAAGGCATAACCACTGTGTGGCTCGCCGACTACCTGCCAGCAGAAGAGGGAGTACTCCCGCAAGACCCTGAGGTATCCGCCATGGCACCACTGGGTCCGCATGCTCTCGCAGCCGTCGTCCTAGCGCTAGCAGCATCGGGCCTACCCTGATCAAGATCTGGGTTAGCCCCATGCCGGCTGGCCTGGTCAACAGCTGATGTTGGTACTGCGTGGCCATCGCTGGCGACACTTGCCACGGTGCTAGGCCGTGGAAGAAACACCCTGCGGCGGGTACCACGGGGCATACCCAGCCGGCAGCTGACCCTGAAAGGATCCGCCACCAGGGTAACCCCATGGTACTGCAGTACCAGCACCGCCTCCCCCCCCCCCCTTGTTGCCACAGAGACTGTGGCGACTAAGGCGAGTGCTGCGGTACCGGTGCGGTATCAGCGTGGGTACCCGTGAGGGTTCCCAACTGTGGACCGCTGTACCCTCGCCACACTGCGTTCCCTGTTTGGGGATCAAGCTGTGTGCTGGCGTGGTACCGGCGCTGGTACTAGCATGGGTACCCGTGAGGGTTCCCGGTTGTGTACCGCTGTATGCGTGGTTCCAGCGTAGGTGCCCGTGAGGGCTCCCGGCTGTGTACCACTGTACCCATGCCTCACTGCGTTCCCCGCAAGGGATCAAGCCGTGTGTATGGGTACCCGCTATACCGGCTGTCCCTTGGCTAGAGGGAGCTTGCCTAGTACCACGGGTAGCTGAGCGTGCATGCCCCCGATCAATCACCTCGCCACCTGAATAGGCAGCGTCAATCAATGGAGCTATGCCCTGTTGATTTGACAGTGATCGATCAAGAGAGGGTAATTGACCCATTGACGGTAATGGATCACCCGCGCTCCGCTGGCTCTCGAGGACATAAGTGGGTTGTTGATCAGCTAGGCTGTTCAAGCTACTTACTGTACCCTCTAGAGCTTCGCCCAAGGTCGCTGTGTGTGGCGGACCACTCACGGCAGCTATGGGCGGGTGCATAGCGGCTACCACTGAAGTCAAGCCGTGCTCGTCTTTGTAGCTGCCACCGAATGCACCTGGGTCGCTGTCCCGTGAGAGACTGCGAGCCCAACCCCTGAATAATCGCCAGCCAGTCCCTGTGGACAGCCAGCAGCTATTCTAGGGCCCAGGGTATCACTCGGCGGTCCCGCCATGGAACGCTGCCGTGTGACAACCCCAGTTGGTTCTGCTAAGACTACACCCACAGCGTTAGCCGCGGTATCGTCTCTGCTGAACCCATGCATGCTAGGGTTCAACCCAGGCAAGCCCGGGTACCCTTGCATGCTGCCCGTCGCTGGCTACTACTGTGGCTGTTTGAGCCCGTAGATATGCCTGCAACAGGCGGGTGTCCTCCTGCTAAAAACCCGTGAGGATTTTAAGCTAGAGGACTGGTATCCTCCTGCTACAAAACCCGCTAGGGTTTTCGCTGGTGGTTACCGCGCTGCTGCCTGCTACTTTGCTCCGGCGTATAGTCAGTGCTTTACGCTGGCTGCTGAGCCTTTGGACGCGCTTAGCAGTCCCGAAGGAACCGCCTGCTTGTCCGGGGACCGGAGCCCCCTTAAGCAGACCTGCCATGACCCATAGGGGCTGTCACAGCAGAATCTACCGTGTCGACTGGTATCCTCCTGCTGCAAAACCCGCTAGGGTTTTCGCTGGTGGTTACCGCTCTGCTGCCTGCTACTTTGCTCCGACGTATAGTCAGTGCTTTCGCTGGCTGCTGAGCCTTTGGACGCGCTTAGCAGTCCCGAAGGAACCGCCTGCTTGTCCGGGGACCGAGCCCCTTAAGCAGACCTGCCATGACCCATAGGGGCTGTCACAGCAGAATCCACCGTGACGACCTTACCAGTGCCCTTGGTAGATTTCTTCTTCGTCTTATGGCGATGACGGAGCCTATCCCAATCGTCAAGCTGGAACTCGGAGAGTCCTAAGCAAAAGAAAGACATCTAGAAGATCGTGAGCACTCCTGTGGGTGAAACAGAGCGGGTGTGGGTCCCGCTCCGTCACCAGGGAAGGGCAAGCCCGACAGGGCCGAGGCGAAAGCGAGGAGAAAGGGAGGGGCACTACCCCCCCCAACACGCGACTCAAGCCCAGTAAGCAAACCTGAGCACGGAGGCTGGTCGCTAACGTTAGTGGTAAAGTAAGGACTGGCTAACTTTATTACTAAAATGTCAGACGGGTCCCTACCAATCCCCACCGTATGAATATCTGATTAACTCGTCTTTATTGGACGGTAATGAAGACATAACGATAGAGTAATCACCCTAACATAGCAACAATAACCTACCGTACATGAAATACAATGTGTATGTACAAACATCTATTGTAACTTACAGGCTGCAATGGTTGTTTTACGTGGGAAACAAAATGAATGGCGTCAACGAGCGGCCATTTTGAATTGCTCGTGTGTCCCGTATATAAACGGAGGCACGATATGTAGCTAAGTTTTGGATCGTTTTTTGTCACTTTTTCGCCAGAAAATGCCGTCAAAACTATCCTCAGACCGTACACTACCGGTTTGGTTTTACCTAAGGTGTGAAACTACAACCGTATATCTCGCCTTTTGGTCGAGAAATTGATACACAGTGCTATGAACAATCGATAGGCACGCCTGTGTCAGTCGGAGACCAAGGAGGATAAGGGACGATCATATGGTGTGACGTCACCTTTTGGGTGAGTCCACCGGGGGATCGGGGGGTTTTTGTTATTTATTCATTTATGTGGGACAAAATGACTATTAGTTTTTCCGCATCTCGGGATCGATGCAAGAAGTATCTTAATCAACATCGGAAACGGTAAGATCGACCGGTGTACTGAGTCTGTGTGTGTGTGGGGGGTGCGGGTCTGCGTCGGGCCTGGCTTTAAGTGACTTGGTGGGAACAGTTCTTAAAATAGCAGAAATTATATAGTTCTGTAAAAACACCTGAAGTGATATCTATAAATCCCTCCGAATTAACACAGAAATTGTGCCATATCGTAAGCTGTTAACTCAAAAAAAGGGTCTTTAGTGGATGGGTAGGCTCTTATTCTAGTGGATGGGTAGGTTCTTATTCTAGTGGATGGGTAGGCTCTTATTCACGCATGGCATCTATTAGGGTGAATATGGACGCAGCAATTCACTTCAGGATTGAGATCATGCCTGACACACTATGGGTAAATGGTAAGTATTGGATTATTCTGCACTTCACATTCACAACTACAGAAGTGATTACATAAAACTCAGGATAAGTACTGATAAACTTTTTCAGTTCTGCATCAGCATCGCTGTACAATTTTAGGTTAAGGTCACTTTGAATATGATGACTGTGATGTTTTTGTATGATACTGGTAATGGGAAAATCATGGTGGCTACAATTCTCTGGAGGCAAACAAAGGCCAATTCCATGCAAAAACTGCAAACTTTCATCAGGGATGACAGTCAATTCATGCGCAAATGAACTCCCAAGTAGAGGGACAGTATCTGTCAATTTATTAGACTGATTTAATCTTCCTTTATGCCGGATGGCTAAATCTATATAGCAAATGCAGCCAATGTTACATGAGAGGCAGGTGTATTTGAATCAATCTTCTTACAAATTATTTGTGTTTTGATTTGGAAGGCAGGTTTTTTTTTCAATCCAACTGCTCCCAATACAAAATGCAATAAGTACTATATAGAAATCAAGTATACATTGCCTTCTTACTTGGGAAGACTTAGCAACTGCCAGGGTCCACAGAATCAAACTTATGTCTGAACTTGCTATTTAATCACAAGTTAAAGGTGTGAAATTTATCCAAATGCATGAAGACTGACACCCCTGATTCATGCATCCTTTAAAATAGATCATCGATATTTTGATGGTTATGCCTTATCACAGTATTCAGCAAGGTCCTTCAGCACTGCTGTACCACTCTTAATGATTATCACGTAAAAAAGAACTAGGTCACGCCTGGGTCAAGCGATACTACCCGTCTTGTTTGGCGAATGAGATGCCATTGTGATGATGACATGATTCAATTAACCAATCAGAACTCCACTGCCATGTTTACGCTGTAAACAGCGCCAAATTGGCAGCCAGGTAAAGGACCTATTCGAATACTATGGCTTCCAACATGCTCATCTGACAGGGTACAGTTTGTTAAACTCAACATGTTTGTACATTCATTGGATGACCTTTGAATGCAAAAACTCACACCCCACTTGAGGTCAAATTTTCAGCTACGATGGTTGAATAGGGCTTGATGAACCTTGGCATTGGAGATGATACCATTTAGGCTCACAGTGACAATGAATACAAGTCTAAATTGAATCACTTAACCTAAAGTAAGAAACACTGTAAAAAAGTGGGTCACATAGAAATTGGTATGACAGCATTTCCTGGGGATCATCAAGAATTAGAAGTATCAACCTACTTAGCATTGTTAAGTGATGGTCCTCTGCTCCATCTTTGACTGTCTGGTTCTAAGATGCCTCTCCTCTTGCCTTCCCTCAATGCTTCCATTGTGAGATATTTGAATATGTGTACTCTGCCTCTCGTACATACCTTGGAAATCAATGAAAAAATTGTGACATTACGTGATGGAAGAAAACAAAAGTTTTACTGGGCCCGAGCACCACAGGCTTTACGTCTCGGGTATTTTTTTATTTATTTTTCAAGTGTATGCAATTAAAAACAGCTGATTTTTGGCCTAAGTACATTGATTTTGCCTGACATTTTTTGAAAAAATTTCAGAAAATGTTCAAAATATGTTTGCAAAGATGTTCAGATTTCAATTATTATTTTAGGGTCATTAAGAAAAAAACCAAAAAACAGACTGACAAACTCTACTTGCCAAGCCCATCCGTCAGTAGAACTGAGTTTTTTCTGTGGCCTTATGGTAGCAGTTATTCAAACTTGAATCATACGCCATACCAGTCTGGTAGTCAATGTGCTAATGGTACATTATAAGCATGGTTCTTAGACAAGATTTTAGACATTCCAAAATGGAGGAGGAGAAAGGTTACATGTGATGTCTTTATGTTGCCAAATTATCCTGTTTCTTATGTTTACCACTGAAAATGTTATTTATTTTTATTTTCTCTCTGAAATCAGTCGAACTATGTTGATCACAAGAACATGCCATTACTAGCACCAGTAGTAACCACTTACTTGTGCAGGTGGAGATGTAAGAGGATTGTTATCCAAGGTGAAGATTTCTAAGGTTGTTATCATTCTGAATGATGTTGGGATTACTGTGATTTTGTTACAGGCAATATCCAGCATAACTAGTCTCAGCCTACTCATTTCTGAAAAAGTAAAGAGTAAAAGAACATCAATAATAAAGGAGGTCTGTGGTTCAAACATAAACTAAAGAGATATAGATTAATCAACAACAGGCAAAGTCCCAGCATCACCCGGTAATGAGGGCCAATCATTCCATGTAGTGTGAGAGATGAAACTGCTATACACATACTGCATATTGTTACGGTCTTTTGAGAAGACACACAATGCTCTAACGTACACAAAAAAATATATGCAACGCTGGCATGGTTTTTAGACACACACGATCAGCCCTCATGAATATGCAAGAATTCTCAGCATACAAAGCACAAGGAACTTGCCTGTTGGTGAATGGTCTGTATAATTTTTCATCTATGAGATCAAACATCTTCAGCATAATGTATGTAGTCAGTAACTCAAATTAAAAACAAAAATCAACATTCACTGGATGGCTTGTATCCAGCACTGCCTAAATTATTGCATTTTTCAACATCAAAAAAAATAATTATTATTTATAATAATTTTACACACGATTCCATCTTGAAGCCATAATTTCAAACTAGTGTATCTATCTGTAAATATATTTCTTAATTGTAGCAGCTACCATTCATTCACACATGGATCATCTTCCTGATTTATTCATTATCAAGCTGACATATATGTAGCATTAACAATCACAAACAACAGATAAATGAGGACATCAGCAGTTAGGAATCCATGTCAATAAATTATCACACAGATCACTTCATCACCCAGAACTGGGTTGTCTAACTACTGGAGTAAATAGAGCTGTGTTCACATGGCTTCCCAATAACTTGAAGTTGTGAATGTCATGTATGTGGTATGAGAAGTGAAGATGCACTTTGGTTTTCAAAACAATGAGAGGGCAATACTCTGTACTCAAAATACTACTCTAATTACAAGGCAAGGGCTATTTCCATCATTTGAAAAGTGTACTTTTCACATGGGTTATTTTGTGAAATTTGTGGGCAATAGCCCTTAGTCCTGGTATACATACAATGTTTATATTGAGCCTGCCATCAAATAACATTTTAATGCAATCAAGTGGTACAAGTACTTAACAAGTACCTAAAATCTGTTTCTATTTTTACATACTTTGCATTCTACATGTGAGAGATGGGTTTAATCCAGGGGGTTCATTAATATCTTTTCATGACTTAATGATTGTTTATGCTCGAGGGCTTCAGCCAGACTCGCAAGCTTCCATCCAGGGTTCTATAGTGCAGATTGTTTACGACTGGAAAACCGGGAATCAATTTTGTTTATGCCCGGCTATGCATCATCTCACGCGCTGTTATATCGCGCATTTTCAACCAAACTTTAAGGGTGATCCTGGCTTTGCTTCCTGTGTCAAGTAATTCACTTTTTTGTATTTTTTATGTCAAGTTTGCCAAACAAATAAACAAGCAAGCAAATAAATAAAAAATAAAATAAAAAATAAATAAATAAAAAAATTAAAAATTAAAAATTAAAAAAATAAATAAATAAAATAAAATAAAATAAAATAAAATAAAATAAAATAAAATAAAATAAAATAAAATAAAATAAAATAAAATAAAATAAATAAATAAAATCAAAACACATCAAATCAAATGTAAAAAACAAACAATCAAATAAACAAATAAAAATATAAATAAATAAAAAAAAATTTAAAAAAATAAATAAAAATAAAAAAACCCAGCATAACTGCTCAGAATCTTAACTATTGTATCAAGTCATGCGAAATCTTAAGATGTGATGCTCATGTGAATATGCCTTATGTCTGCTAGATAGGAAAGGATTTGTCAATCCAATCCCTTGAATCCCTCGACACTGGATGGGTCAAAGATATGTACACTTTACTAGCATGACAAGAAATGCCATCATGCACTCTTCATCAAATCAATTTTCCCCATAAAATTCTAAAAATGATGTTTGCTGTAATGATCCCAAATACCATGCTAACCTATCCCCCATACATGTACAATATCAGGGGAAATATTCCTGCAAACTGTAATTTTTCAAACAAAAATGACAGAAATATGAAATTGTATTCTCAGATATTCATATTCTGTGTCCCTTTCAGAAATGTCCTACACCATGAACTGAGTCACTGTCTATCTATTCATGCCAGACAACATAGCAAAAACAACCCATAAACTGTTATATTTTCAGCCAATCACAGCGAACAAACAACTTCTTTCAAGTCTTATTCATTAGTGATTAACTCATCAATATTTGAAACTCCATATGTGACAGGAAAACGATCTGCTCCATGGGGGCCAAAGGAGGCATTTTTGAAAATTGACTTACGATAATAGTTACCTAATACAAACAATAGGCTATCATATACTGAAAACACTGAAGGTCTGGCATACTTGGTTCTGAAGTTCTGAAGTTTTGTGATTGATTTTATTATTTTTTACTCCATATTTTTGCCTCTATCTCAATTTCAAATTTGCTACCTTTGGCCCCCATGGACCAGATCATGTCACATATATCCCCCGATAGATTATACAGTCTCTATTTATTTCAATCAAGTGTTGTCAAAGGACTGAAACAAAGAAGGGAAATATTATCAATTTTGTTAACATGTTATTCAAGTTTATTATGTGTATTAAGTCAGAGGCCCTTTCTAAACTGTACAAGTTTTGCATATGAGGTCCTAGGTTCAATTCCTGTCAGAGGTAACTTACTGGGGAATTGGCTGGTGGAAAAGTCTGAATTTAATTTAATAGGCAATATCTGAACAGATTAAATCCAGACTTCTGCTCTCCCCATGGTACATTTAGAATTGTGTAAATGAACCATGAGAGTACTCTGTCCTTTGGAGGGGAAGTTAATTGATCAGTCTTCTGTACAGAGAGCCATTGTGATTCTGTGAACATGCACATATAGCTCACAGTCTGTTTCAAAAAGAGTAGGGTGTTAACCCATGACTGTACTAATCCCTATGAAAATAAGCTGCATTATGGAAGCTTTCTTGGGTCATCCAGGGTTGTAATCAAGCACGGTCTCCTCAGAAGGCACTGATAAAAAGTTTTAATACAGTCAATTCACTTTCAAATTCTGTTGTGCCTGTACTGAACATCACTGGTCGATATTAATGAACTTTTACATGCTTGATGTGGAATACAACATAGTTAGCTACCAAGTCTACAACCATAATTATCATCAAACATCAACCTATTTAAAGTTCCACTTCACTTCACAGAGAGCCATTAAATTTCAGCAATTCAGAGAGTACTGTACTAGGAAAGTTTGCATACCTGAAATCCAAGCTATGAGAGGTGAGGAAATACAAAAATAGCATTTCCTCATAACCGGCTAGCTGAACTTACCGTTCACCTAGCTTATCAAGAACAATTTCAATAAGAGAGTCAAACATCTGTGATCATTTCTAGGGGAAATGACATGTATATATCACTCACAGTCAATTGGCGCATTTCAAAACAAAATGGCAACTTTCTTAATACTGGTATTAGTCATATTTTTATGGTACATTCCTAGCCAGTACAGCAAATTCAATAGGGAATGGTGCATACATTGAAGCATAATAGAATTGAAATTAACATTTCCCTATGTTGGATTCATTATGTATCATGTAGTAGTATGTTTTCTTGTTTCTACTTTTTGCATGATTGTAATGCCTAGTGATGTACTAAAATACCATGTAAAGGACTAAGCCTGAAGTGCTTTAATTAAAATAAATTTTAAGTTTTTATATTAAATCCGGAGATCTTGGGTTTTATTCAAAGTTCACCGATCGAGTGCTTGCTTAGAACACGTCTCGTGAATGTCAGATCATGTGTAAATGTATCATTGAATCAGTGACGTGTAAATCGTGTGCATATCGCTATTCCTCGTACGTCGTGTAATACACGTCCCAGCTGAGTGATGCTCCATACAATAATACATGTATGATGTAATACAATCAACATTCGACAATCTCATATACGCATTGTAGGCGCTGGAATAAAATAGCAATTTTTTTGTTTTACTTCATTTGTTTGGCTCGAAATTAAAAGGGGACAATATGATCAGTGAAAACTAACATTTAAATAGCAAACTATTCTTTATATGCAAATTGCAAATCACACATTATTGCTTAAAGTGTACATGCATGTACATAAAATGTTCCGGTTGACTACATGGAAGTTGATGGAAATGATGACTCTGTTCGACTTCCAGTGGGATACTGGTTCACAGAAAGCCCCAATGAACCAGGAACCGTTTGTTATAAAATCCTGGCTTCTCTCCCTGATTTTCTTCTTTTCATATTGTGAGGTTCTTATTCAGCCCTCGAATTAATCCACAGCACCCATGGCATTTTGCCGTGGGTGCCCAACCCCACTGCCGTAATGCCCTCAAAATATGTCCTTTACCCAAGGCAGTCACTTGCTGTGCCCTCTAATGAAGTTGCCGTTGGTGCCTCAGCCCTGGCCTTTCATTATAAAATAATCTACCTATGTTTGTGTGTGTTTTCTTCACTTTTGAGAAATTGCCTTGGTGCCCTTCTCAAATTTTCAACAGTTGCCATGATGCCCTCTTGAAATATTACAAACTGCTGTGCTGCCTTGCCTTTTCAGTGAAAATCCAAGGCAATTATCAACTTGCCCTAAAAAAGTTGCCGTGCCCCTTCAGATCCTTAATTCGAGGGCTGTTCTTATTAGTCTCATTTAGTTATGAATGTTAGTAAAGTCATATACGATCTTACAATATGAAATTGGTTACTTTTTTACCAAACCTGATTTTTCACTTTAAATTTGTAATGTTTACTCATGTCTCAACTTGCACCTAAAATGGAATCAGCCAAATGTGTTATGTTTGTAGGACAACACAGCAATTTTGAATTAATATCTTTTCAGATTAAGCAGCAAAGATAAGTGGATTTCTTTCATTTTACCTTATTATTACAGCTTAAAATGCTCAAAAAAATATTATTTCATAATTTTTGATAAAGAATAAACAAATAAAAATTTCACTTAAATTACATATTGTGGAGATTATCTAGAATTATAAACATTTGAATGTTTGATGAATTTTGGTTGTCAAGCTTCTTTATCAAATCACATCCCTTTCATTTATGCCAAACTTCCTCTCGGCCTGGTAAAGCTGATCTGATATGTATACAAATGGGATAGAGCCTCAACACAAAACTCTCCACATGACTGTATACATGCAGGCAGATTTACACCAACTAGTATTTATTCAATTACCTAATACCAGTACAAATGAATGGTTTAAATAAACACCTCTGACATAGAGTAATCTTGATAGCCCAAGATTAATCGCTGGTCTCAATGAAGTTCTCTTATTTGTTCAAATAAACAAAATGTTTCAAATTGATTAATTTATATACATTAAGATTGATATGGGTCATTTGTTGTGTGGTCAAGAAAAAGAACGGTTGGTCCGGCAAAATAAATTTCTGTATGTTTCTTCATGCAATTTAATAAATTTTATACAGCAACTCATATCACATTAATATGAGATGCCAAATTTTTATTTTCTACTGTGCATAATAGAAGCTTTAACTTTATATGCTGTATGTTTATGTTTGTGGGTGTGGGTGGGGTGTGTCTGTATGTGTATTGTGTCATTATAGCTTTACCACCAGAAAAATCTGACGGTGTTAATAACATGTTGACAATAACATTGTATGCCTGTATTTATCCTAAACACAGATCACGTCTATCAGTTTCCCCTTGTTTTGTTTTTACAAAGTGTTTTGATCAGTCTCCTGACCTATGCACAATTACAGCCTGCAGTATTACCTGTAAATTGTGGTAAGATCACAAACAACTCAGCAAACCCAGAATGTTTAAATATCGGGTCATTAAAAGGTATAAAACATTTTAATAACATACAGAAAACATTTTTGGAAACTTGATGCAAAATATCAAGTGCTGACAAAATATTTTGCTAAAATGTTTTAAACAGTCAACATGTATGTGGTAGTGTCTTTAAAAAGCCTGTGACAGGCACCGGTACAAAGAATTTGTAGAATAGGACACAATTAATTAACACAGATTTGTATGGAATGGATTGGGCATTTTCAGGATGTCCAAATAGACATGTTAGAAAAGTCCATAGAAGTGGTTATTAAAAGGGAAAGGCATTTTATTGAAGTTATTTAGAATGAATATGTGGTATAGTTAACTTGAAACATTAGACATGGCAGCTATGTCATAATTTACATTGACATAGAAAAAAATACATTGGAAACATTTTATTATCAAAACAAGTTGTTTTTAAAGGAAAAATATCAGTCAGAACCAGTCTGTGTAGGGACTCAAACTTCCTTTTGTATTCAATTGACAGGGATTATGTGGTGATATAGCCAATGTGTTATTTTGCTGTCAATCCAGCGTAGATGTGTTTGATAATTTTGACAAATGTGATACTTTTTGTATATTTTGGTAGAACAGTAAGGCCTAAAAATTGTTTGTTTAGTGTTTGCTATAGCTTGCACCCAAGGGTCATTTGATTGGATTTAAATGAATACTGCCAATTGCATTTTTAAAACAAGTCAATACTAGTCCCAAACAAAAATGTTTGGTAGACTCATAACCGGTGCGATCTTACCTTTCCGATGTTGATTAAGATACTTCTTGCATCGATCCCGAGATGCGGAAAAAACCAATAGTCATTTTGTCCCACATAAATGAATAAATAACAAAAACCCCGATCCCCGAGTGGACTCACCCATTCGGTGACGTCACACACGATAATCATCCCTTATCCGACTTGGGCAGCCCTACTCGCCAAACTTGTAGGGGCGGCGGGTCCGAGATAATCAACATCGGAAAGGTAAGATCGCACGGTTATGAGTCTACCAAACATTTTTGTTTGGGACTAGACTCAGTACACCGGTCGATCTTACCGTGTCCGATGTTGATTAAGATACTTCTTGCATCAACATCTGAAAGATCGATCTAGCAAGTAACCGACGGATGGAGGTACAAGATTGGCCAGCATCTGATAAGGATCGGGAGAGTGGGTAGCATGGTAATCGCGAGGTCAAACTATTTCCCCCCCTCACGGCCGGAAACAGAAAGACTACGTGAACAGACAAAAACCCCTGAACTGAAAGTTCAGTGGTTAAGAATAGAAACACTGGTTCTTACCATGTTGGAATTCTGATTGTCCGGAAAACACCTGATACCCAACCACCATATTATCTCCGCAGAATAGCCCTGGAGAACTTATCGCCTGGTCGTTGGTTTACGTTTTTGTAGTAAACCGTGGAAAAGGACGACGGGTTCTTCCAAGACACAGCCTGACAAATCTCTTCTATGGGGACCCCCCTATGGTAGGCCCACGAAGATGAGATAGATCTGGTTGAGTGGGCCTTGGGCGGCGTCTTTTGCCGCCCCAGTCCACTCAACACCTGGACCAGCCACCGTGCCAGAGTCTGTTTAGCGGCTGGACCGTGCGGTTCTGCGTGAGTGATAAATAAGCGGTCATGAGCCCCTCTTAAGGTTTGTGTTCGGCCAAGGTAGTGCTGTAGCGCCTCACCGGGCACCACAACCTGTCTTCGGCTATTGATGAACCCTGCCCAATACTGGGGAGGAAGAGGGCGAGTGTCGGAATGTACTTCGCTCATTTTTGCAAGGAAATCCGGGCGAAGAAACAGCGTCGCTCCGTTGTTAGTAAATCACGGAGGCTGACTTGAGACTGCGTGCAACTCTGAGCAGCGCCGTCCGAAGCCAACGCCAGAAGAAAGGCCGCCTTAAGAGTGACGTATTTAAGGGTCGCTTTTGACAGGGGCTCAAAAGGGGACCCTTAATATACTCCAAGACTGTGTTGAGGTCCCATGGAGGGACCACCTTCCTTTCGGCGGGCGCGCGCGTTGAACATACCGTCGAGAAGAATACTTAGGGACCCAGCTGAATTGATAGTCGACCCGTCTTCAAATCCCGATGAATCGAGAGAATGGCTGACTTATAGTTGGCTATCGTTGCCTGCTGAAGTCCTGACCTGAACTTTTCTGTCAGAAAATCTGCCACTAGAGGCACAGGGGCTCTAGTGGGAGATGTATTTCTCTCATCGCACCATGCGTAGTAGGGAGCCAAACGCTGACTATACGTGGAGGGTAGACTCTCGTCTACCCCGGCGATGAGAGAAGCAGCTTCTGATGAAAAGCCTCCCTCCGCCGCACGTTCCTGATAAGGGCCATGCAGCTAACTGCAGGTGCTCTAGTGGTAGACTTGGTACCTCTCCTCCGGGCATCCGGAGTAGATTTATTAACTTTCGGGGAGTACTCGCGGCTGTGCCGCTAGTAGATCCACCATCGGTCGAAACCACAGGTGGTTCGGCCAGAGCGGTGCTATCAGAATGACGTTGCACTCCTCCCTCCCGAGCTTGGTCACTACCCTTGCGAGCAGTGAGATCGGGGAAAGCGTAAGCAGTCATTCCTCCCCAGTCTCACGGACAGAGCGTCCACGGCGAATGCCTGTGGGTCTGCGACCCTCGAGCAGTACACCGGCAGCTGATGATTGCGATGCGATGCGAACAAATCTATCGAGGGGTGGTACATCACCTCGAAGATCGTCTGGGCGACCTGCGGAGCAAGGGACCATTCTGTAGGTCCCGACACCTTTCCTCGTGACAGATCGTCCGCGAGGATGTTGGTGACTCCTGCAATGTGCATCGCTCTCAACGTAATCTGCCTGGCCTTGCACCACCCTATCAGGCGTAGTGCGTGCAGGCACAACCGTGGTGACCTGGTGCCCCTTGTCTGTTGAGGTAGGCTACCACGGTTGTGTTGTCCGTTTGGACAACGATATGAGATCCCACGATCACCTTCTCGAAATGCTGGAGAGTTCTCTCCACTGCCCAAAGTTCGAGAAGGTTGATATGGAACTCCGTCTCCGTGGCCGACCATAGGCCCGAGACTGAGTCCCGTGGATGTGGCCCCCAGCCCAGCTTTGGCGCGTCCGGTCGTCACTACGTGGCCTTTTCCGCTGGTGCAGGAACCTGACACCTTGAGTCAAATTGGGCTGATGGGTCCACCACCAGAGTTCTCTCGCGATCTCCGACATCGGAACCGCGAGGGATATTGAGTGACGACTGGGCCTGTAAAAGGCTAGAAGGTGTAGTTGTATAGGCCTCATGTGAAAGCGGCAGTGCGGTGCGAGGTCTACCATACTGGCCATAAGGCCCAAAACCTTCATCCATGCCACAGCGGTGCTCCCTCTGACTCGGCCAAGAGTCGGGCACACCTCGCCATGTTCGTCACCCTCTCGGGTGAGGGCGCCGCGATCCCCTCATTGAGGTTGATCTGGGCCCCTAAGAATAGTGGTGTCTCGCGTCGGGACCAAATTGGATTTCTTGGCGTTGATCAGAAATCCCAGGTCCGCACCGTCGGACTACTAACTCCACGAGACACTGTGTCTCCAGTGGGGTGCGTCCGTAAATGAACCAATCGTCCAGGTAGCAACACATGTTGACTCCCCTGCGCTTCAGGTGCGCTGCCACCGCCCTGACCAGGAGTGTAAACACTCTGGGCGCGGTGGACAAGCCGAATGGCAGGCATCGAAACTGGTAAGTGTGACCCTGTACCTTGAAGCGTAGAAACCTCTGATCTTGAGGTGCGATCGGAACATGCAGATATCGTCCGAGAGATCTAGCGATGCCGCCCACATACCCTTGATGGGGCAGGCTAGCACCGAGCGAGAGTCTCCATTCTGAACCTCTTGGGCCTGATGAACTCGTTCAACGGCTTGAGGTTCAGAATGAACCTCAGTCGCCGGTCTTCTTTGGAGCCAGAAAAAAGTGCTCCAAAACCCCTTGGTGAAAGGGGGTAGACCGGGACAATCGCTTGCCGTGAGAAGCTGAGTGACCTCTGATAGTAGTGCCCGGCGCTGGGGGCCGTCTGGCGGCACTACCGTGGACCTCTGAATCGTGCAGGCGCACGAGGGTGGCTGGTAAATTCCAGCCTGTAACCCCACTGACCACTGACAATACCCAGGCGCCCGGTGAGATGGCATGCCATCTCTGGGCGTAATGCACAGCGGCCGCCCACAGGGGAATCCCTGTGGAAGTCCAAACCTGCCGGCATGGACTGTCGACCGCCGTGCCCTCAGGACCGATCTGGTTTGCCACCCTTAGAAGAACGGCTCTTCTTAGGGGCTTGCCATCGATCCAGAACTACTCTTGCGCTTCCCAGATTTTTTGGGAGGTGCTGGAGTAACCTCAGGCTCGGGTGTAGTCTGTGGTGCGCGTCCTGCTGAAGCCGGAGCTGGCGCAGAAGAACGCTTAGAAGACTTCTTCTTCTTGTGCTTCTTCTTCGCCTTACTGCCCTTCCCCTTGGTCAGGGCAGCCTCTGACTTCTTCAGAGTGCTCTCATTGGTGGCCTTCTTTGCCCGGTCCTCCACCGTGGCGCAAAAGGCCTGTCCAAAGAGTAGCCCCTGTCCCACCGAGTCAGACTTCTTCATTGCTTCAGCAAAGTCGGAGCCGTAAGTTGACTGGAGGGACAGACAGGCATTCTCCCGGCGGCGAGATGACATCCTATGGGCTAGGCCCATAGAACTCTCGTTGAGGTTAGCTGTTAGCACCGCTAACAGATTAACCTCATGGAAGAGTTCCGACCTTGCCCGTGGTCGTTCGCTACCTTCCTACCGAGGTGCTCGGCAAGCGTGGTAGCGGCGCTAGAGACTCTGATAAGCGTGCTCGCTTATCGATGATGAGCTTTAGCTCCTCCTCCCACTGGGGGGAGAACGACCCGTACGCCTTGGCCGCTAGCGGCAGGCGCTTGGCAACGTCTGGATCCATGTCAGGGACCCTGAGGTAGGTTTCGTAGTCCTCCTGCGAAACACGCAGTGGAAGCGCAAGCACGCGGCGTCAAGCTCCAGCGAGCCTGACAGCCCTCTGAAACCTACCCTTGAGGTCCGCCCGGGAATGCAAGTGCGGGCGACCCTTGTGTGGGCCGCCGCTAGCTGGGCATCCTACTGAAAAGATGCCCTGGTCCTCCTGAACGGACTCCTCCTGAGAGAAAGCCAGGCCCAAACCTTGGGCCACACGGCTCATCACCTCAGCGGTGTCCGCAGGTAGACCATTGCTAGCGAGTTCCTCACGGGGAAGCGGGGGAAGGATACCTGAAGCTAGCTGCACAGTCTCATCAGACTGTGAGTCGCTACTGGTGTCATCTTCCGACTCCTTTCCCTCGCCTTCAGACTCTGACTCACTCTCTGATGAGGAAGAGATCTGACGACGGGCATCTGAAGGTGGACAGGGAGGTGTCGCCACCGTGTGGCTAGCCAACTGAACACCAGCAGAAGAGGGAGTACTCCCGCTAGACCCGAGATGCTAGCTATAGCACCCGGGATCCGCGACGCTCTCGCTGCTGTCGCCCTAGCCATAGCAGTGTGCGGCCTACCCTGAGCTGTATCAGGGTTAGCCACTCGCCGCCGGGTTGGGTAACAACTGGTGGTACTGCTTGCCCAACGCTAGGCGGCACTTGCCACGGTGCTGACCGTGGAAGAAACCACCCTGCGGCGGATACCACGGGCATACCCTGTTGGTAGCTGACCCTGAAAGGATCCGCCACCAGGGAAACCCCATGGAACGGCAGTACCAGTACCGCCTCCCCCTGTTGCCACAGAGACTGTGGTAACCAGGACGAGTACTGCGGTACCTGCGTGGTTGTAGCGTAGGTGCCCGGTAGGGCTCCCGGCTGCGTACCACTGTACCCATGCCTCACAGCGTTCACCGCTAGAGGATCAAGCCGTGTGTATGGGTCCCCCGCTATGCTGGCTGTCCCTTGGCTAAAAGGAGCTTGCCTAGTATCACGGGTAGCTGAGCGTGTATACCCTCGATCAGTCACCTCGCTACCTGAATAGGCAGTATCAATCAATGGAGCCATGCTCCGCTGAATAGATAGTGATCGATCATAAGAGGGTAATTGACCCATTGACTGTAATGGATCACCCACGCTCCGCTGGCTCTCGAGGACATAAGTGGGTTGTTGATCAGCCAGGCTGTTCAAACTACCTACTCTAACCTCTTGAGCCTCGCCCAAGGTCGCTGTGTGTGGCGGACCACTCACGGCAGCTATGGGCGCGTGCATAGTGGCTACCACTGAAGTCAAGCCGTAGCTTCGTCTCGGTAGCTGCCACTGTTTGCACTTGGGTCGCTGTCCCGTGAGAGACTGCGAGCCCAACCCCGGTATAGCCGCTAGCCAGTCCCGGAGGACAGCCGGCAGCCATTCCAAGGCCCAGGGAATCACTCGGCGGTCCCACCATGGAACGCTGCCGTGTGACAACCCCAGTTGGTTCTGCTAAGACTACACCTGAAGCGTTAGCCCCGGTATCGTCTCTGCTAAACCCATGCTCGTTTTCATTCGCCCCTTGGGGGCAACGGAAGGCGTGCTGCGTGCCGTGGATCAACCCAGGCAAGCCGGGTTCCACTGGCACGCTGCGTGCGTACAGAACCGGCCGAGGCAAGTCCGCTGCACGCTGTATGCTAGGATTCAACCCAGGCAAGCCCGGGTACCCTTGGCATACTGTCCGTGCCCGCTACTTCAGCGGGTGCTAGACCCGCTGTTCGCCAGCAATAGACGGGTGTCCACCTGCAAGAAGCTCGCTAGAGATCTCACTGGTAGACTGGTACTGCCTGTTAGGGCAAGTACCGCCCTGCTGCCTGCTACTAGCTTAGACGTAAAGTCAGTGCTTTACGCTGGCTGCTAGGCCTTCGGGCTCGCTAGCAGTCCCGGAGGGTCCGCCTGCTTGCCGGGACCGGAGCCCCAGAGGTTACCTTAGCGTGGCCCTTGCCGCCTCGCTAGTACCTACCATATCAATCTTACCTGTAGGCTTCTGTTTCTTAGTCTTCGTCTTCTGTCTGTGTCGAAGACCTAAACGAGCGCTAATTTCCAAAATTCAAGTGGATGTCCGATAAGCCTATGCAAAAGGAAGCACACTTATTTGATTTAGAGCAATCCCTGTGGGAGTAGCAGAGTGGATGCGGGTCCCACTCTGGTACAAGGAAGGGCATGATTGACAAGGCCTAGACATTGTAGTAATCGGGGCGTACAGCACTACCCCCGAACACAAGCTCAAGCCCAATAAACAGACCCACACGCACAGTGGCTGGCGCTGATGTAGTGGTATGATATAAAAATATATATACAAAGGGATGAAAAACTGAAAACCTTTTGGGGAAGATTTGTCAGGCTGGTCCTTCGAAACCCACGAACTCTTAGCAGTAACTCGGCGTCATCAGACGCGTACTGAAAGATATAACGATAGAGCACACCATAAACATAGCGATAATCACTCACCATACATGTATACACAGTACTGTACAAACATCTATTGTAACTTACTAGTCTGTTATAGTTGTTTTACGTGAGAACAAAAATAAAATGGCGTCCTAAGGGCGGCCATTTTGAAAACGTGTACCGTGATCTGAACGGAAACACACATACAAGCTAAGTTTTTGGATCGCTTTTGTCACTTTTCTAGCGAAAAATGTCGTCAAAACTATCTCCCTAGCGACTATACTGGTTGGTTTTTACCTCAGTGTAACAAACAAACTGTATATCTCGTCCTTTGGTTCGTAATGATACTTAGCGTTGGTAAAGAAAAATCCACACGTCTATCTCATCTAGAAACCAAGGAGGATAAGGGATGATTATCGTGTGTGACGTCACCGAATGGGTGAGTCCACTCGGGGATCGGGGTTTTTGTTATTTATTCATTTATGTGGGACAAAATGACTATTGGTTTTTTCCGCATCTCGGGATCGATGCAAGAAGTATCTTAATCAACATCGAAACGGTAAGATCGACCGTGTACTGAGTCTTTCCTTTTCTTATGCTTGAAAAAAAAAATACAGTAGCTAAGTGGAAATATTTCTTTTCTTTCTGAAATTGGATGGGAAAAACCTTTTGGATTGCAGGTGTTTTTATAAGGTCTAGAATGGCAAATAAAAATAACAACATTTTGCGGGCATTACCAACCAACCTACCATTTCTACTTCCTGCCATGATCAACCAATTTATTTCCTAGACTTTGATTATCACTTTCCATATGATTGTGTTACGTTGCAACATATGTGTTAAACATAGTGAACTTGCATAAAATTACCCAACTGAACTCATGCTTTCATGTGATGTGACATCAAGGAAAAGTTGTATGAATGAAACCAGGTTTACGGGTGGAGGACTAAATGGTTTATGCCCAAGGGCCCATTCATACATACCAAAAGATTTTGCGATTCTTATTTCATCATAACAAAACATTACTTGTAACATTGTTAAAAAACATGATTTTGCTTCATTTTCCCTACCCCGCGATTGCACATCCGGGTCTCCGGGCATTAACGTTTATGCCCGGCTCTCCACCAATCACGAACGCTGTTACATAGCGTATGTATGAAATGTTGATTACATAATTTCTAATATACTGTAGGCTACTCGTTAAACTCCAGTGTCTTTATCCATCTCAAAGCAAAGGCTCAATTTCATCATGCTTCAAAACAATCAAAACCCAAGAATCAAACCCGAAAATGTGCTGATTTTCCACCAAATTTGAGCCCTTGCTTTGTACAAATAATTTTGAAGCAGAAATTGCTTACTTTTAGCACCTCAAATATGCTCATCTACCAGGCACAGTTCTTTAACCCCAATATACATGTACACTCATAAAATGACCTCAGAATGTATTGGGTACAATAACTCATAGTCCACAACTTGAGGTCAAATGTTATGCTATGAATGTTGATTAGAGGTTACTGAACTGTGCCACTGGCGATGAGACCATTGCTCTTACCATCTGGTAATTGTTGTAGGTGATTTCTTCTAACATTGAGTTCTTTCAAGGATTCCATTTCCCCTATATGTGGAGGCAATGTGGCTATTTCATTACAACTAACATCCTGTCAAAAAGGGGGAAGAAAAAAGTGTAATAAGTTACCCATTCTAAAAGAGTTTGTACATGTAAGATTTGCTCCTATTTCACACTAGATTTCAGACTGTAAATTTGTTCCCTTTTCTGAAAATTTTTGAGCCTGCAAATTAAAACATCAATGTAACATTGTTAAAACTGGAAATGAAATATACATCAACTGAATATTCTCCCATTTCACATAAAGAGACATCAATATTTTCACCGTTGTGTCAAAGAAATAGAATGTTTCGTTTTTTAATATGGTTGCACTAGAAACAAACTACTTTTTTACAACATGTTACACTTCCACATGAAGAAAAGTTTTACTAAAGTGTATGCAACTCTTTTAATGTGACAAATGATGATGCTATTTCTGAAAAGCATGATCATAAAAATGGAGCTAATGTCAGTTTCTGATACAAGGGGGTTATCTACACCCTCTGTGCAACTTTCAGTGTGAAATAATATGGTAGAGCAATGAAACTGCATGGACAAAATCACTTCCTTGCATTAAAACTACATGGGGATAACTAACTTCTTCGCCATTTATCTCAAAATGCACTCAATGTGACTTAAACCCCCTTTTAGAACTAGCATCCTCAACTGTCTACGTGCCCCTTTTTTAATTGTCCCTGAAATACAACTAAAATGTAACAAATTAATTCGCAGGTTTAGGATTATGATGATCTGACTTCAAACACACAGTACTTATGATTATGTGAGTAAATTCCCAAATTTGACTTGTATTTCATCACTTTAATAAGTACCCCCCCCAGTGACAGGACACTCATTAGGTCAAATACAATACTGCACTTTCTTGCTGACTACATGTACAACTGAATGGTCCCTATCACAATTCAATATATATCTAGCATTTAGAGCTTATACTACTTACCAAATGTAATAATTCTTTTACTAAACCAATCTCAGGAGGAAGTGACACTAGTTTATTATTACTGACTATCAAAACTTCTAAAGACAAATCGCATATCGCTGGAGGAAGAACAGATAACTGGTTTCGACTGAAAACAGAAAAAATATATATAAATGTCGACAGTTAGTATCAATGACAAGTAAATGTGTACACAAATGGAAAACATTCAACTGAAAAATTGTATATTCATAACGGACTGTGCAACAATTTGAGCTCTGAAGGGAGGATATTTGGGAAGGGGCAAGAATATTTCAGCAAGCCCCCTCCCCCAAAAGGAGCAACATTTGGGCATGTCAGGAGTGGGTGAGCAAGAATATTTTTGGGGATGCAACTTTGGACAGGCCACTTTGGACAGGCCCATCCTTGGGGTTACATTTTTGCACAGCACTTAACAGTCTTACAATATGCTTGTTTCTCTTACAACTTGCAAGAAGAATGTATGTTGCATGAAGAAGCTATGCTATTTACACTCTAAATGCACATTAACAGTCACAAGACAATTTGAAATTCAGGGGTACTCAATCGAAGACAGTTGCACTATTGCAAACTGTGGTTTGAACTGCCTGCCAATTATCCCGAGTTATTTCCACAATTAATATGCGGGATTAGATACTTCCCATTAGGGTGAACTGCAGACACTGTGACCCCATATGACAGGCAGGCAGCAACTTGACATTCCCTAACTGCCTAGCTGTGTGTACACTGGGCATCTTTCATCCAGTTCCATAATAATATTTGATGATGTCACAACAAACCTACATGTAACTGTTCTGAATTTTAATTTGAAATATATAATTTTAAAGATGCCATGTGACTTATCTTAGTGAAATAAACTGAAACAAATATTGAAACTTGAGGATCATCAATATGTGTAATAAATAAAAGATAAAATCATTTTCAGTCTAAAAAAGATTTGACAAAACAACTATTTCACATATCAATTACATTATATATGCTTATTGCCTGTAGTCAATAACACAAAAATATTTGTAAATTAGGGCAGGTAACAAAACTGTTTTGTGTTTTTAACATCTTATGTTTTCCCATGATGTCCAGTGCCTACAGTGGAGTGTACAAACAGCCAGACATTACCCTCAAGACCTGTGAGGTCTTAGTCATCCACTGCATCTGCCCCACAAACCCAATACAGCAATGAAGAGAGCAGATAATTGAATATGAATTTTGCCGCCACCTGGATCGAACCAGGGACCTCCTGCCCTACAGGCAAAGACCTTAACTACTGGGCTATGCTGCTCATTTGTGTTTTGAACCTCTAGATACAAATACTTTGGTCAAGTTACAGGTCTACCCAAATTCTAGCAGACACAAGTCCTATAAATATATATTGGTAAATTTCAAGAAAAGTGATAGTCATCATTGTATAATCAGTTAGAAAACACGACTCTTTGAATGTTATTACTGAACTACAATCATATTACTGAACTACAATTTTTAAATCTGATCCTGGTGCATCATCAGGCAAGATGATCTGATTATAGTTCAATAATTACTATTATTTACTGAATGGATGAATGATAATCTTCACAAATGACTCTTTTGAATGGCCCCTTCTCATTTGGCTTAAATTTGGGAATGATATCAATTGGGATCCTTTGCCCACATGATATATATATTGAATTCTAAGTTTCAAGAAACTTGAATGAGATGAGTGTATAAAACCCCTCAATTGGTGCTTCTTGCCAAGTGCTATTTTCAGCAGCTTCAATTGTGAGCCTTCACTTCAAGCACACCCATACACACAAACACCCACACTCAAAGACGCTGCATTAGATATAATGGGTGTGAATCACCCATTTCTATAAGCAATGACTTCAATGACAACACAAGGCAAAGAGCACTAAGGGTGACATGCATGTACAATTGTACATACAAGTAACTGCTGAAGATTTCCACCAGCAATTAGATACCCATGGTCAACTCTTTGGCTGGGGTTATTTTTGACAAGATGTTCCAGTTCAGAATGGCATGGTTTTCTGTACACATGGTTGGAATAAGTATAATTGAAGACCGAATTAAAAAGACTAGTTTGCGTCTGATGTCAGGACAAAGGCGCGGCATGATTGGTTGCTGACCTGTGCAGTACTGCATTTTTGGTCTGGTTGACAAGACATCATCATACGCAAACTAGTCTTTTTAGTTCGGTCTTCAAGTATAGGTAATGACGTCAGTGCTTTTATGCAGTGACGCAAGCATGTAGACAAACTGTCTTTGTAAGCTTGTGAATACGCTCTGCGAGATTAGGTTAGCGTGCGCAATTTGCAACCATCGAAATACGCACCTACATCACTACCAAACTAAGTTGAGGTGAACCAAAGTATATCACGGTCCATGCTGAAACAGCACAGATAAACGCTAGGTTCTAAGCTGCATTTCCTATTACAGGATCAAATCAATTTCACCCTCAAGTATTTTTAATTGACCTTCAGTCATGATCTTGTCTCTGTAAACAGTTTTACACACTTAATTAGCTGTTGATATGCCATAGTGTATGGATGATATGCTAAGGTGCTATATGGAGATCATAATGCTTCAAATATACACCTTTTAATTCAGCATTGATTTAGATGGCGTATATGTAATGAATAATATGGCTGGGAACATGCTAACACACTTCTGGAAAAAAACCCAGATTTTAAATCTTGATTGATTTTTAGATTCAAATCAAGAAATTTGTCAAAAGGGTTTCAGTCATTCCATGGCCTTGGGAAAATGTATGAAATAACAACATCTTAAAAACTGAGTTCCCCAAAAATGTTTCACATTTGACTGATCCATAATAATCCATGACTTGAAATGTGTATAGTTCAAACATAACAGTTGCATAGTATCCTGTAAACACTGCTGGTCAAAGCAGGTTAAAAATGCCATGGCAATGGCATGCATATTACCTTGTGACAGCTTGCGAGAAATCACAGTTTTTCATATGTAATTTCACTTTCCCTACAATGTATATAGATTCTGCTATTAAGGCCAGTGTAGCATCTCATGTCTTTCTGGGCATTTTCTCACTGCGACACATGTCACGTTTTCGGGTCTCTGCAACGATATTCGGTTATCCGCTGTGACCTTTGGTTGTTTTCGCTCAAAATGATCAGTTCTGTTTGCTTCATGTATGTCTTCTGCAGCAAAAGACGCTAGGAAATAATGTTATCTACTGCAGAAAATCAGCTTCTGCAATAGTCCTGTTGCAACATAAATACCTGCAAAATGTCAGACAATACACTGGCCTTTTGTTTGTTTTAATTCTGAGGAATACTTACCTAATATTGAGATAGGTAAGCGCTTTTAAATTAGCTATACAATCCGGTATAGACCTTATAACATTATTGTAGCAATTTAACCTCTCTAAGGATCCATAGTCACACACCTCCATAGGCAGATCTGCAAACTTATTCTTGGATACATCTGGAAAAAGGGAAAAAATCATACATAAAAGATAATAAATTATTGATTGGTTATTAAGTGTCAAATGAAAGTTTATAATTAGAATTAGGAACACACTGGCAAAGTTCTGCACACAAAAATACACAAGTATGAGCTTCATGACATTGCCTCATACAGTGGAACACCCTATTACTCATGTGTACTATGTGTAGTAACGGTTTCATCATTTACCTGTACGCGACGTATGTGTAAATCCAGATTGAGAGCTACAATTATGTACACAACCTACAACTTGTGAAATATTAGGAAATTGTCAAAAAATTCTTTTTTTTTTAAATAAAAAATTGTACCTGCAATGTACCTTTCCATCAGTTGCGGTATTTCACATTAGAAGTCAAATTCTTGTCAACCATGAAATCAACTGTAAATAAAGCTCACCAGTATCACTTTCTTTAGCAAATAATGTTTCCAGTGTTCATATTTCTTTGCAAATAAACTGAAAGGTCTAGTGTTCCAAATAGCAACACAGTTCTGATGAAGTACATGTAGCTAGTACTTATGCACATAAATCTGAGGTAGTAAACCACCAGATCGAGGTGTTAGTCACTGACTTTTTCTCTATCATGTTTATATTGACTTTCAATTCCATTCAAGCTACAATCATGGAAAAAGCAGTTGTGAAAGGCAACTTCTCAATGCTTGAAATTTTTCTGGGACACATATTTTTCACAACAAATACAGTTTCACAAACTGATTAAATCAGACGTAGTCCAAAACACTAATATTCCTGGGAGCGGAAATACACAAAATTGTGTTTAAATGACCTTTGAGTTGACATTCTTTTTTCACAAGCGGTAAGTCTTTCAATTCGTGCATGTGTCCTTGTTTATGCTTCAGTGATCATGAAAGGATTCAAAAGATAAAACTCTGCCCCAATAATCCCAAGCTATTGTCTGAAACTGCTCCATGGAAGATGTATCTAGATCAGTCTTCAAGTTATAGTTATAATGACCAAGATAAATGACTGACTATCATTGATATAGAATTTAAATAAGATCATTTGAATGAAGATTGTATTGTTCATTGGACATCTTAAAATGTCAGTTTTAAAACAGTTTTAATTCTAACAAATTCTATTTGCATTTTTCACATCAGAAGTAGTTTCAGGCCTCGAAATAAGCTGGAATTTCTTAGCGCCATTTGGGCCCTTGATCGTAAATGTTTGAGGGCCCTCACAAATTTTTGAGGGCCCTCACAAATTTTTGTGGGCCCGAATTTGGGCCATTGGTTTTAAACTATGAACCCGACAAAAAAGTGAGAAAAATGGTCAATTTTCGGATGTATCTTTTGCGGGCCCTCACTGATTTTTTGGGGCAGAGGGCCCTCCTTATTTCATGGCCTGAGTAGTTTGCTGCAACAACAAGTTTCTTTCTACCTCATAATGCCAATGCTGGTCAAACATTGACAGCTGCCTTACTTTTAAGGGAAAGGGGATGATGTGATCAGTCCTCACAATTTTTTATTTTGGGTGTGGGAACTAGACCTTGGCAAATTATAATACTCATGTCTCAGGTACCAATTCCATCAGAAGCCCACCGCTTTTCGCCGTAACTGTTCAGCACAGACCCTAGAACAGTGTATGCAATTTACACCTGGGGGCAAGCAGTCCATACCTTTCAAAGCCTCCAAAATCCATGAATAATATCTGGATAATATGCCTGTCTATACCATGTAAACATCAAGACTATATTCTACCTTGAATCAGTGACTTGCATGCAATACAGGAAGTGAGCAGATTACTTAGCACCAACACCTTTTCACAAAGCATTAAATTGACCACTTGTTGGCACTCATGTGATTGACAGTAAAAATAAAGTGCATCAGAAATGTGCACACATTTAAATTAAAGGTTTAAAATAATACACACACACCTTTTCACCCCACATGTATACACCGGCAATCATGGACAGTGATACACCTTGAGTCACAATCCAATTGTGGGCATGTAGGCTTACATGATTGAGTTTCATTTTATATGTAAACCGGGCCATGGACTAACTGAATGTGGACTTACTCTACAACTAGGTCTGCAAATGTTGCTTAGGGAGTGTTCATTAATACTTTGGTAGGGGGCTGGTCTTCCTCCAATTTTTGTTGGAAACTTTTTGACCCCCCTCGATGGACCGCTAAACTTTTTGACCCCCTCTTTTGACAGACAAAACTTTTTGACCCCCCCCCCATTGTTATCGTATAACAAACATTATACTTAATAGGCCTAGTGTTGTTTCCAGTGGTGTGGTATCTGGGTCACATGCCATTGAGGGAGGCAAATGTTTGAAACATTCCCGTGGGACAATTGTGCATGAAATACAAGTACAAGGAAATTTTCATTTTATACTTAATTTAGATTTGTCCCAAATCAGGGTGTTTATCTGATTTTACAGGGATAAATGAAATAGAGGATTTTTTTTGAGGTTCATAGGCACATCAGCATAATTTGGATCTGTGGCTATTATGATAGTACAAATGTGTGCGAACCGCGTACAAATTCGGCCATATTGAAGCTTGAATGGTCAAATATTGTTAAAATTGGAACTAATTTATGCAAAAAGCTAAAATGGTCAAATATGAGATTAATTTGGTCATGCAAATGTACACAGGTATCAGTCTTGTCCCCAAAGACCGTGGCACCCGAGGCTGTGCCCACTCTGCCCTGTGGTAAATCTACCCATGGGCCTATGTGTACAAAATAATTTTGCAATGAGAAATAGTAAACTGAAGTGTGTAGTTTACGTGCAAAGAAATCCAATTTATTTGCAATATTTTCTTGATTTAGTTGTATTTTGATCAGATTGGTACATAATCATGTTTGTAGCCTACTTTGAACAGATATAAAAGTCTATGATAAAAAGTGCCAGTATTTCTTAGACCAACCCACATGTTGCATGTTGCTGATCATCTTTAATGTTATATTAATTTTAAAATTAATAGATAAATTGTATATCATGTTAACACTAAGTGCTATAATTATTTTCAAACAAAAGCACTGAAAACCCAACTAGCCAATGTTAAAAAGTGATATAGAGGGTCTAAATGCGCGCGCAGCGCGCGGAAATTTTGGGTTTTAAAGCGGAAAACTTTTTTGGCCCCCCCTTTCCTACCACCAGAAACTTTTGGTCCCTCCTCTTTTTAAGGTCCAAAACTTTTTGGCCCCCTCCTTTTACCAGCCCCCCCACCAAAGTATTTCTGAACACTCCCTTATTATGTTTTTATGCTGATTTCAACCTAGTAACACCTTCCAGGAACTGTGGACATCCACAATTTACAGCATGTCCACTGACACAGATTGCTCATGTGTATGTCCTCAATTTCAAGTGTTTACTGGGGATAGCTCACAGGGGGAACTGAACAGATGAAATGGGGGTTAATCTGGGGGTAAATCATGGAGGAGAACGGAGTAGCTGAAATACAAAACAAAATGTGCCTGTCACATGACTGTGCATTAAAATGCATAATTCCTTCCAAAAAGACACTTTAATTGAATATGAAGTGGTGGGATTGTGTGACAAACCCATAGCTTTTCAAAAGACACTTATTTGGATTAGCTTTCATAAAACCAGGCAACAAAGGCCACCTAAACATGTAACTCCAGAATGGATACCATAATATTCTATGCCCAGCATCAATAGAAGCCATTGTAATGTTTCCACTTGCAGGCATTTTATCGAATCCTTTCAATATTTATGCCATGACTAAATGGTTGACTTACTCAAGGTGCAGAAAGGTTGCGCAGACAACTTATGGGGTCAGATACCACAGGCTATAGTCACTCTAAAATTACAATTTTGTTACACTTTATCCATTCCACTCTTGTACTTTAGTGCTTGACTTTACTTTTCTTTCAAATACCACAGGAAAATCAGGATTACAAGTTCAGTCAGAAGAGTGGTATTTTGCAAACTTCAGGAGAAATTATGCACTTGATAACATTACAATTTGTAAAATTAATTGATGAAAAATACACCTACATGTAGGCAAAATTAGCCTATTGTCAAGATTTCATGAAGTGATTATACATCTTTATTCCACAATCCCTGTCTTGATATTTAGGCTAACTCTCAGTAAGCTTATAAAGGAACGGTAATACTAATACCATAAATTTGTTACTTTATTCTTGCTTGATTCATTGACAAATCAAATCTGTCATCAGCCTCAACCTTGTCCATCAAATAAAATCAGGCTCTTCACTGCTAATGACTTTGGTAGAAAAATATTGAATTTCAATACCATGGATAAAGTGTGGTAACACCTCCTTGTTGTTCCATCTTTCACACATCAGCTGAAGTGAATAATAGAGTCAATGTAAAATATAAATTTCTCACATGGTTTCGATTGGTTTAACTAACTTCACTTCACCTCGGAATGGCCTTGTATGTACAAGAAACAGTTTGCTTTTGCTTTGTCAATAAAGCAAAAACTATTTGTACTCTACGAATATTTCAAATGAAAGCTATAAAGCTACATGTAGGTATTTATAGCCTTATTTTTTTAATGAAATTCAAATGAATTGTGAGTTAAACTGTAAACATGTTCACATATAGTAAAAAGAAAACACGTTCACAGTTCTAGCACTGATTTTGGGCCTCAGAATTATCATTATTAATTTTAAATTAACAAAATCTAACTTCAGAAATGGACATTCTTTAAGAATAACGTTTTTGTAGGAAGTCAAATGGGAACAGCCCATTACTACTCTAATAAGGTTAGAGTATATAAAGTGTTAGGATTAGAGTTATGGTTAGGTAATAGGTTTGCATTAGGGTTATGGTTAAGGTTATTATTAGGGCTTAGGTTATCGGTTAGGATTAAGGTGAAGCTTAGGGTTAGGGTACGGGTTAGGGTTTATAACTAAGTTATTGGGTTTCGGACTGATGACGTTTTGGTCTATCGACCTGTATAAACCAGTCCAACACATAACTTGGTACATGATGCAGATCTTACAGGCCACATCATAATACTCCAATACATAATTTGCTGTCTGTGAACCTAGGGGGTTATTTATTAGGCCTTCTAATGAAACCAAACTAGATTTCTGACACAGAATCTCAATCTCTCATCAACCGGATCTTCCAGAAAAAAATAACCGCAGAGGGCAAGCCAACTATGTGATCTCTCCACAATGTACGGCTTCCTGTCACCATGGTAACCAATACCACATTAATGTTAATGTTGTTATGGTAATTTACACCATGAACTTGATCCTCATAGTAATTGACAGGACTGATGTCAAACTGTCTTTGTTTCCTAAGCTCACAAAGTCAACAAACAATTCCACAAGGGGCCTCAAATTTTGGCAGCACCTGGGATTTTCACTAACATTGTGAACCTATTTTAATAACCCCCTTTTACGCTCATTTAATCTACGTGGATGTAATGACTCTATTATTTTAATGTTTTGCCAATTTCAGATCTCTCACAAAATAATTCTCAGACCACCATCGCTATAAAGTATGAAGTTCAATAGATCACAATAAACAATTAATTATGTAAAGGGAAAGAAACAATGCTTTGGCCTCAAAATGGCCATTATTTTGCACTGTTATTACCCAAATATGCAAGACAAAACCTATTCCTTGCATGTCTACACTCTACATGGATGTACATTGTGGGGTAAGGGTATATTGATATGAGTAATGAATATACAATAAAAAAAACTCGGGAGAAATATGGAGAACAATGAATATAAATTACCAAAACCTGGGAAATTTGGAGAATGATGATACAAGACGTTAAAAAAATCTAGGAAATTTGGAGAAACGTTACCCTTTGTAGTGACAAATATCTGCATTTTTTTTTATGATGACTTGCAATTTTACGTAAAAATCCTTATGATCACATTTTAGGAGATGCATTCACCATCTTTAGCTTGACCAGGCAGGTCATGGCAATGTAATAATAGTAGATGGCTGCTGTCTTACCATGCTTACCATACAACTGGTCAGTGATTAGTCGTCAAAACATGGGGTTCCAACGAACAGGAGGTATCATAGTTCACAATCATTTCACTAGTCATCGAGGCTTGGTCATTACTTCCTTAGTAGCAAAGTTTACACTTGGTTCAACCCTCCTTGCCTGCTCCACATTTGGCCCACTCTCCTAATTCCTACTAATTTTGTAATCCTTCCAAATTTTCTAAAAGCCAAACAAGTTGCAGAGCAGTGGCGTAGCCAGTGGGGGGGGGCTCATCATAGCCGTCGGTTCATGTAAGGCTGTTGGTAGACGGAAGGCGTTTTCCAGAAGCCTGAAAAGTTTGCCTTTTGACAATGCTAATGTATTTTTTTCCCAAGCATTTTTGGTGAACATCAGAATCAGATCATTTCCTCCAAGCGGCAGCCTTTCAACACACATCTTGTCTACAGAAATTATGATTTTCCAACAGCAGCAGGACGGATTCAGGGCAGATTTGGAAGAAGTTTCGAAAATGACTGTGAATATATAACCTGCTATGGGACATACGGTTTAACACCCCTCCGAAGGATGGAGTACTGTCATGAATCACTTGCCAATTCTAAATGAATCATGGAGAGAATGGAAGTCTGATTGATTAAATCTACAGATGCTGTAGTCAATATCACAGCAAGCTACCACAGCCAGGAATTGAACCAGGTACCTCATGAACAAAGGTGAATACCCTAAATCGTTAGACCATGGATGCTCTTCCTTTGATTGTACACCACTGACTGTCTTAGTTTTATATGAGAGCAAGAGTCAGTGCATTTGCGAGAGTTATATACAGCTCAGGACTCACTAAATTTGTACACTCTATGGTCATTAGTGCAAACAGTTCTTCTAAGGCTCTTCTTGAGTTGACCAGAAGAGCATGATTATACAGCAATTAACCTCATTTCAAAAGACAAACCCTGAACATGGAACAACACGGTCATCAGATACATTTTTGATTGCCGAAGTTGCCAGTCGATCGCAGCAAAACAAGGAAAAATAAAGCCAAGATAACCATAACTCTTAGTTTTTTGGGGGGAAGTCATTGTAATTCCGGCCATCGCAATTGCAGATGCCAGATCGGTGACTTGACATTTTGTTCACTGTTCAATGCAATTATAAATTCTTGCCCAGGATCTATTTACATGTATGCAAAGCTGCAATAGTGCATTACTGACATACTTCATACTTGAAAACAACAACAAACAAACAACATTTCAATAGTTGGCAAGTTAAGATGGCATAGATTACAATAATAACTAGAGCAACTGTGCCCTTTGCAAGGGCACGAGGTAAGTTAGGCGGATGACAGTGATGATCTGATCAAATTCAGCTGCTCAATTGGGGCATTTTGAAAACTTGACCTTTGACCCCTTTATGACCTCTTAATGACCTTAAATGAAATTTAAAATATTTTTAAAATGTTAAGAATGTCATAAGGATCATTGCATTTAAATTTCAGCTCTATTGCAGCATTTTGAAAAACTTGACCTTTGACCCCTTTATGACCCCTTAATGACGTTAAATGAATTTTAAAATATTTTAAACATGTTTAGAATGTCATAAGGATCATTGCATTTAAATTTGAGCTCAATCAGAGCATTTTTGGTTAAAATGACCTTTTTTGACCCCTGTGACCCCTTGGATGACCTCTGACGTTAAACAACCAATAACTTTTGTAGCCAGCTACCCAATACTGCTTGTGACTGAGTTTGGTCGAAATCCGATCAAGGATGTGGAAGTAGTAGCAAATTGTGAGAAAGAAGAAAGAAGAAAGAAAGAGGAAATGGCAAGAAAAAGAAATAAGTTAGGCTGCCCGCCTAACTTAACAAAAGACACACACAATTGACATCAAAAGCTCAACAGCTTGTGCCTGTACCTGGCTTTGATCATACAATTTTGTTTCATCCAACTTCATGTAAAACAATATTTTTGTGGCAACGCTTATTTTGTAAAATTTAACCACACTCATTTAGTACAATTTCATCGTAAATATGTGGTTCCAAAACAGTGGTGTAGTCAGCACTTTTTCAGAAGGGGGGCAAGGAGACGCAAGGCAATTTTCAGGGGGGAAGGCCTGAAATCTTAAATATCAGGGCGACCAGCATCCCACAGGAGGGGGAAAAAGGGGGGGCAAGACTTCTCACAGGGGTGGGAGCTGCCCCGGTCCCGCAACCCCCTGCACTCCGTGCATCCGCTGGTATTCATGCTCGTCGAAAATTTCGCGAAATAGGGGTGTTTTCAGATGAAGAAATGCGATTCATGAAACACACAAAAAGGGTGTTTTTTCAAACCATGTGTTCGCGAAATTGAAAAAAAAAGGTATTTTCATGGAGCAGCCTACGTGTTTCTGTCAGAAAAGGGTATGTTAGAAATATCGTTCGCGTTTTAGCGAAAATAGGGGTATTGACGAAGGGCAAATAATTCGCGAAATCGCTAAAAAAAGGGGTGTTTTTCCCCTAAAAACTTCGCAAAATGACATGCAAAAGGGGGTGTTTTTAAAGTTCACCGACAAGCATGAATACCTGCGGATGCACGGAGTGCGGGGACCGGGGAGCTGCCCCCTTTGGCTATGCCACTGTTCCAAAGGCATGATCAGAACCTGCAAATTAATGCAGGGCAAGAAAGTACTGGTTAAAATATCGGAGATAGGATCGGGGAATAGGCTTTGAGGGTACCACTCCCCTAAAAAAAATTTTTTTTGCTCTTTTTATGATGAAATATCATCAATCATCCACTTCCGGAAATGTAAAATGTTTTTTTTTGTGAGTGCCGCATGGCCCCGTCCAGCGCCGTCTAGCGTAGCGTAGCGGCTATCTTTTAGAATACCCTACCATTTTTTACATTCACGGTGTATGTGTATGGGTCGTTCATAAATACCCCCATTGAAAATCTACAGTGGTAGGGTATTCTAAAAGAAATCCAGCGTAGCACAACCCTGACTGCAATGTGTTCACATGTTGCGATGTGAAAATACTTACATGTATGCTGTATTTTCACAAATTTGTGAATGATGTATTTTCATATATTTTGTGAATGAAGTGGAGGCGCAAATATAACAATTGCTCACAAGAAAATAAAACAATATTTTCAAAGACAGGTAAAATGATAGTTTAACCTGAAATAACATAAACAACACAATGATTTCAAAACAAAACTATTTTTAATGAGTCTATAATTTATATGTGACTGTTGTGTCCCTAAAATAGCAATTTTAAGGTCTACTAAGTATCCTATTTTACATACAAGCAAGTTGAAGGCATTTGTTTTTTGTCAATATCAAGTGACCATAAGACCCTTTAATTAATTAAGCACATCCAAGTAAGCTTAATCCCACCACTGAATGATGACTGACAGCTCCTACTTGACCATACATGTACCATTTACAGACACTTCTTGGGTCCAAAGTTCGTTTTGTGAGGGCACCCATTTTTCAGGCAATTTGACATGGGCACCTAGGCAATTACATTTAAGGTACGGTACTAAATAATGTGTCAAAATTACATGGGGGGGGCATGGGGCACCCACTTGCCTTATTTAGTCCATCCTTAGGTCCTTATAGAGGTTGCATTTTCCAAGCAAATGCCCCAAATTACACACTGTTCAGTCAGGGGCAAAACCAGTGTATGGTATTAGTAAAGGGAGACTGCTCCTGCAGAAATACATTTCTAGGCCAAATCATGGAAAGAAGAAAAATGTCTCTTTAAAAACATTTTGGATGTTTCCATTTAATGCAGCTGTCAGTTGCAGTCCCTGCCCCCAGGACCCGGTGATAGCGGGGACTTAGGCGGGGATGTAATTTTGGAAACTGTTACAAACGTAAACAGTCCCGGCTAAGTCCCGGCGGGGCAATATTTTCTTGTACATGTACATCCCTGGGCAGGTCCCTGCCCCTAACCCCCGGGCAACCGCCGAAAAGATCACAAAACGTGCAGGAATTCCGAGACTCAAATCATAATATTAAAGAACCTGGATTCCCCTGGTAAATGGATAGAACAGATCAGTGTTTCCCTCACTTACGACCCTGCACAGTTATGATGACTCTTTTATATCCCAGGCCCTTTTTAGATGCATTACATCCCTGTAAATGGCTGTATAAGTCCCGGCTATGTCCCGGCAGTGCGGGGACCCAATGGGCTGTTACATCCCAGGCTAAGTCCCGGCTAGGTCCCCGCTATTGACCAGGACCCGGGGGGCAGGGACTGAGCTGCAATTGACAGGCGCATAAACAACAATGAACAATTTCAGTTCACTGTACTATAGTCATGATAGTGGATATTTCAATTGAATAAACACAGCCTGACATAGCGTGACGAATGACGATTTTTTGCATACACTCTGTGATGTACGCCAGCGTATGTGACTGTGCGTGTGTAACACGGAAGTGAATCCAACCATGCCAACGCACTCGTGATTGGTAGTATTGTATCCAAGGTTGTGCAATCGTGTTGTAGTTTGAAATACGCGAAATACGATTGCGGTTGGATCGAATACAGCTGTTGTCATTCATTTGAAATTCTTAGTACCCCGGTACAGTGGAAATTTGTACACTAATTTTCACATCTTGGGTTCCAAGCAGCTACCGAGAAAAATGTGCAAAATGGCGGGCCATACCCTTTGTGTATAAGTTTATATCAAGGACATCACAAAAGCAAGTGTAATAATTCAAAATTTAGTTGTGTGAACATCTCCTCTTAAAATTCATGTTGGTCATGAAGTTTTCTGGTGTAAGCTGACCTGTGCTGTTCTTCTTTGAGGAATGACAGTGGGAGAGGTTGGGGCTTCCTCACAACAAAGATTTCTGTTTACACATTAATATCACAAAAGTGCATCTTCAATATACAGTATTGTTTTTAAATCAGGGTCATCCTGGTCTTTCCCTGAAAGGGGTGGGGCTGTCAGCTGACATACACATAATAACATATGGCAGAGATGAGCACAACTGCTGGCTTTCCTGCACTGGATCTAGACATCATTTTGTCCCATCATTGAAACCCTTGGCTTTTAGTCAAATTGTCAACAAATGTGACCTGGATCTACCCCTCTCCTCTGATCGCAAAATATAAAAATAGTGACCACTGCCAGCCTTGGCCACAGCTCAGAGAGGGTAGGTCATGGTTTTCACATTTTGTTTTTAACTTTTGTAACTTTATTGAGGACTAATATCAAGGCTCAGAATCCGAGCTAAAAAAATAATGCAGAATCTCCCACTTCCAAAGCAATTCAAATGCATTACTCATGTACATCATTCTTGCATGCACAGTTCAGTATCTCATCAGCTATGAATGTATTAGCTATACTGCCTTGTGTCTTCTTCCTATCAGAACATGATTTCCTAGGTGGAAAAGGTCGCCAAGAGTTTGTATTGACGGTACATGCACTGAACCATCAATAATGCTGTCACATATCATGTCAGTAGACTTGGTTGAGTTGGATGATCTTCCTGTCTTACCGGAAACCTGTCACACTCATACTATACTAGTATAGAAAGCCAGCAGTAGGCAACCATATGGAAAACAATCAGTTTGCACATCATTGGCCTACATTATACTAAATACACCATTGCATGAATGTTTCCCACAAAGCCTCAAAATACTGTTGTTGTTTTTTTTATTTCGGGGCAACTTTTGATTTAAAAAAATCACCCCTGTAATTTAACTTTCAGGATTTTGGGGCTAAATACCCATATTCCCAAATTTATTTTGAGCAACAAACCTCAAAATAAAAAATACTTTTAGTCGTTACTTTCTCTTAAAATCACCCGTTTTCATGAGTAAATTGCCCTTAGCCCCCATCTATTTTGAGCCCATTTTTTCACACATCACTGCTTCTGGAAGAATGATAATGAGAAAACATCACAGATGCATAAATACAAATGTACATGTACCAGCAATTCTATTACCCCAAGGGTACATTATGCAATTGTGTTGTTCGAAAATGGTTTTTCAGTAACTGCAAACTACTAGTATAGTCAGGGTTGTAGCTAGACCAAGTTGAGTGCCGGCTAATTTTACTATCAAATTAGAGTGCTGGCTCGGGGCACAATCTTTTTAGCGAACATGAGGGATCAGGGAATAGGAAAGGGGTATACCCAAAAAAAAAATGTTTGGTTTTTTACTCTTTTCATGATGAATAAATCATTTGTGGGGAAAAATTAAAAAAAAAAAAAAAATTCTTTTTTTTATTGCCTGTTAGCCCCGACCGGCGCGGCTACAACCCTGAGTAAGTATAGCAATAAGACAGTCTAGTAATATAATAGCTAAGGCATTGCAAATATTGAATGTTTTTTCCAACATTGATTTGTCAATATTTTAAATACCGTATTGGTCCGAGTATAGTCCCACCCGTTTTTATGTGAAAATTTTTCACAATTGGGGGTGGGATTATACTCAATTTCAAAAAAAAAAAAAAAAAAAAATGCATTCAAATTCAATGCATTTTGAAATCATTAATAGAGTATGACATGAATACAAATTATCAATTTTCATATTAAAAATACAAAATATCTTGAATTTTTTTTTTTTTTTTTTTTTTTTTAGGTCAACCATGAATGATCCTAGCATCTAGGTCTAGGTCCAGGGACACTCCAAAACCGAAAAAAACTAAAAAAATTTTTTTTTTTTTTTTTTTTTTTTACAATTTCTGAAATTTTTCAAAAATGGGGGTGGGATTATACTCAACGTGGGACTATACTCGGACGAATACGGTATATATTAACAATGACAACATTGAAATAATCAAATTGTATATTCTTGACATATAAAATTAAATCATACTTTTCTGATACTTTGTATTTTCTTGGTAATACCGTTAAAGGGGACAAGATTACAACCAAATCAAGGAAATCATAGCATGTCATTGCTAAAAGTAACCGACAGTACATTTTAAAGCTTTGAAGTACAAATTTCAGTTATGATTATATCTCAAAAAGTAATTTTGCTGACTTGATGCTCATTATGTTAGAGGGGTTCTCATATTTTCAATGTACATGTAGGCCTACAAGTCACTGTTTTCAATGAAAATTATTAATTTTTAAAAAACTTCAACACTACTTGTTTATTTTGCTTAAGTTACTGAGAGCGCTTTCAAAGTTTCAATGAACTTCCTCGTCATCAGCCGATGATGTTAGCTCTGATGTTTTCTTGGAAACGGTTTAGAGACCAACCTGATCAATGTTTTTAATTTCAACGCCAATGTTCAATGTTTTTTGAACATCGCTTCAGCTTACTAATAATAGCAGCATGAAGTGTTCATGTGCCGATGTGCATCAATATAAATCAAATGATTTTTTTTAATCACTGATTTTTTTACCATTTTTTAAATGTGACTAATCTGACTATGTGGGCATGTATTTGAAAGACTAGGTCAGTTTCGATCCAAATGTCGCCAAATTCATACGGGAGATCAAGGAATATACTGAGATGGCAAGGAACTTTATTTGGTTGAAAACGGCCAAGAATTGGACTCAAAATCAGTGAACATCTATGCTGAGGTGGTGAGCAGAGAGGTAGTGGACTGGTGGTGGGCACCTCGACCTTTAGCCTTGATGTGGGTGGTGCATATTGGTGGTGTGTAGCCACTCTTTTTGGGAGATTGTTCAAGTTTCTTTTTATTTTGTAAATTTTTTATTGAATAACTTCTTCTCAAAGATGTTGCAGAAGTTGAAATTTTGTGTACAGCCTTGCAAATGTTTTAGACACATTTAAGAAGAGTTTTGGGATCACAGGAGCCCTCAGAGGGTCTACCTTCGAAAACAACAAAATAAAATAAAAAAGTGCCTCCTCATTTTCAGATATAATTTACAATGCGGAGTACACAAAATAAGGCATTAAATATGGGTATTTAGAGCTGTTCGTAAGAACTTTTTCAGAACACCAGGATGCTAAACATGTTTTTATTTTTACTTGGCCTTATTATGCCACAGCTTATGCCTTCCATTTTGAATAAAAATTGCCCAAGTTTAAAAACAAAATCCTGATTGTTGCCTCCATGAAATTCACTTTGACTGAAATATCACCCCACCCCCCATAAACAAGAATTCTGGTGACACCCATTTGGGTAACACCACTTACAAGTTACAGACATAAATTTCTAAAATTTCTATAGTCTATGCATCACTGGATGTAAAATGCCATGATGGATATGTGATGTCTAGGCCTAGATATGTTGTTTTATAACTCCTCTCACGATCAGATGGGTATGGATTGTTTGGACTATGATTGGACACTCCACAGGTGGAGAACCCATACAGCACAGTGCATGCAATGAAGTACTTCCTCAAAGAACTTCATTGTGTACAAAAGTAGGCCTTTGACCTTGTCAGGTCCAGGGACCACACACAGGTAACAAGGTCAATGGCAATATGTTACAGGTCCTTGATGAATTCAGTGATCAAGATCGAATGTGCAAAAGGGAGGGGGTGCCAATGTCCACATCAGGGCTCAAAGAATTGATATTTTATGGCGCTACATGTATTCTTAAAATTATAAGGCCAAGTAAAATAAAAAACATGTTTCACTTCCGGATTTTTGAAAAAAAGGAGGAAGAGGGGGCTTTTTATTTTTTATCGGAAAATCGGTGTAAATACGGTAAAATACCCATAATTAGAGCTGTTTTAGCGTGTACAATAATGCCTGGAAAAAGGAGGAGGCCTCTTTTTATTTGTTGTTCTGAGAGGTAGGACCCCTCTAACTATCACAAAACCTTATAAAAGTAGGGAGGTCACACTTTAGCCTAATTTGTGTCGTCACAGCACAGAAATTTGACTCGGAGCCCAATAGTGCTGATTTTGAATTGATCAGAATTACTGATTTTATTCATTCTAAATGACTCTTCTTTCCTATTTTAACTCACCAATGTACAAACATGTTAAATCTTGTTTTTTACAGTCATGGAAAGTTTTGAAATGTATTTTTCTGCAATGGCTTTTGACACATTTTTGCTTCTGTTGTGTTTTGTTTGGTGAAATGTCATATCCATGAAAAAATTCTAGTTTAGTTGTTGGGAAATCAAGTTACCCTACAGTGAGGAACATATGCAATGAATTTCTTGCATGCTTTTTCCTAATATTGAATACAATTGCTTTCCTGGGATATAACTTTCTTATTTCTACAATAAATGGCTCAAAAGTTATAACAAATTGAAAATGGTACCTTTTTTGGTCGATTTCCCTATAAAAACGTGTGTGTTTTCTATGGGGAAAATCCTACCAAAATTGAAATTTTCATTTTGGTCAGTTGGAAAATCAAGTTACCCTACAATGAGGAAAGTATGCAATCAATTTCTTAGGTGGTATTTCTAGATATTGAATAAAAATGCTTTCTTTGGATAAACTTTCTTTTTCTATGATAAACCGTTCGAAGTTATAACAAATTGAATATTGTGGTTTTTATCAATTTGCCTGTAAAAACGTGTGTGTTTTCTATGGGGAATATCTCTATGGCATGCTACTTTTCGACGGTCCTCGATTTTTGCCATTTTGCCCATTTTCCAGGTCTTTTATTTCAGAAACTGCATAATATATCATGTCTGTTATTATTTTAATTCTTTAATATTAATGGATACAGTATTTACTGAATTTGGATCTTTGAAACTCATATTTAAGTTTTTATTCTATATCAAAGTTGCCACTTCGTTAAATTTGGGTGTTTTTCACCGATTTGGGCTGAAAATCGGCATTTTGGGAACCTTAAAACTGTAATAACTTAAAAACGCTTTGACCGATTTTCACCATTTAAATTGCTATAAGTTTAGTTTTGTAAGCACTTTCATAAACGCTTTAAACCAAGGAGATAAAGCATTGATTACAAAATAGTGTGACCCCCTAATAAAAGTGTTTCTTGTATATTATCAAGGCTATAGAAAGCATCTCTACATCCTAGACATGTTTTTTGAAAAGTTATAACAGAATTTCAAAAAATAAAAATAAAATTGAAGAAACCTCAAAAAAGGAAGCGGGAGGGGACGTGAAACATGTTTATTTTTTTATTTGGCCTAATGTACAAAGTAATAGCAGCATATTGACCAATGGACCAATCAGCACACGAGTTATTGACCTTTCACATTTAACCACTCCCATTTTGCAACACTTCCAGGTCACCGGTCAACCAGTCAATGAATGAAAATTCTCAGCGAGACGTGATAAGGCTGTTAAGGCATGTCGACGACGGCACTAGCACTTAGGGGGCTAGCATTTTCTTCAGAAGGGGGGGTCCAAAAAATACGGGAGGGGGGGGTCATAGAATTTTCAGACCAAATATAGGGGGGGTTATAATTTTTAACACCCAAAATAGGGGGGTTATAGAATTATTAAGGGCTGGTAACTCAAATTTTTTGCACGCTGCGCGCATTCTTTAACTTCACAATCGAAATGTGTGATACAATCTATGCAAAATTTCTACGCACTCCGCACGTCTTCTTTACAGTTACGATAAAAGTTTTAACGCGCTCCACGCACTTTCTTCACTCTTCAAGTTTTGCCACACTCTGTGCCTTAGTTCCGGCAATGAATAATTTGTCTTGTATAGATTGGGGGGTCATAAAAAAATTGATTCCGGTCACCGACATATTTAGGACCCCCCCCCTTCCGAAGAAAATGCCAGCCCCCTTAAATTGTATTTTTTTTGTATTTTCAGAATTTTTTTTTAATTTCCAAAATTATGTGAAAGGGTTCTATTATAATTATCCATAAAAATGCCATTTTGATGAGATGAGGCTAAATAAAGTACCGTATTAATTCCAATAAGCGCCCAGGGCGCTTAACAAAGTCATTTTGGGTGGGCGCTTATTTTTTACTTTTTTTACCTATTTTTTTCGTAGGGCGTTTATTAGAGACAAATTTACGTATGTTATAAAGGGCCCTGAGACATTCTAATAGCTTTTCTGATGCAGAAAATGTATTACAAGTTTACGCAGGACTTGTAGTCCTGCAGCAATTTCACTGTATCGACATCTATCTGTCACTTCAACATAAATGGCACCCTTTAGCAAATTGAAAATACCCAGGATGGGCGCTTATTGGGGCATGGGCGCTTATTGGAACGAATACGGTAATTGAAACTTTACTAAACATGCTAATTACAGGTCCGATTTTGGGGTTCCCTTTTGGGGGTTGGGGGCCTGGGGCAAGGGTGCAAGGCTCCCGCTGGATGCGAATTCTTGTGTCCAGATGCATTTTTGTATTGCTGGACGCAATGTTCAACAAATTTCATCAACCCGTTGCGGACTGGACGCAAGTTGATTCAGCCCAAAAATGAGTGATTATAAGCTTACCAAATTGGTGTTTGCGATGATTCTATTTCGTAACTTCATCATCATAAAAATCATGAAAATATCTAAACTTCCATCGTGCATAAATTAATATTTTAGCAGCATATTGACCAATGGACCAATCAGCACACGAGTTATTAACCTGTCTTTCACATTTAACCACTCCCATTTTGCAACACTTCCGGGTCACCGGTCAACAGTCAATGAATGAAAATTCTTACGGCAGCGAGACGTGATAAGCTTTTGCTCAAACATGAGAGCAAAAATACAAGTTTCTAAACTATCGTACATTGTCAGCAAGTTTGCATTCACATAATTTGTTATTGACAATAATATTTACATAAATCTTTAAAATCTCATCAGGAATCTGAGGGCATAGTGGCTCAGTGGTTACGGCCTTGGACTCATAATCTGAGAGCTTGCTCGACGTGCGTGGGTTCGATTCAAGGCTCCCGCTAGCCTTCAAAAACTCTCGTCCGATCGGACGCACAACTGTAAAACCTGGTCGGGAAATGTGCGTCCCACAAAATTTTTGTGCGTCCCGTACATGTATGTTTTAAATGTGTTGGGCAACAGGGAATACAATTTTACAAAGCCCCCGATTCCTGGTATTGCATCGCATTACATCGCAGTTTGATGCAAATATTTGACTATTTCCTTTCAGATTCCTGATGAGATTTTAAAGATTTGTGTAAATGTTATTGTCAATAACAAATTACGTGAATGCAAACTTGCTGACAATGTGGCCACGCGTTTTGAACTCGCCACCCAAAAATGGTGGTTTTGTTACACTTTTCCAAATCGAGACTCGTTCAAATTGTTATATCTCTGCTTAAACAAAAGGTATTGTAGTGTGTTTGGTGTCATTGTGTAGCTATATGAGTGCCCTAACAGACCTCCAAAGGAGAATTATTTATCAGCTAAGATAGTGGAGTTACACTTGTTTGAGTTCAGAATGGCCGAGGTGGTTGTACGAGGCGGTGGCGGTTGAGGCGGTGGCGGTATGTGCAAAGTCTATGGGAAATAAAGATTTTGTGTGTGCGCGTTGAATCAACTGATCATATCTTTGCATCCATATGGGCTACAGACATGGTTAAGAGCTCTTTTGAAAGATTATTAATTCTGCTAATTGTTTTTAATCATTTTGAACTCTTTATGATTGGCTTAGTCTATAAAATACAAACTTTTACGTACAAAACTACCCGTTTTCATATTAAACACTGTAATAAGCAATGCGGATGTCTTCAAAATACAAAAGTTGCTGTAAATTTTAATTACTTATCCTATCATAGTCAAAGTATACATTTTCTGAGAGGAAATTTGATGAGGAATCTAAATATGGACTTACTTTTTCTGTATGGGTTAGGGGTAAAATGTTTTAGTTCAAAATATGTTGAATTGTAAACAAAATTTGAACATATTTTGGGACACCCTGTATTCCGAGATTACCAAACAGCTGTGATTTTTTTTCTTCCAAAGTCAGTAGGCTCCCCCTAACCTCTAACCAAATCAATGTTGTTTACTTTCAGTTTATAACTGCAAGTTAGTAATAAGCAATGCATTAAGTGACCCTTTTTTTATTTGGAATTTTTTATTCCACCCTGTATAATGTCAAGGTCACCCTGTACAATGAGTTGAAATGTGTATATTTAAATTGCTTATGCCTTCAGCTTTCCAAAAATGTATACTTTTGCTAGTTTTAGGGTTGATAGTTGTGGAGATATTCTAATTTGAAACTTGATTGGTGTAAAAATTCATAATATTTGTGATGTAACGCTAAGGGTGGCGAGTTCAAAACACATGGCCATGTACGATAGTTTAGAAAGTTGTATTTTCAAAAGCTTATCACGTCTCACTGCCGTAAGAATTTTTCATTCATTGACTGGTGACCTCGACCCGGAAGTGTTGCAAAATGGGAGTGGTTAAATGTGAAAGGTCAATAATTCGTTTACTGATTGGTCCATTGGTTATGAATATTAATTAAGCTTTATTAGGAGAATTAGGAGTGATCAGTCAACGTAATTTTCACGATTTTTATGATGATGAAGTTGGTAAGCTTATAATCACTAATTTTTGGGCTGAATCAACTTGCGTCCGACTGGACGCAACGGGTTAATGAAATTTGTTGAACATTGCGTCCAGCAATGCAAAAATGCGTCTGGACGCAAGAATTCGCGTCCAGCGGGAGCCTTGGTTCGATTCCCCGTCCCACCACCGTGTTGCGCCCTTGGGCAAGGTGCTTTGCCTCGCTTGCCTCACCCCACCCGGGTTTTACAGTTGTGCGTCCGATTGGACGCAGAGTTTTTGAAGGCTAGCGGGAGCCTTGCAAGGGTGTTAGGCTAGTTGGGCTTGGGTGGGTTTGTATACATGAAGTAAGGTTTGGGAAGGGGTTAGAGTTTGTATAAGGGTAGGAAAAACATAAAACTTTTTAAAAAAATGAATAAATAAGCAACTTTAACCTTAGCTCCGGTGGTCTAAAAGTCAGGATCGCCGTAGAAACAGTGACAAGCGATAAACTTAATTGTTGGTCTCCCATCCTGCATCTAGCCACGACTGACTTAATGTTCATTAATACCCATCACGATGCAATGCAATATACCCCGTAACCACCCGGGTATAAGCCCACCTTCAGCTATAAGCCCATCCCCTATTTTTCAAAACATTCTGGGAACAAGGGTGCACTCAGGTACAAATGTATAAGCCCAGTACTAAATTTTGGCCAAGTTCTTAATCTTAAATCAAATCAATGCTTTGCTCTCATATTTAAGAACAAATATTAAAAAATATCAGTTGATAATTAACATTCCACACTTATAATTCTAAGAAATTGACATAGATGATAGAAATTACTGGTACATTGGGCATATACAAATGGGGGATGATTGTTCTTATTTTTAAATTCAAGCACTAGCCCTTCCCCGGTTATAAGCCCATCCCCATTTCTGAAGTGAAATCTGCCATCTGGGGGGGTTATACCTGAGTGGTTACGGTAATAGTGGAACCATGCACAATTAGGCGGTATTAAGATCTGGTCACCATCACGCTTGTTTTCTTTGATTAAAATGGTCATTGATCATTCTTGAAGTTCTTTATTATGATTGTATGCTAGGGTGATTCAGAAATACAAAAGTTTTTATTTTTTGATGGGCCAACATCTAATTTTGTTCATTTTGGTGTAAAAATGCATCATGCAAAATTTCATAAAATTTAGATTCACTTTGGAGGGTGCGCCCGGGCTTTGAAATTTTGTATGCAAAGTCAATAGGGTTTTGGTGCAAATTTTTTCTCCAACAGTTTTTTCACACAAAGACTTAACTTATGTGGATGAATTTCTCAGGTGTGTTAGATACACATGTTTCCTATGTAAACCCATCGGAAATTTAAATCAATAAGTTCAAGTTTGTCTATAATAATGAAAAAAGTACATTCACTGAAGAGGGAGTGAATCCTCTCAGTAGCACTGCTGATAGTTAAACTTTTTGTATAATTAATGCAAAGGCAGATGAATAAACTCATGAATATTAACAAAGGCATATCCACTATCTATTACAGGTTGTTACATAATTATCTAGTAGTATGAAAGAAGAAACCCTCCCAGCACCAGATATCAAGTTGATATTGCAGGCTCCCATAATGCTTTCCTGCATAATGCTACAGGATTTATAATACCAGTGTCTTTCTGGCCATTATGACAGTTATGAATAGAGCCATTTGACCATTCAACTCAATAGATACAATGCACCATGGGAAGAGGAGAGATGGGCATTTTGTATTCTCTATAATTCCATGTGGATGATGTGGTCACTGAAGCTGAAAACACAATAGAGAATATTTATACCATTCATTCATTCTATTATAGGCTATCCTAATTATAATATTTTTCTGTGGTCAGAGGACTGGCCAAATGTTTTGGCTGTTCTGTCTACTGCTTTCCCACCACTGAAGCAATTGAGATAAATCTTGAATTTTCTCCTCTTGTCAATATTTTCATTTAATTTTTCTTACATATTTGTTTCATGAATACCTAAGACTACATGCTAACAGTTTTATAGCATAGTTGGATAACTTGATTATTACTTTCTGGTGCTTGAGCGAAAATTACCAATAATCCTCATAGACTTCACACAAAAACTTCAAAGCCGGGCGCACCATCTAAAAATTATTTGAATTTCTTGAAATTTTGCATGATGTATTTTACACCAAAATGAACAATATTAGGGGTTGGCCCGTTAAAAAATCAAAACTTTTGTATTTTTGAATCACCCTATTGTATGCTCTTATAAATTACTCCGATACCCTAATCTGCACAGTGATTCCCCTATTTAAACTTTGATTTTTAGATTTGAATAAAAATTCATATTAATTCCCATTAATTTCTGTTAATTCCCAAAATTTCTGGTAGAAACTTCCTACTCCGAAAATTTCCGGGAATTTTACAACCCTAGATGTGGAGTCTGAATCGGACTTTAGTTGTCAGTTTTGGAGGGAAAAGAGTCAGGGAATCAACTTGTACAATTGTACATCCTTGTGAAATCGATCCTCTGGGTTTTTTGGGAGCAAGTCTATATAAGGCCAAGGAAAGTCGATTTTGAGTTTCCCGTCACCCGCCCTCACTTCATTTTCTGACCCTCACTTGAATTCATTATTGTGATTTTCCAAAAAATACCGATAAAAACTGGTTTTATTAGCAAAAAAAATGATGAATATCCATTTATTTTTTGTGGAAAAATCAAAATCAAAACATACATTTATTTTGCTGTCAACTTTGCAGACTCTTTTTAATATACTTTTGAATCTCATTAGGGCTAAACATCCATCTTCACTTGTTTTCAGAAATTATGTGACGGGAAACTCAAAATTGACTGCTAGTGGCCTAAAATGTACCTTCTTAAAGGAACCTTGGAATATTAATATCCATTCAATAAGTTAAGTATCAATCATTCACATCCATTTATGTCAATAGCTGAAACTACACAGATAAGTGAATCTGGTTCCTTCACTCAGAATATTAAATCCCACACCCCAGATGCCTCACCTGCAACAGGACACCCCTGTAGATATTAACAAATCTATCATGGTAGGGTTCAGGTCATTTTTGTTTGTTTGTTTTATTTTTTTGATAGTTCATTCAAATTTTAGAGATAATTACATGAACAAAAAAGTACTAACATAAACAAATTATAATTTTTACAATATTAAGGGGCAAACATAATTTTGGAATTTACTCTGAGCTTTGCTAAAATGATATCCTAATTTAAAGTCCTTATCACAATCCTCCAGATCTGTGATATGCTAGATATAACTAATGAACTAGCTTGAAATGTGGTCAGCATGGCAAAAACCACAGCAAAAATAGAGCTACAAAAAAAAAGCTACAACTGCTACATATATGTATCTCCACTGGCAATGACAACACAGTCTGAGACAAGATGTCAAAGTATCTTGTGCTGATACATTGTAGCATAATATATGGCACTGCAGATGTCGTTTAATTAGCATGAGATTAGTGTTTTTGGAATTCACAAAAATGTTAGGCCTATTCTGTTTTGCTAGATAAATGATGAATTGATGATGTTGAGAAAAAAATCTAAACATTTTGCTTTTAAACTGGAGCCGAGGTCCGAGGAATAAATATTAGGTCCAAGCAAAATGTTTGATCACGACCATTGTGCTTTTAAGTTATATAAATGGTGAGGTACCTGTTGCCCACCTACAACTACAAGCCATACATCAACTTTATTAATGCTATATCATACATGTATGGCAGAAAATAATTTTACAGAAATAATTATTTTGAAATTTTATTTGCATTTCACTTTTTTTTAAAAACTTTTGATCTATAGACTCAACATCAACATACCTATCACTTTTCAATAGTAATTTCTAGTACGGTATTGAAAAGTGATAAGTATGTTTGAGTCTATAGATCAAAAGTTTAGTAGGCCTACCGTACCGGTTCCAACTGGTATATAATTTTTCAAACATTTTACATGTATATAATTTTAACGATATCTTTCATTTTCGCTTTAAAAAAATTAAATACCGGGTAGCTGATCTGCTAGTGCCAAATCACAACTTACTTAGGAATCGGATAGCAGCGTGTGCACAGTATTTTTTATGTGGAATGAGAGCACATCAGACACAGGCTTCCCGTTAGTGTGCGTCATTGCGTCCAGACGCGTATTTTACAAATTTGGACGCAAGTTCACATGGCTAATCAAGTATTTTGCGTCCATGTCACATACATGTGGACGAGACAAAACTTCAAATTTTATCATTAATTGATGATAAAAATAAGAAATTTTATTCTTTTATATTTTAAGATAATAAAAGCCCCAAAATTTTGACCCACCTGCTGAGAATTGAAGTAAATTCTGCAATATTTGTAAATGCAACGTCAGGAAATTGTGCACTTTTTGCATGCTTTCCGAACGATCGCTGTACAGCTGTTTCATGGCCTGGGGAAGTCCCGATTGAGTTGTTTACAAGCAAGCACGTGCCGCTAAATAACGTGCGGTTAATGTTTATTTATCACAACCTGACAATATTCAATTTTTAATATTTTAAGTTTATTTTCTCATAAATAATCTAGGTTTCCTTTATTAGTATTATTGTTACGATGAATAAAAGCAATTTTAAAGACAAAATCAAATGATAACCCTTTTTCAGTATTATTTGTGGCAGCACGTGTTTTTGTTTTTGTAGCATCAACAACACGTTAATTTAAAAATCGAAATGCGGAAGTGAAAGTACGAACGAAAATTGCTAAAGATTGACAGACTTTGCTCATGTTTTTGCACCTGTTTTTGACCACGTTTCGGACCAAAACTGACACAGAAATGAGAAAAATTATCATAGCGAATGGAGATGGAATATCACGGCGAAAATGCACTTTTATTTTTTTAACAATCAACATTTGATGAGGTGTAGACCGGAATGCGTGTGTATCGTCATAATCGTGAATTTCAGATGGACGCACAAAAATTTGTCTGGACGCAAGTTTTGGCAACCTCGTCAGCAAACTTGCGTCATTACGGACGCACATTTTTAAAACCTTAACGGGAACCCTGAATTCAGACATATCAAAATGCATCGTGAATACGAGGAATGTCCTTCTGATATCAAATAATTTGGATTTCTTGAAATTTGCAACAAACAAATTTTATGGCTATATTATTATTAAAAATTGATACCGGTATTTATTTTTTAATTAACAGTCCATTTTAAAATTTTGACCTTTGGGGGCTTTGGATTTCGTATCAATTGATGATACACATTTTTTGCCAATGCCGCTATCTTTAATATGAAAGGTCAAAATTTTCAAATGATTGTCGGCTTTTCCTCCCAGGAATCTCAGTAAATCATGCTGATTGCTGATGACAGTTTACAGCAGGCTTCCCGTTAAGGCTTAAAAAATGTGCGTCCATATGGACGCAAGTTTGCTGACAAGGTTGCAAAAACTTGCGTCCAGACAAATGTTTATGCGTCCATCTGAAATTCATGATCTATCATACCGGGAAACGCTGTGGCATGCCATGATCAGAACGGCCGGCAATCCCTTGTTGCTACACGTACCCCCGCGGTCTACACCTGATCAAACATCGATCGTTCAAATAAAATAAAGATGCATTTTCCATGATATTCCATCTCCAGTCGCTATAATAAATTTTCTCATTTCTGTGTCAGTTTTGGTCCGAAATGTGGTCAGAAACATATACAGTATATGCAAAAACATGCACAAACTCTGCCAATTTTTAACACATTTTCGTAGTTTCGCACATCTTAGATTAACGTGTGGTTGATGCTAATACTTCTAAATCACATGCTGCCACAATAAATAAATAAAAAGTTATCATTTTGATTTTGTCTTTAAAATTGCTTTCATTCATCGTAACAATAATATTAATAAAGGAAAGGTAGATTATTGATGAGAAAATAAACTTAAAACATTAAATTCTGAATATTGTCAGGTTGTAATAAATAATTAAATAAACATTAACCGCACCTCGTCAGTCACACACCAGTAAACAAAGCAAATTTCATCAAGTGGGGGATTTCCCCATCAAACCCACATTACGGAAAGCATGCAAAAAGTGCACGATTTCCTGACGTTGCATTTCAAATATTGCAGAATTTACTTCAATTCTTAGCAGGTTGGTTAAATTTTGGGGCTTTTATTATTTTAGAAATATAAAAGAATGGAAATTTCTTAATTTTATCATCAATTATGATTAAATTTCGAAGTTTTGTCTGCGTCCACATGCATGTGAGATGGACACAAAATATGACCGGCCATCTGAAACTTGGCGTCCAAATTGGTCAAATGCACGTCTGGACGCAATGACGCACACTAACGGGAAGCCTGGTTTACAGTATCAGTATCAACTATCATATTTATCATTCAATTTTTAAAGATTTGTCTTCTCATCTCACTTCACCTTGAGTACAAATTATTAAGAACTGTTATTTTTGACATTCCTCAAAGTAAAATTTATAAATGAAATCTGAAAGTGTAGACATGTGCCTGGTCATGCTGGTTGACTCGACTCCGAGTAGTGAGTGAGTATCACCAGCCAATGCCAGCTGATCGGTGTGGTTTTTTTTTGGGGGGGGAGGGTAGTTTTTAGTGTTGTCGTTCAAATATATTTAGGGCAGGCAGTCACATCCAGCATGTGTTCCTTGTAACCTGAATACAAGATATTGGCAAATTGCCCACATTGTACTAACTTGCTATGAGCCGGTGAATGTCACAATCCTATGTGCATGTACAGTACATTGGGCCTATACTCATCATGTACTGAACAGTCGAATGAGTCAATGACGTTTGATACAGATTCACACCCCTACTTTCAGTTACTTACCTACGTCTACGGTATCATCCAAATCGAATTTTTCGGCGATCTTTGGATAGTCCCTTAAACTCCTTCCACTTAAATTTAACATTCCAGTCATATGGGCATCATCAAGTACTTTTTCAAGGGATCGCAATTGCGTCCCACTTGCTTGTGGGGACAACAACTGCACCGCCATATTGGATCTTTATTATTTTTCTCTTTCGAAATCTGAGGTCATCGACTGCACTGCGCATGTGCAGTTCAATTTTGATGACTGATGACAGGTTGTTCGAGTTTTGTAGGAAGGGGCGTAGGCACTAAACTTTTATCTGTATGACATTTGAAAACAAAATTTTGTTGTCGAAAACCGAAACTTGAAACGGAATGAATTATTTGTTACGTTCGCATAAGCATATTGATTCTGGTATCTAGACATAACTGTCACTAACAATTATTAATTTATGATTTGTTTGTTTGTTTTGTTTGTTTTTTATTTGACAAGATTTGCCCCGGGATTTGCCAGTAGCATTGCTTGTTTTTTATTTGGCAAGATTTGCCAGTGAACAGTGTTCGCATGATTTGCCAGTGAAATAGTTTGAGGCCCATTCAATGATTTGCTCATCGGGAAGATCGTAAAAATTATCGAAATTCAGTTTTTACACCAAGTATCATAGATGTGTAAGGGCTTTTGACGTGCCAAAAACCTTACCCCCCCTTTTTTTTTTTTTGACGTGCCAAAAATATTTGCCCCCCTTTATACATGCAAGATTTTGGCGAACCCGAATTTAAAACCTTAAATTGTCTTATCATATAATGCGAGCGAACCTTATTAGCGTGTAGGCCTAATAAAGAAATGGTGCCCAAAATATCTGTGCCAAAAATCGCTTGACCTCCCCCCTTTCGACCTGCCAAAATCGCTTGACCCCCTTTCGACCTGCCAAAAACTTTGCCCCCCCAAAATAAATAAATAAAATAAAAACAAAACAAAACAAAACAATGATGATTCAGTGCGCAAGCAATTACCTTTATCTTAGGCCTATATAAACCCGTCGTCATTGTTAACTTCAGTATTCAGGATTCGATTCAGTACCCAAAATCCCGTTATAAAACTGCTATAATTGGCAGCGCGCTTAGAAAAAAATAGCCAATAGGCCGAATGCAAAGCTATAAAGAAATGTTAAAATGAAGAAGCTGACCAAAATTTAAAACGGCATTTATCTTAGGCCTGTATAAACCCGCCGTCATTGTTAACTTCAGTAGATAGTCAAAATAATAATCATTAAAAAAATAATTGAACATAAAGAAAAAAAAATAGAGGTAGTAATTATGTTCTTTGTAGGCCCTAAATGCTATCTACAGAAGATGGCAAGCAAAGCAAAAAACATGCAAAATAATAATGTTCCAAAAACTTTGCCTAACACGCGTTCTAGATTATGAGTACGGCAAATCTGAGGATTCAGAGGTAGTAATTATTTACAAAAACAAAACAAAAAACAATGATGATTCAGTACGCAAGAAATTACCTTTTATCTTAAGCCAATGGGCTGGGCACATCTTCAGGATGCATCTACATCGGCTTCCCCACCAAGCCTACATTAATGACTTCAGCAAGAAAAGACCACCAGGTCGTCCACCAACCAGATGGAAGGACCAAATTCAGAGGGACTTGGGAATGATCCCACATGAAGCAAAGACACAAGCAACAGACATAACTGAATGGAGGAGGCTTACTCGGCAGAGCAAAGGGCCACACCGGCCTGTGCATTTAAGTCAAGTAAGTCAAATCTTAAGCCAATATAAACCCGCCGTCATTGTTAACTTCAGTAGATAGTCAAAATAATAATCATTAAAAAATCATTAAACATAAAGAAAAAATAGAGGTAGTAATTATTTTCTTTGTAGGCCCTAAATGCTATCTACAGAAGATAGCAAGCAAAGCAAAAAACATGCAAAATAATAATGTTCCAAAGTCTTTGCCTAACACGCGTTCTAGATGATGATTCAGTACGGCAAATCTGAGGATTCAGTGCACAAATCCCAGGGCAAAACGGATATAATTGGCAGCGCGCTTAGAAAAAAAATAGCCAATAGGCCGAATGCAAAGCTATAAAGAAATGTTAAAATGAAGAAGCTGACCAAAATTTAAAACGGCATTTATAGCATAGATTATCAGGAACAGGAAGGAAAAAATAAGAAACAAAACAAAACAACAAAATAAAAACCACCAAAAAACAATGATGATTTAGTGCGTAAGAAATTACTTTTTATCTTGGGCCAATATAAACCCGCCGTCATTGTTAACTTCAGTAGATAGTCAAAATAATAATCATTAAAAATCATTAAACATAAAGAAAAAAATAGAGGTAGTAATTATTTTCTTTGTAGGCCCTAAATGCTATCTACAGAAGATAGCAAGCAAATAAAAAAAACATGTAAAATAATAATGTTCCAAAAACTTTGCCTAACACGCGTTCTAGATGATGGTTCAGTAGGCCTACGTGCCAATCTGAGGATATAATTGGCATTCAGTGCGTAAAATCCTTTATGGCAAAACGGATATAATTTATAGGCCTAAGCGCTTAGAAAAAATAAATGCTTTTAAATTTTGGTCAGCTTCTTCATTTTAACATTTCTTTTAGCTTTGCAATATTTTGTATTGGCTTTTTTTTTTTCTAAGCGCGCTGCCAATTATATCCGTTTTGCCCCGGATTTTACGCACTGAATCCTCAGATTGGCCGTACTTCATCTAGAACGCGTGTTAGGCAAAAAGTTTTTGGAACATTATTATTTTGCATGTTTTTTTTTTTGCTTGCTATCTTCTGTAGATAGCATTTAGGGCCTACAAAGAAAATAATTACTACCTCTATTTTTTTTTTCTTTATGTTTAATGATTTTTTTAATTATTATTATTTTGACTATCTACTGAAGTTAACAATGACGGCGGCTTTATATAGGCCTAAGATAAAAGGTAATTTCTTGCGCACTGAATCATCATTGTTTTTTTTTGTTTTGTTTTGTTTTGTTTTTGTTTTGTTTTTATTTTGTTGTTTTGTTTTGTTTCTTATTTTTTCCCTTCCTGTTCCTCATAATCTATGCTATACAAATGCCGTTTTAAATTTTAGTCAGCTTCTTCATTTTAACATTTCTTTATAGCTTTGCATTCGGCCTATTGGCTATTTTTTTTCTAAGCGCGCTGCCAATTATAATTATCCGTTTTGCCGGGATTTTGCGCACTGAATCCTCAGATTTGCCGTACTGAATTATCATCTAGAATCTTCTGTAGATAGCATTTAGGGCCTACAAAGAAAATAATTACTACCTCTATTTTTTTTTCTTTATTTTTAATGATTTTTTTAATGACTATTATTTTGACTATCTACTGAAGTTAACAATGACGGCGGCTTTATATAGGCTTTATAGGCCTAAGATAAAAGGTAATTTTTTGCGCACTAAATCATCATTGTTTTTTGTTTTGTTTTTATTTTGTTGTTTTGTTTTGTTTCTTATTTTTTTCCTTCCTGTTCCTGATAATCTATGCTATATATAAATGCCGTTTTAAATTTTGGTCAGCTTCTTCATTTTAACATTTCTTTTAGCTTTGCATTCGGCCTATTCATTGTATTGGCTATTTTTTTTTCTAAGCGCGCTGCCAATTATATCCGTTTTGCCCCGGGATTTTACGCACTGAATCCTCAGATTGGCCGTACTGAACCATCATCTAGAACGCGTGTTAGGCAAAGTTTTTGGAACATTATTATTTTGCATGTTTTTTGCTTTGCTTGCTATCTTCTGTAGATAGCATTTAGGGCCTACAAAGAAAATAATTACTACCTCTATTTTTTCTTTATGTTTAATGATTTTTTAATGATTATTATTTTGACTATCTACTGAAGTTAACAATGACGGCGGGTTTATATTGGCCTAAGATAAAAGGTAATTTCTTGCGCACTAAATCATCATTGTTTTTTGGTGGTTTTTTTTTTGGTTTTTTTGTTTTGTTTTTATTTTGTTGTTTTGTTTTGTTTCTTATTTTTTTCCTTCATGTTCCTGATAATCTATGCTATATAAATGCCGTTTTAAATTTTGGTCAGCTTCTTCATTTTAACATTTCTTTATAGCTTTGCATTCGGCCTATTGGCTATTTTTTTTCTAAGCGCGCTGCCAATTCACTGAAAACATAAGTTAAGTCAAAAAAAGGGTCTTATTTAACTAATTAAAAATTAGTCATAATAGATATACATGTAATTCTTTTATTCAAGGAATACTGAAATTATGTATTTATAATGCTAAAAGAACAGTAATATCATTTCACATTAATTTACATCATTTCAACATATTTTTATGACTTATAATATTCAATTTGTAAAGAATAAGAAATTGCATGACTAATGACGAATTTATGACTTCACGATTTATCACGATTTAATTAGTCATTTATGTGCATTACTAATTGATTACTAATTGAATGACTAATTAAATGACTAATTATTTATCAAAAATCTGATTGCCTAACACGCGTTCTAGATGATGATTCAGTACGGCTAATTTGAGGATTCAGTGCGCAAAATCCCGGGGCAAAACGGCTATAATTGGCAGCGCGCTTAGAAAAAAAAAGCCAATAGGCCGAATGCAAAGCTATAAAGAAATGTTAAAATGAAGAAGCTGACCAAAATTTAAAACGGCATTTATATAGCATAGATTATCAGGAACATGAAGGAAAAAAATAAGAAAGAAAACAAAACAACAAAATAAAAACAAAACAAAAACAAAACAAAACAAAAAAGAATGATGATTCAGTGCGCAAGAAAATACCTTTTATCTTAGGCCTATATAAAGCCGCCATCATTGTTAACTTCAGTAGATAGTCAAAATAATAATCATTAAAAAATCATTAAACATAAAGAAAAAAATAGAGGTATTAATTATTTTCTTTGTAGGCCCTAAATGCTATCTACAGAAGATAGCAAGCAAAGCAAAAAACATGTAAAGTAATAATATTCCAAAAACTTTGCCTAGCACGCGTTCTAGATGATGGTTCAGTACGGCAAATCTGAGGATTCAGTGCGCAAAATCCCGGGGCAAAACGGATATAATTGGCAGCGCGCTTAGAAAAAAAAAAAATAGCCAATAGGCCGAATGCAAAGCTATAAGAAATGTTAAAATGAAGAAGCTGACCAAAATTTAAAACGGCATTTATATAGCATAGATTATCAGGAACAGGAAGGAAAAAATAAGAAACAAAACAAAACAACAAAATAAGAACAAAACAAAACAAAACAAACAAGTATTCCTGAAAAAAATTGGTGTCAGTTCCAATTTACAATGTCTCAGTTTGAATGTAATGTTAAAGAGAAGTTTTGCACTGTAGCGCTGACAAGAACATGAGTGGTAGTTCATATATCATTAAATAGGCCCACATGTTTTGGCGCAACGTCAGCCTTCTATTCTTCAAATCTTTTCAGAGGGCGCACCCACCAAATCACTCCACGATTTATGTACCAGTGACATTCGGTTAAAATAGTCCACCGCTTATTTGAGCTTGTTGTGGCTTTATTTTCAAAAGATAATTGTCAAAATTCGCCCGTTTTCAGCTCATTTGCTTCTGGCAAGTGTCTACATGAAGGAATCTGAGAAAAAATCCCAATATTTTATTTCAGAGCTGAAGTTTTGGCGCAAATTTGAACATCGTCCGGTTTCAAAAATGAGTGATTTTTTAGGTTTAAATTTGAAATGGAGCCTTGATCTTTGGTTCGAGTTGTATTTTTTCCTGAATGTATTTTATGCTTTCTCTCCCCCACCAGCTCTAAGTACAGATAAAATACAAAAAGCTGAAAAAGGAAAAAAAAAAAAAAAAAAAAGATGTGGACACCGTCGGCTTCCCCCGTGTATTATCGGCCGGTGCCATTATCACGTGACTGTAGAAAAATGCTGTTGCCACCAGATATAGGCTAATTAAAACAGCGTATTACTATCAAGACTTATGTTTGAAAGCTGTCCTCAGATCGATGCGTGAAGTTTCCAGTCCATCACACTACGTGCTCTATATATTAGTCCATTATCAAGACAGAGATTGCGTCTGATGACGTCATCTGTCAAAGTCGTTGATGATGAACCGGCGTTTAACGGCGTCTTATTTTAAGCTTATTGTTAATTTTGCACCTTCAAACCGTACAAACCATCTCAAAAGTTAGGTCTTTATAGTAGGAAACTTTCTTTAGCGGGGCACCATGTCAACAATGCCTAGAAAAGTTGCTTTTTGCCTTGTAAAAGTACGTAATTTTTCGGCATTTCCTGGTATCAGGTCGATTCGGCCCAAACCAATTCGTCCACAGTTGACTTGGCCATATGTCAATTCATGCATGGGCCCCAAGCTAAGTCAGCCACAATATCGACCAAAAGGGATAAACGATTTAATATGTTAATGAATATATGTGACCGTCCATCACGAAACAGCTGTAAAGTCGGCTGGCGGTCAATTTTGTTTATTTCGTGTTTAGAAAATATATCATAAGCTTTAAAATGAAAAATCATTTGACTCCAAACGATATCCAGAAGTAAAAAACAAGGGGGTTAAGTGCACAACATACAAAAAAGTGACTATATCTCATTAACCGATGATCCTACAGATATGCGACCACTGACTTTTTTTGTTGTTCCTTATGACTAAGGGAAAAGTTTGACATATCTCACGACTCTGTAGGAAATGATGTACATCATCATCATCATACATCATCATTTTATTTTCATACAAATCGACAAAAGAAATGTTAAAATGAAGAAGCTGACCAAAATTTAAAACGGCATTTATATAGCATAGATTATCAGGAACAGGAAGGAAAACAAATAAGAAAGAAAACAAAACAACAAAATAAAAACAAAACAAAAACAAAACAAAACAAAAAAGAATGATGATTCAGTGCGCAAGAAATTACCTTTTATCTTAGGCCTATATAAAGCCGCCATCATTGTTAACTTCAGTAGATAGTCAAAATAATAATCATTAAAAAAATCATTAAACATAAAGAAAAAATAGAGGTAGTAATTATTTTCTTTGTAGGCCCTAAATGCTATCTACAGAAGATAGCAAGCAAAGCAAAAAACATGTAAAATAATAATGTTCCAAAAACTTTGCCTAGCACGCGTTCTAGATGATAATTCAGTACGGCAAATCTGAGGATTCAGTGCGCAAAACGGATAATTCTAATTGGCAGCGCGCTTAGAAAAAAAAATAGCCAATAGGCCAAATGCAAAGCTATAAAGAAATGTTAAAATGAAGAAGCTGACCAAAATTTAAAGTGCGCAAGAAATTACCGTTTATCTTGGGCCAATATAAACCCGCCGTCATTGTTAACTTCAGTAGATAGTCAAAATAATAATCATTAAAAAATCATTAAACATAAAGAAAAAATAGAGGTAGTAATTATTTTCTTTGTAGGCCCTAAATGCTATCTACAGAAGATAGCAAGCAAAGCAAAAAAACATGTAAAATAATAATGTTCCAAAAACTTTGCCTAGCACGCGTTCTAGATGATGATTCAGTACGGCCAATCTGAGGATTCAGTGCGCAAAATCCCGGGGCAAAACGGATATAATTGGCAGCGCGCTTAGAAAAAAAATAGCCAATAGGCCAAATGCAAAGCTATAAAGAAATGTTAAAATGAAGAAGCTGACCAAAATTTAAAACGGCATTTATATACCATAGATTATCAGGAACAGGAAGCAAAAAAATAAGAAAGAAAACAAAACAACAAAATAAAAACAAAACAAAAACAAAACAAAACAAAAACGAATGATGATTCAGTGCGCAAGAAATTACCTTTTATCGATATTTTAGGCCTATATAAAGCCGCCATCATTGTTAACTTCAGTAGATAGTCAAAATAATAATCATTAAAAAATCATTAAACATAAAGAAAAAATAGAGGTAGTAATTATTTTCTTTGTAGGCCCTAAATGCTATCTACAGAAGATAGCAAGCAAAGCAAAAAACATGTAAAATAATAATGTTCCAAAAACTTTGCCTAGCACGCGTTCTAGATGATGATTCAGTACGGCAAAAATCTGAGGATTCAGTGCGCAAAATCCCGGGGCAAAACGGATATAATTGGCAGCGCGCTTAGAAAAAAAATAGCCAATAGGCCGAATACAAAGCTATAAAGAAATGTTAAAATGAAGAAGCTGACCAAAATTTAAAACGGCATTTATATAGCATAGATTATCAGGAACAGGAAGGAAAACAATAAGAAAGAAAACAAAACAACAAAATAAAAACAAAACAAAAACAAAACAAAACAAAAAAGAATGATGATTCAGTGCGCAAGAAATTACCTTTTATCTTAGGCCTATATAAAGCCGCCATCATTGTTAACTTCAGTAGATAGTCAAAATAATAATCATTAAAAAATCATTAAACATAAAGAAAAAAAAAGAGGTAGTAATTATTTTCTTTGTAGGCCCTAAATGCTATCTACAGAAGATAGCAAGCAAAGCAAAAACATGTAAAATAATAATGTTCCAAAAACTTTGCCTAGCACGCGTTCTAGATGATAATTCAGTACGGCAAATCTGAGGATTCAGTCGCCAAACGGATAATTCTAATTGGCAGCGCCGCTTAGATTCAGTCGCAAGAAATTACCTTTATCTTAGGCCTACATAAAGCCGCCATCATTGTTAACTTCAGTAGATAGTCAAAATAATAATCATTAAAAAATCATTAAACATAAAGAAAAAATAGAGAAGGAAAAAGATTATTTTCTTTGTATGCCCTAAATGCTATCTACAGAAGATAGCAAGCAAAGCAAAAAACATGCAAAATTATAATGTTCCAAAAACATTGCCCAACATGCGTTCTAGATGATGATTCAGATTTTGATACCTTTTGCACTGTTTTCGTTCAAGGCCCATGAGCGATTTGCTTATTCAGAAAATTGTAAAATCATCAAATTCACTTTTTTTTGCACCTTTGTTAGTTGCATAATCTTAATTTTGATAACTAAAAATAAGAGAAATAATTGAATGTTCTTATAAATCAATTTACTGTTTGCATTTGATCTGTGATCACATAATATTAATTTATTCTACATCATTAGGACTTGACCCTTTTGGAATGAAATATTGGGTGGTATTGCAACATCAAATCAATGAAAATCAGGCCCCTCCTGCAGTAGCCATGACTTTCTTTTGCGGGGGTGGGGGCTTCTACAATATGGCCTGTTTTGAGGAAAAAACTTAATTTAGAAACAGAAACAACAGCACACCTTCTGCATTATTAATGTTTTATTTTTACAACTCATTAAACACAAAAATGCCATGTAATCATTATGATAGCCTGTCCATTACCCAGCAAACATAAAACATTTTTGAAAACATTTGCTCAAGGTTAGAAAGGGTTGCTTGAATATGCTTAAAACATTCTAAAAACATTTTTGAATGTTGCCGCAAAACTTTAAAGATGATGTTATTTAAGCGTTGACAAAATGTTTAAAAATGTTGTTGTAGTATTATTTTCATTTTAAGAACGTTTTTGTTAGGTATACAAATGTATTCGGGAGTGGTTCTGGTTTTGATGGAATGGGCTATCCAATTAAAATCCATACACCCCCTATGGAATGCATGCCCTTAATCTTCTACACAGGGAATCTGAATTCCAAACGGGGTTACCTGAATGGGCGACTCTTATTTGAAATCTATACCACCAGTGTGGGAGATTAAGGACATGTCTTTCATACGTGTATCCATGGATTTGAACTGGAATGGCCCATTCTTTGTATTCCGAGATTCATTATCATTGGAGTAAAATCCCTGTGGTACACAAAATGATCAATTTGAGCTTATGCTACTGGATGATCATGAAATGAAAAATTCAGATGCAAAACCTGATATCCTGAGATATTGGCAAATATAACAGGTTAAAAAGAAAGAAAATAAATAAGTTGTGACTGATTTTGATCATATTTTCAAAAATGTAACTGGGATTATTTCAAAGTAGGCTGTCAATTTAAAGTCGGCATATAGTGCTGTGCACATGTTGGTAGCAATGTCTTTTAATTTTTTTAAAGTGGTGATCAGAGTGCTGAAGAAGTGAACTTGGATAAGTCACGAAATTACACGTAAGTGTGAATTCAATTTGCTTGTGTGAATCGGTTAAAATTTACACCAATATTATAGTGTTTATTGGATTTTGAATCTGAATTCTTCAAATGTTTATAATTTAATTTGTTAATTATATACATTATGTAGCACAGAAAATGAAACAGTGACAAAGTTTTATATTTATTACATGAGAAATCAGCAAAAGTTGCTACTAACTTGCAACTGATTAACAATAAGTTGTCCACTCCCTTGTGGTATGATGATGACTGCACTAACCAAAATATCAATTAGCTGATCCCATTATACCGTATTTGTATTTCATCAGTTACACTGTTTTTCCCAGGTTTTCAATGCTTCTATGTCATAATGGAAATTTTAAACTAATTCCTCAAATGAGGCCTGTTTTCACAATATGAGCAAAAAGTCATCAGTGAAGAAAATAAGATATGGACTGGTTCATTAAACATGCCAGAAAACAATAGAAAACAAAAGAATTATTCTTTGAAATACTGGCAAATATAATATCATTTTAAAGCTTATGATCCAGAAATTATGAATCTGGTCATAACTCTAAAATAAAGATTTACCAACTTTCCACTCATTTTTAAACAGTTCTTAAATATGTTTGTCAAAAATTTTGTTTGTTTGTCTGCAACAATAACCATTGCTACTTCCAATTCCAACTTAAGTCCTGATGCAGTCAGAGCCACACATAAAAGAGAACTTGACAGCATTTGAAAACAGGTGTGCCACACTGAAACCTTGTTGCTTGTTTTGAATTATATATAAATATGTATTACTTTTTCACCATAACTCCTTCTTTGTGACATGATCTGATCCACTCAGACCAAAGTTGGAAATCTTTGAAATTTAGTGATTTTTTCTGCCTATCTCAATTTCATTATTGCCAACTTTGATCTGATTGCATCAGATCATGTGACATATACTAAATTCTTCTGTTCACAGGTTTTTATCACAACACTAATGTCACCATATATTTTTCCCTATAATATTTAATAATAGAGTGACAAAAAATAGTAAAATTAAAACATCTACTTCTTCTTTCCCTTCTTTTTTCCTGATTTCTTTCCTTTCTTTCCCTTCTTCTTTTTCTTTTTGTTATATGGACCTATCTGTCTGCGCACCATAACACCACGCCACCAAGCTTGAAGCTGTTAGGAACAAAAGGAAAAAAATTTGAAAGAATGATTTTAGTATTTCTTGAAAGTATGAAGCTTGAATTCATAACATAAAAAAAATTATTTGTTGAAAATGTTAATTACAAAGATTATGAATGACGAGAATAACTTTGCACCATCTATTTTAAGTTCATTGTATAAAATTGTATGCTCCCCCCCCCTCAGTATTTCAGTACTCGGAAAAATCCTCCGCTAAAAAAACCCTTGCAAGTAAATAACACAGCAGGCAGTGGCTTTTTACTTGTTTTACTGAATCCAAAGGAAAATTAAGTACCTGCTTGTGTGAACTCAATCAAATATAGCATTTTCACAAGACATATAAACAGACTGCTTGAGCATATTGGAATCAGTCTGCTACCAAAGTAAAATGCAGTAATGGACACAGTGGATACTGTCTTTTTACTTTTTACTGCTTCCAAAGTAAAACACAGTATATGCTGGTAATTACCACAGCAGATACTGCATTTTGAGATGTCAGATGTCTTACCTTCACAGTTGACCTGAGCTCTTCAAGTTCCTGTTCTTGTTTTCTTCTTTCTTTTTCCTTCTCAATCCTATCTTCCACCACCGTCTGTTCATATTCACCATACTGAATTTAACAAATCAAAATTATAGTCTATGTCAGTTTAGTATGCCAACCATTGCCTAACATTACCTAATTATGTAGGGTAGTGAGTTTATCTGATCCTTTAAACAATCACTCTGCCTTGTGAAAATGAACTTGAGTCCTACAATCATCAGATTTGACAAACAGGGCAGCATGTCTATCAGGCTTAGCAATGGTTTGCAAATTTCACAAAACTCAGTTTAGTGAAGGGATGCTTTTTGCCCTATATTTCCTCAGAAATTTGTTCATTTTCATTACAAATGTATTCAATTTTGAACAGAAAACATGTCAAAGTTCGGTCAATTAATACCACATTTACAAGTTGTGCTTTTTTTTTAACAGAATATATTAACATTTCAATTCAAACATAGTACATTGTATTCTATCTAGAAAATTATGCAGCTTATTAATCTTTTAAACAAGACTGGTATTTGATACTACTAGCTATCCTTTCTTTCCAGTTCTTACCAGTTTTGTGAGTTCTTGCAACCTAGCCAGATCATTGGCTTTGGACGCTTTAAGGACTTCCAGCTCATGGGTCTTAGCTTCCACATCTTTATCATATTTCTCCATCCAATGCTCTACTTTCTCTTCCAACTCTTGCTGGTGAGTCTTCAGGTACTGCTCTATTTCTTGATTGACTCGGATTTCCTCATCTATTTTCTTCTTCAACAGCTGTGAGAAACAGGTATAAAAATAATAATGATCAAAATAGACTGTAATTTATTTGCAGATTTGTTTGGAATATCAGTCCTTAATAATAAGGATATTAAACAATGATTACTGTTGCAGAGAGCCTGGGGTTCTCAAGAGGCATACGGGGATATGCCGCTCAAATGGACCGTTTTTTTCATGAAAAATCCTTAGACATGGGTCTATGTTCTTAAGAAAATAATCGTTAGATATAGGTGTCCTTTGATTAATTGTACGCACTACATATAGTGAAAAGCACAGTAAATTAATTAATTTTAAACCTAAAATACCTTTTTTGCATGTAAAAATATAGACTAAACCAAAATTCTAAATTATGGGTCCTTATTTAGAAATTTGGTATTGGTTTGTCAGCTCCAGCCACACACCCTGTCGCCAAATTATGCAATCCCTGGGCAGACAGATAAGGATTATGGTTATGTTTCAGGGTTAGGGTGAGTTTTTTGGGTTAAGATTAGGATTAAGAGACTACTAGTGTTAGGGTTAGGATTTTTGACTGAAAAAAAAACATGAGTGAAGGGTGGAGAAAAAAATTGCAAAAAAAAAAAAGAAAAGATTTTTAGAATCATTTGCTAGAAAACCTCCACTAAAATAAAACACTCAACCAACCCTACTTGAAAGGACCATCAACCTGTAGAACAGAGTTTTTTTGTCACCTTAAGGGTACTACACCCCTCAATAAATTTTGTCTATTTTGCATTTTTCTCAAAAACTAATAACACAGTGGTAACAAAGTTATGTATATTATAGGGCAAGGAATCCAATTACTACACTGTAATTTCAGTGACCCAAGACAAGCGGTTCGTTATTTATGATCACAATAAGGTACCGCTTGGATGTACCTCATTTCCTATCATATATACTGAACCGCTTGTCTTGAGTCACTGTGGTAATTGGATTCCTTGCCCCAATAATATGCACAACTTTTGTTACCAGTGTGTTATTATTTTTTGAGAAAAATACAAAAATAGACACAAATTTACCACAGGGGTGTAGTACCCCCTTAAGGTGAGGATTAGGTTTTACAGTTATGAATAGGGTTAGGATTGAGTGATAGGGTTAGGATTATGTTTAGGGGAGGTGACCACTACTCTGAAATGGCTCCATTTCTTTTTACCTCTATTTCTCCCTTCGCATCTTTCTCACTCAGGAAGCATCTCTTTTGTGTCTGCCCAACAGCAACCTCAGCATCTTTTTGAATATATTTGCCCTCCATACTAGTCTTGGCTTTCATCTCTTGTAGCTGATCTTTAAGATGAGCTATCATCTGATTTCGCTGCTGGATCTCCTCCTCCCTCTCCACTCGCACATTTTGGATCTGCTTCTGAAGACTCTTGATCTTCTTTCTGCCTTCTTCCTCCCTGTGATAACAAAGCAAGCCATTATGACAGTCCAGCAACCACATTTAATGAGTGGATCTAGTGACAAGTTTCACATTTAAGCCAAGGAGGTAAGTTATAGCTTATTGAACTGAATACCTGGGATTTGTATTGCTTGAAAACATTCCATACTGGTAAGGATATGCTTTTGAAAAACAAACCACATATGCATTGTTATCACCATTTTCAACAGGTCAGACAACTCTTGTGGACTCATGGTAAAATGGAAAATGAAGCATCACTGCATAATATGATGATTTTTCCAGAAATGTAACACTAATTTGGTCTTTAAAAAGCATCCAAATTCACTTTTTTTTCTCTTTCATTTATGACATTGTTAATAAGTTTATCCAAGTGCCCCCACTGTAAGTACTCTCTATTATATTTCTTAGCCGCTATTCACAAATGCATTTGCGTTAGCAACTGCTTTATCAAACTCAGATAACTTAAATTACTGCTCCTAAAATCCACAATAGTATAGCCTTCATGTGTGCCTCCTGTCTCTATGCCATTTATAGTTTGTTCACATCTCATGTTCAAACTGACTTGCAAATCTCTATGTAAACAGTCGGCCTTTGTAGCAAAGAAGTTGGGTGCATGATGAGTCAAGGCCAAAACACAATATCCTGGGAAGATAATTCTAATTTCCCACCAAGAAAGCAACATTTCCAACAATTTCTATAAATATTCCTTTATGAGAAAGCAAATTTTTCCTCCAAATGCCAAAAATTTAAAGGCTTCCTGATTTAGCAGGTTTGCATAAGAATTGACCACAACGAGGAAAATTTAAATATTTCAGTGGCAAAATGAGAAGTAAATATCATATAATATAACAATAGTAAGGCCTTGTGAAATAAACTCTCTACTCACTTGAGAATGGTGTTCTGCAATTCTTCCTTCTTCTGTCTTTCCAGTGTGACAGAGTTTATAAGTGCCATAAACGTTCTGTCACTCGAAATTTCATCCAAAGTTTCTGCTAAAACATCTTGCAGAAATTCCCTGTATGGGGAGAAACCAAGGTTTAAATTATAGTCTAGTTAAGTGGAATCAGGTTTCCTGATAAAGTAGTATTGAAAACATTACAATATTTATACAGAACTTACACAAGTTATGAAATTCAAAACTTGTTTTGTCATCATTATTTTCAGGAATGAATCATATTCATAATATTTTTTTTCACTGCAAGCCAGTCAGGCAGGTTACCAATAAAAGTTACTATCCAAAAGTTACAATTCCATCTATTGGCAAGAAAACATTAAAAATACGCTGGCTATATTGCCAATGGTTGTCATTTGGACATCAGAGTCAAACTGATGCTAAAATACATCCCTCACAGGCTCACATTCAGTGTTAGAAATAAGCCAATCTTCAAGAGGCATTCAGGTCTGAAAGTGTCAATTTTATGGGCCAAAACTTGATTGTAAAATAGACGTATCAACGTGCCCGCAGTGATTTTTACAGCCTTGTTTGTTTGTTTGATTTCTTTGGACTTTCAATCTGTTGAAAGAACATTAATCATCTGTTTTTCCTTGAGGCCCAGGGCACTCCTTGTGCTTATAATACTCCTGTAATTTGTTCCCTGTCAAACCATACCAAAAAAGGAAGGAAAAAAACCCCTGAAAATCAAAGTAGTGAAACATATACAAATATAACGAAAATATATGTAGCATGAGTCATCGAATCGACTGAGGTTCACAAGCAATTTGTGGCTGTGCCCCTATGCAAAAACTTAAGTAAAAAATTCTAACAAAAAGTGAAGACACCTGTTCAACTCACCTATCATCTTGCATCTTCATGAGATTGTCTGCTGTCAATGGACTTTGCTTCATACTTTTAGAGAATGTTTGGGTAGCATGTCGGATACCTCCAACCACATTATCTATCTCATTATCATTATCCCTTAACTTTCCTGCATCCTTTCTGGATCCTGCTCTAAGTTCTGCTCTTTTTGAAATCAGATCTTCATACTTAGTTTCTAGTTGCTTTTGGCTATCTATAATTTTGCCAATTTCATCTCCAACCATCTGTTGAAAATACAAACATAAACACATGTATATTAGTTGAAGCTGACAATTTTAATCTAAACATAACAATTTTATTGCAGAATTAGTCCCACTCACTCGATTCTTTCACTTTCCCTTGTTATTTTGGCTTAGAATGGACAGAAACCATTCCCGGCAGTTATTACTAATATTATTTCAGCAGTTTTGGTAAATTAATCACATTGCATTATGGCTTTTATAAGTTCACATTCAGCCAACATTACTGACAGACTTGAATAAAAATTATTCTTTATTAAAAAAGAAAAGAAAAAAAAGGTGTTCTAAAAGTCTCTATACCATCTCAAATGTTAATAACTCTAGTATTCCACATCCAACATGAAGATCGTTGCATAGAAAAAACTTGTATAATTATTTTGACACCAAAATTGGCATACAAACCTACATATATATGTTCAATTTTTAAATATATTTTTAGTATTATAATATCACGATCCAATTTTTTATTTTTTGCAGTTTGGTTGTTGTGTTTTTCATTGTGTATACATATTACTATGTTTCTGTTTTTAGTATCAAAGTACATACATGTAAACATTGTGCCTTGACTGTATCATAATACTATTTACAGAGTGTCCGTCCGTCTGCGCGCTATCGCGTCGCGCGGAGCGCTTTCGCTGAGTCCGCTCGCTATTGCGTCGCGCGGAGCGCTTGCGCTGAGTCCGCGCACTATCGCGTACGCGCGGATCGCTTTCGCTGAGTACCAACGGGCGCAGTGTGTGCAACTGAAAGCATTAGGCCTAACAGTGTGACTACCAGGTGCATCTCATCGCACCAATAGGCCTATTTTAAACACATATTTCAATATGGAACGCGTGCATTGGCCTATTTCAGGAGAACATGACTATTTCCGGGGGCATCAAGTATGGTTTTAAACATTAAAATAATCAGTTATGGTAAAGCATTATAACCTGTTATATTAGGCGTTATTGCGTTTACTAATTTCGGGATCCTCCTTGGAAGACGTAGGCCTAGGCATAATATCATAGCAGTTAAAAAGGTCAGGGCAGGTACCGGGTGTTGGGCAAATTAGAGATAGGCCTAATATACAAGAACTGCCCGACCCGAGAACCGTGAAATCTAGTTTTTAATATTTTTTAATATTAAAAACTTAATAGCTCATTTTCTAAACAAAAGCATAGCACTTACCTTTTACCAAATGTTTCTGAGACAAACTTTCTTTTTTTCTTTGGCCTAAGATGATGATTTTCGTAGAAATTTCACAAGTAAATAAGGTGAAGAGAGAAGTTTGAAATTCAATTTTATACCTATTTTTCTCACTACTATTGATATGCTGCATTTGAGGTTTACTTTTGATTGGTATTGTATCATTTGTATGTTGTAATTTACTCTTTCCAAATAAGTATTTTGATTTCCTTCAACCAATCCTTGTGAAAGATATGACGGTTCAAAATGGTATCAAGACTTTTGGGACACCCTGTACCTTAGCTGAAAATTGCCAAGTTTAATTTATTTTTTAATAAATTTTTTCATTTAAGATGCAACTGCTGCATGCTGCCTCTGCTTGGATACAGTACTTTGAAACGGAACACCTTCTTAAAGGCTAAGCAATAAGGGCCTACTTTACCTCATTTGCATCAGGTCTTCCTTCAAAAGTCTGTGGCATGATTTTACCCAAGATGGCTAGTTGGTCGATGGTGTCTTCTAGAACTGTGCCCAAATAAAGGGCATCTAGTGATGTCAATTCTGACATGGTGACTGTTGCTTTATCTGTAAAAGTCATTAAGGTTAGTTAAGGTTACATCATGAAGGTAAAGCAAATTAAAGTACAAAATACAAATTTATATAGCTGGAGTACTCAACACACTTGCAGCTCCGCAGACATTTTGTGTATAACATGGTTCAGAAGATCTCATGCATACGCCTCACACTGTGTATGCTTAATGACACAACACTCAACAGGTACCGGTATATTAAGGATTGGTTGTTTTTGCCGGGATTCGGGTCAGAGCAAGATCAACCCGGGTCGCGCTTTTTACTTGCACTTTCCAGCAGTTTTGTTCAGCACCTTTCATAAAAATTGTTCCTGTGATCCAGCACCTTTGCAGTTGCTGCACCAAATTACTTCCCAAGTACGGTACGATAATCCTCAGATTGAGGGAGGTATTTAAAATCATCAGAAAGACAGATAGCCCAAGAAAATGCATGCATGCGGTCAAAGCTTTTTCTTGACTTTGAGTCAAGAAGAAGAAGAGTCATAGACAGGAGCGTAGCAAGAGCCTCGAGGGCCCATGGGCAAGGAGCAGTGCGGGGCCCTTTTGATATCTGCTTTATCAGCCCTGTCCCTAACAAACTTCATTTTCGCTTTTGCTCGGGACCCCTGAGCCCTTGAGGCCCATGGACTTCGTCCACCCTGTCCTCCCGCTTGCTACGCCCCTGGTCATAGATGTGATTATGATGTCCTGTCAAGACCATATTAAAAACATTGATTGAGATAACACTCATTAACAGACAAACTCCATTCACTCAGCATCACCCGATAATGAGGGCCGATTGTTCCATGAAATGCGACAGGCAAAAACTGCTACGCACGCACCGCATATTTTTATGCCTGAAAATTATGGTCTTTGTGGCGTGTTATGGCACAATCTAGCCCTCATGAATGAGAGAATTCACACCATGCAATGCAATACTTTGACTATTTGTTGTAAGTAGTCTGTGAATTTAAAATATCTGAATATCACATGATCAATATCATGCTCATGACTCAAACTATAGGCAAAATAACTAATTCCCAATCATCAGAGGATGCTGCGTCAGTGTACTTTTCATACTCACAACACAATCGCGTGAACTATGATGACCTAACCTTGCAATGCTTGGCCTTGCCTACATTCCTAGCAATGACCATGGCACCAAAAAGCTGTGAGCGTGTCTGTCTGTCTGTGTTTGAGTCATATTAGCGCAAATACCTGTCCGTACCCAAGTTAATTGGCTCTCATGATCGAGAATTAGATATTTTACCTATAGAGTGTACATGCAATAAACCAACCATAACGGTATAACAATTGAAATGGCAGCCATGCTGGAGGACAGTTCTAACTAAGATAACTTAAGATGACAGAGGGACAGGTCTCCAGATCAATTCCGCAACCATTCATACATATCACGCGTTTACTATTAATAGTATTATCATGCGAATTTTCCTGTGGTACCTTATAATCAAATTAAGTATTTCTTGGGCCAAACTGGAACACTGTGAACGCTAGTGGTTCCGCGATAAACATGCACGAATATTATACCTGATCTCATGTACCAATACCTTGTGTATTGGTACATGATTCGGCGGGTATACTTCAGCAATAGCGAATAAGTGGTCGTTTTTTGCTCTGTTCAAAACGTCACATGTACACCAAATACAGCCCCCGAAATGGTCTACTTTTAGCGTGCCTTAACTCCGAAACAGTTTAGTCAAAGTTAAAAATGCGATCCCCAACCCTTTGCTTACCTTGGACGAATTTGCAGTATTTTCCGCTAGCTCCGTGTTGAAAAATGGCGGTACATGCCGGTACAAACATAGAAATAGCCACATTTGCTTCAGTCCTGGTATGAATATTTCTTCCGTAATCCAATGGTTGCAACGTGGGCATCACGATGATAGTCTCCTACACAACCAGCTTGTGTCGGCCTGACGCTCGTCGATCCTAAAAGTGAGGACAGCGTGAGCTCTTACCTGCGTAAAAGTCTGTTCGACAAAGGCAATAAGGATGATTGACAGCGCCGTTCATTGGGCGGAGCCATTATATTACAGCAGACAGGTTGCGCTGTTCTCTGACCTTGACTGTTCGTCACGTAGACATACCGTGACCTGGGTACACGTACAAAGCTGGGGGATGCGACTCGGCCGCCATTTTGACACGCTGTATCTACTCTTCAGAAAAATTACTTTTGGTGACGTTTTATATCAAACAATTTTCGATAACGGATTTCTACTAGGATTTCAATTTTTATTAATGAAGGTGCATGTAGTTTTGAGGAATAACACGGGATGTTTCGAGTTTTATTTCAACTGGTGGTGTAGGAAGGTGAGTGAATTCGTGAATGAGGCCGGGGATTGAGGTTTTGTTGTTTCAACGATCCGGTAGTAGGATACGAAACGTAGGCTAAAAATGTTTAATGACGCCATGTTTACATGAAAACATTAGCTGCTGAGAGGTCAGTGTCGTTGAATTCTTTACCTAAATTCCTTTCAGGATATTCTGATTTCACTTATTTATGATGTGTACGAAAATTCACCATATAAACTCAAAAGTGTGAATGCAAGCTGTTATTGCTGACAATAGAAACATTGTTGCAAAGTCATTAAAAACAGGTATGTATTACAGACGTTCTTTGGCCGAAACGAGATACAGGCTAGTTAGGCAGTCTACACGAATATAGCGCGGTACAGAAGAAAGTATACACACGCCTTACACTGGCACTGCTTACACGCTTAGTACACGACATGGACGCAACACGCATGTTCCAGTTTGGGCTGGCCAGCCCAAGGCAAGCCAAGAAATACTTAATTTAATTATAGTTAATATAAATGGAGGACAGAATTTTATTTAAATGAGGATGACTCTGTCATGAGTGACGTCGTATTGCATACCCTCTATAGTATTTTAATTATTATTCAAAAATATTATCACTGTCTGTCAGTGTCTATTTTCATGATTTTACAAAAGTTACAACATACTGAACATTGAATTTGAACATGATACAATGACAATGACAATGTTTTAATTTAATTCAAGCTGATATGATGAGTGGTGCCACTGGCACTGCCATGGCCCATGACACAAGTTCACACAAATTAATTACACATATCTGTAACCACACGTACCTATACTAAATAAAACGTAATTTCATTGTAATGTAACCTTGTCTTCTTAAAAACTGAATCAAATTCAGTATCCTGCACCTGCAAGATCAAGTCCTTCTGACTGTCACCTGTTTACGCGTTTCTAGGTATATTATGTTTCTAGTGATCAAATAATTATATTCAACTTTTAATAATAATATTCAGTTTTTAATATATTTGATAAATGTTTTTGAACGTTATTTATAAGAAATGTATATTTAACTTACTATTTTGTCCAATTGAATTGTATTAGCTTATTAATTTATGATGCAAAGTCCCAATTTGGAAAATGTTTCCATCGGTAAAACACTGAAACATTATTTACTGGAGAAAATAATTACCTTTGCACGAACAGCCTACCCTTTGACCTCTTTTCCGACTGTCTCTTTTCCATTGGAAGGTATGGTTAAATGGGGTCCAAAAATAGTGAATTCTGAATTATTGGCGGGTTATAATTAATAAAAAGAGAAAGAAAGACAAATAAAACATTATAATTGTTTTATATACGTAAGCTAGATCAACAGATGGCAATCAAAAATCCTGGATTTGACGGGATTTTTGGTGTTAGTGAATTAAAACATGATCGAGACACGTAAATTAAATAGCATGAATGCGTGCATTATACATGTATAGCATGCACAGCATATTATTACATAATAGGCATAAACAGCTCCCAGGCAATCATTACAGGGCAAATAAAGCAGAATCAAATATTTTCGTCTTGTCAATGAACATTCCCTTAACCATATTACTAGACTGCGCCTGCGGAACTCAGTCTTCCATGATAGTCGTCATTTATCATTTGGTCGTTAAATGACTATCAGGGAGAGACTGAGTGGTTATGCAATGTACACGGAGGTGCATTCTTATCGTGTGGGTTACCGGTTTTTAATTCATATTCGTTAGCAATTACGCACACTTACTATTGTACTGAAATTGTCTCTAGTCGTATATGAGGTGATTACGGTTTCTTCTTGTTGATTCCATATTGAAATCAGATGATTATTTCTTACACATTTAGGCATGAAATCGGTGAGCACGCCGAATTTTTCACTCGCAGCAGTCGTCCATGTTTATCGCGCAATGCAATATGGGAAGGAGGGGGAAGTTCACTAATTCCACTCGGCTATAGGGGAGGTAATTGACTTGATTGACAAATCACCCAGACGGCGTAGGGCGATCCCCGGGCGCAAAAGCATATAGCATACCTATTAAGAAGTGGTAGGGTCCACAGAGACCCAGATTGAACAAGGTCATCACATGACCATCAGTGTTGAATTATTTGGCAGCTTCGCCGAACATTGCGATCACGGCAAAAATATGAAACTACAAATTCGTGTTTGAACAGAAAGGATTCCGCAGATAATGGTAAATTTAGAATCATTGTAGACTATGAAGTCATTAGATAGTCGATCTTTATGTTTTGGTGTGTTACATGTTGTTACAAAATAGGAATTTCCTCAACAAAACTCACAAGCAATGTCAACAACTTCCACCCCGGTAAACAAAATCCTGCGCTCGACGACACGTCCGTCCCGCTACACCAACGAGTTTACATTCACGAGAATACAAGCCAGAAAAGATTGCTTCAAGTACTCTTTCTTCCCGCGGACAGTGGTGGACTGGAACAGTCTTCCATATAACATAATCTCAACAGACAAGAAAGCAACCTTCAAATCAAAACTTCACAAGTACCTAAGAGAGTAATCAATAGCATTGTGCACTCACAACCCTGTCCGGCTTACTTCTACCATTGCCAAGCAACCAAGGAGTGTTGGACAGTATCAAATCAGATTCAGATTCAGATTCGTGCTGTTTATCAGGGTCATAGGTCATACGACACCAATTTGGTGTCTTTCCGCGCCTCGGAAAATGGCTTCTATAGTTAGTGACTACCATATTACATATACCTGTCAGGCATGAGAATTTTCCTGCTTTCAATTTGCAGGATTTCCTGCTTTTTTGTGGTCCAAATTTCCACACTTTCTTTTTTTTAAATTTCAGCCCGTTTTTGGTGCATTTCATGCGCTTTTTCAAACTTTTCAGGTTTTTCATCAATTTCATGGATGATCATTCTCATGCGTGACCTGTTGAAGCGTAAACAAATTGAGGATGGTTTCTTACCGAGTCTGGAGTAGGCATATTCATAAAATTTTGAAATTTAATATTCATCTAAAATTCATCTAAATTCATCTTTCATTAAAAAGAGAATCATTTAACTTAAAAAATGAGGGGTCAATCATGTATAGGCCTACTAGTAGTACCGTAGTAGTAGTACTAGTATTGGCAATGTTATGTTGTGAGGGAAAGTAGCTCACCCGAATGTCCCAAATTTGGTGTCCCAGCATTATCAATGGCTTCCTATGGCTATGTCTTAACATGTGTGTATGTATTTTATGCGCTAATGTTTCATGAAATGTGGCTTTCACTACCGGGTACCGTACTTGATAGTAAATTTAGTATTCCACAAATGCATTGTTACTAAAATTTATGCAGGTTGTACTGTAGAGGGTCAAAATCCAAATTTTCTTCATTTTCCTATTTGGATTACACAGTTAAGGCAGGATCTTGGATCACAAGAAGCTTAATGAAGCCCGCCCTCACATGTTAGAATGTGACCATGCCTATCTGGAGACTCGCACAGTCAGTAGAGTCCCAAGTGACTCCCAACCCCAAAATTGGAGAATTCTCCCAATAGTACGAATTTGCCAAATAGTGAGAATTCACTTTCTCACCATGGCATAGTGAGAAATTCTCACTATAGTGCGAATTGTTTATTTCAAACACACGCTCGCAACTAACGATAGGTGGTCCGTGGTCGCACTTTGCCTTGGCGACATCGGCATCGTAAGGCTAATGAAAGTTGATTCCCAGTTTCCCGTTACCCTACTCCGCTCAAAACAATTTGCTGGCCAAATATTTCATTATTTTGAATAAAATGTTGATTTCTAACAAACTTTAACATACAAATAAATAATTGTGGTTTTAAGTATATATCATAAATCTCTTTTTGTTGATTTTCAGGGATTTTCTTTGCAGTAGGAGCATGGTATATGGTTAATAATGAATTATTAATGAATACCTACTCAATTCTCTGTCCCGCACTTTTTGATCTGCTCTGATCTCATCCCGTAAAAAATATTGTGAAACTTTTGATAATAGTTGTACAATCACCTTCATGTGGTTGTAAACTACATCTGTAAACTACAAACTGTGATTTATCACATTTATACATGGGTAGTTATTGGTTTACACCTGTAACAGATGCAATAATGAAATGGTATAAAATAATGAATAATGAAATGGTCACCTACACAGTCATGAAAAATAATGTAACGGGAAACTAGGAATTGACTTTCATTAGCCTAAAGAGCGGATCAAAACGCAAAACTACCGATGGAAAAAAAATTCACCGATGCATTTTCAAGTTATGAAAAGTAACAAAAATGCCTTAAAAATGTACTCATTTGCAGTTACAAAGAGCTTAAAATTTATTTAATTAGCTATTTTATATATTTTTATTTGATTACGGTATTAGTAAAAATGTACTTGGTTATTTCCATTTTTATTATCAGTTTGAGAAGCGTGTGAGTCGGAAAATTCAATACAGTACCCATTCGAAGATTCTGTGTCTGCACAATTTTGGCGCGATATTTGCCAGAATTTTACCACAAATATCACGATCAATGACTCGAATCAACTTAAACGAGTGAATTTTGGATATTATTTAGCCTAATTGTACTTAAAAATGTAGCTTTAGTGCAATGTACGAGTGGATGTTAATGTTAATGGATTTTGAGCAGTGGTCGCGGTAAGAAATTGACAACTAAAGAAGCAGTCTTTGCCGTCATCCAGGTACCGTCTCTTCCACAGCGCTTGTACCGGAAGTCAACCTATCACTACCAATTGTACAAAAAAACTGACAGTTGGTGTACTATTTTTACATAATAAAAATTTCTATATAAATATTGAAAGTACATGCATACATTGGCCATGGATTCCCGTTCATGATCGTACAATTAATTGACAGCTAAAATGAAGAAAACTTTGCCCTTTTCCCAATTAAATTGTATTTCCGTTGCAGAAAGGTAAAATATAACACAACATTCAATCTTGAAACTTGGAAGCTTACGAGAACCAATTTTGGTTCTCCTAGTTGTAATCCAGCGAGAACCTTCAGGAGAACTGGTTCTCGGGTTCTCCTCGATTTTTGAATCGATTCTGTGCCCTCTCCAACATGAATACCGTTTTAAGACCTTGATTTATAAGTATACCCAAATTGTGCAATTTCGACCACTCGCCTAGCATCATGCTAGCGAGTGATTAACTCACTCGCCTTTAAAATCTAGACGGCGAGGCCTGGGACTGATTTAGTAATGAATCAAAATATCAATCTGGAACAAGCCTAAAAGTCAGTGAAATTGAACACTCAAATGAAATTGAAAAATGCATCGTGCAGAGTGCACACTCAATTCATTTTGGTCCGGACTGTATTTTATAAAAAATCATGTTCAAAGAAAATGGGAAATTTACTACTAAAGTGTGGACAGAAGTAGTGCACTAAGTGCAGTCGTTTTGTCTGAAAACCCATTTGTTTCCAAACTAAGTTTAAAAAAAAATTAAGTTGTACATAGTGCAAGTTATACTTTAAAGATCATTGTAAAGCGCTTTGTTTATACTATAAACGCTATATAAATTCCGTTTATTGTATTGTATTGTTGTCATAACAATTGTGTTTGAGCCTAAAGTTGGTCTTCTTTTTGCATTTGATTTCAGGGACTGCCGACTATCAGCATGGCTCCAAACAAGAGGTAAGACACTGACAAGTGCAGTGGTGCTCAAATAAAATACAGATTGTGTGTATGACTGTGTCAGAACTATATACACAACAAAACACTACACTGGAAACATTTCTTGCCATTAGCGATTTACATAAAATTTGGACAACTAGTCAACTAGACACGTATTAGATGCCTTGATGGACAAACCAACATTGCATGTTTTTGACTGTAACTATTGATCAGTCTTCAGCAGTGTGAAAGTTGCATTTTTTATGATGCTGACCTTACGCCGTCACTTCTAGTTGTTTTTTTGGTTTTTTGCATCATCAAAACGCTAACGTTGTTTTGATCGTCCAACAAAATGTACATCTGGTTGTCCAGATTTGATTTATGTAATTTAGTTTTAACATAACCAGATGAATGAATCAATACCTTTTGAACTTCCCTTGCCATCAGTGTGACCCAATCATGAGTGAAATGAGTTGTCACAAAACAAGCAGTATTAGCTAGTATTAATATAGGTGTTTTTATTTTCATAATGCAGACTCTATGTGCGAGCTGTCTTCACAGGCTTCAGACGAGGCCTTCGTAACCAGAGGGAAAACCAAGCCCTTCTCAAACTGGAAGGTGTTGACAACAGAAAACAAGCCAACTGGTACTTGGGCAAGAAATGTGCCTACGTATACAAGGCTAAGAGGTGAGTCAGGTTTTGGATATTTATTATTATTGTATTGATATTCTCACTCATTAGCCTTTTCGAGATCTATATGGCAGACACAATAGGATGGCGCTGCATGAAGTGGGTAAAGGCTTATGAATTTGCTGGGTTTTACCCAGATTGAATACTGCCCTCCTATTGTGTACACCATACTTTGAAAAGGCTGTTTCTTGTTCTTTTCAAAGAAATCATTTACTCTTTTTATTTTCTATTGATCAGCTTATAATTCAACTTGAGTGGAAATCTTTTGTTTTGTATAATTGTACTGGAATTATGTCATTCTATAAATATCTTGCAAGGGCAGAATTTTGTCTTGGAGCAAGAGAATGCATGTTTGTTAAAGAATTGGCAATGCGAGTCAGTTGAATGATAGCAAATTAATTACTGTATAGACCACATATGTCTTCACAATTCAAGTTCCTCTGTTTGTGAGAATCTCTGAAAATTGTTTAAATTTGAGTCCTGGTGTAAAATGTACCGGTGTGTAATGTGTATTGTGTAATACGGTACTAATTATGCACATTCTACATTTCGTATACCGTACTGTATTGCGAGTGCCACACTACATCTATAATTTGCTCTACCTAATGTGATTGTTTTCCAGGAGGACAAAGTGTCCAGAGAAGAGCAAGGACTACCCAACTAGGACCCGTGTTATCTGGGGTAAGGTGATCAGACCCCATGGAAGGAGTGGTGCCGTCAGAGCTAAGTTCAAGTCCAACCTTCCACCAGCAGCTATGGGCAGGAGAATCAGAGTGGTAAGAGATTCCTCAAGTGTGTAATCACTGTCATGCTGCAAACTACCACATACACATGCTTATTGGCAAAAAAAAGGCCCTTTTTATTCCAAAATCCCTATTTATCGCAAAATTTGTATTTTTGCATTAAGTAGGGTGCAACAAAAACAAACATGTTCTATGTATAAGCAGACAGACTTGCCAAGTAGGGTTTTTGGTCAATCAATGAGTATGCGTATCTGTTTGTTTGGAGAGTGGCAAAACAGGGAACCAATAATATCAGTTGCTTGTTGCATTATGCTCAAACTACCCTTTCTTGACACTAGTAAACCAACCAGTTCATCAATGTATGTTTTCAGTGCATAAACAAACATTACCATTAACGGTAGCAATTGTTTTTCTGTCGTCATGCAGGGTCAGAATTTCGGCGTGAATCAGAGAATCGATTCTCGTAAAGATTCTCCTAAACAGATTAACGTGAATCCCAAGTTGATTCCTGCAAACGTTTGTAGTGTACACAGAAGTTGATTTGCGAGAATCAAATGATTCCCGCAAATTTATTCTGCAAGAATCAAGATTGATTCTCGCATTGTGAAACGAAATTCTGACCCTGTCATGTATTATTGATACATGGTAAATCTTGTACCGCCCCTTTTGAATATATTTACATCCACCTATTGTACCACTACCCAGACTGTTGTGACCCACTGAAGGAAGACACTTTTTATGTGTCAAAATAACAAGAAGTGTATATTTACATTTATAATAATGATAAGAGCCTCATTGATTTTGAAGTGTTTCATTATTAATTTGACTTTGCTTGTGATATTAATGTCTTCTTTTTTTCTTTCTTTTCTTTTTCTTACCTTACAGATGCTGTATCCATCGCACATTTAGGTTCTCAAATTTCTATCATATGTGTTAATAAGGTGTAGTCAGTCGGTACTTGAATAAAGCTTGAGGTACAGATAAGCTAATTTATGATTTGTCATTGTTTGTTTCTTAGTGTGCACATTTGTTGTAAAACCTGAAACTGAGTGGGCTGTCAGTAAAAAATACCCATTAGTTGACAAATAAAAACCTACCCTGATTTCTTGTTTTGGTGAAATTTTTTCTGTGTACAACTGTACAAGTAAAACCAACAGGGGTTTAAAAAACATAACCAACCTTACTTCAAAGGTCCATCCGTCCAGACCATAGGGACACAAAAACGTCTGAAATTGTACCGTTGGCTAGCTTTTGGTGAGAAAAGGTTATCAAACTTAATTTACATGATCAAATTTCAAACATGCTCAAATTGTGTTAAAAACCATTCCAAGTTACAAGGATTCAGAAAATATTAGTTTGATCTATCTATGACTTGCCGTTCTCGAGTTATACCGAAAAGGTCAACGGGTCACATTTTTGGCTCTATAAGGGCAAAAAACATCAAAGTGCTCCTATTTTTTGTCAAAAGAGGTCAAAATGTTGGTTTTGATAAATCAATTCAAATAAGGATAGGATTGCACCATCTTGGATGTTTTGTTACCTAGGTAACACAGCAAAATAGGTCATGGTCAATAAGTCTCAATGGTACTTGACCTACTTTGCTGTGTAACAAAACATCCTTTATGGTGCAATCACTGTGGTGCAATCCTATCCTTAATTTGAATTATTTTATCAAAACAAACAATTTGACACCTTTTGGCAAAATCGGAGCACTTTGATGTTTTTGACCCTCATAGAGCAAAAACTGTGACCTTTGATGATGATCTATTCAGTTATAACTCGAGAACGGTACATCCTAGATAGGTCAAACTTACATTTTCTGAATCCTTGTGACTAAAGGAATGCATTGGAATGGTTTTTAACACAACTTTTGAATTTGACTCTGTGTAAAGTTTGATGACTTTTTCCCGCGCAACAGCTACTCCAGTTGAATTGCCATCATGCATTTTTGTGTAGCCCATGATGTCAACTATATCTGATAGCAGTGCAGCTTTGTCCCTCCGCCCAAATGGTACCAAACACCCCATATGCGGGGGTCAGGTTCATACGCTTGTAGTGTTTTGTGTAGCAAAGTGCTGAAATGATCAGCTCTATTCAGCAACAGCACTCCAGCTAGACTTATTCACTTGTCATCAATTGACATGAAAACGCATTGTGCTGAGATAATATTTTCAGCCTTTTGAATGAAATTTCGATAAAGAAAATGCAAAAAATTTGGTTCAGAATAAAACTACTCAAAACAAATTTGACAGACGGCTCGCATTCCTCTTGTATACTTTGCTTCACCTTGAGTTCAGTAGTAATGTTAATGTAGATAACATTTTCTGCTGGTCGTAGTTAAATTGCATGCTCAGTGTATAAACATGCATACAAAGGCAGTTTGTTATCACATGGATATCACTACCAAACCAGAGGTGAAACAAAGTGTAGTGAATGTTTGTCAAGAAGCAAGGTTTATAAATATGTGGCATATTTGAGATTGACAGAGTTTAAGCCTTAGCATACTATTTCGATTAATTTGGTTATTCTTTACCAAATATGATATACTTATATTAACAACTGTCAGGAAAATTTTCTGGTCATTTTAAGCCAAACAAATAGGGTACAGAGATGCCACTCTTCAGGAAATTTCCCGATTTCAGGAAATTTTGAACAAAATTTACAAATTTCAGGAAATTTTTGCTTTACCCTCTACCCTTCCTGTACAAAAGAATAAGGAAAAGTGCATTTTCAGGATTTTTCCATGTTTTTCAGGAAATTTTGACAACACCCAGTGGCATATTGGAGGGCAAAATGAAAGAAAACTCCCTATCTTAGCTGCTTAATTTCAACTGTGGTGTTCTAAGGGAGATTTGAAGTCATAATTATGACTTAAATTCAAACTTGCTCCATTCTTCTGAAATCAATGAATTTGGCCGAATCCAATTGGGTGCAAGTTGTAATATATGTAAACATTACAATTACAAATATGGGTCAATCCTTCATGTAGTTATTTTGTATAAGCTAATCCTAACTTCATAACAGTTCATTTAACTTGAAATGTGCTCATATTTGGATTATGATGAAGCAAGATCCTGTCATAATTTATCAGTAAGCAGGCACCCCCCCCCCTATTCAATGCTTCTGGGAGGTGTAACCATAACTCCTTGTTCCAGAAAATTAAAGGAGGATTTTGTGATCCTAGCATCCTCTTCTCTCAACTTTTTTTGAGAAAAGTGGGGGGGATGAGGCTGTGGATCACGAAATGCCCTTTTAAAATGCAGCACCATTTTTTTGGGGGGATTAAAACCATCCTGATTTGCCAAATGAACTGAAACAGCTAAATCTTATTTTTGAAAATTGACCAAAAATTAAAATTTGACTTTCATTGCCAGTTGGAACTGACTAGAGGAACAGGATTTTTAGCTATGTTTCATTTGGCAAAACGGATATTTTTTTTAATCCACAAAAATTAGTGCTGTATTTTTATGTATTTCTGGAATACTGAGTAGATATGATGGAACTATACTAAAAGTTCCGAGAGGTAGGTCAATTTGAGGGTGCCGAGTTTGAATCTGCTGAAGGTTAAACTTTTAATTGTGGGGGGGATTTAATAGTGGTCAAATTCACATTTTGCTGGATACACTGGGTCACAGTGAAATATTGTTTTAATGTATTACTCTGGTCCCCACTCACCATCCTACACTCTTATAATGGTGCTCTTGTTCCCCGGACCTCGGTCAGATTGAACAGCTGTGGGATGAGCTCGGGCGATGTGTTCCAGCAATTAAGGTACAATCCGCCTGTTAATGCATAAACACTCAGAGCAGCTCTACAGGAAGAGTGGGCAATCTCCCCCAAGCCTCCCATCAGCTGGACAGAATGCATAGCAGATGCACTGCAGGCATGGGATTTTCCAGTGGAAACACTGGAACCAGTCTTTTTTGATGTCAAAATTCCCGCAGGTTTATTTATTTTCAGGTGTTTTTGTCCAATTTTACGCGCTTTTTCATAATGCGTAGTCCCATGCCTGGCACTGAATGCTTCCAAGCACACCACAGACGCACACTATTGATGTCTGTGTTTGGGTAAGTAACATCATCTTCATTTTAATTTGTTTCGACTTCTTCACGTGCCTTAAACTCTATGTTCCAAACTTTCCAGGCTGTGACATGTGAAACAGCAAGCGGCTCCATACCTGTGCATTTTTCAGTTGTGTCAGTAAGGTAACAGTTTAGATATTGACACGTCATTAGAGTACTGAAGCAAGGTATTGAGAAGTAATCCTGTGTGTAATTTTGGTTCATTTTGATGTACAGATTTTCAAGATATGACCATGTGAAAAATGGTTGAAAAATTTTAAGTTTCTTTTTGAGCCCAGTTTATGTGTATGATAATCTGCAAGCATACAACATTATGGGGTATTCATCTTGTTGAAATATACAGAGACGTGCTGCCCACAACAAATCTCTAGACATGGGGTCCCGATGGGGTAGGGTTTTCATAGACCTGGGGTTTTGAAGAATAAATGGGGTAAAATACCTAAAAAAGAGCAAAATTTAGGGGCTGTGCAATAATTATGAGTCCTCGGGAGGGTAAAATTGGGGGGAAGAAATTTTAGCGAGCTGAAAGGGGGGGCAAGCAATTTTTGGCGAGCCGATTTTTGGCACACATTCATGGGGCGCCTTTTAAATAAAACGCTCTAAAAAGGCTTAGGAAAACGCTATAAGGTTTGCAAATTGGGATCCCAAAAATATGGCATGTGTAAAGGGGGGGGGGCAAAGATTTTTTGGCGGGCCGAGAGGGTGGGAGTTTTGAATCATGGGTGGCACACCACATTTGAAGTAATTCAAGTACCCCCTCCCCTACCTCAGGCACAAAATGGATGGGTAAAAGTAATATAATTTTAGTATTCATCACTTTTAAATCATGGCACTATACATAAACTCAAGTATTCAATATATATTTTTATTGTTTGCAACAACAATGAAAAATCATACGGTACCTCAAAAACCGAGTAAATTGATGATCAGATTGACAAGATATTAATGAAATGATTTCTTATAGATCCTATTACATGGTTCACAGTAACAGTCATTTGTCAATCAATTCCTCAAGTTCAACCTTTATAAAATTCACATGTTAAAATTAACACACCTAATCTCATTTTTTCCTCAAGACAAAATAATGTATAAAACAAGTTTAGGTATAATAAATAAGCCACTATTGATTATATACATAGTACCACTGTGAACTACGTTTATCTTATGTTGGCAATCAAATTAATATACAGCAATGGCACAAATTATACAGAAGCTGATATTGATCAAAATGCATTGTACTTGGCTATTTCAGTTGATATCCATACAGCCCTATAGAAGACATGACCTTGATCTTCCACACAGGGGTGAAAGTTTCAAATGGAGTCACCCATTCAGGTGAAGATTGTGTCTTCCATAGGCCCGGTCCATAGGGGGTGTATGGATTTCAACTGGTATAGCCCATTGTGATTATAGACCTGATCCATATAGATGATACTTCTGACTTGAAAAAAAAAAAAATTTTAAGGTAAGGCAACGAAAAAGAAACCCTGTTCAACGGGCGGACGGACCTTTCAAGTAGGGTTGGTCGGTCGGCCTTTTTTTTTTTTTCTTTTTTTTTTTTTTTGAAATGACCCAAAAAATCACCAAAATCTGTAAATAATTTGCAATTTGAGAACATACCCCCAAAAATAAAAAAATTGTTCCTGAAATTTGGGTCGACATTCATTTTATACAGGCGGTGGATGACATGATCGAGCCGGCAACTTGTGAAACCGCCCGGCCGTATGGCATTTTCCAATATACTCCGTTAGTTTTGTGGGGTTCAAGTATCGAACCCCAACGGTTTTAGCTTGTATTTATATTATTTATCAACATAGGCCTATTTGTTTGTGATATTTCAAGCGTTTTAAAATTTCAAAATAATCCCATTCAATTACACGGTTGACGATGAAAATTTACTGAATTTAGAGAATGCAATGCGGCCACCACCTGTTTGTATAGGAAAATTTGTTTCCCAATTTGTTCAAAATCTGGGTCGGTCAGGCCCGTAGAACAGGGTTTTCTTTTTTCGTCACCTAAAATACTTTCAACAAGTATTGATTATTCAGTCTGTTTCATTTGATCACAAATAGATTTTTTCGTCAAACATTTCTAAGAAGATACTAATTTGTGAATTGAAATGGATTGAATAACAAAATACTTGTTCAAAAATCAAAACATTTGATATTGAATATTTGATATAAAAATATTATGGAGCATAAACTATAAATCTGTCCTCATTCCAATTTGATATTATTTGCTGGCATTTTAAAAGGGTGTTTTTGTTTGTGTTTACTAGTCTGGTGAATGGTGATGCCATCTTTAATTTGATTTTCTACTTAAGACATGCCTGGATCAGATGCAATCACAATTATACATCACATGCATATTCATGAAGTAGCTTGACCAATTCAGTATACTTGAGATTATATTACTTGATTTAAATTAAAAAGAAATGATAAATCCAGCTTAAATTTGGTCAGTAAGACAAGCAAAATAATAGTTTTGTCTCATGTTCCATGGTGGTATGAGTTTTTTTATTTTAATTTTTATAAATTGAACAACACCAATTTTGGGTATTTATTGAAATATATGTAATTACAATTTTGGAGTTGCGGTGTGAACAGAAACAAAATTGAAACTGAACATTGATTTTCTGCCAAATTTCATTAAAATGTAAAAAAAATACAAAATAAAATTCAACTTCTGCAATTTTGCTCCAGCAAAAGCGCAGCATAAATCAAAGGTGGGCAGGGAACATGAAACAAAACTATTATTTTGGTTGGCTTAAGGAAGGGGTATGAACGTTTGGACAGTATTTATTTTGGGACATTAGAGCACATCAGACATATCAAATTGCATTCTGAATACGAAGAATGTCCTTCTGATATCAAATAATTTTGATTTTTTGAAATTCCCAATTTAATACACATTTTATGGCAAATCATTGAAATTTGATATTTTTGATATTTAAGGGCTGGGGTATGAACGTTTGGACAGTATTTATTTTGGGACATGAGAGCACATCAGACATATCGAATTGTATTCTGAATACGAAGAATGTCCTTCTGATATCAAATAATTTTGATTTTTTGAAATTAGCAATTTAATACACATTTTATGGCAAATCATTAAAAATTGATATTTTTGATATTTAACAGTACTTGAAGTAAACTTTATAAATCTGATGATTTATACTTAAAGTGTATGTAGGTGGGATGAAAAGCCGACGATCAATTGAAAATTTTGACCTTCAGTATTAAAGATATGGATTTTTTTCCCAAAACACCTAAAAAATTTTGGTCTTTTTGGAAAAAAATCCATATCTTCAATATGAAAGGTCAAAATTTTCAATTGACCGTCGGCTTTTCCTCCTGCTACATACACTTTAAAATATATCATTAGATTTATATAATTTACTTCGAGGACTGTTATATATCAAAATTTTGAAAAATATCAAATTTTTATAATTTGTCATAAAATTTGTATTATATTGTGATTTTCAAAAATGAAAATTATTTGATATCAGAAAGACATGCTTCAGTATTCAGAATGCAATTCGATAGGTCTGAGGTGCTCTCATGTCCCACAAAAATACTGTCGAAAAAGCAATAAACGCTCATTTTGGAACCCTTAACAGTACTCAAGTAAACTTTATAAATCTGATGATTTATACTTAAAGTGTATGTAGGTGGGATGAAAAGCCGACGATCAATTGAACATTTTGACCTTTCAGATTGAAGATATGGATTTTTTTCCCAAAACACCAAAAAAAATTGAAAAATATCAAATTTTTATAATTTGTCATAAAATTTGTATTATATTGTGATTGTCAAAAAATGAAAATTATTTGATATCAGAAAGACATGCTTCGTATTCAGAATGCAATTCGATAGGTCTGAGGTGCTCTCGTGTCCCACAAAAAATACTGTCGAAACGCAATAAATGCTCATTCTAGATCCCAGGGATCTATTTATAATAACAAATATCACTATTCGCCATGGAAGTGATGTAATAATCAGATCATAGCAATGGGGTAAAACAATTTTTGAATATTTATCGTGCTGCACTACAAGCAGGTTGCACATGTCTGCAATCATAGATTGAATACAATACCGCTCTTTTCAAAGATACTAATCTTACAGTTGCAAGCGATCAGCATGATATGGTTCAATGCAGAGGTACTGTGTATTAAACGTACTAGTGAAGTGCGATATATTCAAAAATTGTTTTACCCTATTGTTATGGTAGTTAATCCGATTATTACATCACTTCTACAGCGAGTAGACTACAGCAGGACTTCTCACTCTCACGGGGACAGTTGTCCCATTCCCCTCCCCCCGCCATGCCACCATATCGAGGTAACAAATGTCCCTGTTTTTGGACTATTAATATTATAAGAAAAACAATTTAAGAGGATATTTTCTATTTTGACCCATGTGAGCCAAAATTAATGTTGACCTTCAACCTTTTCTCTAAAAAATCCAGACTGAAGTAGTAGATGGGTCAAAGTCAGTATATATTTTCTGAATCGGTCAAAACAATTTTGAATTTTGACCACTGTGTAAACTTTGACACCGCATATCTTGGCATGTCCTGGGGGAATGCCCAAGGGTGCCCACCACTAGGCACTCATTAGATTCTTATTCTATATACCTCTGATGTCAACATAAAAGCAAAAAATGTTAGTCATACCTAACTTTACACTCACAACTACATTCTACCGGACCAAGACATTTAACAAACTGAAACAAAATACTAAAGGGGTGTGACCAGATCGTCAGCCTCATCCCCCACTTTATCCTATCAAAATGGAGAGTTTGGTATCAGAAGCTATTTTCCCCAATTTCCCATAATTCCATTGAAATTTTAAGAATTTTTTAGAATGTTATGAATGAAAAAGGGATAACCTCATCTCTCATAGTACTTGGTTACCATGATACCATTAGTATAGGCACAGATCCTGATTTCAAGGATCTGTGGTATAGGCCATAATTTGTGAAACATGTTTTGGCTTCTAATATCAAAAAAGTGTAATTTAACTGAAAATTTTGGAATCGTTTTTTAGTGTCGATCTGTTTATACCTCTTGTATTTTGTTACTAATGGAAATAATTCCAAATACACCGGATATAAAGCTGACAATAGGCAGTTCATCATAATAAATTTGTTGCTATGGGTCTTGTCCTTTTTGTTACTAATGGAAATAATTCCAAATACACAGGATATAAAGCTGACAAATAGGCAGTTCATCATAATAAACGTTGTTGCCATGGGCTTTGTAGAGTTATTATAAGCCAGAGAATCTTGCAAGCTTGTTGAAAATTTGTTATGAAACTTTATTGATATAGGCACCAGTATATTTAAAGATATTGTATTTGATCAATTAGCGTCCTGTGTTTAGTAAGCATCCCCAGGAGATTTAAAAACTCCCACCTGCTTAAGCACCATCTTATATTACAATTTCAGTTTAAAATGGATTAAATTAAAATTCCCTATACAATTACAGCCAGCTTTACAAGGGTACGTTTGATGTTAATTATACCTTTTTAATTTGGTAATTATTAAATCATTATAACCCTGTATCACCTTTTCAAGTGTTCTGAATTTTCAAAATGTTGAAATAATATTAGTAATAACTGCCAGGAAGAGCCAGGGCCGTCGCTAGACCATTTCTCAGGGGGGGGGTATCAAGAATTTATTTTTCTTTTGGTATATATTGCCGAATTTACCTTTTGAATTTCGTCTCAGCTCTCTCCCTCTCTCTTCTCCCCCTCTTTCTCTTCCCCTTCTCTCTCCCTTCTCTTCCTTTCTCTCTCTTTTTCCTTTTTTGGGATCGCCAGGGGGGCATTACACCCCCCCCCCATAGCGACGGCCCTGGGAAGAGTTACTGTCCATTTTAACAGGGATGTAAGTAACCCTGAAGAAAAAATACGGAAAATACGGAAAAAAAGCGCGTAAATTTGGGCTAAAAAGCCCAAAATGGGCTGAAAATAAAAGAAATTGCGTAAATCTGGATTACAAAAATTACAGAATTCTGTAAAAATACAGAAAACTTACATCCCTGTTTTAAGCTGAAATAACCAGGTAAAGTGAAAGAAATCCCACTGGTTATTTTGGCCATTTAACATGCAGTTCTATGGGAGGACATAAAGTCATAATAAAAAATTATGACTTTTATGTCTAACTTTTTTAACTCTGTTGACCTCGAAAACAAATTTGGCGATTCTATTTAGGTGCAAGTTGGGACATGTGTAAATATTACAAATATGCAAAAACAAAGGTTTGAAAAAAATTAACCAATTTCATTGTACATTATGGCTTTTGTGTTATAAATTCGATAAAGTTTCTAAACTGCGGGAGATTTTATTACATAAGTTGTTCAACAAAATGGCAGTGTTTGGGTGATCCTTCACGTAATATTTCGTGTAAGCAAATCCTAACCCTAAACATAATTCAGTGAAAAGATACATCAAAGATACAGAAGATGAGTTGTGATATTTGAGCATGTTTGTAGTCTACTGGACATCAGTGTCATAGCCACGGAGAAGTGGCTGAGATAATCAGATAAAATTTCATATGCCCATTTCTTTACATTGAACAGATTGCCAAACCATTTTCTCCAAGGATTATTCCCCTCTTTCAAGTATCAGATAAAATTTCATATGCCCATTTCTTTACATTGAACAGATTGCCAAACCATTTTCTCCAAGGATTATTCCCCTCTTTCAAGTATCAGATAAAATTTCATTTGCCCATTTCTTTACATTGAACAGATTGCCAATCCATTCTCTCCAAGGATTATTCCTCTCTTCCAAGTAAAAACTCAGTATCTGTATAAAATGAATTACTGCATTCATTCCATTAACCACCCAGGGTGCTTAACAAAGTCATTTTGGGTGGGCGCTTATTTCTTTTAAATTGTTGACATAATGGCATATAATTTTAGTGCACATTTCCGATAAATTTCCACATGTAGTCACTGAATAGGTAAAAGCTGAATGGAAGATAAGATTGGAGGTATATTTTGACAGTATGGGCGATTATAATAATTAATATCACAAGTTGCTGAGTGGGCGATTACAAGGGCATGGCATTTTTATAGATCAAATATCAATGGTACTTAGCAGTTATCGCCTTTTCACCAGGGAGACACGTTTTTTAATCAGTCTGCTCTTTGAAGGGTCATTCAGAGATTCAGCAATCCCAAAGTACAGTATTCTCAACACATGGAATTTATTTGGCACTTTTTATTACCCCCCTACAATAAATAAGCTGTGTTTTCTTGTCAAGAGAGGCAAATCATAATTCTTAAGCAGTCTATAATATCGAATTGATTAATTCGAATTAAACAATTCATTGATGTTAGCACTGGGTAGTAGCCATTACTGCCAGTAGACAGGAAGTCTAGAAAGTTGACCTCAACGCTGTAGGGGGTCTTCCTGTACTTTTGAATGGGACAGCAGTAACCTTGGGCATGTTTTAGACCAAAATTTTTCAGATTTTTTTCTAAGTTTGTGAGAGCATAACAAGACTATCCGTCGATGGATTTTTATTTCCGTCGGTAGATATTTTTTAAATTAAGTTTTTCATAACATATTAAAAAGGCAGAGACCCGTGATGTATAATAAATTAGCTAGGTAAATTTTGAGTAACCTTGATGAAAATTATCAAAAAAGTGCCTATTCAATTGTGTGGGTACGGTCCATCACCTGTCACTTGGTAGTCTTGTAACATGTCTAATGGTGCTGCCCATGGCCACTCGATGAATTGTTTAATTCGAATTAATCAATTCGATATTATAGACTGTTAAGGATGAACCATATTTTTAAATGTAAGTTTAAGTTGTTCTTTTGGTCATTGCTGTGCAACAGATCTTTTAACGTCCCTTTAAGTTAAAATGCAGTATTAACAAGTAAATAACTTGGCAGATAGCTTACTAAGCATATACATGTACGGCATATTATTGAATATATAATATGTGACCCATCACATCGAAACACGGCAGTTGTCGGAAACCCACATTTAAAGATAATTAAAAAAATGCGCCCCGAAAAATAAAGAAAATAATAAGGAATTTGAATTCTATTTGTCACATAAAATCACCATTCTACATGTGACATCAATGGAAGAGGTGTCATTTTAAAGCTTAAAAGCAGTCCTTTAGTGTGGTAAAGAAACCTGGAAGTTCATTTTTGACAACAACTGCGGTGTTTCGATGTGATGGGTCACATAAGCAATAAATACAATATCAGCTTGTTATTACCAAAGCAGATAATGTATTTGACTTGGGGAGCAGAAATCTGGAGTGAAAATATTTGTTGGCAATCTGGTCCAGTTTTTGTGACAATTTCAATTAGTGAGTAACATTTTACTTTTCTGAACCACAATTATCTTATTTCAAAATTTCAGACCAACAAATACCACAACTACATACTTAAAATTGGATCTCCAACCACCACTCCTCTAGCCATTTCACCTTTAATATACAAATACTCTTGTCATCTCTCTCTGTCTAAGTTTACATTCTCACTTTCTCTCCTTTGAAAAACTTTCCCATATTGTCTGATCCTTCTCTGGAAGTTCCATGATAGTTTGGTTGGTTTTGTCAGTTAAAAGTGTCTGTTCTATACCTTGTGTAGTTTGACCTACCTCTGACTTATCATTCCAGAGTTATAAGCTAAAGGTCAAAGGTTAAATGTGAAGATCCACAGGGATTAAATAGATGTAATGTTCCAATTTTGATGAAAACTGCACTCTAATTTTGTACTATTCCTTTTTTTTTACTAGAATCACAACTCATTTATTTTTGATCTTGTAACTATTTGTTTTGATGAGATATAATGTTCATTTTGATTAGGCATATTATCACTTTGAACAGACAATCTTTATCAAGGTGAATAGTTTCCGGTTTATTTTGACAAGCACCTTGTCAAATCACCAAGATCTCCAACTCAGTATTTAACAAGATTGCCCATTTCATTTTGACAAGATTCTGTTATGTCCCTCTTTGTCTCTGACAAGATAAGCTATTCAAATTTGATTTTTGTTGTCATTTTTGATAAGACGAACTACACAAGTTTGATAAGTTGGGTCTTTTTTGACAAGAACCTATTCATTTTTTAAATAGACATAGAAATCTGATACGTTTCTTGTCATTTTGATGAGAAATCTGTTATGTCCCCATCTGATTCCCTTTCTATTAAAAAGACTCATTACCTAGGTAACATAGTTCATTGTATTGCCAATTGAGTCCTACGATGATGACTACCTGTAACAACCCGCTACCAAGGTAACTGTTCAGGGGAAATTGAACAGTTACCTAGGTTACGAGTCGTTACAGGTAGTTATAACTATCTTTATAAGAATTAAATAACAGTACCAATAATTTGAGACACACTCTTTAAGCAAAGATCCTAAAAATAAAGTTAACTTCTCAAAATGAATAGAAATCCATTCAAATTTTACAAGTATGACTATTCTGAGTGGGATATAAAAGAATCTTTTCAAAATGACAAGGCAATCTATTCAAAATTTGAATCAAAATGGAAGTGGATAACATGGAAAACAAAAAGTGATCCAGCCTGGAATTGAACCCAGCAGTTCACGTTTATTAGACCTGTGCCTTAACCACTTGGCCACGGGAGCTTCATGATTAGGCTGGCTGAAATTTGAACCCATAAGCGGTCCGACTTAAAACTTATCGTCAAACCTGGTGAAAAATTATGTTTCTATATTTCCAATTGATCATACCACTGTTTTTCCATGTTATATTTCCCCTATAAGGAGGACAGCAATTTACGACCAAAGCTACTTTCTATGGGCTATTTGTGGGCAGGAGATAAGTGTAAGTGACCGCTTATGGGTTTGAATTTCAGCCAGCTTAACCATGAAGCTTCCGTGGCTGAGTGGTTAAAGCACCGGTCTTGTAAATCTCAGGTTGTGGGTTTGATCCCCAGGCGGATCACTTTTTTCTACTTGCCTGAGTTGCTTGTGTTAATTTTATGAATCATTATTCTCATCAAAATGACAAGAAACTCATCAAATTTGATAAGATTGCCTTGTCATTTATAAAATATGAATAGATTCTTCTCAAAAAGGGCCAAAGAAAAATCAAATTTTAATAGTTTGTCTTGTCCAAGGGGGATATAACAGAATCTTCTCAAAATTAATTGGGTCATCTTGTCAAATAATGAGTTTGAGATCTTGCTGATTTCAATAGGTACTAAAATTAATAGAAACTATGACTATCGGTTCAAAGTAAATATATCTAGTCAAAATGAACAGTATATCTGATCAGAAAGAATAGTTATGGGATCAAAAATAAATGAGTAGGTATTCTATTAAAAAAATAGTACAAAATCAGAGTGCAATTTTAATCCAAATTGGAGCATTTATCTATATTAGCCCCTGTGGATCTACAAATTTAACCTTTGACCTTTGGCTTATAACTCTAGAACGATAAGTTGAAGGTAGGTCAAACTATACAATTTCTGATATGACCAGAGGAACATTTTGGTATGGATTTTAAACACAATTCTGCAGTTTTGAATTTTGACAATCATATAAACTTTGACCTTGGAAATTTTGAATTGCCTACCAAAGCAAATGAATCAACGGCAAAGAAAAACACTAACTGGCAAAATCATCTAATCTGATATAAAAGAATAGTCTGTAGCTGGACTATGTTAATTGATGCCATTAAAAAAATTCCTTGGCTTTCCCCAATCTCTGAGAATCCTGTCCTTACATAATCCAGTATTTTGGTGCCTATGTTTGCATCAACAAAGGTCATGTAATACAAAAAGATTTTTAAAAAAAATGAAAGGTCATGTAACACAACCAGATTTAAACATCTTGTTATGTTGCATGACCCGGGTGCATGACCTTTGCTGATGCAAACATAGGCACCATTTGCAAGGCACACTCCTCAAATATAAAAATATTTTATATAGGTTAGGATAAACTAATTCAATGACAATAATTGATGTGGTGTCATACACTTGTCTACATTTGACTAATTATTTCAATAACTATTTTGTGTCATACTCTTTTATACATTTTAATATCTACATTTCAAGGGCTTAGTGCAACAAAGGGACATCTGCATTTTTGGCGATATTGAAGCTTTGGTACCAATCCTGAGAACACTGGGAGTGTTCTGGATGCAAAGGGCTATCTGCATTGAAATTTGTATTTAAATTAATGGATTCCTGTTAACAAAATGAGCAAAAGTAGCATTTTGTTTAGTGCAATAAAGGGCTATCTGCAGACATTTTTGCTCATTATCTCGAAATGCCCAAATTATAGATAGTGGATTAGCCCTTTGTTGCACTAAACCCTTGATTTGACTAATTTCAATGACAATTTTGAAGTGGTGTCATCCACTGTAATACATTTGACCAATTTAAAATTTCAATGACAATTTTAAAGTGGTGTCATCCACCATAGGCTTTCTCAATGACAATTTCGAAGTTGCATCATCCACTTAATTACTTTTGATGAATTATTTCAATAACAAGTTTATAGTGGTTTTATCCACTTAAATGTCTACATTTGAATGATTTCGATGACAATTTTGAAGTGGTGTCATCCACTTTAATATCTACAATTGACTAATGTTAAAGCAGTGCAGGCCTTGCCGTCTAGATTTTAAAGGCGAGTGGTCAATCGCTCGCTAGCATGATGCTAGGCGTGTGGCCAAATCACTCTCTAGTTGTATGTAGGGTCGAGCCACTCCCTTAATTCATACCAATATGAACCATTATGTACACACTATTGACACCCTCTCTTTGGTTTTCAGGAATTAAGGCTATAATTTATTATATTAAATCAAATGAATTTGTTGAAGTGCTGAAATTTGAATGTAAATTGGATTCAATTTTCGGTGATCGTATTGGTCGCAGCAAGCGATATTTAGTGTTTATGGCGAGTGTAAAATCGCTCACTAGAAACTGAGTTTGGGCGAGCGATGGCGAGTGAGAGCGATCGCTCGCCTCAAACAGCAAGGCCTGCAGTGTCATCCACTGCAGAGATGCCAACTCTCCCTGATTTTCAGGGAGGGTCTCTGAAATAAATGATTTTTTTGTACATTCATACAAGCAAGAATTAAGCTTTTGTACCCATTAGGTTGCATGTAATTTTGAAAACATCACTGATTTCTGTGTGAAACCTCCTCGATAACTGAAGGTAAATGTTGGCATCTCTGCCACTGTAATACATTTTACTAATTATTTCAATAACTATTTTATAGTGAAATTGAATATTCATACGTAGTGGTATAAATTAAATTGGAAGAATTTTTTGACTTCAACACTACTTAAAATTTGATCGCTGGGAGTAAAAATAGACTGGGAAAATGTAAATGTGCTGGAAAAAGAACCCAAAGAATTTTCCAGAAGAGTCCTAGAAGCCAATCACATCAGGAAAAAAGGACCAAACTTGGACAGAGACACTGGGCTGGACTTAGATCCAGTTTGGGACAACCAACTCATACCCAAGACCACCAGGGGGATGAGGACAACACCTCTAACATCATCTTCTTCTAGTGTGACATCATCCAAGGTTGTCAACAAGCCATAAATCATCAGAGCCATAAAATCCTGCTGAGGACACAGTTGGTACTGTGAAAGCGCTCCCCATAAGCGATCAAATTTTAAGTAGTGTTGAAGTCAAAAAATTCTTCTAATTTATTTTATAGTGGTGTCATCCACTTTAATATCTACAATTGACTAAGGGACCGTTCACAAACACTTGTAAGGGGGGCCTGATGCAAAAAAAATTTCATCGCTGAAAATTTTTTCGGGGCCCCCCTTTTCAGACCTAAAAAATTTCAGGGCCCCCCTTTTTGACATGAAAATTATGGGTCAACCCCATAGAAAAGCATATAAACTCAATTTTCCCAGGAACATTTGGGGTCATTTTTTCAGGGAGGGTCAAAACTTTTCAGGGCCCCCCTTTTTGCATCAGGCCCCCCCTAACAAGTGTTTGTGAACGGTCCCTAATTTCAATGACAATTTTGAAGTGGTGTCATCCACTTATCTATATTTGAATTTCAATGCACTTGTACCTTTGTTTCAAATTCAGGACATTTGTATTTAAAAATTTCATTTTTTTAAAATGTTTTCTTGCAAAATAACAAGAAAAAACAATGATCAATTAGGCTCTGTGGGTTTCATTTTAAACAAACTAAATTACAAAGAAATAATCTTAATTTGATAGTTTATACTGAATTAAATATCTTAAATATGAATATTGCACACTACACTAAAAACAAAATGGCCGAAAAGTGAAATCTTAAGCAATAAAGTATTATGAAGTGGTTAAGATGCAAGAAGCGATAGGCCTATATCCATATTGTTTTGATGGGAATTCATATTATCAAATCCATTTTTGGTGACATACCTTGATAACGTTTCATGCTGTTGTGCCCTCGTTGCCTGATCTAAATTGTCTCTCTAATTTCCTGATTTGATAGTATGAATTCCCATCAAACGGTTATTATTAACAATCCAGATGAACCAAATACAACTATATTAAAGTGGCAAATTTTCCGTGTTACGGAAAAACAGACAAATCCACAGAATTTAGAGAAAATACGGAAAACATGTGTTTTTCCTTGAGAAAAATAGAAATGAAGAAAAAATAATGAAAATGTGAGGTAAAAATAATGAAAATGAATTAGTCTGTCTTCAAAGATATCAACCTAAATACAACTAAAAATATAATGCAAGTAACTTCTTTTGTAAATTGGCGAGTAGACATACACTTATAGTTAATTTTGATTTGTGAAATGTGATTTTTAATCACGCAATATGAACATGCAATTAAAATTACATCACAGAAAATCACCAAATTTAGTATTTAAAACCACCCACGGAAAATGGCTGAATTTGGTGTTTTAAATCAAAGAAAACTTGCCACTCTAAACTATATCCATATTTCTCGAATTGATATATAGGCAAATATAAGTAACTGTAACTCGTCAACTATAAATAACCACAGTTTCCAAAATATAAATTGGATACTAGTAATTTAAAATAGGATGTCAATATAAAGCTAGCATTATAGAGCTGATGTTGGTGGCCTTATAAAATGGCAAAAGTGGGTAATGGTGAATCCAACGGACGAGGATACAAAACACATCAAGGATCAATCATTTTGTATCTGAACTCTTCATTATGTTCAATGGCAGTGAGCACTCTTCATGAGGCATAACCTCATCCTAGTAACATTTTCAAAACTTGCCACAAAATGTAACATATGTTATATGTTGACAAAATATGTGACACGGTCAAGGGAAATGAGTCGGATGTCGCTAATATTGATTTTGAGATATTGGCAAAGAAAGTGTTAAAATTCTTTTGATTTATATTGTTTTCAGCGATTGATAAATTGACGTAACTTCACAAAAGAAATCCATATCAACATGGGGTTTTCAGTTTCTGAAAGCCCTAAATGTCCTCTTTAGAAACATGTGTAAAACTCATCTTCGACCAGGGCCGACATGTGACTCATTCCCCTTGATCATGTCACATAATTATATATTTTTAATTTGCACAAAAAAAAAGTGTTTTACAACAACTTTTTTGTCAAAATTTGAAAAACATTTTTTATAGTTTTTCCTAAATCATTTTAATGACATTAAAATTTATTTAAATGATTTAACCTTTGAAAAATGTTTGAAAAATGCTGGGATACCTACATTTTTCATTGCAATTTTACAAAGAGAAAGTCAACAATACACAGTGCATTTAGTCCCATCATTAGAGATGAGGTTTTTATAGGTGATATACCATTTGCCATCCATGTAGTTCTTTCTCATTTGTTGTCTTGTCATAAATAGTGGTTCCCAGTACACACACAGCACCAATTGTAGAAGATGCCTGACTGGAACGTCATATCTGTTAAAGAAAGAAAGAAAAAAAACAAGGCATTTTGTAACAATAGGAAAATATAGGAGGATTTCAAAAATATAGCGCTGCTATAAATATAAATATGACTTGATTTCCTTCAAGTTTTGTAGAAATGAGCAAAGAAGAAGCTATCACAAAAGAAATGAAAAGGTCAATCTTGTCACAGTCGGTAATAAGCTGTAATAGATCAGATTTTAATAAAGTGTCTCATTAGGGTTTTCCTCTCCATCGCTATACCCTGGGTGAATACATATTTTGTGAGGTATTATATCTATTTCTATACTTCAGAGCCTTAACATACGATGTGTTGGTTAAATTTTAATTTGATTATGTTTGCAAAATATTAAATATTATAAGTAACAACTGTGTTTAAGTTTGCTGGTCATTTTAAGCCAAACTAAGGTAAAAATTCAAATGAAAGAAAACTCACTTAGCTATCTTAGCCACTTATGTTCTATGGGGGATTTATTCAAACTTGCTCTGTTGTTCTAAAAACACAATGAATTTGGCTGAGCTCAATTAGGTGTAAGTTGGGATATGTATAAACATTACAAATGTGCCAAAAAATCAGGTTTGAAAACAAGTGTCCAAACTCATTTTAAAAGATTGTACATGTACATATGGCTTTAATTGTTTGTACACCCACAAGAAGAGTCAAGAGTCATATTTTCTCTATAACCTTGTTTTTGTACACCCACAACACTGAAAATACTGTCATCAAAAATGACAAATTAAAAATTTGTCATAATAAATGGAAGAGCTTGAAGGTTTGCCATTCAATCTGTAATGTTGAAAATGCATTTGCAATGCTGAAACAACAATTGTCAGCATTACAAATTATTTTCATGACAAATTAAGTGACAAATTAATATTTATAAAAATGTTTTGTCATTCATTAACTTGTCATTACAAGTGGAATACTCATCAGTCAAAAAATAATTTATAATGCTGAAAATTGCAGTTTTAAAATATATTATAAACTAGCGGGAGACCAGCGCTTTAAGCGCTGGTCCCCGCTGCTTAGTTGAGTAAACGGAGCGGTTAGTAAACGGGAGTGTTTAGTAAACGGAGTAAACGGTGATGATAATCATGCTGTCTTGGTGTAGATTATTCATCCAGCAATAATCAGATGTTGATAATCATGTTAGCTCCTGTCATGTAAGAAGCTAAACTTTTATTTAAGTGAATATCCAGATCTGTGATAATGTTGTTATACTCACTCAATCCCTCAGATTTATTTTGCAAATCTGTCACCCAATGACCCCTTTTTTCACCAGCTTACACCCAATGACCCCCTTTTTTAAATAGAAATTTACACCAAATCTGCAAATATTTTAGGCGCTTCATGCGCATTGTGAACAAATTTAACATTTTGTAGCAATCTCAGTTTCAAAAGACAAATTTTCACAAAACGTTGCCCAGAAAGTTATGTTTTACGGTTAATGGCACTGAATTTTAGCGTTCTCACACATTTTCTTGGAGGCCCCACTACTGAATAACCCCTTTTGACCATAATCGCCTTGATAGACCCCTAGTGTCATACTCTGGTAGGGACAGGTACGTTACTTTCATATTCGAGTGCCCCCCCTCCCGGCGCACCCTCCATCAGACACCCTCCCTCCGCGTATTGATAAGAAGCTTGTTTTGGACATCCGATAACAACTATTATAGTGTCAAAGTGGTCGCGAAATAGCTTCAATTCGGTCTTTATTTTGATTTTTTTTTCAAAATAGGGCCTACTCAGGGGGCCACATCCCCCCTGGGTATTAAGAAGTGTCCGTTTTTGCTTCTGCTTCGGACAGCTGTACACTTACGTTTTTACGATGATAACAACATTAGTGTCAAAATGGTGCTTCAATTGAGCCTTTATTTTGATTTTTTGTTTCAAATACTCAACCCCCCCTTGATACCCCCTGCGTATAAAGAAGTGTCCGTTTGGCTTCTGTTTTGGACACCTGTACACTTTAAAGCAATTTCAAAACAAAAATGGTCCCCGAAATGGCTTCAATTAGGCCTAGGCCTTTATTTTGATCAAGTGTTCAATTCTGAATGGACACCACCCCCCCCCGCAGACCATCAGACAACCCTCTGCGGTAGCGCAACCTATAAACCCAGGCGCTTGAGTACGTGTCAGGGTGCGTGACTCGCCACTAATGGCAGCGTGCATTTGACGCCAGCTTTTTGGTCATGACCTGAGCCGTAAGGTTATTGACCTCAACGGCCTAGCAACCGACCTTTTTTTTGTTATTTCCATAGTGATTGAATAGTTTTGCAAAAATGAACCTCAGATGGTTTAATGGCAATATGTACCCGATCAATGTGCGAATAAATCAGAGCTGAAAGTGAAATCATCTCTGAGTCTATTCGCGAACAAGATTTAGCGACTTCCTTTTAATTATATGGATTGTTCTTTCAGCATTACAAATATATATTTTTAGCATTGCAGAATAGTTCTTGGATGACAAACTTTTACCATGTTTTTGACAAATATTTGTTGTGAAGATTCATTATATTAACAAATTCATTATTAGAAGTCATATTTTTCTTGTTTTTTAGACTGATTTGTAGACTCATATCAGTTTGCAAAACAATAACTAATGGCATAGACAGGGGGAGGGGTGGATGAGGGGGAGTGTGCGCGTGTGTGTAGGGGGGGTGAGGCACCTGTTACAACTCTCCGCCAGATGATGGCTACCCTGATATTTAAGATTGTTAGGTCTTTTTTTGTTGTACTTTTAAGCCCATTTTGACAACTTTTGAAAATTTTTGTCCCCCTCCCCTCCTGAAAGTCCTGGCTAAGCCACTGACAACAGCCAAAAAGCAACACCAACAAATACATTGACAAAATGATATTGAACATCTTTGATTATAGACCTATATATACCTTATTAAGTAGTTCAACTCAGAAGCACATTGTCTGACAACAACGTTGGTAAAATAACCACACTCTTCTGTTTGTAATCATTACAGCAACTGGATTCACACATGAGTTAAAGTACACCAAGTTAACCCAATAAAGAATGTATTGTGTACCGAAACAAGTTCTGCAGAAAGAATTCACAATGACGGTGTACATAGCAATTGGGAATGTACAGAGAACCAGAAGCAGGAGTAAAATGATATAGGTTGCGATTGGTTTCATGTATCGTCTCCTTATAAGGGCACGGTCATTGTTGTCATCATGTCTATCACCAAGATTGGGCATGTTGGGACCAGATTCATCTATATCAATCACCTTATTCTTCAATCTGACGTGTTGACAAAGTCCAACGATAATAAAGACCCCTAATATTAGAATCAGAATTAAGGGTATCAGACGAAATGCTATGTTAAACAAAAGAGCATGATTCAGTCTACGAGTGGACGGTGGCGCACAGATGATGTTGTAGTTGATTTGGATGCCATCTTTCAAAATGGCTGCCAAATTATAGTCCCAGGTGGCCAGTTCTATAATGCCAGGAATGAGAGATAATACCCATGTTAACAGAACAGCTTTCAGTACAGCTCTGCGTGTTTGTCTCGCTATGTAGGTATGATAACATTGGGTTATGAGGCGATATCGATCCCACGTAAGCAGTAATACATGGAAAATTCCCGAAGTTAGGAAAGCCGTTTCCACAAAAACAAAGACTCGACATCCTACAGCACCTCCAAAAGGCCACCTCTGTAAGCCATTTGCAGTAGTCAATATTGACAACAGAATGGCACCTGTTCCAAAATCGGCTACAGCAAGACTGAGAAGAATGAGATAAGATGGTCTAGCCCACATGCTAGAGTCTGATGAAAAAGCAATTATGGTGCCTAGATTTGCCATGCAGGCAAATAAGGACATCAAAGCACGAATGATTATATTGTAAATTGAGAAAGCGGGCAGGTTTTGTTGCATAAATGCCGGTGATGAGTTTTGGGTTACATTTGCCATCATCTCTTCATCAAACAACTGGAAATCCATAATCAGTAGAGTTGATAAGCAGTTCACCCAGATGTGATAAAGATATCCAAGCGAAAAACTACTACAGTTTCAAAAAGCACTATAAGGCGTAAAACACGTTTGCTTCACTTATACTTAATAGCATTGAATCATGTTGAAAAATTCGCTTGAAATTATGACTGTCCTGCACGCTTAAAAGGATTTTTCCCAATGGAAATCAAATAGTTTGCTTTTACATGTACAAATACAAGGTAATGCTTGTCAAACAGTTCACTATTGGTTCCCATGAAACTAATCCACATCACTAAATCCTTCAACTACCTGTTGAAACAACAATTTTTATCCACAGAGCGTGCTAGTTTGCAATAAGAAGCAGTGCGAGTGTGAGCTAGTGATGGGGATGAATGAGAATTTATAATAAAGTGTACTTTTAGTCCTCTTTGATCACGTGGGCATCATCACTCACTCAGTCTGGCATGCTTTCAGCTAGGATTTTAGTTTAAATTTCATATGCAATTTGCAAGATATCATAAGTTGCTGTTCTTGTTGCTGATATAATGTTGTTGTTGTTGTGGCAGTATCTTTTTACAAATATAAAAATCATTACATGTGATAAATAATCCACTCAAATGTACATTTACTTTTTATTTTATTTAGTTTTCATTATAATTTATAAATAAAATAAATAATCATAAGTAAAGCCAGCTGACCAACTAAGTCCAACACACTCACTCGCCATTCGATCAATCTGAAAAAATAACAATAGTTTTCAATTTGCTGAACCACACCTAAATGGGAGAAAACCTGGGGGGGGGGGCACTCAATACATATGTGTTGTCATCACCGAGCAGAAATCCACAGGAAAGGGTACTTTTTTCATGCTATTTTGGGGAAAATGGGTATACTGTTAGCGACAGCAAGTCAGCGTTTAGGGTATGAATTTTAAAGGACACAAAGGCTATTTTTTGCAGCATTTTTACCATTTGTAATAAAAAAAAAAAGCAAAATAAACAAGAAAGTGAAAATTAAAAAAGAAAAAATGGCTGTTTAAACTTCTTTTTCTCAGTAGATCAGTGGAAAGGGTACCTTTTTATGGTAGGTCAGTGAAAAGGGTGCCCAAATACAACTGGTCAGTGAAAAGGGTCCCCATTTCACAAGCTGCTCAGTGATTAGAGTTGGTATTTTCACCTGCTCCAGGTCAGTGTTTAGGGCTTGCGCCTGCTTGATGATGACAACACAAAAAAGTATATAAGTGCCCCGAGTTTCATACCGGTTACAACGAGGCAATTAGCAGTAAGTTTCTTGTCCAGGGGAATATTAAAATAACTCAATCTCATCAATACAATACAAATGGGACCATGTTTCAAAAAGTGAGCCAAGGTGGGGGCTTGTTTAAACTTGCTGCTTTCTTTACATTGTCTACATTTTTGGTGGATACACATATCTGCAGTAGATAAAGCAATACACTACACAGATATACAGTAGATGTAAGGCTTGTAAGCAATGCACTACTTCATCAATACACAGATCTACTGTAGATGTAGGCAATGCACTACTTCATCAATACACAGATCTACTGTAGATGTAGGCAATGCACTACTTCATCAATACACAGATCTACTGTAGATGTAGGCAATGCACTACTTCATCAATACACAGATCTACTGTAGATGTAGGCAATGTAGGCATACTACTTCATCAATACACAGATCTACTGTAGATGTAACCAATGCACTACTTCATCAATACACAGATCTACTGTAGATGTAGGCAATGTACTACTTCATCAATACACAGATCTACTGTAGATGTAACCAATGCACTACTTCATCAATACACAGATCTACTGTAGATGTAGCCAATGTACTATCTCATTAATACACAGATCTACTGTAGATGTAGGCAATGTAGGCCTACTACTTCATCAATACACAGATCTACTGTAGATGTAACCAATGCACTACTTCATCAATACACAGATCTACTGTAGATGTTGACAATGTACTACTTCATCAGTACACAGATCTACTGTAGATGAAGGCAGTATACTATCTCATCAATACACAGATCTACTGTATTTGTAACCAATGCACTACTTCATCAATACACAATTACATCAATATACAATACATGTTGGTAATGCACTACTTCAAAACATAGATCTAGATAGAGTCAATGTAAGCAATCATCACAGTTTGCCACAGACTTTCCGGTGTACAGAGTCTATAACCCTAAGTTAACGATCCTCAGTCTGAAAATCCTGAGCCCTTATTAGCCGATCAAACAAGAAGGTGTGGATGTATGTGCCCATGTGGAAGACTAAGACTGTCAATTACTGCAGGCAACATTAATGGGTAAATTTTCATGGGAAAGGGCGCAGACATATTAACATTATGGAATATGACCCGAGCACTGCGGGTGGCTTTAAATGGCTTTTAAGTTGTAAAATGACATGTTTAAGGACTTGGTTTGGTTCAGAAAATGCTAGATTTGGGTGCTTTAGATGTAAAAGAATATTTTGTTTTAAATGGTAGGTTAAAGTAAACATATTAAGGAATCAAAAAATAATAAAACTGAAAAACAAAATCTGCAAGGTTTTTCATCCCTTTCCCAACTTTGACCCGCCGTATCTCAAAATGGCTGAGTGCGGCTTATGGCGGATTTTGTCAGAGCGGGTCACATATTTGAATTAGAAGGATTCCTTATTTGATGCAAAATAAGTTACTTGTCACAAGGTAATAATGTTATAGTAAGAGTTTCTGTAGATAAATATTTTTTCCGTATGCAGATATTTTTGAAATAACATTTTGATGATATTGTGAAAAATTTAAGTAAGATTGCATAATATTCAATAAATTTGAATTGCAAGAATTTCTATCAAAATAACAGCCAAGAATACTATTCCAATTCAAAATGACTAAGACTTGAATAGCAAGGTCACCGCCGGGGATCAGGCTATATAAAATAAAAAATATTATCTTGGTTTGCCAAATGAACCATAGCTAAATCCTAACCCTTTAGTTAGTTCTAAGTTACTGGACTAAAAGTCAAATTTTTTAAAAGTTTTTGGACATTTACATGTTTTTCGTATGCTGTGACAATCAAGTCTAAAACTTATGCAAACTGATTTCAAATTATGTGTTCTAATGTTTGAAAAACACAGTTTCTAATCTTTTTCATAACCAATTATCAAAAATAACATAAAACATTGAAATTATTAGCTAACTCTTAGCCTATAGAAGGATCCAATTTCACAGATTCCTACGATCTCAATGGCAGCCATACCTGGGTCCCCGCTGGGTTTATCCCACCAGCAATGTGAAATGATGCACCCTTGGTGGGAATTTTAAACTGCATTCCATCATCCGTGTTACATGTAGACAAAAGTATGATGAAAGTTTACAACACAATATACATCATAACATTGATTTTTAAGCATCTTTAATCTACCCAAATAACCCAATTGGGCAGTCACAACACCAGTTTGGTGCAAGGGGACCCAGTAATGGTCAAATTAATTCTGACCATCAATTGACTCATTGGATTCATCTATACTCAAGATTTTGAATGCTTAGACTTGTGCCAAAGCTTAGAATTTTGTGACTACAATTGTAGAAAACAGGCAAAATTGATGTTTTTGGCCCATAATTTTCATTATCATTGCCATTTAGACCTAACTAAAGGATAAAGCCATGTTTCATTTGGAAAAAAAACCAAGATAATATTTTTAGCTGCGGGTTAGCTGCGGGTAGCAGCTCTATAAGTCACCATGTCTCTCCGTTAGTCCGTCCGTCCGTCCGTTAGTAACAAACGCTAAAAGATGCTGTTACGTCAACATCGTTTGTCGCATGGATATGATACTTGGTGAGGGGAAGGCAGGTACCGCCCCATACTGGAAAAGAGTTTCATTCCCGAAATATGCTAATTAGGTCATTAAAGGGGCATTACACGATTTTCAACAATTTCTAAAATGTTACGTCAACATCGTTTGTCGCATGGCTATGGTACTACTTGGTGAGGAAGAGGGCCTATAGGGCAATTAAGGGAAATTTGGGAAAAGTGGGGAACATGAGGGGAATGGGGAAATTAAGGGCAATTTTGGGGAATTAAGGAAATTGAGGAAATTCAGTGAATTAATTGATTTTGTGGGCAATTAAGGGAAATTGAGGGGAATTGGGGAAATTGAGGGGAATTAAGGGAAATTTGGGAAAATTGAGGAGAATTAAGGGAAATTGAGGGAAATTCATTGATTTTGTGGGCGATTAAGGGAAATTGAGGGGAATTGGGGAAAATTGAGGGGAATTAAGGGAAAATTGAGGAGAATTAAGGGAAATTGAGGGAAATTCAGGTGAATTAAGGAAATTTGGGAAAATAGAGGAATTTAAGGAAATTTGGGAAAATGAGGGGAAATTGAGGGAGAATTGGAAACATTGAGGGAAGTTAAGGGAAATTGAAGAGAATTAAGGGAAATTGAGGGAAATTGAGGTGAATTAAGGGAAAATGACAAGAATTAAGGGAAATTAGGGGATTTAACACTTGATGTCAAGGCGCTTTTTTCCCGAAAATCGTTTGGACATCAAAAGTGTCCGAATCGGTTTCGAACACTTTTGATGTCAAGATGCTTTTTCCCGAAAATCGTTTGGACATCAAAAGTGTCCGAAATCGGTTTCGAACACTTTCGATGTCAAGACGCTTTTTCCGAAAATCGTTTGGACATCAAAAGTGTTCGAAATCGGTTTCGAACACTTTTGATGTCAAGACGCTTTTTCCCGAAAATCGTTTGGACATCAAAAGTGTCCGAAATCGGTTTCAAACACTTTTGATGTCAAGACGCTTTTTCCCGAAAATCGTTTGGACATCAAAAGTGTCCGAAATCGGTTTCGAACACTTTTGATGTCAAGCTTTTTTCCCGAAAATTGTTTGGACATTTAAAGTGTCCGGAATTGGTGTCCGAACACTTTCGATGTCAAGACGCTTTTTTCTCGAAAATTGTTTGGAAATCAAAAGTGTCCGAATTGGTTTCGAACACTTTTGATGTCATGACGCTTTTTAAAATCGTTTGGACATCAAAAGTGTCCAAAATTGGTTTCGAACACAATTTTTCAAAATTTGATTTTTTTTTTGGTGTGGATGGAAATACCCTTTCTGGCAGGCGGCCCCGGGGGGGCCACTCAAATATGAGAGTGTACGCATGCGTGACCAAATTTTTTCTAACACCCCTAAACAAGTTTTCCTCTGTGAGCAAAATAACCCCCTACACAAGTTTTTAGAGCGCTTTCCCAAAAAAATTTGACCCCTAAACAGGTTTTTGTCCAATTTTGACCCCCTAAACAAGTTTTTGTCTAAATTTGACCCACGTTACAAGTTTTGATGGATTTTGACAAATTGAACAAATTTGTAGGCCTACTAAGTTAGTAACTTGCCATTGAACACTAAAACTGACGGTCCACCTCCGGATATAGGCCTACCCCTCCGGTATACCATACCGTAGGCCTACCACTCTCCGGGACCACTCTAAAATATAAATAATTCAGATTCGTAGCTTGTTACATGAATCTGATTGGATTCTCGTATAAAAGTAGTTTTGTGAGAATATACCAATATTCAGCGTAATTTATCATCATAGTTTATCCAGACGCAACGTTAAAGCAGTATTCACATCGTATTTGGTTCCGAATTCGGCACCTAAAGTTGATTATCGTGTCCTGATATCAGCGGCCGTTTTCATGCTTTCTACTGCATATATAATTTCCTAAAGTAATCAAGAGAAGGGGAAACTCGCAAATCTACCAGCAGGAGTATTAAATAATGTGAGGAATCTATAAAGGTCCTAAAATCTTTTTGAAATACATGATTTTTTTGTCCACTGAACTATATACCCATCATCATAATCATGACGTCATTAATTAATATGCACGTTTTTTAATCTAAACTGTATTTTACATAGAAGTACGAGGCCATGGTTAAATCACATGTAACACGTCATGAAATATATTTGCATAACATAGTGCTTTAAACATTTATACGACACTGGAATAAACTTTTTTTCGAATCGGAGTTTCAGCAGATTTGAAAAGCGGATTAAATGGTACCCTAAATGCGTTACAAACGATTTTAAAACAACCCTTTTCATGAAAATCACCGTTTTTGCCCCTTAACGCGCCACGCCAGAACGCGCTCCAACCGAAAAAACACCCCTTTTCACGCTGCTTTTTTGGTCACGCATGCTTACATCATTAAATTTGAGTGGCCCCCCCGGGCAGGCGGCATAGGACACGCAATTCGGACGTACGAGGCTGGCGAAGATACAGGGCTGACAGCCCCATTCACAATACACGGTTAGCGATTATAAATGGACAATTAACATACTTGCAGTGGGGTACTTTGCAGAACCCCAACGGTTTTAGAGTAAGATAATTTTGCTTTGACACCACATAACAAATTTAGAATTGTTTGTGAAGATTTCATGATTATGTGTTAATCCAAAAAAAAAAAAAAAAATAGCGATATCGCATCCACCATCATCTGCTTTCTGGCATTATTTTAAGATGAGCGCCCTCAAAGGTTAAGCTCACAGGGGTTACAGGTCAAAATAGGGGTCAAACTTGAACCTGCTTCAAAGACACCAACACTGCAAAATTGAATTCCTTGTCCTGCAGCGACCGCCACGGATCCGACGGTACTTGTTTTAATAATAATTCCAAAAAATTTAGTGCTGTATTTTTCTGGAATCGGAAGTACGTACCGTAACGGTAATTGTTTGTTGACAGATAAACACAACATGCTCAATTGGAGGTTACTGATAAGTGACGTACGATTGATTCTATTGAAAAGATAAATGCAGGAATTCAGAAATCAAATTGAAAAGGATTTATAATGCTGAAAATTTGTTTTGTCAATGCTACATGTATATGTTGCCTGTCTCAATAGTGAATGCTAATTGATCTTTTGTTGGATGTAATGATGACGTCTAAATACTAGCCTTAGATTTCTTTTAGTCCATCCTAAGGCAAGGTTACTATGAATGACAAAACCTGCGACATTTACGAAATCCCATGTCATAATTGGCAAAATTATTGTCCCTTGGCCCAATCAGTAAATATGTAGTGCTTGGGCTTATGCCCCTGGGAATTACACCAGGGCGGGTACTCGAATATACGAGCCATACAGGGATGTGCACTCAAATGGGTAGGTTTTATCGCCAGAAATCCTTAGTCATGGGTCTATATTTGAAGAAAAATCCTCAGATATACGGGTTTCTTATAACAAATTTTCCACGCTATGTGTAAGAAACACAGGAAATTCACTAATTTGAACGGGAAAGAGCCTCCAAAGAGGGCTGACTGGGATATTCCCATTGAAATCTATACACCTACTATGGAAGACATGAAATTCATCCATTTGAAAGATATTTTCATTATTTTCTTCTCAATTTCCCCTGAAAATATTTACAGGTTACACCCGGGGGGGGGGGGCACACCAAATAATTTTGGGTGGGCATGTTCCCCCGGAATTTCGAGGGGGGGGGTCTTTGAGAGCTGCCGGCGTACCAATAAAAGGGGTCTTTTGGAGCGGCGAACCAGGCTGCGAACAAGTAAAATGGGGGCTTTTGGAACTGCGAACAATTAAAATCAAGGGTCTTTCTTAGCTTTTTGGTTGAAAATCGCCTGAAAAAACCAGAAATATGAGCTTAAATTAACAAAAGTCAAATTTAGGGGGTCTTTCGGAGCTGCAAAATCCAAAAAGGGGGGTCTTTCCAGGGGAACATACCCGTATGGTCATTTGTGTTAAGTGCCCCCCCAGGTTACACCCCTCTTACAATATTATTCATGATGTAAATTGTATCATGATATTGCTCCCAGGATATTGCCACCTTCCAATTACTAAATGTGTTTCTATATGGTTGTAAAATCACCGTGCAAGTTTGTCATGTGTCATGCCAATGAAATGGGATTTTGTTGAGTTTGCTGTTGGACAGGGCAAATATTCGTATATTGTCAAATATTTGCTCCAATGGAAAATGTGTTTACAGTTGTGGCTTCAAGGAGTTTATGCTTGCTTTGATGAAAATGTCAAGGATTAAAAACAAAATTCTATATAAATGTTCTATATATATTCTATATATTCTAAGTATAAATGGACATGCAGCAACTAAGTGGTTTATCACGCTAAGTTAGAGCTGAGCTAGTATGTCCATCATAATTATGCAAATAAAATTGTTTGCTTGCCCTCCACCGAACAACCCAAAATTGGCCAAAATCAGAGATTTTAGTTTATAATTTTAACGGTTTTTTATTACTTTTTCTGTGTGCAGGGGCGTAACCAGACCTGACCTTCCGGGGGGGATGGGGGCAAGATTGAAAAAATAATAGTATTTATGTGCGAGCGAGCTGAGCGCCCTGAAGCTCCTGGTTTTTGGCATATTAGAAGCTAAAAAATCAGTGTTTCAGAGTACAAATTTCACAATGAAAGTAGTAATAGTATAGATCTTCTTCCCTCTTTCTTTCTTTTTTTCTTCCCTCTTTTTCTTTTCTTCTTTCTCCTTTCCTTCTTCCTTCTTTTCCTTCCCTTTTTCTTTCTCCCTTTCTCTTCCCTCTTTTTCTCTCCTTCCCCCTTTCCCCCTTCCCAATTGTTTGCTCTTCTTCCCAGTTTTTTGTGTCCGGGGGCAAGCTGCACCCCCCCCCCACTGTCTGTGTGTAAATTTGCTTTCAAAGCTAAATTTGGTCAACAACATTTTGTTAAAGAAGAAAATCATTAGAAGAAAAACATTTCATGACTGTCCATTCCTGCATCCATGTTTCCAATAAACTTTGTGTCTTATGCCTGTAGTATTTAGTCACCATAATTGAATGTGTAATGTGTATTGATGTGACGGTCTGAAGTATTGATTTATCTTTCCACATAACCAATGCTCATTGCCTGAAGTTTGTTCGAAACTTATATAAGGCGGAAATTATTCGCTTTTGTTACTGCGCCGCAAATAAAGTCCCAACTCACGCTCACGTAAATTCACATAACCGTGTGCACGCAACGCACAACTAGCGTAAGCATTGCGCCCAACTGCATGCATACCATTCTATATCAATACACGTTGTTATGAGTCTGATTTTTTCCGCTTTATATAAACCGAACAAACTTTAGGCATGTACAGTGGTGTGTCATTAAATTTTTTTATATTTTTCCACATATGCACACTTCAAACAATACTAAAACCTAGTCCTCTACATTGAGCCGCATGAAATGAACTTGTCTCACACATCCAAATGACAACTTGAATTTAACATGTGTATTAAATTGTTCTCAGGTGTGACAGATTTTGCTTAAATGGCCATGCATCATCCTGCACTTAGCTGAAAGCCTGTTGGGTTAAGTGTCAAGAACACCCACATCTATACATTGATCTGTTTCAATTTCCTTTCCTGTTGATCACTACAACTTGACCAATGTCTTGAAATCAAAATATTTTAATTCTATAGAGAATTGCAGATTCATACGTAGTGGTAATAAAATGAAAGTAAATCAATTAAACTTCAACACTACTTGCTTATTTTCGCTTACCAGGAGTGCTTTCGAGGAACTTCCTCGTCATCAGCCGATATTGTTGGCTCTGATGTATTTCTTTCTTCCTGGAGGATCCTGGAAGCCATCCAGATCAAGAAGCAAGGACCTTTACTTAAGCGAGACACAAGATTGGAACTAGATCATGTGTGGGACAACCTGATCAAACACAGTGGCACCACTTTTCCCCAACTTTGGTGACGTCATCGAGTGTGATGTCACCTGATCAGGTTGGTCTCTAGCTGTTTCCAAGAAAAACATCAGAGCCAACAACATCGGCTGATGATGAGGAAGTTCCTCAAAAGCGAAGTAGTGTTGAAGTTTAATTTGATTTACTTTTATTTTAATTTTGTTTGCAATTCCCTCCTGCTTTCAGGAATATATTTCTTTCTTCTTCAAGAAGAAGTCAGTCCCATAAAAACCTTATAGCAACTCACTTATTTTTGCACATTTTACCCTAAAAGAGATAGAGATGAGTGGGTGGAAAAAGAGATAGAGAGGAGAGAGAATGAGAACAAGAGAGGGAGGAGAGAGAAAGAAACCCACAAAAATAAATAAATAAATAAATAAATAAATAAATAAATAAATAAATAAATAAATAAATAAATAAATAAATAAATAAATAAATAAATAAATAAATAAATAAATAAATAAATGAATAAATAAAAAAAAAATATAAAAATAAAAAAAAATAAAAAAATAAAAATAAAAAAAATATAAAAAAATATTAAAATTTAAAATAATAAAATAAATAAAAAATAAATAAATAAATAAATAAATAAATAAATAAATAAATAAATAAATAAATAAATAAATAAATAAATAAATAAATAAATAAATAATCATTGTCATTAATAATCATTATCATAAACAACATCAAAAATCCTAGGTAAGGGAACAAATTTATTGTTGATATTTCACATTTTATCATAATTATAATACTTACATGTACTAAATCAAGAAGTTTGTTCATCCCCAGTTGGATTTGTGGTATCTTCTGCTACAGTGATAGTTGGTGCCGTAAATGTTCTGTTTACAGAAACTGCACAATGTAGGAAGTCTTCCCAAAAAGAGTTATCACTACTGACAGAATCACTGCTGAAATTCTTCACTGTAGGGCCTTGATTTTCTAAACATTCATGGAGACTTTGTTCTGTTCCATTCAAGATAAACATGTTCGACAGTATTTGATTCTTCTGATCCTGATCAGAAATTTTGCTCAAGGCATTAACAAGTTTCACTTCATTTTCAGCAAACCTATCTGTTCTTATGATGATTGAAAAGTTGTAATCACAAAGAAATTTTGACAGAAGTTTTGTGGAACCTCCATGAGCAATAGCTTTAAGGATGCCTCCTCTGACTTCATCCCACAATTTCACCACTGCATGTATGTTGCCAGAGAATTTGTCTTCCAATCTCCTCTTGGTCATCTCTGCCAAAGCCTTGTCTGATGGATGATAGTATACCAACCATCTTTCACAAGAACTAGTAATAGTAGAATCTACAGAACAAACATATTTTATACAATAATAATTTTAACTTTGTAATTCATATACTCGTACTTTCTTAATGCTCTGCGTGCTAGCCATGCGCTTCAATGGAAAAAGTTCAAGTTATGAAACATTTTCTCAAAATATCAAGAGCTATTTTAAGAACTACTGAATCAATACTAGGCTTGTTTGTACTCATTTTAATGCATTTTTCATGCTGATTCCAAATATGGTCATGAAAATTTACATTTCTGAAATTTTTGAATTTTTTTGAAACTTGTCGTCTGCAGTCGACACCCGTGTGAAGAGAGTTAATTCTTCTTTTGTTTACCTTTGCTTCAGCTTTGGAGGCATTGAACATGACAGGTGTTTACAAAACAGTTGCCCAAATGTATCTTCTCAAGTGAACTTCAGATCTCTAGACTGACGCTTTAACCACTAATTAAGCCTTCAGATTTCACACCACCAAATAGAATTATATCGTTGTGCGCCCTTAATTTCACTTCTTAGAAAAACCCATGCATCTCAATTTAAGCATTAAAATGAGCAGAAATTTGCATCATTTTAGCCAAATTTGGATTGGTCATGATTAGTAATATTAATTCCTGCAAGTGTACCACAGATGGGAGAGATCAAATAGCTTTTAACGATTTTAAGCAACCTTTTCTTTACAGAAACACTGGCATGGTTTTGCCTGTAAAATAGGCAATTCCCAGACATCATAGACTTCGAGGGCCAGTAGTAAAAAATAATGACAGTCAACCTATATTTTTTCCCAGCCAGAGGGATCAGGCAAGGGCTGATTTCAACCATCATAGCTGTCGCTTAAAACTGAGTCGCTCCTGTGAAGAAAAATGATGTTTTCTTAAGGCAAATTTAGCACATATCTCTATGGGACTCTGATTTGGTGGTGTGAGATCATAAGGCTATAATAGTACTGGGTGAACATTGAAGCATTGTACTAAATCTATGACCCTGTTTACACAAAGCCTGAAGTTGACTTAAGTCGAATTTGAACTTCACTCGTTTGTCAAAGGGTTGCTGCATTTTGTACACAACTTCAGAAGTCGACCTGATTAACTTTTACTCAACTTTTGCAGTGTGAATGAACACGCAACATGTTTATTAGCCCACAAACTTATCTAGGTTTAAAACTTTGTCCCAGTCAAAATCACATTTCACTTTAATATGGGAACAAGTTATGATGCAATCCGCCAAATGCAATAAACTACAATCTACAACACACTATATTTGTTAAGACATATTTTCTACTTTTATAGAATCGTTTGCTTATTACTTGTGGTCAGTCTACATGTAGAGATTCAATCAAACTTAAGTAGCCAGGATAAATGCATGAATTATGTTCTTTATTAATGGGTCTACAGAAAGATTCAAACCACTATTTTGGTCATTTTTTCATAGTATTTGAGTAATGGGGTTCAAGTTCTCTCCTTCAGGAATCCATATGGTACTTACTGTTATCCAAAGGTTGATATTCATTTTGATTTGTGTAAAAATTGATAGTTTGTCCAACGAATATTCTATTTCCTTCTCCCTGAACATTAAAAACTTTGGCTCCTCCGTCAGGTTCATCACCGGAACTGTCGCTTGGATGAGACATCAGGCGCGGACTTTCTTTCTTTGGATGTCTCCACCCTACAAGAAAATTAAATGCAAGCAGGTGTTCATAAAAATTGAAGAAGAAAATAGAGTGAGAAAAACACAAATTTTCAGAGCTGACAGCACAAAGCCTAAGCTTTTATATGTTTACTTGTTATATTATCCAAATATTTCCCTGAGTGAACTGGAAGACTGTAAGCGAACTATTTTTCCATGGTCTCCAGTCACAGAGGGAAATATTTTGATGACGTCATGACTGGCCAATAGTCACTTTTTATGGGAACTTTTTGCCTTGGCGCAAAATATCATTGGGACATATTTGATGGCATGAAATTCAGAAATCCACCAAACAAATGAGCTGGCTATTATCATGTGATATAAATAACAATATTTGCCCAATTATAAATTCCATATTACAATTTTCAGGGCTGACTTGCAAGAGCTGATCCAGGCCAAGATGAATGGAGAGGCATGCAATTTCAGGTTCAATATAATATAGAGACACGCCAAGGAAAGCCCCCTGTTTTTTAAGAAATGTGTAAAAATGATGCTTAAAACCAAGCTGGTTCTCCAAAAGGCAACTTGTTTGAAATGGGCTCTTGGTCTCAGGCCCCCGGGCCCCTAGGTGTTACCCCTACCTGTATTACCTGACCCTTCTACTATCTCTAGCAATAGCATTATTTTTGATATTTCTAAGGAATTTTAATTAAAATTTGTTCAAAAAAAAAGGTGATCAATGGGTTCATTGTTCTCAATGTTAATGGTATGATCACAAAGAATTCTTTCTCTTGAAATAGCTAGCTAAGGAAACAAAAATTCATCTCCCTAATTAATTTGCTAATTAAGGGGGTACTACACCCCTGCCCAATTTTGTGCCTATTTTTGCATTTTTCTCAAAAATTTATAGCGCATTAGTGACAAGTAAGATATGTATATTATAGGGGCAAGGACTACAACTACTGCACTGGAAATTTTATTTCAGCACAGACAACAGTTGTGGAGTTACAGTCAAAAATGAGGAAAACCAATATTTGATCAATAAATCAATAACTAATTGCCTTGAGTTGCTGAATTTTCGGTGCACTTGTTGTAGTCTTTGCCCCTATAATATACATATCTTACCTGTCACCAATGCGATATAATTTTTGAGAAAAATGCAAAAATAGGCACCAAATTGGCCAGGGGTGTAGCATGCCCTTAATTGACATATTATTTCTCCTTATTGCTTGTGAGGTGGAGAAATGGCAACAGAAGACCTGAAACCCAATTAGCTGATGGTGCTGTTGTAATTAATGTACATACAAGTCTGGATTCTCTTTGATCTATTTAAGACTGTAATAATAATATAATCCATGCATACTTACTCCATATAGCATATATTAGGGTTACCACAAGCACAACTGCTGCAACACTAATGACAATTGCCATCCACCAACGCCAATATGAATCTGTCAATAGGGAAGGAAGGAAGTAAAATACTTATTATTTTCATCTTTATTTTACAGAGTACATTTTATACTTGAATGGGATTAGTGGACAATTTGATATACCGTATTGTTTGTAATAAACACCCCGGGAGTGTTGCATTTTTCCAAATGGGGGCGTTTATTAAAAGTGAATTTTCAGTGAAAAAACCTTCAATATCGGCTCCAAACATTGGAAGCTGAATCACCTATTTTCGGGTTCAAATTCAAGATGGTTGTGCACACAGAACCATATGGAACATGGTATTTTTATGGTAAATACAATTACGAAATTACATCTGTAAGTTAGGGATTCAAATCTGACGATAACCCAAGAACCGGTTCTTTTGAAGGTTCTCGCTGGTTACAACTAGGAGTACCAAGATTGGTTCTCGTACGCTTCCAAGTCTCAGATCGCATGTTATATTATATTTTACCTTTCTTTACTGCAACGGAATATGATTTAATAATCCCAGGATATCAGCCTTACCTGATGGATCAACTTTGATTTGAATAACACTGTAACTTGATCCTTGACTGTTGGACACCTTGCATTCATAATACCCATCATCTGTTTTGTTAATGCTATGGAATCTCTGAAAGTGACCAATCCAGTCGTTGATTCTATGCTTGTTTTTCCCATTGTCTTTATACCATGTGTAATTGTTTGGCGTGGGATAGCCTTCTGCATTACATGATAGGCTTAATGGGTTGCCTTCTTTCACTTTCACTGTATTTTCTGTTTTATTTGTTTGGCTGTTCCTTATGGACACATTTTGCGGCGGTAGTCCTTCTGTTCGAATAAAAAAAATACAATAATTTTGCGTTAAAGCCATAATATATGATTTCAGTTGAATTCTTATTTAGTTATCCTTATAAAAAAAATATTAGTAACTGTCATTTTAAGCCAAACTAATCAGGTAAGATGAAAGCCCCACTTACTACCTTGGAAGCTAACTGGTTAGCTATGGAGGATTTAAATGTTTTAATAAGACAACTAATTAAAAATTTCTCTGTTGTCCAAAAAGCACATTGAATTGGCAAATACCAAATAAGTGTAAGTTAGGACACATATATAAACATTACAAATATGCCAAAAAATCAAGTTTGAAAAAAAAAATACCATTCATTTTTAAAAGTACCCATTTACAACATGCTGTATCCATAGTATTAGCCGTAAAGAATTAGGGTGGCCAAAATAAGGATTTGTGTCAAAAATAGACATGATGTTAAGACATTCTCCTAATTACCAAGTTATTACTGTCAAACAACTTATTTGCATGTTTAAGGGCTTGGATTGCGATGTTGCGCAGTATTTTTGTGGACCTGAGAGCACATCAGACACACCAAATTATGAATACAATGAATGTCCTTCTGATATGAAATAATTTTGATTTTATATAATGCATATTTTATGGCACATTATTGAAAATTAAATTTTTGACATATAACAGTCCTTGAAGTTAACTTTATAAATTTGATGATATGTACGGTACTTAAAGTGTATATAGCTGGGAGAAAAAGAGAACCATCATTTAAAAATTTTGACATTTCGTATTGAAGATTTACATTTTTTTAAAAATTTGCATGAGATAATGTGTCTGATGGGCTACAGGTGATTTCTGTTCAGAAAAATCACACAAAAATTGATTGTACATATAGATCACTAAACATCAAATAATTTGACCTTTTACCTTTAAAAGTGACGTTAACAAATCCCCTGGGATAACTTCCACCAAAGCACTGATCAGGAGTTCCTCCTACACAGTAATACACATCTGAGTCTGACTGTTCACCGGATCTTATTGTATAAGCCAATGTAAAATTGGTAGATTTATCATCATCACTGTAGTCACTGGTCTTATTGAATTCGATAACATTGGGTCCAGGGATCATCTGATTCTCCAGACACTCCATATCTGTTGGAGCTGTGTGGTTCTGACGACAAAACCATATTGCCAAGCCAGATTCCGGTCTACATGTCTGTCAATTGAAAAACATTTAGTTCAAATACACTTACAGGCTGTGCAATAATTATGAGCCCTGGGGAGGGTAAAATTGAGGGGGCAAGAAATTTTTGGCAAGCCGAAAGGGGGGCGACAAGCAATGTTTGACCAGCCGAGAGGGGGGGGGCAAGAAATTTTTGGCATGCATTTGTGGGGTGCCTTTTAAATAAAACGCTCTAAAAAGGCTTAGGAAACCAGTACAGAAACGCTTTAATATGCAAATTTTCCTGCTCACTGCACTCGCAATATATACCTAGACCATTTACGGTTTGCAAATTGGATTCCCAAAAATTTGGCATGTGCAATGGAGCGGCAAAGATTTTTTGGCAGGACGAGAGGGTGGGGGGCAAGCAATTTTTGGCGGACCTAGGGGGGGGGGCAAGCAATTTTGGCAGGCGTTCATATCTACTGTGGCTGCCACTTTCATTTGCCAAGTGCACTCAACCTTTTACCCTTCTCCTCCCTCTTTGCAGATCCTACTCCCTATTCCAGAAAAATACAGCACTAATTTTTGGGGATTAAATTAAAAGAAATATTATCCTGTTTTGCCAAATGAAACTTAGCTAAATCCTAATCCTTTAGTTAGTCCTAACTGGCAAAGTCAAATTTTGGAAATAACCCAGTGGGCACGTCAGCAAAATGACATCAATACAACGTCGGAATGTTGTATAATGGTTGAATACGAAAGTTTTTTTTACGTAAATTGGTTGATTTAACTGATGTGCCACTGGGCCAAAAACATGCGTTTTTAGGGTGTTTTTCGTATGCTGTGACAATTAAGCCCAAAAGACTTGTACTAAGACGTGTTTCATTCTTATAACCAATCATTTAATTAAAGTAACACAAAAAAGTTAAAATTAGAGCAAAATTTTGGCATATACTCAAGATTTTAAATGCTTAGATTGTTCCAAGTCTTTGATTTTTGTGACTCGATTGTCAGAAAATATGCCGAAAATGCATGTTTTTGGCTCTTTTTTCAAGAAATTAGTAATATAGTGAACTTTTTCTTTTATCTCCAGTTAGTTCTAAATAAATGATTAGGATTGAGCTATGTTTCATTTGGCAGAACTTGATAATATTTTTTAATCCCCAAAAATTAGTGCTGTATTTTTTTAGAATAGGGAGTAGGTCGAATGCCAATGAATAAAAAAACATAATCTTGTCAAATAATTGAAACAATTTTATATTACAACATAAAACCTTTTTATATTTAATATTCCTATGATAAAATGACATTTTGTTTCTCATTTTTTAGCATTTTTGATAGCAGCCAAGCAGAGTACATCCTAAACTAAATCCAAGAATTCTCTATGTGAATAGCGAAAATTCCACGAAAATCACGAATTGGAGGTAAAGCAGAAAACGATTTCTGAGAAAAAAATTTAAAAATAAGCAAAAATGACCTAGAAAAAGAAATAAAATGCAATTGAAAAGAAATAAATGAAATACTAAATGAAATTGGTCTTCAAAATTCATCAAAATAAAGTAAAATCCGTCATAGATTTACCGTACAACGCCTGTCCTACCTCCCATTGCAGCCATGATACCCAATCACCCATCCCAACTTTGCAACATCGCAATGATTCTTGTGAAATTTTATTATGTCAGAAATGTGCTAAAATTATAAAGCGGAGAAAAGCGGAATTTAGCATTTGTAAAGCAGAAAATTCTTGGCTTTATCCTAAACATTGCTGAAAAACTATTATTTTTTACTTGTTCATAAAAACAAGCATGACATAAACCTCAAAAACAGAATTGGCTTCTTACCGAAATGCAATCATGTTCGCCACATGATCTGACAGTTTTGTTGACAAAACATGTCATAGTGAAGTCATCACCAATCAACAGCTCCTGATGGGTAGCTTCTTGGGCTTCAAGTGTCAAATTTTGATGATAGCAACAGCTTTGACCTTGACCTTCAATAGACAAAACATTAACAATTAGGTTAGGTTTAACTGGGATTTATTGGCCCCTATCGGTAACTCAGACCATTTATGCCATTTTCCCAATACCTTTATTATATTCAAGTCATCTGAGGTCAAATTAGTAAAAAAATGTTGTATGCGCATGAAACTTGGTGGGTACAGTCACCTTTTAGAGTCAAATTTTTGGAAGGTTATTTTGGGGTCATCCAAAGTCAAATTACTAAAAACTGTCATATGGGCATGAAACGTGGTGGGTACAGTCAACATTTAGAGCCAAATTTTGGAAGGTCATTTCGAGGTCACAGGGGGTCATCTGAGGTCAAATTAGTAAAAACTGTCCTATGGGCATAAAACATGGTGAGTACAGTCACCGTAATCGTGACGGCCGAGAACCGCCAAATACAGGTAACCGCCTAGTTATATTCAATATGTGAGACAAGGCAAATCAATATGCACAAGGAAGAAAGTCCATCTTTTTATGCAGGAGGAAAATGGAGAACTTGGAGAAAACCTGTGAGAGGAACATAAAGTTTAGTAATGGCCAGGGTTTGAACTCGAGACCTCAGAATAAAGAAAGAATAAATAAACCGTAAGGTAGGGCTTGGGAGAGGAGTTGCTGTCCAGATAAATGTGCACAATAAAATTATTAGTAGTGTAGCTTGAGTCAACTGATTGGATGGGCAAGGGATAGATTGAGGGGCACGGGTAATTTTTTTAGCTCTATTGGGGGACATGTCCCATGATGCTACTGAGTATGTGACCAGCTCCAACAAAACCCGGAACAAGTCGCCAGACATGTTTTTGAGTTATAGGCCATTAAAGATGACATTCCTATTAAAAAATCAAATTTTTGAATTCTTAATTTCATGGCATGGTAACTGTATGACTAAGTGGGCTTTCAAATCCTTGAAATAACTTATTTAAAAGAGGTTTATTTAATCGATAATCAGCAGTTGAACTTTGATAATCCCTATTCAATCCTGTGTAAGGCAGGAAACTAATTGGCCCATTACTCAGAAAAGCAATTTGGTAAAAATATCAAGGTGTCATTTACAAAATTATCCATATCTTGAAAAGCATTGATGCTATTTATATATTTTTGGTATCATTTTAAAGCTTATTGTCTAGTGCTTACATTTCTATGCAAATCATGAAATGTCAAAAATGTGATTTGTTGCTGGTTTTGTCAGAGCGGGTCGCATATTATAAATGATACTTACCAGTAGAAGATTGAGACAGCAAACTGGTCAACAGAATTAATCTAATCATCTGCATCTTGTTACAGTTTCTTCTCATGCCTGTTCACAAATGAAATGACAGAAGAAAATTATTATGTGGACAGTGAATACATTGTAATAAATTTCTAAGAAATTCTCATCAATATTTGTTTTATATTTTTCAGCATCTTTTTTACTACACCCCTGGCCAATTTTGTGCCTATTTTTGCATTTTTCTCAAAAATATAGCGCACTGGTGACAGGTAAGATATGTATATTATAGGGGCAAAGACTACAACTACTGCACTGAAAATTCAGCAACTCAAGGCAAGTAGTTATTCATTTATTGATCAAATATTGGGTTTCCCTCATTTTTGACTGTAACTCCACAACTGTTGTCTGTGCTGAAATAAAATTTCCAGTGCAGTAGTTGTAATCCTTGCCCCTATAATACTAGTAAAAAAATACATATCTTACTTGTCACCAATGCGCTATAATTTTTGAGAAAAATGCAAAAATCCCCCCGGGATTAAAGCTTATCATTGGTTTTACTAAATGAAAACCCGCCCCCAACTCAACACAAAAGTTGGCAACCATGAGAGTTACCAAATTGCGCGGAAAAGGGGTCATTTTTTACCATTAGCAAGGACCGCGAAATTGGCAACATAGGGGGTATTTAATTAGCACTGTCCGTGAAATTTGACATTGAAATCAGCAAAATAGGGGTATTTAACTTGCACTGTCAGCGAAATTTGGATAAAAAAGGGGTACTTGAGAAAATCCAGAAAGTTTATGTCAATATTTATAGTAGGGATAACCATCAAAATTTCATGTTGTCCCAATTGCTACAAAAGATTGTTTTCTGGATAGAACTCATCAACAGAAGTATTTTGGTGGTTAAATGGTCAAAATCGGTCAAAAACTTTTCGAATTATGAATTTTTAAAGTTTCCCATTCTGACCGGTCATTGGAACGAAATAAAATGACATGGTCCAAAAATAGCAATTGGGAGCAAAATTGGCATAAACATATATTTACCTTTATATATTTCTTTATTTTAACATATATGCAAACATGAAACAAGCATATTGTGAAAGTATCAAAGGGTTTCTTATGAAATGGCACTTTACTAGTCAATGGCATGAAGTATTTTTTCAAACCGAGGCATTGAAATCATGCATTTAGAGAACATTTGCCAAAAATCATCCAAGATGGCTGATATGGCACAAAATCAAAATTGCACTTAGTCTAGGTGAACTTTTTGTTCACAACCAAAAATTTCAATGTTATTGGGTTTAATATGACCAATTAGTAGGTGTATGCAAACAAAATCTTAAAGTGTCATTGAAGGTCATTGACTCGTTCACAACAATATAGGTATGCACTTCACTCATCATGCTCATGTGTGACCTCTAACAAAAGGTGCTGGTTCCCGTAGTATTCTTCATAGGCCCCACGACAGGGTATTAATTCCGATTTCGGAGTCCGATATTGGAGTTAGCGATATTATTTGGAACAATCCGCAGTTAGTTGAAATTAGTCGGAACAATTTGGAGTTATCAAAATTAATCGGAACAATCCGGAGTTATCGAAATTAGTCGGAACAATCCGGAGATACTGGAATTAGTCGGAACAATCCGGAGTTACCAGAATTAGTCGGAACAATCCGGAGTTATCAGAATTTGTCGGAACAATCCGTAGTTATCGGAATTAGTCGGAATAATCCGGAATTAGCTGGAATAATCCGGAGTTATTGGAATAATCCGGACTTAATGGAGTTAGTCGGAACAATGCGGAGTTATAGGAATTAGTTGGAACAATCCGAGTTATCAGAATTAGTCGGGACAAGATAGAGTTATCGGAATAGTTTGGAACAATTTGGATTGAATTGTAGAAATTAGCCAAAACAACATGTAGGCTTAGTTGGAATTAGCCAGAACAAATCCAGATTTTTCGATTTAGAACAATAAAAATTAGAAGGGGACCTTTCTCTATCCCATTTTTTATATGGCATGAAAATTTCCAACATAAAATCTTTCCTTGAAAAGGCAATTCGATCTCATTATTATGTTATCTATACTAGGCCTATAATAGTAATAATTTTACATGTAGTGGCCATGATTCCAGGTCTGTGCTGTGGCATAGTGGCTGACCTAATGATGAAACTCCCAATGGGGGTAGGCGTGTGCCTCTCACTGAACAGTAGTATAGAGACTTCAGCTTCATGATCTACATTTAACCACACAGAGCATTGACCCTTTATTACTGATCTTTGCTAGAGCATATTGTCAGCCTGCTATGCTAATTGCCCAAGTCATTTTTTTTTAATTTTGAGAACAAAGTACAAAATATGGTTCAAGCATGCATTTAAACATATTTATTCACCAATATTTGTACAAGAACAAATGATAATGATACAAATGAAAGGGAATAATCCCAAATAATTAGGAATATTACGTAACTGATGCATGCTTGAACCACTTTTTGTTCTATATAGGCTGAAATCACACATTATTACTTTAAGTTTATATAATTATAGCCACAGGTAGGCCTACTACAAACACATTTTCAGGTCTTCTTGAATTTGGTAAAACTGTTATAGGCTTAGGAACCGGGGGCTTGGGGCCTCAGCCCCTCAATAATTTTGGTGTGGGGCTGGAATACCTTTCAGCCCCCCCCCCCCCCATAATCATAGGTGAAGTTAAAAAATTGTGATAAAATAGAAGGTAATGGGTGTTTGTGACCTATATTTTGCACAATTTTCTGACTCCCAGGGTGACTCTAACACCCTCCAATGTGGCCCACCAAAATGTTTTCAATTTTCAGCCCCCCCCCCTGTTAAAAATCTTCCTAAGCCAATGAAAACTGAATATAGAATTGCAGCTAATTACATGTAAAAATTATTTTGAATATTATCAATTTCTTATTTGTTTATTATAAGTTAATTTTCACTCGTAACAAAATTTTGCAATCTCTGAATGCACTCTCAGCTGTGCACTCGTCATGAGAGATGAGAAGTTTTTGCCACCCGAGTGCGCTTGTTCATGTAATGGGCTGTTCCAGATAATAATCACCCCCCCCCCTATAGAGGGCACCGGAATTCCATACTCTTTTTGTATGTACTTTGGTCTGGAATTCCAGACTTTTTTCCCACAAAACTCTTTACAGTCACATACTTCCAACCTATAGAGGGCGTCGGAATTCCAGACTTTTTCCCCCAAATGCGTTAGGAATTCCAGACCTTTTTCCCCCCAATGCATTATGAATTCCACAATTTTTTACTCTTAATTTCTGAAAATCCATTCAAAGTCATATTCTCCAAACAATAGAGGGCGTCGGAATCCCGGGTCGGAATTCCAGACTTTTTCCCTAAATCATTTGGGAATTCCAGACTATTTTCCCCAATGCGTTGGAATTCCAGACGCGTTTTACTGTTTTGACCAAAACACCTATAGAGGGCATTGGAATTCCAGAGTTTTTCCCTCATAATTTTCAGTTCCAGAAAAACTTAAAAGCCATATGTACGATTTCGTTCAAATTTTAATTATGTTATTCTTTTATACCCGAAATGCAGAATATAATATTATAGCAATAACTGCCGGGAAGGGTTTCTGTCCATCCATCATAGACTACCCCGTAGTCCACTTGCCCATTGTGCATACTCTGGATATTGTATTTTAAGCTTACAACTCTGATTTAATTAATGTGTGCACAATTGATATATTTTCACATCTGATCAGTCACACTACTCCCTCTGTTTGTTAGCTTCCCAAGTGGACTACTGACTTTGCCTAGCGGTTAAGATTTTTAACACGGGACTCTATGGAGAGTTAGGCCAATTTCTGGCCTAACTAAAATTGTCCATGATGTAATGCATCTTTAAATGGATCTGCCTTGTGCCTTGTGATTGGTCGCCCATACCTCGCTATGGTTTAAATCGTCTGGGCCTGCGCCATTACCATTAACTACACTGTAAACAACTGTCTGTGGTATTTGCGGCGCTTTTGTGTTGACGCGAAAGTTAATCTCTCATCAAACATCTAGCGCATCCCGGCGCGTCCATGCTTAGTACTTGTGGTTAATGGACTGATAAACAAGTATGCTTGACAGTGTGTTTTTAGAGAGCAAAGTCCAGGGGGTAAAGTTCTGCTTACAATTCAAAGTTCATAGTCGTATTATCGGGGTTCGCTATCAATAAACTGGTAGATTCCAAAATCAGAATTGTTCAGTATTAAAGTGAGCCGTTATAATTATGCAAGATAATGTTGCATTCAATTACTTTTATTGTCACTTATCGTCTGATATTTTTAACTCTTTATGACCATTTTACTATTGAATATTTAAATTTTAATAAACATCAGTATAATTTTGAGTTCAACGAAATGGGTTCATCATGACTAATAATAACATATTTTTAATAAAATTCAACTATGGCATAGTCTAATCCATCATAAGCTTATAACAAGGTAAAGTGAAAGAAACCCCACTGGCCCCCTAAAAAGGGTGGATTTTTTTGATCCCCCTTTTTATGGTCTAAAATTTTTTTGATCCCCCCTTCATGTCCTAAAAAGAAACCAAAAATATACATCAATAACAGTGGCATAGATTTCTTTTTGACATTGGGGTTGATGAAAGTTTCTTGAAGTGCAGTGAATCCAGCACCTTTTGTTGACAAAATAAGTTTATGGTACAAATGCGCACAAAGCGCGCAAAAAAATTTGCCATATTGAAGCTAAACTGGGGAAATATAGTACAAAACTGAAATTAATTTGGGCGAAGCGCAAAAAAATTGGTACTTTTTAGTATAAAATGACCAAACATTGGGAGGATGATTGTATGGACCATCCCCTATCCAAATATTGGGGGTATCCCCATCTCCCGGCATTTACCCCTAATGCCCCTATGGTCTTTAACTCATTGGAGTCATAGTGTTACACCCAAATTGTAAAGGGCGCACATTTTGTTGATTTGTAGCTTGAGATTACAAAATTGAATGCTTAACATTAATGCGCGCGGAGCGCGCAAAAAATTTGGAATGTACATGCCTTCTCGTAACATTTTACCCCAGAATTTTACCCTCAAATTGTTTGATCCCCCCTTATTAAGGACTGAATTTTTTTTGATCCCCCCTTTTTAGGCCCAAAAATTTTTTTGATCCCCCCCAATATTTTCCAACCCCCCACCAAAGTATTTATGAACACTCCCTTATTTTCAAGTGTTTACCTACATACCCTGCCTACATACATGCTTGCCATGTACACTGTCTGTATAGGGTATAAAGGCTATGTACACAGTGCACACAATTACATATTTAAAATGGGAATTTTCATGTTGTTGAACATTTATTTTGGGCTAAAATGCTATACTGTAAAATTGAAAATGGCCCGGTAAACACAAAATTTCACCATTTAGTTTTCCCAGTAGTTCTTAGCCTGCGTAGAAAATAGCTGTACATGTATAAACATGTGCAATCCACAGTAATAACTACATGTGGATATTGCATGTGTGCAACTATTACTGTATTAGTGGTTTTGGGAGTTTGAAATACCCGCTATGTGCTTAGCCCTGCCGTTGAACCTGGCACGGGGTCAGAGGCTAATGGTATTTTCAGAGTTTTGACACTCGGGTAGCCATATTACCATGGTAACACACTAAATGAAATGTATAAAGTTCTCTACTTGTGTTAACTATGTATAAATGAAAGTAATTGTTGGGAGAAAAGAAAATATAGGCCTATACACGTAGAAAAAAAAATTTAGTCAGTTACAACTTGCATATAAATATTTTGCTGTATTTTTCGGGGGTATTTGCGAGTAAGTGTTTTACTATTGAGGATAAATCAATGTCATGGGCACTCTGTCTGAGTCTGAAGAAATTAATTCCTATTTTAATATTATCTTGCCTGGACCTGATATCAAAATTATTCAGTAGGCCTACTATAGTGTATGTGCGAATTTCATATGTATACATGTCTTTTGTCCATTTATCTTGTTATTAAGCCGGCCCGTAGCCACAATTTTTTTTGGGGGGGGTGCTGAATTTTGAAAAAGTAGGCTTTTTTCCAAAAGGTGGTGCAATTTTGTGAAAAGTGGACTTTCTTCCCCAAATTTTGACTTTTTTTTTTTTTGACCAAAAAGCTTTAAAAATCCAATTGTTTTGGCTCGCTATATACGCTCGCAAATGCTTTACATTTTGTGACTTTTTGTATACTTTTGCAGGTTCGGGGAGGGGGGGTGTTGCACTCGTGGCTACGGCTCTGTTATTAAGGAACTGCAATCTTGTACATTTTTCTGTAACATTTTGTAAATAGGCCTATATAGCTTGTAACTCCACTTAGGCCAAAAAAAATTATTGTTGTGTTGCCCTCAAGTGGGAAAATGGGAAAGTTGGGTCGGACGGTCAGATTTCTTCTTTTTTTTTTTCTACTTTTTTTCAAACCTTCAGTTTTAAAAATCCCTGAAATATTAAATAATGCTTCTTCAATTAGGAAACATTTGTCAATTTTGACTTCTAAAAACCTGTTAGACATCAATTAGGCCCTTCACAATTAATTCTTAGTTTCCTGTTTCATGGTTGAAAACCAGGGATGAGGCGACTTTTAATTATTAATTATTAATTATCTTTTATTTTCTTTATTTTAAAACAAGTGGTCGCAACCTACATCAAGCCATTTTGACAAGGAGCATGCATTTCATTATTTTACTACTATGTTTGATTTTATACATAAGTAATGGTACAATTAGGTTCTATGTTTATTCATCATTATAGATGATATGATCAAAGTCAGAAAGTAGCAAATGGTAGTCATTAAAAGTTATTTTTAAAGAGAAAATCCAAAATATAAATAAAATAATTAAATATTTTTCAATTCTCTACTTTGGACGCGGGCGGGAAACAGGAAACTAAGAATCAATTGTAATTGGCCTTAAAGAATAGTCTTTCAATAAAATATTAATTTTAAGTGAAAAACATTGATTTTTTGATAATCTCTCACAGAATGATTTTTTTGTCTAAATTCACTAACTTCTTATCCAGCTGACCTGACAATAGGCTCAATTTTAAAACAGTATATATTTCATTACTTCAGTAGATGAAAGGATTGACAGGAAAAAGGAAAAGAAGCCCTATTTCCAGACGGGAAGGAGCACTCGAATTTGGAAATGACAGGGATGTGCAGACACCAGTTTGAAACTAGGTGTCTTTCAGTGAGAGAATTGACAAAAATAAAAGGGAGTCATTTGAAAAAGGGAGTCATTTGATGAAACCCCCCCCCCCCCGGTCATTCTTTGAGACTGCATGGGGAATATTTTACCCAAAAAGAGGGCATGATAAAGTAGCCCCAATCCCTTTTTGGAAGACCTAATATGCAGCAAAAGACTTGTTTGGACAACCCCCACCCTGGGTTTTACCCCTAAACCTAATCTATGAGGGTGTGAAAAACCAAACACCTGTATGATGATGCAGATTTCACAGTGAAAATTGCTTGTGCATGAGAAACATGTATTTTTTATAGGGCACACAAGGACACCCACACGACTAGTCCCAATGGGACATTTACTCCAGGTCACTACAGCTGATACTGGCTGCTTAAAAGTTCATAGTAGTATTTATTCCACAACTAATTTTTCAAGTAAACTACACACAAACTGAATTGTATGACTGGAAACTTTAAAATCCCATTTGCTTCATAATTGTTAAATTTATAAACAGCTATAAAGAATTTAATGTAAATTACTTATTTACACTGTACACATTGACTATTTAGACAACATGTTCTAACTATATTGATGATATTTTAATACAAATCTTCAAAAATACAAAAATCAAATCAAGTTGAAGTTTACTGGCATTTCAATTAATATTGATGACATTTTGGATTCACTATTTAAACAGGGAAGTGCCATTTAAAGTCATAATGTACAATCTAATAGTAATATGAATTTGGTTAATTTTTAAAACCTGATTTTTTGGCATATTTGTAATGTTTACACATGTCACAACTTGCAGCTGAATAGAATCAGCCAAATTTGTTGTGTTTGTAGGTAAACAGAGCAAAGTTCGACATAAAGTCATAATTCAAGAAATTATGACTTTATGTCCGCCTATAGAACTGCGTGTTAAGCGGCCAAAATAACAAGCAGTGTTTCTTTCACGTTCCTCGTTATTTCAGCTCAAAATGGACAGAAACCATTCCCGATCATTATTACTAGTATTATTTCAGCATTTTGAGTATATAATGACAAATTTTAAATTTGAAGGAAATCGTACATTAAGCCTTTAAAGCTATAGGATTAAGGAACACTTATAAATTGTTCGATAAATTGGAGATTACCAAATGGTGTCATATTTAAAAAAAATTATATAAGTCAAAATGACTCCCCATAAAACTGCACTGCATTTTGAATTTAACCACTTGAACCTGCAAAATTGCTATATCTGTGGTAGATGGCAAATAATACTTTCCATGTAGGCATTGGCAATGAAGAGATCCGACTTGGAGTGACAGGGGTTTCTCTTTGGTGAGGCTTTTTGCGCCACGGTTGAGGACCGGGCCGAGAAGGCAACCAAAGCGAGCACTCTGAAGAAGTCAGAGGCTGCCCTGACCAAGGGGAAGGGCAGCAAGACGAAGAAGAAACGCAATAAGTCCAATTCTTCTGGTAAGCGTTCCTCTTCGTCGGCTCCGGCTTCAGCAGGTCGTGCACCACTGACTACACCGGAGCCCGAGGCTACCTCTGCAGCACCCAAAAGTCTGGGAAGCGCAAGAGTAGTGCAGGATCATCAGACAAACCCCTCAAGAAGAGTAAGCATTCTTCCAAGGGGAGCAAGTCAGATCATTCCTGAGGGTACGGTGGTCGACAGTCCATGCCGGCGGCAAGCCATCTCTCCGGGCGCCTGGGTATTGTCGGTAGTGAGCGGGGTTACAGACTGGAGTTCACCAGTCCCCCTCGTGCGCCTGCACGTTTCAGAGGTCCACAGTAGTGCCGTCAGACGGCCCCCAGCGTCGGGCACTACTATCGGAGGTCACTCAGCTTCTCACGGCGGGCGATTGTCCCGTCTACCCCCCTTTCCCCAAGGGGTTTTGGAGCACATTCTTCTTGGCTCCAAAGAAGACCGGCGACTGGAGGCCCATATTGAACCTCAAGCCGTTGAACGCGTTCATCAGGCCCAAGAGGTTCAGAATGGAGTCTCTCGCGTCGGTGCTAGCCTGTCCCATCAAGGGTATGTGGGCGGCATCGCTAGATCTTGGCATGGATGAAGGTTCTGGGCCCTATGAGGCATATCCAACTGCACCTTCTCGCCTTTTACAGGCCCAGTCATCACCCGATATCGTCGCGGTTCCGATGTCGGAGATCGCGCGAGATGAACTCTGGTGGTGGACCCATCAGCCCAATTTGATAGACGCGTCAAAGCTGGGCTGGAGGGCCACATCCACGGGGACACAGTCCCACATCAACCTTCTCGAGCTATGGGCAGTGGAGAGAACTCTCCAGCACTTCGAGGAGGTGATCGTGGATCTCATATCGTTGTCCAGATGGACAACACAGCCGTGGTGCATGGTGGCCTACCTCAACAGACAAGGGGCACCAGGTCACCTCGGTTGTGCCTGCATGCACTGCGCCTGATAGGGTGGTGCAAGTCCAGGCATATTACGCTGAGAGCGATGCACATAGCGGGCGTCACCAACATCCTCGCGGACGATCTGTCACGAGGGAAGGTGTCGGGACCAACAGAATGGTCCCTTGCTCCGCAGGTCGTCCAGACGATCTTCGAGGTGATGTACCACCCCTCGATAGATCTGTTCGCATTTCAGCGCAATCATCAACTGCCGGTGTACTGCTCGAGGGTCGCAGACCCACAAGCGTTCGCCGTGGGCGCTCTGTCCATAGACTGGGGAGGGATGACTGCATACACGATTTCCCCGATCTCACTACTCACGAGGGTGGTGGCCAAGATCGGGAGGGAGGACTGCAACGCGTCATTCTGATCGCACCGCTTCTGGCGAAACACCTGTGGTTTTGTCCGATGGTGGATCTGCCGCGATTCCACGAAGTTACCAGATCTACTCCGGATGCCCAGATGAGAGGTACCCAGTCCACCACTAGAGCACCTGCAGTTAGCTGCATGGCCTTTATCAGGGAATGCGCAGCAGAGAGAGGCTTTTCATCAGAAGCTGCTTCTCTCATCGCCGGGGGTAGATGAAAGTCTACCCTCCGTACGTATAGCCAGCGGCTGGCTCCCTACTACGCATGGTGCGGTGAGAGAGATATCTCTCCCACTAGAGCGTCTGTGCCTCTAGTGGCAGAGTTTCTGACAGAAAAGTTCCAGTCAGGACTTCAGCAGGCCACGGTGGCCAACTACAAGTCGGCGATTCTCTCCATTCATCGAGGATACGAAGAGTTTGCCCTCTATAGGGGTCTGATGGAATGCGCCTGGAATTCCATACTTTTTATGGAGATTGGGTCTGAATTCCAGATATTTTTTTCAAAAAAAGTTTGCCCTCTATAGGGGTTTGATGGAATGTGCCTGGAATTCCATACTTTTTATGGAGATTGGGTCTGGAATTCCAGATATTTTTTCCAAAAAAAGTTTGCCCTCTATAGTAGTTCTATGGAATACACCTGGAATTCCATATGTTTTTGCGGAGTTTGGTTTCGGAATTCCATTTGCTTTTTCCAAAACAAATTTGTAATTCCAGATTTGTTTTCAAAAAAACATTTGCCCTCTATAGGGGGGTCCTTTATTATCTGGAATAGCCCAATGTACATGTACTGAATGTGTTTTTAATGTTTCATGTTTACATGTATAATTCACCATCAATGAGATGAGCTGAGCATGCAATCTCACCCATCACTGAGTTTAATGATTTAAAGAGTTCATAAAGTTTGCATTTTAGGCAGAGAATTATTATAAGATCCTAAAAATAAGGATCTTTGTTATTATCAATTGAACTTCTAATCATTAGGGCTAAAAAATGTTTATTTCCTGGTATGATATAGCCTAAAACCAACTTTCACTAAAAATGCAGCAACCTTTTCCACAATATTAAAATGTATTGTATGGAGAAGTTAATTTCCCTCCAAATCCCAAAATTTCCCTGTAATGAATTACCTGAATTCCACATATGTTCTGCATTAAGTGACAGATGAATCTGAATGGATGTGGGATATGAACAGCCCCAATTAATTAGGAAAATGAGTTTTTTCAGAGTCAGAGTCCAAGCTGAGTCTGTGAGTTCGACAAAAAAAAAGTGAGTCCGAGTGCAGACTCGAATGATATATCACTGGGTTCAGGAGCAGAGTTAATTAGCAGTGCACTACATATTATATATTAAAAATAGTACAGGATCTTCACTTCAGACTTCAGTGTAGCTGGGCCTCAAATAATAAAAGCCTATGGTTCATGTGGTCTCATACTCAGATTTGCAACTGGCTAGGCCCCACTCTATCACAAACAGCTTCTTAGCATGCTTATTGCTTCCCCATTATCCATTTAAAATTATTCTTCTTTCAATTCCCCTTTATAACTCATTGTTTACACAATATTCAATGATTGGATAGCTTATGGACTTTTAAAACACTAAGACTGTTAAAGCATTATTAAATACTGCTAATATAATAACTAGTGCACCTTTAATGGCAGTATACACACGCATTCCATCATCATGTTACCATGTTAACCTCTGGCCCCTAGCTCGCCCTATTTGATCTTTTGTAGTTAAAAGTGGGAAGTTTGAACTGGTTGTGTACTTGCTATAGTATTTAGCATGTTAGCCATACTACACAGTATACACATTATTTACACATGCACTGTAAATAGTTTATAATAAATTATCTGATGAAGTAAATACAAAAATCTATATAAAGAACATGGTATTGTGGTTATATAAATTATTTAACTTTGAAATACCCTGCTTCTGGCTTTGCTTCTAAAATATATGTTTAGAGCCCCAAAAAACAAGTGTATACATAAAAGTATGAGTATAATAGTAGCTCTAATAGTGATGAAATTCCTAAGTGTTGTTGCCCGGGGTGTTGTTGTTGTTCCTGATTTTCCTGTCATTGTTTCAGTGCATATTGTGCAATAATATTTCTTGTCTCACACTGTTGTCTGCTGACCGACATATTCAATTGAATAAGTATTAAAAGTCTTTCATCCTCAATTTCTTAAACCGGTAGCTTCAAATTTTGTACAAATGTTTTAATTACAGTATTTATAAGAATGCAGGAAGGGTCACTTATACAGGGTGTCCCAGAAAAAATTACAGAGTGAATAAAATTGAATGTAAGTCGAGAACTAGACATCAGAATCAAAAAATTAAAAATGTAGCGCATATCCTATTTTATTGTGCATCACATTCGGTTGAATGGTTACGAAGAAATTAAAAATTACATAATGTACGCATCAATGCAGTTCATTCCAAGTTTGATCAACAGGCGCTATTTTCATACTCGCTCACCGCTTCCTAAGGTTTGTGTATATCTCATTAAATTAAGTTCACATTATCTATTTTATAATCCGATGGTGTTATGGAGATGAATAACAGTTTGTCCGAGAATACTTTGATTTCTGCAATTGGAAGTTTTCCAACTTTAATTCTTTAGGTTGGGCAAATATGTTATATTTTAACTTTTGAGCCAAGAATGACAATGATTTAGTGCTTGCAGCTTTACATGTGATTTTTGATACAATGCAACATTAATGTTGAAGTTTTAACATTTAAATTTGCATTACAAGTCTTTGGAAATATTCCGAAAACATTAATGTGTGTGAGAATTTTGTTAAGCCAGATGGAATTCTTTATGCAACATTTATATCAACATTTACGAAAAGCTATGTAAATCACTTGAAGTTCATTGACTAGATGAAAAAAAGTTCTTTTCAATGGCGTTCACCTTAGGTTGATACTATGAGTAGATCCAAAGATATGAGCTATGGAAGTAAAACAGAGAGGGTTTGACACATGCTTTTTAGTGGCTGTGTAGTGTGCAGAGCAGATGTCGCGAAGTTTTCATTATGGTTGCACAACCCCTTATGGATTGGGTAGGCCTACTATTCCCCTGAGATTGTAAAATGGATATGACATGTTACGAATAAAACCAGGAAGTGATGTAGTGTGAAAGGTAAAAAAAAAAAATTAGAAAAAAAAAAAAAAAAAAAAATTTACTTAAAAAAGATATTTACAAGTACCTTACATGCAATTAAGCTTTAATTTTCAATATCGTGCAGGTTTTCAAATTTGAACAAAACCTAATTAAATGTTTTGCAAGAAACAGATTATTTAAAAACAGCGAAAATGATTTCACGGTACAAAATAAGAAGCCAATTGACAGTTAACCACTACAGCGCATTCATTGTGTTGAATGATCTTTCTTTATAACTTGGAATGAAGTGAATTGATGCATGCGTTCCGTAATCGCTCATTTCTTCGCAATCAGTCAACCGATTTCAGTAAAATTAACGTATACATGTAAGATGCAGAATAAGATGGGTCACATGCTGATATTTAGATTTTTAGAATTTGATGTCTATTTCTTGACTTACGTCCAATTTTATTTGCTCGGTAATTTTGTTCTGGGACACCCTGTATTGAGCAGTTTTTGAATTAGTATTACCACCGGTGCCATCTCTTCAAAAGTAACAAAAGAGCTTGAAATGTATACATGGTATGGAAAACAGATTCAACATAACAATTTGGAAAATTATTTACACATGCTATAGGAAGGGCTGTCAACTCTCACGCATTGGCCGTGAGTCTCACGCAAGCAATTCCAAAAAGTTGACAGCCCTGGCTATAGGAATAGCTTGTAATAATGTGTAAATTTGGATCAAAAATCCCCAAAATGGGCTAAAGATAATTTATTAAAAGTACGGACATTTTGACTAAAGAAGGAATTCAGGCATGAGAAGGAAAGGCAGCATCTCTGATACTGGGAAATACTTGTAAACATTGAAATTAGTAGTACTGGTTTTGCAATAATTTATGTATACACTTTAGAAATAGTTTGTTCATGTTTCAACACATTTTCATATTCTTATCAAATAATTTCAATACATTTTAGGAAATGCCATTCATCCAAAACAGGTATAATTAAATTTATCATGTGAGTGATGTTTGTCTGTGACAAAGAAGTTACAGAGTAAAAGGCAAAACATTATTTCACTGTAATACCGGATAAAAACATTACCTTTCCCATCTATATAACTTTACTGCTTTTTCTCTATAGGAGTAATGGTGCGTGATAATTAGAGTAAGATTTTTAAATGTCCAAAGTGAATACGATATATAATTTTTCTTGAAAGTTGCAACATGAATATGTTAAATATCTATTAAGATGCATTTCAGGGGAGTAAAGTCCACTTTTTACATCAAAGCCAACTTTCACACAAAACCAGGTCTACATTTCCAAAAATCCAAATACCTGGATGCCATTAATTATATTGCTGCCCACCCAGTAAATTATTTTCCCTAATTTGAGTGCAAAATAAATTAAATTGCCGACCCAGTAAATTATCCTTATACATTTGTACCTCCCTGCAATCCCCATGCATAAAATGCCTACAATTTCAATTTCGCTTTTTAGACCAAATTAAAGAGATCAAGACAAAAATGTTATATACAGTGGAATCAGAAACATCTTGGATCACAGAAAAACTTTACTTGATTTCTTTTACAGTCTGTCTCAAAAAAAATTGTGCAAGTGAAAAGCGCCCTCTTTGGCAATTAGAAAATACAGTTGTGACATTATGCTTATATCAATGTCAAGGGCGCAGTCTTAGCTCTCACATGCCGCTTGTTCTGTTCAATTTGCTTGTTGCAATCTCGAGATATATTTATTTAACAACGAAAGGGTAAAACACAATTGTGCCACTTTTACTAGGGAAGAGAGCTGTACATGTAAAATTTATCGTCTAATGCACTCTTCCTTAGGGGCTCGTGTATTATTCGCATCAACATTTTGTCTAATTTCTCTCCCAACAAGTAATATAAACTTAAAAGGTCCGTATGCACAAAAGAGTTAGAACGGGTCTAAAGTTAGACTTGGTCTAAGGCGCGTTCTCACTATGCCTGTTTGATACCAGGACGTGGACTCGATCCTACATCGAGTCCACTTCCAAGCATAGTGAGAACGCGAAATAAGTGGTCTCGATCCTACATCCAGGATGTAGCATCGAGACCACCTCATTGAGGTAGTCTCGTACCTAGGACGTGGTATCAAACAGCATAGTGAGAACACGTTTACAAGTGGACTCGATCCACTTATACCGGAAATGCTCTATGAACGACCTTGATGGCCGTCGTTGTACTATAGGCCTATACAATATACAGTCTACATTATATAATTTTCCATTATAAAATTTAAACATGCATTTTCAACTTTAAAAATTCATAGCTGTAGCTGGTATTAGGCATGTCCACTAAAAATTGAAGTACTTTTAAATTGATTCAGACCTAACTTATTGGATGGGAATTGATGAAAGAAACATTTTGGCGTTTAAATAATCTTAATCGGACGTTTCATTCCAGAGATATGGCCTTTCGAGTGTCACGGTTTTATATAGGGCTGCTAGAACATGTTAAAAAGTTAAAGTCCAAAAAGGAATACTAACAGAAAGTGCAACTTTAAGGTACTTTTTCTTAAATGTATTTATTAACTATCTTATCTGGAACATTATATTTGCTTATAACAACATGAAAATAAGATCATCCTGAAAATTTAATCGATTTTGTTGACATACAACAAAAACTATAAGACCTCAAAACCCATGGTTTGTTTGTTGAAACCTCAAGCATGATCATAGATGGCCGCCATGGAAAATATCTCCATAGAGGAGATGAACAATAAGTGCATTATTTCAAATGAAAAGCGGTAGTCTTAAACTTTGTTCAATCTTTTAAGGTCAGCACATTTTATCTTCAAAAATTATTATATTTCATCATGGCATAAGTTTGGTAACATTAATCACTACCAATTTTGAGAAATTTGCTCCAACTCAAAGGTTATCTTTACTACATTGAGCAATACACTGTGTGCATGGAAGCCATGATGGTCCCCGGTTTTTATACTCCCTATGAAATGGACATGGTAGTGAGAAGTGCAGGGAAGTGCATGATTTGAGATGGGCATGTAGGCTTAAACATTCTTAAATTTCTTAACATCCTACACATTTTGTCTTCATAAATAGTTAAATTTTATGAGTATGTAAGTTTGCTTGTCTGATTCACTCCAAATTCGGAGATAATTGCGTTTGAACACCTGATGCACGGAATGGTGTCACTTCAACCTGTTGTAGTTCTCATCTCATTAAATTTTTCATTAAAAAAGTTGATCTCTTCATGCAGGAAGGTCCTCTCTATTTATTGACCAAACAGGAAAAAGTTTGGTGAATGTTTTCTGGTGGAATCAGGAATTTCTTGAAACACCCTGATATAGGCCTACATTTGGATCAAAACAAGTATGTACGCCATTTAACATGCCTGGGATTTCTTGTATCGATCAGTTTCTCCATAGACAATACGTGTGTGAGTGCACGCACACAGTAAATGAAAAATCGTTCTAGTGGAAACTGTATTGAGAGTGGGCATCCCTACTGGTATTATAGAACAAATTTCTACAGGCTTTATTTCATGTAGTAATTTAAAACATTTATTTTTTATGTGGAAAAAGCTCGGGGAAAGTGGTTATACACGGAAGTTCGTTTGAGATGCTTTATAGTTTGATGAGCAGCATGCTTCTCATGCAGTGTGAAAACAACGGACATCATGACAAGATACAGATTTTATCCAGTTTCAGAATTAAACAAAACGACATTGAACTTTACAGGATAGTACAAAAGGATATTATTCAGGTGTAATATATTACGTTTTTGAGGTGTACATTTTGCTAGACTGAGTCAAAATTACCAATCAAAATAGTATTTTTGATGGTGATTTAGAGGTTGTGTTGCGTCACTTGCGTGTAAATCGGCGTGCTTGACTAAAATCAGAAATAACAACCCGGTGTATTTCTCTCATTTTACACGTATAGGGCCTAATATAAAATAATAGTTTTTAGAGCGTTTTTCAGATCTTTTCAAATTGTACATATATCACAAAATAACATATCCATAGATTGCAGAAATATATCAGGGGGCCTGGAAATAAAAAATGATCTTTCAAAATTGATAGTCTAGTCAAATTGATAAATGATTTGTGCTGTGAGTTCGGCTCAAAACATGCATTGCAACAGAATTCGTGACGTCATGCTGCATGACTCATGCATTGATATTATAACATCCGGGTAAGTGGATTCGATCCTACATCAGCATTTTGGTGTTAGTGAGAACGCGAAGTCAATGTGGACTGAGTCCACTTGTATGTGGACTTGGACCTAGGTACGAGACCCCATGTTTGTAGTGAGAACATGACCTAAGTGTTATTTAGTACCATGAGAAAGGACATTTTCCTATACATTTGCTGAAGTTATTTTGTATTATTTTTGAACGTTGTATTAAAATCGTTAGAATTTGCTAGCTAATCTAGGAAGGAAAATAAGAAAGGACAATTCCTGGTGGAACTTCCCAGTTAGTGGTCTAACTTTAGACCTTCTCTAACTCTTTTGTGCATACGGACCCTAGTGTGCAATCTTTGTTTGTCTTTTAACATGTCTTGAGTGACTAAGAGAACAGTATTTACCATGATAAAATCATTGACGTGCACATGTATTTAATTTTACAGCAGAATGTGAAATATTTATTTATCTTTTTCGGTGGAAAAGAGAATCATTATTCCTGTATCATGATAAAATAGTAAAAACAGTAAAAAATGCAATGTGTGATTGATGCATTCTATTGATTTCAAAAAGGAACTCTTGATAAACTTGATGCTATCGCTGATTTACATGCAAAGCTCTCTTCCTAGTAAAAGTGACACAATTGTGATTTTACCCTTTAAGTGATTAACTAAGCATGTCTCGAGATTAAAACAAGCAAATTGAACAGAACAAACGGTATTTGAGAGCTAAGGCTACTCCCTTGACGTTGATGTAAGCATCATGTCATAACGGTATTTTCCAATTGCCAAAGAGGGCGCTTTTCACTTGCACAACTTTTTTTGAGACAGGCTGTATTTACTAGTTCAGGCTCAAACGCTATTCTCAATTAACTTAAAATCCAGAAAACAAGTTAATTGGGCCACCTTTGACCGTTTCTTTTTTTAATGTCTTTCTTCCATGGTACAATCCATCTGCGAACAAATTAACTTCTATATAGGCCTAAATGTCACCATTGTCATAGCTGTATACAATATGGAATGTCATAACTTCATGCATCTTGATCCACATAGTATATGGCACAGTGGCGTAACTTTGGGACAGGGTGCCCGGGGGCGAAAGTAGTTCGGGTGCCCCTAACCAAGGGTGTGCATGGTGCAGAGCTAATCAATTTTGGTATTGAAAGGCATACAGGGTGTATCAAAATGATTGGTACCGGGTTATGTGACATTTTCAAAAATATATCAAAAATACAAAATTTCTAATTAATATAGTTTTTGTACTATAAATAGGAAGGGCATATGTTAACTTATTGATCTATTAATCTGAAGTTGATAGGTTGATGCATCTGGGAACTATTGTCATTTAAACGAAGATCGGTGTATTCATGGTTCGACTTACACAGCACAATATGAATAGATTCACTGTTTGAACCATTTATTGCATACATACTCTTCAATATATCACCTCAGTCTACATATCATAAATTTGCTTTACATATGCTTTTAGAAAGACAGTTCCTGAAGTCCCTGCCTTACGACTCTGGCAGTGTGAAGTGAAGCCCTACCTTGAAAGAACTTAACACCTGGGATGGATCCATTCTGTACCTGTCCATATCAAATTTTGAAGCATTGCAAGTTATAGCATGTTTGCATGGGATACGCCATGTGTTCTTTGAAACTGTCTTCTAAATCTTCTCTGCACTTCTCCATAGCGTTATGTCACCAGTGATTCTTAACTATGAATGCACACTGAAGTGTGGAATACTTTGGAGCCATTCCAATAACTTTTACCAGGTCTAAACTAACCTACACTGTCTACAGTCTATAGCCATTCTGCCACATCATCTACTTAGTAATCTCAATACTACAATTTAAATTACCGCCTTGGAAGGTGTTGATACACAAACTTCTTTCACCCCACCTAAATTATTCAAGTCAATATTACTCTCAACCAATATTGATTAGAAGATTTATATATATTATGAATGAAGAAATAGGCAAGGAAATATTAAACATTTCCATGATTGTCAACATATTATTCTCACAAGGTATTTGCAGTAAAATAGAGCTTTGAAAATGGTGCGCTACTGATCCAGCGTTACGACGAAAAGTGTAAGAACACCTACTTTCCTTTAGAATCATGTAACTTCTGAACAGAATGTGTTATCCTTATGATCTAAAATTCTTAGAGAAGATAAAACTACTGTAATTACAAATGTTTAAACATTTATCCCCAAACTGACTCAAAAAATAGTTTTAAAAATCGGCAAAAATGAAAAGTCTTCGGTACCAATCATTTTGATACACCCTGTATAGACCTACCGAATAACTTACAAATAGTGTTTCAGATTAAATTTATTTCATGTTTCAATACAAGCTAATGCAGTGCATGTTAATAAAACAAAATGTTTTCATATTCTCCAATGTCTTTACTTTTGAAGACTCATCACTAGCAGCTACTAGCTGCAGTGACGTAACTAGTGATTGTGGCGATCAGGGGCAAGAATACAAAATACCCCCTCTTCCTAAAACAATTGCGTGCAGGAGTGCAAAAATACCACTAATTTGGTATTAAATCAAGTTGAATTTAGGTCTTTAAAATGCCAATTTATGTTTTTGAATGCAGTGCAAGCCTTGCGAACAATTTTGTGTTGAAGGGCACCCAAATGAAGAGTAATTCTATGCATGGTGGGTAAAGGTTTCCACTTCTTTCCTATAACAAAGTATTATCGTGTCAAAGGCTATCCAGGCTTGGGTGCCCCTTAGCCCGGGTGCCCGGGGGCGCGGCCCCCCAGAGCCCATAGGAGTTACGCCACTGATATGGCATTTGAATTACCCGGCTCTATGGTGAACCTGGCAATAGCATTTTTAGAGCTAGGGTGCAAATTGTGATTTCTTCCTCAGGAGTAAGGTTTTTAGGCTCAAGATTTCCTCAATCATACAAGACATAAAATAGGTTTGTTATGCATTTCGAACGATGAGAATGCCAACATAGAATGTTTTTTAAAGAGACTCTACATGTAAAGTCTTCGAACTTAAAAAAAGGGCTCTATTTGGGAAAGTAAGCGCGCAAAAATTCGGTATTTTATACTAGTTTGGCCCATGATTGGTGTGAATTTTGCTGGGACACGGGCTCCTTTCCATTTCTTTTCCTCTCCCTCCCCGATTTTCTCTTTCAATTTTTGTCAGAGAGAGCACTTTTCTCATTCACTTTTTGTCACTCTGCCCCCCCTTCTGATAACTTTTCCTTATGAAGAAACTTCACCTCTTTTTTTGCGTTTGGTCTTTCTTCTTCCAAGTGTTCATTTTTTAAATAATCATTTGGAAGGTACAAAGATTGAATTACTACGACACTAGCATCTGTTTGCAGCATGCCCTTAGTTTTAACTTCCTCATTTTTATATCAATAGGGAATCAAATTTGCATATCATGTTCAAGTAGTTTGATTTGGCCTTCTCTATTTCTTTCCCTTTAATTTCCCCCAAATCGTACTGGTTAGTAGGAGCCACTTGCTGACCCTTGTATCTCCATTTCTGTTACCATCATGGTTGGTTACTACCTTTTTATGTTTACCTCTTAATGTTGATGGGTCCATCTCACTATCCTTTACAACTTGTTCAGTGCTTTACATGTATGTTCACTTTTTAAATTCCTCGTAATTTTCCAGGTCGTCACTTCCTCACTAGCACTTGATTTTTTAGCATTGATACACTTAATTCCTTTATGACTTCTTTTTTTTCCATACAATCCTCATTGCCTTAACTTAATAAATTTCCTCAGATATGTGCCCTATTACCACCTGTACCTGCCTTCACGCAACTTCTTTTTTTCCTGCTAAATTACATTGAATACCTCCTCTGATGATAAATTGTAAATTTCCTCAAATATGCATTGTTACCCATATCCACAATCTAACACCAACACCTTCTTCTTTTAAAAAATATTGTGAAAAAAGAACTTCTGTAAGTATATTGCCAGTCATTGACACACTTGCACTGTGTTTTTCTAATATATTGGGAGTTTTACTATTGATGATAAATCAAATGGCACAGACAATCTGAAGAAAATGATATTAGACTAGATTTGAATTAGTACATGTACTGTTTTTGTATTCATGAATTTCATATAGGTCTTACGTAGTTATGTATACGTCAAGAGTAAATAATTATGTTGTTGCTCTTCTGGGCCAAGTTTTCAACTTGTTGTTGACCCCCCTCAATTTCTGGGATCAGTCCATATTTTTTTCCTCAATTTACATATTTAATTTTAAGGTTATATAGGCCTAATGTTGATAAACAAGTTAAATTTTCACCATGAATCACTTGCAAGTATTTTTGTAGAACTCTAAAAGAGTCTAACCCTTCATAATCTTAAATATAATAAAAATTCCCTTTAAAAGGGAAGGCCAGCCTCAATGCAGAAGAGGTCTTGTAAATAGTTTGGGTCACCGTGAAAGGCATTTTTTAGGATCACGCTTATATCCATGTTACATGAGTTCACCAAACCATCAATGGTGATAACATGCACACTGAAACAGCAAAAAAAAATTAACTCCTATAACTCCTGTCAACTCTTTAATTCATTACTCCAAATTGTTCTGTATTTTTGTCTAACTGCTTTTTACCCATGCTTTTTATTAAAATCAAGAAATACACTGCAGTTGTTAGTTAAGTCGCTATGTAAACCTAACTTACATGCACATTTTATTTTAAAATGATTTTATATTATTTCGTAATGTATAGTTTGCTATAAAGTAGATAGTGGCAAGCACATGATAAAGGACTGATCATTCACTACAATCTTCACTTTTAAACTGTATTTTTTGAATGTGTTGATTGTTAGTCCGAAACTCCTGCAATTAAGCTATGGACATGGCATCTTACCTACCCCATTCTGTAATACTAATAGTCTGCATTGTGTGTTTTCTCAGTCTTCAATCATTTTGTTGAATGTAATTTTATGAATCAAATAAAAAGATAGAAAGTGGCCTCACTTTAGTTATGTGTCATTTTACAGTATTTATAATTTATTTATTTTCTATAAGTGCATGTCAAAATATGGGATATATTGTTCAAATTTATAGCTAGCCCCTAAAAACTTTATTTTCCATCGGATTTTCCCGTTGAAAAGACAAAACTGATGTTAAAGATAGCAATAATATCATCAATAACATTTTGAGTCAATTTTATCCATAAAACGATACAGGATAGGATAGATAATTACTTTGACTTCAATGTGGTCCATATAATGAAGATTTTGATTCTACAACATTATTAGATCTGTTATCAACATATCAATTATGCACTCACAGGCAACCAAACATGCTATGCTCAGTAGTCCACTGATATGACCTCATTAATCCAGTGATCATTCCCGCTAATTACTAATTGTTGACCACAGTGATTGTTGACCATGTCATATTTTTGATATGCTGATTGCTGAACAAGTTTATGTTTATATGTGTAGGCCTAACCTATGATAACTTTTTAAGTCATAATTAATTCAAACATAACTTTGGCAATACTCAATCGTTTTCGTACGTTGAAACGGCAAAACATACTTTCTTTTCCTTGCAAATCGAATTAGCAGACATCAAAAACATTCCACCACAAGAAGTAAAAAAAAAAATTCATACCAATAGAAGAAGGCTATAATCTTAGCTAATCTTTAGTGTACACAAATCCCATCTCAGAATTAGATACCAGCCCTATGGGCTGGCGAAAAGGGCCTCATCATTTTCCTGTTAAATACTGAAAACTGCTAGCACTGTCAATATCACATGGAAACTGCAGTATTTTTTTCATTTAGCCAAAAAATAAATAAATGTTGGGACGTGAAACAAATTTTCATGTGGCCTCACCAAACACCCCCCCCCCCTAATTTCTGATAATCTAAAAAGGTATTTTTCTTCAAATATTTCCTCCTAAAACTTTCCATGGCTTTTTGAAAAAAAATCCAAACTTCATCAACTTTTATATTTTGACCTCATTGTCACCACTCCGACCGAAAGACCCTCATTTTGATAAAATGTTTCCCATGACTCTCACACCCCATTCTGGGCCATCTCACGCTAATGACTCCATCTTTTGGTGTCAAGTATCTTAATGAGGCCCCTAGTTTCAAACTGGTGTCTGTGCACATCCCCATATCTTCCAAACTGTTCTGATTAAAATAAACAACAAAAACAAAAATAAAAAAACCAAAAAAAAATAAAATAAAAAAACCCACGAAACCAGTCAAATCCTTCCATTTGTTCACCATGTATCATGTGTTATGTGTCATATGGAAACTGCAGTATATTTTTTCATTTACCAAAAAATTAAATAAATGTTGGGACGTGAAACAAATTTTCAATTTATGTAGCCTCACCAAACAACCCCTCCCCAATTTCTGATACTCTAAAAAAGTATTTTTCTTCAAATATTTCCTCCTAAAACTTTCCATGGCTTTTTGAAGAAAAAAAAATCCAAACTTCATAAACTTTTATATTTTGACCTCACTGTCCACACTCCGACAGAAAGACCCTCATTTTGATAAAATGTTTCCCATGACTCTCACACCCCCTCCTATTTGGGCCATCACACGCTAATGACTCCATCTTTTGGTGTCAAGTATCTCATTGAGGCCCCTAGTTTCAAACTGGTGTCTGTGCACATCCTCATATCTTCCAAACTGTTTTGATTAAAATAAACAACAAAAACAAAAAATCAAAAAAACAAGCAAACAAACAAACAAACAAACAAAAAAACACGAAACCTGTCAAATCCTTCCATTTGTTCACCATGTATCATAATGTGTTATTTTAAAAGGCTTATTCATAAAAAGTTGTTCCTTAAATTTCCCTCTATGATTACATTCTTGCTAAACTTCTCCTACCCCTCATACAGCCCTCCAACCACCACCCTATGCACCCCTGTGAGAACAGGTTATTGGCGAGTTAAAAAATAGGCGAGTTAGAAAAGGGCGAGTTAAAATGGCGAGTTACCCCCTGCAGTGTTTTCCGGAAAGTCCATGCGGCGAGTTAAAATGGCGAGTTACCCCCTGCAGTGATTTCCGGAAAGTCCACGTGGCGAGTTGTGAATTTCCGGAAAGTCCACGCTGGCGAGTTATGAATTTCGGAAAGTCCATGTGGCGAGTTGCGAATTCCGGAAAGACCATGTGGCGAGTTGTGAATTTCTGGAAAGTCCAAGATTTTGAACCAAAAATGCAGTTTTGGTCAAAATTCAAAAAATGATTATTTAAAAAAATTGATACCATTAGTGTATTCTTTGACTCATGTCCGCTCCATATTATACTTTATCATATAAATAGATATCAGCCTTGATTTTAAATACTGCAATCAATAGTTATTACAAATACCATTAATATTGTGCAAATTTGACTAGGCATTATGTGTTTTGACTTTGGCACATACAATTTGATTTTTTTTTCTGTGTGTGCAGTATGTCCTAACTAGTTTTTGATGGTAAAACAAAAGGATTTCAGTATCAGTAGAATGCACAGTGACCGCCACTGATGTTGATGAAAATGTATTTGTATGATTTTTTATTTCAAGAGTAGTGAGATATGATTAGGTTTCTTTTATATTAGTGGCTGCTTGTTTATCACATTTTGTTTCTATTTTTCATGGTACATAAAATAGTTGAGTAATCAATCAATTGACTGATTATGTGTTGTGCCCCTTTGTGTTGTGTTTTTTCTATTATAGTGTTTAAAAAGTTTTGACTTTTATTTGTATAACTTTTTCGGATTTTATTTATACTAGAAGAAGAGGGCAGCCTATGCACAGGTGAGAGTAGCACTGCCTCTAAATATTAATTCCCAAGATCATTGCAAGCCCGAGAGAAATATATGATAAATGGAAACTGATTTTGCTGATTTTGGACGAGCAGCTTTAAAAAGAAACAGTACTTAATACACTGTGACATTTTTAATTCACTGTTGGGACTTAATCATAGTGTTACTGTAACTCGCCACTCATGGACTTCATAGTGTTGCTGTAACTCGCCACCGGGACTTCATAGTGTTACTGTAACTCACCACCGGGACTTCATAGTGTTACTGTAACTCGCCACTGGGACTTCATAGTGTTACTGTAACTCGCCACTGGGACTTCATAGTGTTGCTGTAACTCGCCACCGGGACTTCATAGTGTTACTGTAACTCGCCACTGGGACTTCATAGTGTTACCCATGGGAATATCTAAAAATAGCCTGACTCTGTGGGGGTAACTCGCCTTTTAACTCGCCTTTACCTAACTCGCCCATATTGTAACTTCGCCTAAAACATGCTCTCCACCCCTGTGACCCTGTCAATGCATACATGTATGGGCTTATCATTATCCCCCACGTACGAGGCTCTGTCATCTTCCACAGCATGGGTACCCTTATCATTTTTACTGTAGTGGGGTAGTGGGAGTGATTTATGTTTGTATATGTCTGTGCAAGTGCCTGTTCATATGTTGGTGAGGATAATAAATCCACAGCCTATTCCCCACATCAAAATGTAGATTTTTGATTGCATCAGTAGAAAACTCATTATTATCATTGACCATATGAATGCTATGTGAAAGTGAAGACCTGAGCGCAAGAATACTGTAAGTCCAAAAATGATATATCAATCAATATTATAGATATTTATTTGGTTGATATACAAAATGATTCTTACATAAGTTTAAACGATCATATCTCAAGATGCTAATATGGACTTACCGTCTTCTTGCACTCAGGTCTTCAAGTGTAGACATGAATTAAAGTTAAGAAGTGTTGTTTGAATTTTCAAGCCAATCCTCTGCAAGTTATTTTAGGGACTGTGCATGATTATGTGTACTATAGGGGGGTGATTCTTAAATGGTCTGTTAAAATTGCTTGCTCCTCCCTTTCATTATGCCAAAAAATCCTTACTGCCCTTTTTGACATGCTGAAAAATCTTTTGCCACATCCCTTTTGACATGCCAAAAAATCTTTGCCCTTTCTTTACACATGTTAGAGTTTGGGGAACCCCAATTTAAAACCTGAAATTATCTTTAATCATGTGATGTGAGTGCATCAAAAAGAACATTTTGCATATTTGAGCATTTCATAACATGTTTTTACACCTTTTAAGGGTTAATATCGAAAAGTGCCAAATATCTGTGCCAAAAATCGCTTGCCTCCCCTTTAGCCTGCCAAATAATCCCCCCCCCCCCTTTGGCCTGCCAAACAATCTTTGCCCCCCCCTACTTATTCACCATCCTAGGGGTATACATTATTACTGAATCACCCCTAAATGCAAGTGCACTGTGCACATATTTTGGGCATAAAAGGTGAAAACCGCACGTCTGTGAAGAAATCATACCATCCTGTCAATTAAAGGTGGGTAACCTGATTAACAATCTCATCCCCCACTTTACCTCATCAAAATGCTGATTTTGGTATTATATGAAAGCTCATATTTTCTCATAAACATATTGGAATTTGGCATTCCAAATCGGTATATTTCCGAAGATATCATCAAAAAACTGCAGAATTAGGCAGTTTTTTGATGATATCTTTGGAAATACACACCGAATTGGAACTTCTAACTTCAATATGTTTATGAGAAAAATAGGCCTTACACTTGAAATCAATTACATGATCATGATGATTAGCATTAATAAAAACACTGTAGACTACCAATATCACGCTGAATGTCGGTAATTCCATTAGGAATTAGTCACATTTACAAAAAACATTTACCTACATGTTTTTTTTTGCATGAGTGCTTGAAAGGGTTGACATTTTATGTTACACGTAAGTTTGAAAGAATTTGATTTTCCAAATAAACTGAGCTCAAAAAGAAAGTTATATTTTTTACAACTTGTGAATCACAAGGTCATATCTTAAAATACTGTCAATCAAAATGAACCAAAATTACACACAGGATTACTTTAATACTCTACTCAAAACACATGTCAGTAACCAAGCAGTTGTCCAACTGACACAACAGCAAAATGCACTGTCATGGGACAGCTTCCTGGACTTCCTCCACTTTCAGAGCCCAACATTTGGCACCCAGCACAAAAAATCTGTGAGAATGCACACAAGATCCTTGCACAGATGATAAAACGGTGCTGCTTTCTGCTTTTCATACACTTATTTCATGAAACAGGGCTGGGCTGTGATTGTGAATGTGGTCCAGGAAGCTGTTCCATGTCAGTGCATTTTGCTGTTGTGTCAGTTGGATAACTGCTTGGTTACTGACATGTGTTACGAGTAGAGTATTGAAGTAAACCTGTGTGTAATTTTGGTTCAATTTGATGGACAGGATTTCAAAATATGACCTTGTGAAAAAAAAAGTTTCTTTTTGAGCTCAGTTTATATCAGGTCACCTTCCTTTAATTGTCAGGTCAACCAGGAGATATTGGTTAAATCAATACTTTGATGTAAACACATCATAGCAAACATGACAAAAGTAGCCCTAAACTTTATTGTGGAAGACCTATATTTCTAGCAAAATGACGCGTTTGAATAACAGCCCCCCCGCATTTTTCTCGCCAAAGTTGATGAGTGCATGAAAACCTGTATGGTATTTTGAGGTCAGTGAATGTGACACACGACCAACACAACACCAGCACACGACTGGGCTATATAAATACTATCAATATTTCCCAATGGGACATTTACTCTAGGTCAAGACACTGGCTGGATTTTTATATTCCACAACTGACTATAACTGAACTCATTGACTGACTCATTGACTGGAAAGTAATTGTAGATTTGAAAATAGCTATGAAGTTAAGGGAAGGGGTATGAACGTTTGGACAGTATTTATTTTGGGACATTAGAGTACATCAGATATATCGAATTGCATTCTGAATACGAAGAATGTCATTAATTCTGATATCAAATAATTTTGATTTTTTGAAATTCGCAATTTAATACAGATTTTATGGCAAATCTGATGATTTATACTTTAAAAAGTGTATGTAGGTGGGATGAAAAGTCGACTATCAATTGAAAATTTTGACCTTTCAGTATTGAAGATATGGATTTTTTTTTCCAAAACACAAAAAAAATTTGGTCTTTTTGGGAAAAATCCATATCTTCAATATGAAAGCTCAAAATTTTCAATTGACCGTCGGCTTTTCCTCCCTGCTACATACACTTTAAGAATATATCATTAGATTTATATAATTTACTTCGAGGACTGTTATATGTGATGCGATCAAGCAAAATCAGTCGGAACTCTGAAATATTGATTTTGAGATATAGGCATACAAAGGAAGTATTTCCTTTTGTTTTCCCTTGTTTTGGAAACTCTTTAATTGCTCATATCTTTGGAACTGGCTGTTCAATTTCAATGGGGTTTTCTGCAAAATCCAGCTTTGTAAATGTTTTTTACTATCCTATAAGAAACTGAAAATTTATTATTGCCGAGTTCCGACTGATTTTGCTTGATCGCATCACATATGTCAAAAATTTGAAAAATATCAAATTTTTATAATTTGTCATAAAATTTGTATTATATTGTGATTGTCAAAAAATGAAAATTATTTGGTATCAGAAAGACATGCTTCGTATTCAGAATGCAATTCGATAGGTCTGAGGTGCTCAAAAAAAAAAAAAAAATACTGTTGAAACGCAATAAACGCTCATTTTAGATCCCTTAAGAAATGTAAATCACTGTAAACATTGACTATATAGGACAGCGTTCAAGCTTTGACTTACGTTTGGCGGACAAACCGTGAAAAAAGTATTTAGGGGTGAAAACAGTCAAAATTCTTAATTACTTAAATGTTATTAGGGGTAAATGTGACATATTTTCAGATTTTGGCACTTAAAACCCCTTATTTTTCACTGATTTTGAGAAAAATTCATTTTTTGGTCCAATTTTGGCCGAAAATGGCCGTTTTGGGGTGACAAAAATTTTGACTTGCTAATTTCTTGTGAGTGTATGAACATGAAAACTATCAAATAGTGCCTAATTTTCTATGCTAATTGTGTAACAAGGGTACAACTGTGATATTAAAAGCATTGAATGGGATCAATATATTTCTTTATTTTCGTAGCAGGGGTAGAAACTCAAAGGTTCGGGTGACAATTGATTTGGAAAAAAGTATAATATTTGCCTCATTTTCGATTTGAAAATGCCATATCTCCACAATGGTATGAGCTATAGGGATGTTTTAAGTGTCATTTTGCTCAGCATATCAATAGCTAAATGGTGATATAACAAATAAGTAAGCTAGATTTACAGAAAAGAAAATAACTTGCAATATGCTACCCCCACCCCTAAGAATTTGAGGGCGTGAAAAAAGTAATGGATTTTTTTTTTTTTTTTAGTCCTTCAAAACTGGGAGGTGTAAGGCTAAACAAAGAACATGTTGCTCTAACCAATACCTTTCTCTAGAGCAACATGTTTTTTGTTTAGCCCTAAGTATCTCCATTTTGAAGGACTTATTTTTTTAACAAAAATATTTGCTCAAATTTGACGATTTTGGGCAGAAATATGCCTGTACAGTGCTATGGGGAAAATTTTCAAGTTGATAATTATGCATTTTTTATGTCAGATTCAGTTTCTACACAAAATTTCACCCTAGAAAAAGTTCCTTTAAGTAGGATATCTTTCACTCTAAGTTTCCTCCATTCTGTCTGCCAAACGTAAGTCAAAGCTTGAACGCTGTCATAGACAACATGCTCCTATACTGTTTAAATTGATAAATATGATGTTTACAAAAGCTATATACAAAAATACTTAACACCGAGTTGAAATTTAAAAAGGACATTTCAATTAAAATTTATGCAATTTTGGATTCACTATGTATTTGACACCAAGGAATACCAATAAGACAGCGTTAAAATTTTGACTTTCATTTGGCGGACAAATGTGTGAAAAAAATTATTTACGGGTAAAAACAATAAAAATTCTTGATTGTTTATGTTTCCAGGATAAAATATCATCTAGTTTCAGATTTTTTTTTTTAAAATATTTTTTGAGGAAAAAAATCAATTTTTGTCCGATGTTGGCGAAAATTGTCGCTTTGGGGTGACAAAAATTTTGATTTGCTAATTTCTTGTGAGTGTATGAACATGAACACTACCAAATAGTGCCTAATTTTCTATGCTAATTGGGCAACAGCGGTACAATTTTGGTATTAAAAGCACTTGCCCATTTTGCATACCGGTACTCTGGCTATTACATTTAAGCATAAAACGCTGATTTGTATTAATTTGTTTGTGTGCAATTGATAGATTTTAACATATCTGATATTTTCAGTCACCATACTCCCTCTGTTTGCTAGCTTCCCAAGTGGGATTTTTTTACTCGGGCTTTCGCGATCAATTTAAACTGGTAGATTCCAAGATCAGAAGTGTTCAATATTAAGTGAGCAATTATAATTATGCATTCAAAATATAACTTTTATTGTCACTAACCATCTAATTATATAAACTCTTTATGACCATTTTACTAATTAATTTTAATAAACATCAGTATAATTTTGAGTTCAAGGAATGCGTTCATCATGATTAATAATAACATATTTTTTTATCAAAAAAATATAACAAGATCCATTGTGCAAAATCACAGGTCCATTGCAATGCAAACAGACAATGTAAACAGCTAGCCCTCATTTCATATTCATAACCTTGGATTAAGGGTGTAAATTACAAAAGGTGTTACATAACAAGAATCTATGGCCATGCAGAATCATAGGTTATGTGTGTACTGTAGTACATTGTAGTATTGGGAAATTTGCCTACTGAATAGAATGCTATTATAGTATTATGCACAAAAATTAAATGAACATCTGGGAAAAGTTATATTTTTTAAAAATTAAATGCAGGCTTTTTGCTAATCAATGGTTCATTGGATGTGTTCGCCATCTCACGATGCGTCACAAATTACAAATAATTGATGCGTCATTTCAAACGGCATAACTGTGCGTATTTAGCCGATAAAATTCGATATGCATAAAATTTCATTTTAAAAAGGCTTAATCTTGTATATGTTGTTGCTACCCTATGGCGATTACAGATATGGCCATGGCATGCATGCCCTCAGCTACATGCAGTTTCGGTCAAAGAAGAACGGCACTTGTTTACATTTTGAGAGCGTGCACACAGCGTATAAACATGGACGTGTGTTTCTGATCGGTGGTTCAATCGTCTGACAATCATAACATTACGCGTCAAAATGTTGCGTCAAAATGTCGCTCATTAACAGGGCGCTTGCGTCAATCCGAGTAAGGGACTGCCGTTCTTCTCTGAAACTGAGTGTGGTTCAACATGCATGCATGTATATGTGTACTGTGTAAGTAAGCTTAAACATATTTTTGTGTACTCACTTCATCAAAATTGAATTCACTATAAATCCATTATAACTTGACTTCGACGAAAACATGGAATTGAATCAGGCCTTATAGCCTTTCAAGCACATGACACTGTTCACTTTCAAGTTTCAACTCTTATTATTTGATAAAACCGCCACTTCGCAATAGATAGGATGTCGCCATGATTTGTTTTTCTTGTTGCACACCACTATACATGCAAAAATCCTCATTGAACGACATGTTCATATTGATGATTTTGTCAATGCTGATGGGAACTACAAATGAAATTTGGTATCAAAATAAAGCTATTCATAAGTGATAATTATGTTAGTATATTATCTGTATACCATGCTAATCATCAACTTCTTTTAACCATCAACCTTACAACCCCCTCCCCACCCCCCCCCCATTTTTTTCCATTAAATCAACCCCAGAATAAAACACTGAGTTTGGAGTTTATTCGAACCCGATTTGGTGGTGTGTAAAATCAAGATTTGTTCAAGTCTACTCACCACATACTCACAACAAGTATGCATTTCTCAATGTGCTAACTTTTAGCCTGATTACAAGTCTGTCCTTTTTAAACAACAATTTCTCATTCAATTAAAGCATCAAGATAAATTGCAAATTTCTAGATTTTTTTTTTTTTTTTTTTTATGAAACAATATGGACTTTTCATGGTCCATTTCAAAAAAAATCCTCTTCAATATTTTTCTCTAGAGCAACATGTTTTTTGTTTAGTCCTAAGTATCTCCATTTTGAAGGACTTATTTTTTTAACAGCAAATTTTCGCTCAAATTTGAGGATTTGGGGCAGAAATGTGCCTGTACAGTGCTATTTGGAAAATTTTCAAGTTGATAATTATGCATTTTTTTATGTTAGATTCAGTTTCTACACAAAATTTCACCCTAGCAAATGTTCCTTTAGGATATCTTTCACTTTAAGTTTCCACCACTCTACAGTCTGATCTGCCAAACGTAAGTCAAAGCTTGAACGCTGTCATAAGTTGTCAGAGAGATTGGAGATTAAAAGGATATGATGTCACAGAAGTCATAATGTGACACGATCTGGTCCATAGGGCCTACCCATCTCAGGATGGGACTTTCATCCTGTACCTATATGTCAATCGATCAATCAATGGAGAGTGCTATCTTGGGTTGATAGCAAGTTCACTTCACTTGTAGGCCTATTATATAGGAGTCTACATATGTTACCAAAACTTGCAGGTTCACTACCTTCCTTTTTTATCATTACAACCACTTGACCTTAGAGTAGTCTATACTAGGCCTAGTGGTAATGGTAAATACATTGAAAACAATATTGAACACAATTCAATAAACAGACACATTATGGAGGAAAATGCTGGAAGGTGTATGGCAGCTCTTCCGTAGATATTATAAGTTACCAAAACTTGAAACCTAAATAAAAATGCAAGACAACAACCAATTTGAGACAATCATTGAATTGAATGATGATGCTCAATGAGGACAAATTAACTATATTCATTAACCATAACATGAGACAATGGTGCTCAATCAGGACAAATCAATACATACAAGTGAATACAAATTTGAAAGTGAGAGTAGATCTACTCTCACTTCCCAGAATGGATGAGATGCATGTTAACTCCTCTCCTCAGTTACTGATCATAATCAAAACAAATAGGATGGGTTTGGGTGGTGAGTAACATATGGATCCACATGGATAACTCTTCACATGGATCCACTATCCATATAGTAAGTGCCCTAAATTTTAGCCTGGCCCAGGGCCCAGAAAAACTTAAATCTAGCCAATGCTACACAAAATGTACATATTAGTCTGTGTAGATTGTGACAGTCTCCACACTGCAGTGCACACTTTATGCCATGCAACCATTATATACATGCATACATGTCGCATTCAGTGCACACTATGATACAGAAAAAACCAGCAAACTGGAAAAACATTTCAAGAATTTGTGGTGAATTTCAAGTTATCATGTTTAATATCATTATTATAGCTTTTATTCATCATTTTAATATTCCCCATCCCAATACACTGACTCTCCTGCATGCACAAGTGCACACATGAAGAACTACATGAGCTTTATGTCAATGTTTGTGTGAGCATAGCTCTCCGCCACATGCTTGTGCATCAGAGTCAAATGAATAGAGTTCCTTTACCGCCATGTTTACAGAAATTTATGATTTTCAGAAGCTAATAGGTAAAGTATTAATAAAACTTGGATATAGTTGTCCAGATGTGCATAATTAATGATATTATTAATCATTGTGTGTAAGAAGTTGAGATGTAACCGAAGTCTGGATATTTATACCGCCTGGTCCTGTATTATACCTTAGAATTAAGTAGAAGGGATGTGTGGATGTGCATGAAATGAACATGATGAAAGGCTCTTTATTTGGAAAATTGACAAAACAATTAAATTGGATGAAATTACTAAATGTATGTTGAAATTATTATTTGTGCAGTCTGTGTGTCAATACACATGCAGACATAGTTTTTTTCACATGATGATTTTCACATCCCAATATATGGCTCGATTCACTAAGATCATGCACATCAAATCTCTTTTTGTACTTGATTAATTCCACCACAGATCCTGGAAAAGGATCTGATTCCACAAAATTAAACCAGTTCTACATTTTTTTTTGTAAATGAGAGTACTTAGCAAATAAAAATGTCTCAGGAACTCATGGTTCATAAAACAACTTAAAACTTACGTTGCATATGATTATGACATAATACATTTCTCTTTATAAATGTTTGTTGGTGCGGAATGTAGTTTTATTTATTTATTACATCAAGAGTGTATTAATAGCAATTGACAACAAATTAATGTTTACACCAATAGTAATAGCTTTGTTTATACCCATACCCATAATGGGACCCATACAAGTATTAAGTCCCAATTTCCGTACCTGATGTACCCATGGCCCGTATCCTTACCCATACTGGGACCCGTGAGGCCTATCCGCACCATGCACTCGAGTCCCAATTTTCGTACTCCATACCCGCACTGCGTGGCTCCGTGATCCGTACTCGCACCATATTTTGGGTTCGGACCCGGACCCGTACCCATGGCTAGGGAGCCGTACCCATGGCCTGGGACCCATACCCGTTACATACTTTCCCATGACCAATGATACTGAGTCAGTCATCTTGTGTCATCTTTTTTTCTAAGTAAACACTATCCACATGAGGTATATGCATGTCTATTATAATGCTGCAATTTAATCGTTGTAAAGAAAATCTGATGTTGAAACAAAACGAGTTTAAATGTTTCCTCATTCCTTTCTCAACAACACAATCATGTTTCTTCTTCTTCCTTATAAGTGCCTCCCTCATATGTATGAGTATTATCGCACTGCGTACAGACAAGTTGTACTTATTTTTTACTCTGGAACCTAGAGTACATGAGTGTAATTTTGAAGTGCAGTCAACAGTACCGGGATGATGCCCTGCACTTTTCGAATAGCCTGTGACGTTCTTTAACATTGTTTGTACTCTATGATATTGAAACTGAAGAGAATATTCATCATTCCTCTAAATTGATCAATTAAAAATCCCATTGAAATGTTTTTGAAACGGGCAAAGCACCCAGGCAAAGCAGTGCACATTGCGAATATTTAGAATCATGACCATGCCCATGTAGCCCAGCTTACTTGCGTAATGTATATGCCTTATTTGACAGGTAATAATTCGCTGTTCCCATCAACAATGTAATCCATTATCCTCTGTCTTCAGCTGTTCACTTTAACCATAGACCCTGCTTTAACTCCACAAGCGTTCTTGATCCCTTCCCTCCTTCCGCTGTTCCATCTATTCCAGTCCAATTCTTCTTTCTGATTGTATATACATACTCAACCAGGGCCGTAGCAAGGTTGAAAAATGTGGGGCGGCCATCATAATGTGGAGCGGCCAAAATACAAATATATGCCCAAAATGACATAAAGATATAGAAAAACATAACAATTTTTTCAAAAAGTGGGGCGGCCATGGCATCCCCGGCCGCCCGCTTGCTACGGCCCTGCTATCAACCTCTCTTTCAGCTTCTTTCCACAGTATTGAAAGAGAGATGACAAATGGGTAAGTGTTAAAACACTTAGTCTTCTGTCTTCCCAAAGTACTTTTTTCTCCACACCCATATTTCACAAGCTTCCAGTTTCATCACATGTATCCTCTTTCTGCAGTGTCCATGTCTCAGATCCATGTCAGGCTACACTCCAAACTACTGACTTTTTACAACTCGCATCTGTGTATGTCCTTCTTGTAAGCTTTGGAAAGCAGAGTTTTCTTTTGTTTGTCATGCCAATCTTTGCACTAGTATTCGGGCTCTAGTACGACTCTTCCCATGCTTAAAATTCGGCCCTCATCATGTCTCCACTACTTTGAACTTCTTTACATGAATTTTCATGTCATATTCTTTCAATCTTCCATTCAAGCCTTCCATCAATCTTTGTAGACCTGTACCATAGGACTACCATACTTGCTTGGCCATCTGCAAATAGCACATCATCCAATAACTCCCCTCCAAAAGTACACACTCTTGTGTTATCCCCATCCTATTTACTCTACATATCATCTATCATCAATTAATAATACAATGCAGAAGAGATCAGTTACAGTCCTGGGTTACAGTAGACACCCTTGACACACTCCTCCAGGCCCGTAGCCAGCCCTCCGAGTTAGGGGTTCGCTTTTGCAGATTTCTGTTAAGTATAACTGATGAGTAATGGTCACAGAGTAGCGCTATCAAGCGCCATGAATCGCGGGCAAGGGGGTGTCTGAGGGGGGATGTTCCCCCCTCAGAAATGGGAGAATTTTGAAAAATGAAGTCCCAATTGAAGGCATTTGGTGCACAATTTTTACATCATTATCAGAAATATATGGTTTCAATTTATTATTGCAAAGAGGCAAATTAGCACGGTTAAAACAAGAAAAAGTTGCAAATCAAGCATAGGGGTGTCTGAGCTGAAAAATGTAGTCCCAATTGAAGGCATGGTGCACCATTTTTACATTATTATCAACATATTGGTTCAATATATTACAGCAAAGACTCAAATTAGTGCGGTTAAAACAAGAAAAAGTTGCAAATCAGACGCAGGAGGTGTCCGAGGGCAGTGAGGGGGATGTGCCCCCTCAGAATTGGAAGAATTTTGAAAAATGAAGTCCCAATTGAAGGCATTTGGTGCATTATTTTTACATTATTATCAGGAATATATGGATATATTATAGCAAAGAGGCAAATTAGCTCGATTAAAAAAAAAAAAAATTGCTAATCAGGTGCATTATTTCATCACAAATATTACCAATTATCTTATTTTCCTATGTTATATCACTCCCTTCATCTCTGAACTAAGCTTTCTCGGTTATCGTTTTTTTGCCTGGTTATGGTTTTGTAGGTCACATAGTGGGCCCCAGATATAGTTGATTCAGATGATATTGCTGGAAACAAATGTCCCTGGATGTAAATTGCATGGCCAGGGCAAGTCATCCATCAAAATCAAATTTATGGTTATTATGTAGGCAAGGATAAAGTCCTCATGTAAATAGGCCTTTAGTGTATGTGTGCAATGAATGTGTGCGTATGTTAATGTTGGGTGTGAGGGGGCGGGGTGTAGCGCACATGTGTACTGTTTGTATATATTGTGGTGTGTGAGGTTGGGGTATGTGAGTTTGTTGATGGGGTGTCGTAAGTTGATGGGTTGTGCAGGGTAGGGGTGTGTAATATGTAAGTCGATATCCCATTGAATTAGACCTGTCAATGCATTATTTCAGTGTAACCGTAACCTTGGGGGAATAATACAGAACATGAAATGCTTTATCTAATTGGTAAGACATGGTTGGGTGTGTCATTTTGGGTGCCCGAGTGTTTTGTGTACACCGGTGTGTGCACAACTATATATATGACATGTAAGCTTGAATTTTTAATCACATTAAACATACAGAGATAATTGATTAAAAAAAATGTGCCATTTTTTTCAGAAATAAAAGATATCGGTACTTTAAATGATGTCTGTGTATGTGGAGTGGGGGTTGTCAACTTGTCTGTTGGGGTGACGGGTGGGATGGATGTGTGTGTGTGGGGGGGGACTGAGGTGCAACGGTGTTGGGGTGACAAGTGGGGGAGGTGAGTGTTTTGGGCCCATGTATCTGGGTATGTTTAGGGGTGCATGGTGTCCCCGGTTTGTTTAAATTGCCTGAACTCATTGAGATTAAAAATTTTGAATTATATGGACTTATTTGGAATATTTGGGAATTAACATGGACTTTTAGGGACTTACGGGATATATTAGGAGTTATTTGGAATTAGTTTGAATAATACGGACTTGCAGGGATTTACCGGGTTTATTTGGAGTTACTCAGAATTAGAGGGATACTTGGGAATTAAGTGGACTTATATGGAGTTACTGGACTTATTAGGAGTTATATGGAATTAGTTCGGAATAATATGGAATTATAGGGACTTACCGGACTTATTTGGAGTTACTCGGAATTACAGGAATATTTGGGAATAATATGGACTTATAGGGACTTACCGGACTTATTCGGAATTAGTTGGGAATAATATGGACTTACAGGGAACATTTAGGAATTACTGGAATAATGGGAATTACACCCTGTCATGGGGCCTCTTCATTCAAACCAATTCAATGCATGACCTCTGAGCCACCTGCATGACTTTCGCGGTCTATCTTTAAACAGTTATGGTTGCACATTCAGGTATTTCTTTTGAAAGTTCTAAACAAGGTATAGCCAGCAGCAAGTTGTAGATGGTATAGGCCTAAATATAAGAAAACGTTTAGGGTTGAAATCAGGTGAAAAATACATCGAATGAGCACGAAACTTCACATTTATGTTCAGAAAGGTGTCTTCTTAGCATGATTCGAAAGGAGTATGGAAATTCCAAAGGGAAGCTGGTGATTTAATTTGTAACTCGAGATCTACTTGTTCATATTTTTTCCTTTTTACAGAGGGTATGATAGAGGTATTACTGTCAACTCTGCCAAATTACAGCTCAGTAGGCCACATTTTTCACCTGATATTATTAATCTGAATATTTTGTGCCATTCTTGAGCAGTGCTGAACTCAGCCACTGGCAATTAAACGCACTGTGGCGATGGACCAATTTTGACTCGCACTTATAGGAAAATGAAATAAGTTGTGTTGCTGTAATTTGCAAGATAGTTACAAAATATAATTGGCATTCACTTTCCCAATTTTTACAGAAAAATATTGATAAATAAAAGAATGAGATCAATTTAGAAATGTCTGTGCAAGCAGTGCACAGTTGAGCTCCTTGCATGTCTATGGGAGCGTTCTAATCAAGTTGATGGTTCATTGGTCATCCCTATTTATAGTGTCATTGATAGGGTGTTTGAAATTCTAATCATTGAAAATGGGTGATTGAAATTCTGCGGTCATTGAAAACCACAAAAAAGGGGTTGTTTTTGGCCACATTTTGTCCTCGATTTTGCATGAAAAAGGGGGTACCGTAAATTTGGTGAAAAATCATTGCAAAAGGCCAAAGGGGGCCTTTGAAAGATTTGGTATTAAACTCTCATCATGGTTGTCAACTTTTGTGTTGAGTTGGGGGGCCGAGAATGAAAACAACACTGTTAAAACTTGAGAACAGTCCTGAAGCTCAATATGAAGCATGCAGCATGGCCCTGCCTATAGTATACTGGGCCTATACTCATGATGATACTGTAGCCATAGACTCATAGTCAAGACTCATACTAGTATGATACTAGTCCGATAGTGTTGCTCCTTCCTCACCAGGCTAGGAGATAGGCCCTATCTATTGAACTGTACACTGATTTATTCGGAAAGTAGGCCTATAACTTACCAAAATAAATATTTATCTAGAACTTTCAGTACAGAAGTTTACAAACAACAAACACGGAACTAAAAATCAGTCACATCACATGCTGAAAACTAAAAGCAAAAGGTAGATGAATAGCCTCATCCCAATGTCATCAACCCCGGCATCGGACCCACAATGACATATTCAAATGAATCTTTTGAACTGCGAACTAAAGAAGAGAATAAACGGGAACTCCCCTGAGCTGACGATGACGTAATGTAACGGACGGGCCCATTATAGACGCAGGGATGACATCATTTTTGGTATGAGCCCGGGTATGTGCATTACAGGCCTACTCTTCTGGAATGATAAGGGATGTGAGACAGAGATAACACAACTTCCAAAAACAACAACAACAACCAAAAAAAACAAAAAACAAAAAACAAACAAACATACAAAAAAAAAATCCAAAAACAAAATTGGGAACACTATCATGGTGTACCATGAGGGACATACATATATTATTTTTGTTCGGCTTAAATTGGCAAAAATTATTTGTTTTAGTGTTATTGCGTGAGTCAATAAAGTCCGAACTTTATAGCTCACATAAATTTACATAAACAATAAAAAAAATGTTTTTCGGCAATTTTTCTATGGGTTTTAAAATCGATGGGGGGGGGGGGGGAGGACTGGGCATGTGCCTACCACCGTGCATGCTACTACACCAATGCGGGTGTGCCCAACACTGTATAACCTCTCACCGTGGTTGGGGTTGTACCATCCAGTACAGTGCACTTACCCATTTCTCACGTCTATCAAATTTTCTTTTTTCCAGCTGCTTTTCCTTTTATTATTGGGAGTTTATTTCCCTGATTTTTTTATGAATTGTTTCACCAAGGGGTACTTATTTTATGACATGTTTTGTGATTTCCCCATTGAGTGCAATGGCAAGTGTCCCCTTCAGGTCAGAGGGTGCGTTGGAACCATAGGCGTAGATCCCGGGGGGGATGGGGGGGATTTATCCCCCCCAATATTTTGCCAGGGGGGGATGCTCCATACAATCATCCCCCCCCAATGTTGACGCCTGAATATAGGTTTCTGACCAAATTTATCTCACATTTGCCCATTTTAGCCCCAAAAGTGTAATTTTCAAGCGCTTCAGCGCATTTATTCAACTTTTGCACCATATTTCATCAGTTTAGCTTCAAAATAGCAAACATTTTCGCGCGCTTCACGCGCAAAAGTAACATCAACTTATTCTGTCGTCAAAAGGTGCTGGATTCACTATTCTTCAAGAATTTTTTTCAACACCATCCCCCCCAATGTCAAAAAGAAATCTACGCCACTGGTTGGAACAGCCAAATGCTGTGACAAAAACAACCAATGGGATGACGCGATCTCGGTACATAGTGTTATGAGTGTCATTTTTTTGCGAATTATGAGCCGAACTTTTAGTTGCAAACTTTATACCGGGTATTTTGTCTGTATTTTAAGTTTGCAAAGATTATTTTCAGTTTGCGAAAAGTATTTGAACTTGAGTCAGTTTACAAGGTTTCAAGTATTATAAAAATCTCAACTTTTTTTGATTGGTTTATTGGTCTAAAGTATATAGTAAAAAAAAGAGTCAAATTTAGGCATACAAATATTTTAAAAACCACTTTTTTGGCCCAAATTTGCACCAAAAATGGTTAAAATATTGGCGAAAATCAGGCTTTTTATGATTTTGTTTTGCAAATTTAGCATTTTTATCCATTTGTGGTGCAAGTTTCTCAAAGTTGATCATTGAAATTCAAATTTTTTCTCCAAAAATGAGCACTTTTGCCCAACCTCACTATGAATTCGTTCAAGTCTAAATACGTTTACTTTTTACTTTCATACACTTTAGATCAACAATTTGGCAGCTATGAGCTCCAAAAGTTTCCATAATTCCATGGTTAAGACTACCCTTAAGTTTGCGGTGGGGGTGGTGAGGGGGGGGGCACTCAACTTTAGAAGTGACTGGTATGTACCTGGAGTCGTGGAGTAGGAGCCTATCGGTACAAGTTATTGTGGGGTTCATTGGGTGTGAAATTTAAAAAAACGGGTCATCACTGGTAGAAAACTTTGAAGAAAAAAATGGAGCAATTCTATTTCTTATTCCAAATTTCCCAAATTTACAATACAAAATGTTGAAATAAGATAGCTACCGTACACCTATAAAAAAAAAAAAAAAGAAAAAGAAAAAAAAGGCCAGCGGGTATGACTTAAAAAAAGAGGGTCATCTGGTATATTCGACTTCAAAAAAGGGGGCTCTATTGACGGGCATATCTCATCACTTCAAAAGTTAAGCCCCCCCCCCCCCCGACAAAAATCAGGGCCTGCAAAAATAAAAAGTTCGTATGTCCCCATGGTATACCGTACAATACCGACAAAACGAGAAAAAACGAAGATTTGCGAGATTTCTTCAAACTACGGCGGCAGAGAAATATTTTTATGCTGTTTTTTATCAATTCTTCGAATATGTAACTTCTGATGACAAATATAACATTACGTTATTTAACATTAATTAATAGAGATTATTATCTATTTAGTCAATTTTGATCTTAAAATTATGGATTACCGTTGATAATGGTTTGTTTACATTCTTCAGGCAGTCGAGAGCTGTAAGGTTGCCAAATTCGGAATCGTTACAATCATAGACTTTTTGACTTTGTTGATAGCCATTTTAATTTAAATTTGATTAAAATGGTGAGGACTAAAGTTGCACGTCGTCGGTCTGAATCTAATGAGGTGTCAGCTCAGCTGAATATAACATCAGGAGGTAATACCACTACCAGCAGCAGTAGCAGAAAAAATTCAGGGAAGGCACAGTACGAAGTCAATGATGCTGTAAAATATTTTACAAATGGTAAGCTTACCATTCATGCATTTCTTGATTTAGCTCGTTTATGGCTTGATAAGGTTTTGGCTTTTGTATAATTTTTGAATTTCCATCAGATAAAGTAAATACGCATCATCAATAAACATAAATCATGATTAATTTCTTTTAATTTATCTCATTAGTTTGTCATGATTATAATTCTCTAATCTGTAATCATCAAGTAGCATAGGCCTTTAGTAGTAATTTTTATAAATGTATTCTGTCGGTCGGACATCCGGGCTATCTCTAGTCTCGGGCCCAAACTGCATGTGGCTCACGGTTTGTTGTGAACAACAGAAACCGGCTGTGAAGGAGGCTACATAGCGATGTTGCTGGAGTGACCCTCAATTTCGGAAAAAACAACACTCGACCATTGAATTTAATTTTAAGTTTGTCAGTATATAAACGGTAAATCAAGTAAGTTTCTTCCACTCTGAAGACTTAGAAACGGTTGTTTGATTCCACTGACTATTTGCGATCGAAATTTACATAACACCAATGACAGAAATCATCAACAAAAATCGAATGTTTTCACTCGACCGTGAGTCGCATCATCAACCGGAAGTGACGTGGCACGGACCGACAGAATTTGAGAGATCGGCGATAGAGTCCGATACTCCGATATTTTATCTATAGATATTGTCATGACTCGTATTTATTGGTCTGATTTCTTTAATTTTAGTTTCCTAAATTAATTATTTCACATTCACAATCCATGGCAAAACACTCAAACCTACAATCATTTTCATAATTAACGACTGGTCGCATGTCATAAGTTGGGTACAATTTCCATTACATGGTCAAAAATGACAAAAAATTTATTTTTTGATATGTTGTACATATTGAAAACCTCTAATAATTAACACAATTTTTAACCTTATCACATGCTTAATTTTTGAGATAATGCTTAATTACTAATTAATTAATACACAGGCGTCTATGTAAATCTCAATTTTCAAATGCGTTTTTCTCAAATCGGACCTCAATTACAAAAATGACTGTAAAATTTTTATTTTATGCAAGAATGTCATCAGATTTGGAGGATATGGTCTCAATACATTAATGCTTCAAATGAACTATTTAAAATAATTCTATGTATGTTATTTTACATTGTGAAGGTCAATGACCTTTTTACGAGTAATTAGCGAGACGGTTATTCTATTATTGAGGAAATGAATATCAAGAAGAGAAATGTACATTAGCATGTTGCTAAAATACTGAAATTCAACTAGGATTTCATTAAAAATGAAAAAAAAATGGAACATATAACCATTTAAGGTGGTACTACACCCCTTGATAAATTTGTGACTATTTTTGCATTTTTCTCAAAAATAATAACACATTGGTAACAAAAGTTATGTAAATTATAGGGGTACTAGGAATCAAGTTACTACACTGGAATTTCAGTGACTCAAGACAAGCGGTACTTTATTTGTGATAAGAAAAGAGGTACATTGTACCGCTAGAATGTACCTCATTTCTTAACATATGAACCCTTTGTCTTAAATCGCTGAAATTTTGGTAAAGTATATTGGATTCCTTGCCCCAATAATATACATAACTTTTGTTACCAGTGTGTATCAAAATATAGTAATTTTGTAGTTACTTTTTGAACAAAATGCAAAATTAGTCACAAAATTTATCAGGGGGTGTAGTACCACCTTAAGTAGTCAGTAATTGTTTTAGTTGTACAAATTCAACATTCAAAGCTGTCAATACATTATACCCTAACTAGATTTGAAAAAGTAACCAGCAGTTTTGACATGCTGACATGTGAATTTTCACATCTGCCCTATTGCACACTCCCGCATCTGCCTGCTCCACATCCGCCTGCTCCTCCACCCCTGGCATTTTTCATTTCAACTGATGTGAATTTTTTACTGAACAATGTATAATTATATGCTTCTGTAGCTTGAACGAGTATAAAATTAGGCTTAAAATGAGGTATGAACCACTGCTGTAGGATATGGGGTTACGGAAAACCAATCAAATTTGTATCACAATTTTCAGAAAAGTGTAATCCCTCCACCCTTTTTGCATATATTTATGATCCGAACATTTATCTTAAGGGATCTAGAATGAGCGTTTATGGCGTTTCGACAGTATTTTTTGTGGGACATGAGAGCACCTCAGATGTATCGAATTGCATTCTGAATACGAAGCATGTCTTTCTGATATCAAATAATTTTCATTTTTTGAAATTCACGATATAATACAAATTTTATGACAAATTATAAAAATGTGATATTTTTCAAATTTTTGATATTTAACAGTCCTCGAAGTAAATTATATAAATCTAATGATATGTTCTTAAAGTGTATGTAGCAGGGAGGAAAAGCCGATGGTCAATTGAAAATTTTGACCTTTCATATTGAAGATATGGATTTTTTTTCCAAAAGACCTATTTTTTTGTGGTGTTTTGGGGAAAAAATCCATATCTTCAATACGAAATCGTCGGCTTTTCATCCCACCTACATACACTTTAAGTATAAATCATCAAATTGATAAAGTTTACTTCAAGTACTGTTAAATATCAAAAATATCAATTTTAATGATTTGCCATAAAATGTGTATTAAATTGCAATTTCAAAAATCAAAATTATTTGATATCAGAATGACATTCTTCGTATTCAGAATGCAATTCGATATATGTCTGATGTGCTCTGATGTCCCAAAATAAATACTGTCCAAACGTTCATACCCCACCCCTTAAATGATCCTAAGTTTGGGACTATCACGCTGCCCCATGTTTTTAGTCCATAATTTGTAGGCCAAGGCACTTCCGTTTCAATATTTCCTACAAAAGTACAATATTGGGATCTAGATAGACTCAGTACACCGGTCGATCTTACCGTTTCCGATGTTGATTAAGATACTTCTTGCATCGATCCCGAGATGCGGAAAAAACCAATAGTCATTTTGTCCCACATAAATGAATAAATAACAAAAACCCCCGATCCCCGAGTGGACTCACCCATTCGGTGACGTCACACCGATAATCACCCTTATCCTCCTTGGTTTCTAGATGAGATAGACGTGTGGATTTTTCGTTACCAACGCTAAGTATCATTACGAACCAAAGGACGAGATATACAGTTTGTTTGTTACACTGAGGTAAAAACCAACCAGTATAGTCGCTAGGGAGATAGTTTTGACGACATTTTTCGCTAGAAAAGTGACAAAAACGATCCAAAAACTTAGCTTGCATGTGTGTTTCCGTTCATATACGAGACACACGCTTTCAAAATGGTCGCCCTTAGGACGCCATTTTATTTTTGTTCTCACGTAAAACAACTATAACAGACTAGTAAGTTACAATAGATGTTTGTACAGTACTGTGTATACATGTATGGTGAGTGATTATCGCTATGTTTATGGTGTGCTCTATCGTTATATCTTTCAGTACGCGCCTGATGACGAGTTACTGCTAAGAGTTCGTGGGTTCCAGAAGGGACCAGCCTGACAAATCTTCCCAAAAGGTTTTCAGTTTTTCATCCCTTTGTATATATATATTTATATCATACCACTACATCAGCGCCAGCCACTGTGCGTGTGGGTCTGTTTATTGGGCTTGAGCTTGTGTTCGGGGGTAGTGCTGTACGCTCCCGATTACTACAATGTCTAGGCCTTGTCAATCATGCCCTTCCTTGTGCCAGAGTGGGACCCGCATCCACTCTGCTACTCCCACAGGGATTGCTCTAAACCAAATTCAGTGTGCTTCCTTTTGCATAGCCTTACCGGACATCCACTCCGACGATGCAGAAAGTCGCGCTCGTTTAGGCCTTCGACACAGACAGAAGACGAAGACTAAGAAACAGAAGCCTACAGGCAAGATTGATATGGTAGGTACCAGCGAGGCCGGCAAGGGCCACGCTAAGGTAACCTCTGGGGCTCCGGTCCCGGGCAAGCAGGCGGACCCTCCGGGGACTGCTAGCGAGCCCGAAGGCCTAGCAGCCAGCGAAAGCACTGACTTTACGTCTAAGCTAGTAGCAGGCAGCAGGGCGGTACTTGCCCTAACAGGCGAGTACCAGTCTACCAGTGAGATCTCTAGCGAGTTTCTTGCAGGTGGACACCCGCTCTATTGCTGGCGAACAGCGGGTCTAGCACCCGCGAAGTAGCCGCGACGGACAGTATGCCAAGGGTACCCGGCTTGCCTGGGTTGAATCCTAGCATACAGCGTGCAGCGGACTTGCCTCGGCCGGTCTGTAGCACGCAGCGTGCCAGTGGAACCCCGGGCTTGCCTGGGTTGCTCCACGGCACGCAGCACGCTTTTCGTTCCCCGCAAGGGTCGAATGAAAACGTGCATGGGTTTAGCAGAGACGATACCGGGGCTAACGCTTCGGGTGTAGTCTTAGCAGAACCAACTGGGGTTGTCACACGGCAGCGTTCCATGGTGGGACCGCCGAGTGATTCCCTGGGCCTTGGAATGGCTGCCGGCTGTCCTCCGGGACTGGCTAGCGGCTATACCGGGTTGGGCTCGCAGTCTCTCACGGGACAGCGACCCAAGTGCAAACAGTGGCAGCTACCGAGACGAGCTACGGCTTGACTTCAGTGGTAGCCACTATGCACGCACCCATAGCTGCCGTGAGTGGTCCGCCACACACAGCGACCTTGGGCGAGGCTCAAGAGGTTAGGGTAGGTAGTTTGAACAGCCTGGCTGATCAACAACCCACTTATGTCCTCGAGAGCCAGCAGAGCGTGGGTGATCCATTACAGTCAATGGGTCAATTACCCTCTTATGATCGATCACTATCTATTCAGCGGAGCAAGGCTCCATTGATTGATACTGCCTATTCAGGTAGCGAGGTGACTGATCGAGGGTATACACGCTCAGCTACCCGTGATACTAGGCAAGCTCCTTTTAGCCAAGGGACAGCCAGTATAGCGGGTACCCATACACACGGCTTGATCCTCTAGCGGGAACGCTGTGAGGCATGGGTACAGTGGTACGCAGCCGGAGCCCTACCGGGCACCTACGCTACAACCACGCAGGTACCGCGAGTACTGGTCCTGGTTACCACAGTCTCTGTGGCAACAGGGGGAGGCGGTACTGGTACTGCCGTTCCATGGGGTTTCCCTGGTGGCGGATCCTTTCAGGGTCAGCTATCGACAGGGTATGTCCCGTGGTATCCGCCGCAGGGTGGTTTCTTCCACGGTCTAGCACCGTGGCAAGTGCCGCCTAGCGTTGGGCAAGCAGTACCACCAGTTGTTACCCAACCCGGCGGCGAGTGGCTAACCCTGATACAGCTCAGGGTAGGCCGCACACTGCTATGGCTAGGGCGACAGCAGCGAGAGCGTCACGGATCCCGGGTGCTATAGCTAGCATCTCGGGGTCTAGCGGGAGTACTCCCTCTTCTGCTGGTGTTCAGTTGGCTAGCCACACGGTGGCGACACCTCCTGTCCACCTTCAGATGCCCGTCGTCAGATCTCTTCCTCATCAGAGAGTGAGTCAGAGTCTGAAGGCGAGGAAAGGAGTCGGAAGATGACACCAGTAGCGACTCACAGTCTGATGAGACTGTGCAGCTAGCTGCAGGTATCCTTCCCCCGCTTCCCCGTGAGGAACTCGCTAGCAATGGTCTACCTGCGGACACCGCTGAGGTGATGAGCCGTGTGGCCCAAGGTTTGGGCCTGGCTTTCTCTCAGGAGGAGTCCGTTCAGGAGGACCAGGGCATCTTTTCAGTAGGATGCCCAGCTAGCGCGTCCACACAAGGGTCGCCTGCACTTGCATTCCCGGCGGACCTCAAGGGTAGGTTTCAGTGGGGCTGTCAGGCTCGCTGGAGCTTCGACGCCGGCGTGCTTGCACGCTTCCACTGCGTGTTTCGCAGGAGGACTACTGAAACCTACCTCAGGGTCCCTGACATGGATCCAGACGTTGCCAGCGCCTGCCGCTAGCGGCCAAGGCGCCGGGTCGCTTCTCCCCAGTGGGAGGAGGAGCTAAAGCTCATCGATAAGCGAGCACGCCGCTTATCAGAGTCTCTAGCGTCGCTACCACGCTTGCCGAGCACCTCGGTAGGAAGGTAGCGAACGACCACGGGCAACGTCCGAACTCTTCCGCGAGGTTAATCTGTTAGCGGTGCTAACAGCTAACCTCAACGAGAGTTCTATGGGCCTAGCCCATAGGATGTCATCTCGCCGCCGGAGAATGCCTGTCTGTCCCTCCAGTCAACTTACGGCTCCGACTTTGCTGAAGCAATGAAGAAGTCTGACTCGGTGGGACAGGGGCTACTCTTTGGACAGGCCTTTTAGCTTCGGTGGAGGACCGGGCAAAGAAGGCCACCAATGAGAGCACTCTGAAGAAGTCAGAGGCTGCCCAGACCAAGGGGAAGGGCAGTAAGGCGAAGAAGAAGCACAAGAAGAAGAAGTCTTCTAAGCGTTCTTCAGCGCCAGCTCCGCTTCAGCAGGGCCAGCACCACAGACTACACCCGAGCCGAGGCTACTCCAGCACCTCCCAAAAAATCTGGGAAGCGCAAGAGTAGTTCTGGATCGATGGCAAGCCCCCCTAAGAAGAGCCGTTCTTCTAAGGGTGGGAAACCAGATCGGTCCTGAGGGCACGGCGGTCGACAGTCCATGCCGGCAGGTTTGGACTTCCACAGGGGATTCCCCTGTGGGCGGCCGCTGTGCATTACGCCCAGAGATGGCATGCCATCTCACCGGGCGCCTGGGTATTGTCAGTGGTCAGTGGGGGTTACAGGCTGGAATTTACCAGCCACCCCTCGTGCGCCTGCACGATTCAGAGGTCCACGGTAGTGCCGCCTGACGGCGCCCAGCGTCGGGCACTACTATCAGAGGTCACTCAGCTTCTCACGAAGCAAGCGATTGTCCCGGTCTACCCCCTTTCACCAAGGGGTTTTGGAGCACTTTTTTCTGGCTCCAAAGAAGACCGGCGACTGAGGCCCATTCTGAACCTCAAGCCGTTGAACGAGTTCATCAGGCCCAAGAGGTTCAGAATGGAGACTCTCGCTTCGGTGCTAGCCTGCCCCATCAAGGGTATGTGGGCGGCATCGCTAGATCTCTCGGACGCATATCTGCATGTTCCGATCGCACCTCAAGATCAGAGGTTTCTACGCTTCAAGGTACAGGGTCAAACTTACCAGTTTCGATGCCTGCCATTCGCTTGTCCACCTCCCCAGAGTGTTTACACTCCTGGTCAGGCGGTGGCAGCGTACCTGAAGCGCAGGGGAGTCAACATGTGTTGCTACCTGGACGATTGGTTCATTTACGGACGCACCCCACTGGAGACACAGTGTCTCGTGGAGTTGGTAGTCCGTACGGTGCGGGACCTGGGATTTCTGATCAACGTCAAGAAATCCAATTTGGTCCCGACGCAGACACCACTATTCTTAGGGGCCCAGATCAACCTCAAGGAGGGGATCGCGGCGCCCTCACCCGAGAGGGTGACGAACATGGCGAGGTGTGCCCGACTCTTGGCCGAGTCAGAGGGAGTACCCGCTGGGGCATGGATGAAGGTTTTGGGCCTTATGGCCAGTATGGTAGACCTCGCACCGCACTGCCGCTTTCACATGAGGCCTATACAACTACACCTTCTAGCCTTTTACAGGCCCAGTCGTCACCCAATATCCCTCGCGGTTCCGATGTCGGAGGGCGCGCGAGAGGAGCTCTGGGGGTGGACCCATCAGCCCAATTTGACTCAAGGTGTCAGGTTCCCTGCACCAGCGGTGCGTCACGTGGTGACGACCGACGCGTCAAAGCTGGGCTGGGGGGGCCACATCCACGGGGACTCAGTCTCGGGCCTATGGTCGGCCACGGAGACGGAGTTCCATATCAACCTTCTCGAACTTTGGGCAGTGGAGAGAACTCTCCAGCATTTCGAGAAGGTGATCGTGGATCTCATATCGTTGTCCAAACGGACAACACAACCGTGTAGCCTACCTCAACAGACAAGGGGCACCAGGTCACCACGGTTGTGCCTGCACGCACTCACGCCTGATAGGGTGGTGCAAGGCCAGGCAGATTACGTTGAGAGCGATGCACATAGCGGAGTCACCAACATCCTCGCGGGACGATCTGTCACGAGGAAAGGTGTCGGGACCTACAGAATGGTCCCTTGCTCCGCAGGTCGCCCAGACGATCTTCGGGTGATGTACCACCCCTCGATAGATTTGTTCGCATCTCATCGCAATCATCAGCTGCCGGTGTACTGCTCGAGGGTCGCAGACCCACAGGCATTCGCCGTGGACGCTCTGTCCGTAGACTGGGGAGGAATGACTGCTTACGCTTTCCCCCCGATCTCACTGCTCGCAAGGGTAGTGACCAAGATCGGGAGGAGGATTGCAACGTCATTCTGATAGCACCGTTCTGGCGAAACACCTGTGGTTTCGACCGATGGTGGATCTACTAGCGGCACAGCCGCGAGTACTCCCCGAGTTACCAAATCTACTCCGGATGCCCGGAGGAGAGGTACCAAGTCTACCACTAGAGCACCTGCAGTTAGCTGCATGGCCCTTATCAGGGAACGTGCGGCGGAGGGAGGCTTTTCATCAGAAGCTGCTTCTCTCATCGCCGGGGGTAGACGAGCGTCTACCCTCCGTACGTATAGTCAGCGTTTGGCTCCCTACTACGCATGGTGCAATGAGAGAAATACATCTCCCACTAGAGCCCCTGTGCCTCTAGTGGCAGATTTTCTGACAGAAAAGTTCAGGTCAGGACTTCAGCAGGCAACGATAGCCAACTATAAGTCAGCCATTCTCTCGATTCATCGGGATTTGAAGACGGTCGACTATCAATTCAGATGGGTCCCTAAGTCTTCTTCTCGACGGTATGTTCAACGGCGCCACGCCGAAAAGGAAGGTGGTCCCTCCATGGGACCTCAACACAGTCTTGGAGTATATTAAGGGTCCCCTTTTGAGCCCCTGTCAAAAGCGACCCTTAAATACGCACTCTTAAGGCGGCCTTTCTTCTGGCGTTGGCTTCGGGACGGCGCTGCTCAGAGTTGCACGCAGTCTCGAAGTCAGCCTCCGTATGTACTAACAACGGAGCGACGCTGTTTCTTCGCCCGGATTTCCTTGCAAAAAATGAGCGAAGTACATTCCGACACTCGCCCCTCTTCCTCCCCAGTATTGGGCAGGGTTCGTCAATAGCTGAAGACAGGTTGTGGTGCCCGGTGAGGGCGCTACAGCACTACCTTGGCCGAACACAAACCTTAAGAGGGGCTCATGACCGCTTATTTATCACTCACGCAGAACCGCACGGTCCAGCCGCTAAACAGACTCTGGCACGGTGGCTGGTCCAGGTGTTGGTGGACTCGGGGCGGCAAAAGACGCTGCGCCCCAAGGCCCACTCAACCAGATCTATCTCATCTTCGTGGGCCTACCATAGGGGGTCCCCATAGAAGAGATTTGTCAGGCTGTGTCTTGGAAGAACCCGTCGTCCTTTTCCACGGTTTACTACAAAAACGAAAACCAACGACCAGGCGATAAGTTCTCCAGGGCTATTCTGCGGAGATAATATGGTGGTTGGGTATCAGGTGTTTTATGGACAATCAGAATTCCAACATGGTAAGAACCAGTGTTTCTATTCTTAACCACTGAACTTTCAGTTCAGGGTTTTTAATCTGTTCACGTAGTCTTTCTGTTTCCGGCCGTGAGGGGGGGAAATAGTTTGACCTCGCGATTACCATGCTACCCACTCTCCGATCCTTATCAGATGCTGGCCAATCTTGTACCTCCATCCGTCGGTTACTTGCTAGATCGATCTTTCAGATGTTGATGCAAGAAGTATCTTAATCAACATCGAAGCGGTAAGATCGACCGGTGTACTGAGTCTAGTCCCAAACAAAAATGTTTGGTAGACTCATAACCGTGCGATCTTACCTTTCCGATGTTGATTATCCCGACCCCGCCCCTACAAGTTTGGCGAGTAGGGGCTGCCCAAGTCGGATAAGGGGTGATTATCGGTGTGGCGTCACCGAATGGGTGAGTCCACTCGGGGATCGGGGGTTTTGTTATTTATTCATTTATGTGGGACAAAATGACTATTGGTTTTTTCCGCATCTCGGATCGATGCAAGAAGTATCTTAATCAACATCGGAAAGGTAAGATCGCACCGTTATGAGTCTACCAAACATTTTTGTTTGGGACTAATTTATGCTCCAATTAGAGATAAAAGCAACTTCAACTTCAACTTCAACTCTGATATTGGCAGGACCCAGAACGTCTGGGTATGACAGCCAAGCTTGTGCGGGGATTAAGCGTGGTTACTGAGCCTGTAGGTGTGCTTTGAATGCTTGGTTACTTGGAGCTTGAATTATGTTTTCTTTGAGGTTATTCCACTGGGGTATTGTTCGTGGGAAGAATGAATACTTGTGACTATGGAGTCTGGTCTGGTGTTGGATAAAACTTCTGGAGTTGCAGCGGCGAGAAGGTCGGGTAACTGGCGTTAGGTAACGGTCAGAATACATGTATCTGCATCACTAGAGAGTTTATTACTGAATACTGCAAGACTTCAGTCTTCAGACACATGGACAGTCTTCATAAACATACTGCGATAAACATGCGCGGGTACATGAATATATCACAGTACAGAAGAAAGCATACATGCGCCTTACATTGCGTACACGCTTAGTACACTACATGGATGCTACACGCATGTTGACGATGTTGCAGTTTGGTAGAAAAAATACTTATATGAATTTTACTGTAATGACATTTACGGACCTGAAGTCTTGCAGCGTGCGGTACATTGCTGATCAACTGTTGACCCATTGATCACCAGCATACAATGTACATGGAATTTGAAAGAATTAAAAAAAATTACTGTACATGTACATTTTAAACAGTTTCTTAGTTGATGAGTATCATTTGTTTACTCAAGACAACATTTCTCATCTTGACTGTTGATACTGCTTGCTGGCATAAACAAAGCTCAATTTACCCAACTCCAATGCATTTAGTACACTTGAGGTGGAAATGTCAAACTACATGTTACATCAATGTGAACTACATATTATTAGACTGTGTCAAAAAGTTTCTTTACTACATGTATTACTACAAATTTGTCTGCAAATTAATTGAAATTTAGGTGCAACTTTTTTAGCACAGCAAAGTGCCAGAATAATGAACAAATTGTCCAAAAAAAACAGTGCCCAAACTCATATGGTGGGCCGGGCTCAATCCGTCAGTCAGTCAAATTGAGTCAACTCAACGGTAAGTGCAGTATGTTAAATGCTAGTCATGAGACAGGGTGACAGACTTCACTTATGCAAGCGTCAATTTGAAGCTTGAACTCAAGCATCGGCATAATGGCATATTATCGATGTCAATGATTGAGGTCAACAAAAGTATGACCTCAATCATCTGCATCGAATCGATGTTGATAATATGTCGAGGCTTGAGTTGGGTAGGTTCAAGCTTCAAATTGACGCTTGTATGAGGCTAAAAAAATTTTCTGTCATCACTTCTTTTCAGTCTCATCAAGCACCAAAGTTCGGGGCAATTTACCGCTGTCACTGGCACTAACAAGATTGGAGGAAGCAAGTCAATCATCAGGTCTTAGTGCTCAACACATCCAACAACTTGTTCAGGTTGCTTCAAGTTCACGTTTCTGTAAGTCTAGTTTCTGTTAAATACATTTTTTGTACTGTTTGATTCTTAAGCTAGGTGGATCTTCAGTCTTTATCATAAACATAATGACATCTACGGACATAGAGTCTATGGTTAAAGTTACTGGAACTAGATAGGGGTAGGGAGAGATTGACTTCCAAATTTCACATTTCTGTATGTATGGCATGTATAAAAATTGTATTCATTTAGGGATTCAATCATGTTTCGCTGTTCATCACCGATTAACAATGATGTATCCGCGTCATCTGCCTGGTTCAATTAAGTGTTTCTATTTCAAGTTACAGTGTGCGAAAATAACAAAATTAGAACAAATTATTTTCCAAAAATCCTGTCGAGAGAAATTAGTTTATGTACCACTACTGAATGTTTGGTAATCATAGCACCTTCCTGTGGGCTAAACAAAAATTCAAACTGTCAAAATTTATGGAATTTTCAAAAAATAAAGTAAAACATAAAAATTGTTCAAATTCATACTAGACTCTTAAAATAGGTGTAAAAATCCTTTTCGTTGTTATGATTAAAAGATTTAAATGAATAGTCTTGATTGATTTGACAGTTGACACAGGAGCTATTTTGCTGTAAGGGTGTAGTGTCCAAGTTTACCTTAATAAATTTAAATAAACTTGTTTACACTTTTGCTGGGTTAAATTGTGTTTTTAGCTTGACCAATTTATTTCAGGTTCATACTCAATTGGAAAGTCTGTAAATGTTCATTCATTTCTGGTACGTTAATTCCCATGTGATTTTGTCGTCTCTTTTACAGCTGGCTCAGTCAATTCCCGCTTGGTCAAGTGTCTAATCCCAGAGAGTGTTATCCCTGAAGATGCAGTCGTATCGGCTATATCATGGATGTGTACCAATAAACCATCAAGTGCACTACAGGTAGGCAGACTTGACAACAATATAAGCCATAGATGTACGTACATGTATAACGCAATTACATAAGATCATTGCACTTTACAGAATGTGTCTGCCCACTATGCCCCAAGACACACCCATCTGACCCATTAAACATCATTCCGGGATGTAGCTCTATGCAGGCTGGTGTAGAATCCTAATCAACCTACTTATAGAATAACCATCACAGCTGGGATCAGCTCCCCGAGGTTCATACCGGTAGATTCACTAGATTGGAACAAGTAGCAGGACCATAATTTACTTGTCCACAGGAATTTCAGGCTAGCTCAATTTTTCCAAGAAAACAGAATTATGACACTGACAGAGTTTGACCTTGTACTGTCACGCATCAGAATCTAGCCTTACCAATTGAGCTACATTGTAACTCGATAAAATAATATGCTCTTCTTGGTAGAGCCCATTTATCAACTAGTTCACATTTATCTGCATTCACTATACATACCAATGGAACCGCTTTAGTGAGAGGGTGTTAAAGTGGCATTTCCTGATCCAAAGCCTCATCCGCCCACTTTTCTCAAAAAAAGTTGAGATTTTTATACCTCTGAGATTAGCAGAAATATTGTCAAATTTGAATTAAGTTGTGGTGTACCAGAACAAAATTACAACACAGTGGCCTATGGTGCAGTGGTGATAAACCACATAAGATCCCTATCACGCAAGTGGAACTTAAGTGAAAACATTTTCAAATATATTTGTGAAATTTGATGTTAATATTTTATGATTTATTTGTGATTATTTTGAGTATGATAACATCAGAACATCAATGTTTCAGTACAGTTCATGGTTTTAAAAACTTTGTTTCCATATCCATATAACACATACATGTACACTGATGCTTTATTATAAAACAGTTTGTTCCACAACTGCAGAATTGCAAAGTATGGTACTGTAAATTTTTATTCAAAACTATCATCATAATATCTATTTTAAACATTAATCCTACAGACATTGCTACTCAAATGGATAATCCTCACTTATGATCTGATTGAGAGTAGAACCAGACTTCATGCCTTATATGGCATTATCTTCCAGTTTATAGAAAACGACATGATGGTAAGTCCACCATACATATTTCAATTGATTCCAAAGTTAAATTAGAATATTTCACCCTCAGTTTATTCTCCATTTTCTTTTGAAATATTTTTAATCAATTAGTTATTTGAGGCTGTTTCTTACACCCCTTTTCCACTCATCTCGTACAGGTGCACTTGTGTCCAAATCCAAATCAGTCAATTACACAGTGTTACAGAATGTGTATACATATTCTGACACTATATAATACCTACTGGGACTTGGCAATGTTTTATCCTGGCGGATTATCTACTGTGCTATTCCAGTTGAAATCCATACACCCCCTATGGAACATATGGCCTTTTACACAGGGAGTGTGAATTCCAAATGAGGTTACAATGTTTTCTTGATTTTCTATTTCTAGTGTCCACTTGTCTGTCATCTGTTGTACCTACTCACAAGGAAAGAAGATGTGGTTGGTTTCAGAGTACGAAGACTTCTGGATCTTCAGAGAAGAGTGGTAAGAAGAATGCTTAGCAGTAGTCTTTATCAGCAAACACGAGTAGACGTTATTCGTTGTTTGACGTGTTACACAAACTTTAGGTCAGAATTTTAAATGGCAGGCCTATATATCAAATACTGAATATCTAATGTCCCATGACTTTAAATATCTTGTATACTATTTCATCATACATGTAGGCAAACAAGGTACACAAGTTGATCACAATGGCAGGTGATTGATTGTGTTCGCAATACTGGACATGTGTTTGTTTGTTTGTTTGTTTAATTTGTTCTTGTTTTAACACCAACTGTGTCACAAATTTGCCATTCAGTCTTGTGTATAGTATTCGTCCAAATCAGGTAGAAATTCTAGGCTCAGCTCCAACAAAGCTCTGGGTCAGTCAAAGGGACAATGGCTTAAAATTAGAGGTCTTTTCTATTATAAGACTCATTTTGGCCTACAGAGGACCAATGTTAGGTGAACTGTCACAGGTAGTGAGACTCATTTGGCCATCATCTATTTTTGTATGATGTATTTTAATACGCTTGTAATCTCTACAGGGTATACAATCCCACATCACAGCTCTACTCTCAGTTTACAAGCTATATAAACCCCATCTAGTCTCATTAGCTGTCCCTAGCACACAGAGGGTGTACTTCAGACAGATTGACAGGAAATGGGCCGCACTAGTACAGGCAGCTAAGGACAGGATTGCAGCAGCTGGCAGACAAGCTGAATCTGTAACAGACAGGCTTCATGAGACTTTGACAGAAAAAGGACCAGTAAGTGGGGAATTTTGTTCACAAAAATTAGACAAATCAATCAGTGGTGCATGCGTCTATTTGTGTAAAAGAGTCTGCAGAGGATTGTTAATAATTTGATGACGTATCTCATTGATACCAGAAGATCACCCGTCTTTCACGGTTCTTAAATGCATAGAGTTTGAATATGATTGTTGTTAAGTTTGACGTGACATCTCCCCCTGCAGGACTTCACATAACAACATTGGACACCAAAAAAGGACATTCACTTTTGAGCAGTAGGCCTAGAATAAACATTCTCATTGATATTATGTACATCAACAGGTTAGCAAAAGAAAGCGCATGGAACTTGTACCAAGAGTAACCACATCGTCCATTATGCGAGATGCTGAAGGAGCCCACTACAGGTTGCCTGGTGCAGACAGGACTGATAGGGTCCAATTACAAGATATCTCCTCATTTGAAAATCTCTTGGAAAATCTGGAGAGATTAGAGGTAAGCAAGCATAGAGTAACCACATCCTCCATTATGCGAGATGCTGAAGGAGCCCACTACAGGTTGCCTGGTGCAGACAGGACTGATAGGGTCCAATTACAAGATATCTCCTCATTTGAAAATCTCTTGGAAAATCTGGAGAGATTAGAGGTAAGCAAGCATAGAGTAACCACATCCTCCATTATGCGAGATGCTGAAGGAGCTCACTACAGGTTGCCTGGTGCAGACAGGACTGATAGGGTCCAATTACAAGATATCTCCTCATATGAAAATCTATTGGAAAATCTGGAGAGATTAGAGGTAAGCAAGCATAGAGTAACCACATCGTCCATTATGCGAGATGCTGAAGGAGCCCATTACAGGTTGCCTGGTGCAGACAGGACTGATCACGGTCCAATTACAAGATATCTCCTCATTTGAAAATCTGTTAGAAAATCTGGAGAGATTAGAGGTAAGCAAGCATAGAGTAACCACATCCTCCATTATGCGAGATGCTGAAGGAGCTCACTACAGGTTGCCTGGTGCAGACAGGACTGATAGGGTCCAATTACAAGATATCTCCTCCTTTGAAAATCTGTTAGAAAATCTGGAGAGATTAGAGGTAAGCAAGCATAGAGTAACCACATCGTCCATTATGCGAGATGCTGAAGGAGCCCATTACAGGTTGCCTGGTGCAGACAGGACTGATACGGTCCAATTACAAGATATCTCCTCATATGAAAATCTATTGGAAAATCTGGAGAGATTAGAGGTAAGCAAGCATAGAGTAACCACATCCTCCATTATGCGAGATGCTGAAGGAGCCCATTACAGGTTGCCTGGTGCAGACAGGACTGATACGGTCCAATTACAAGATATCTCCTCCTTTGAAAATCTATTGGAAAATCTGGAGAGATTAGAGGTAAGCAAGCATAGAGTAACCAGATCGTCCATTATGTGAGATGCTGAAGGAGCCCATTACAGGTTGCCTGGTGCGGACTGTACTGATAGGGTCCAATTACAAGATATCACCTCATTTGAAAATCTGTTAGAAAATCTGGAGAGATTAGAGGTAAGCAAGCATAGAGTAACCACATCTTCCATTATGCGAGATGCTGAAGGAGCCCATTACAGGTTGCCTGGTGCAGACAGGACTGATAGGGTCCAATTACAAGATATCACCTCATTTGAAAATCTGTTAGAAAATCTGGAGAGATTAGAGGTAAGCAAGCATAGAGTAACCACATCCTCCATTATGCGAGATGCTGAAGGAGCCCATTACAGGTTGCCTGGTGCGGACTGTACTGATAGGGTCCAATTACAAGATATCACCTCATTTGAAAATCTATTGGAAAATCTGGAGAGATTAGAGGTAAGCAAGCATAGAGTAACCACATCTTCCATTATGCGAGATGCTGAAGGAGCCCATTACAGGTTGCCTGGTGCAGACAGGACTGATAGGGTCCAATTACAAGATATCACCTCATTTGAAAATCTGTTAGAAAATCTGGAGAGATTAGAGGTAAGCAAGCATAGAGTAACCACATCCTCCATTATGCGAGATGCTGAAGGAGCCCACTACAGGTTGCCTGGTGCAGACAGGACTGATAGGGTCCAATTACAAGATATCTCCTCCTTTGAAAATCTCTTGGAAAATCTGGAGAGATTAGAGGTAAGCAAGCATAGAGTAACTACATCCTCCATTATGCGAGATGCTGAAGGAGCCCATTACAGGTTGCCTGGTGCAGACAGGACTGATAGGGTCCAATTACAAGATATCTCCTCATATGAAAATCTATTGGGAAATCTGGAGAGATTAGAGGTAAGCAAGCATAGAGTAACCACATCGTCCATTATGCGAGATGCTGAAGGAGCCCACTACAGGTTGCCTGGTGCAGACAGGACTGATAGGGTCCAATTACAAGATATCTCCTCATTTGAAAATCTCTTGGAAAATCTGGAGAGATTAGAGGTAAGCAAGCATAGAGTAACCACATCCTCCATTATGCGAGATGCTGAAGGAGCCCACTACAGGTTGCCTGGTGCAGACAGGACTGATAGGGTCCAATTACAAGATATCTCCTCATTTGAAAATCTCTTGGAAAATCTGGAGAGATTAGAGGTAAGCAAGCATAGAGTAACCACATCCTCCATTATGCGAGATGCTGAAGGAGCCCATTACAGGTTGCCTGGTGCAGACAGGACTGATAGGGTCCAATTACAAGATATCTCCTCATATGAAAATCTATTGGAAAATCTGGAGAGATTAGAGGTAAGCAAGCATAGAGTAACCACATCGTCCATTATGCGAGATGCTGAAGGAGCCCATTACAGGTTGCCTGGTGCAGACAGGACTGATACGGTCCAATTACAAGATATCTCCTCATTTGAAAATCTGTTAGAAAATCTGGAGAGATTAGAGGTAAGCAAGCATAGAGTAACCACATCCTCCATTATGCGAGATGCTGAAGGAGCTCACTACAGGTTGCCTGGTGCAGACAGGACTGATAGGGTCCAATTACAAGATATCTCCTCCTTTGAAAATCTGTTAGAAAATCTGGAGAGATTAGAGGTAAGCAAGCATAGAGTAACCACATCGTCCATTATGCGAGATGCTGAAGGAGCCCATTACAGGTTGCCTGGTGCAGACAGGACTGATACGGTCCAATTACAAGATATCTCCTCATATGAAAATCTATTGGAAAATCTGGAGAGATTAGAGGTAAGCAAGCATAGAGTAACCACATCCTCCATTATGCGAGATGCTGAAGGAGCCCATTACAGGTTGCCTGGTGCAGACAGGACTGATACGGTCCAATTACAAGATATCTCCTCCTTTGAAAATCTATTGGAAAATCTGGAGAGATTAGAGGTAAGCAAGCATAGAGTAACCACATCGTCCATTATGTGAGATGCTGAAGGAGCCCATTACAGGTTGCCTGGTGCGGACTGTACTGATAGGGTCCAATTACAAGATATCACCTCATTTGAAAATCTGTTAGAAAATCTGGAGAGATTAGAGGTAAGCAAGCATAGAGTAACCACATCTTCCATTATGCGAGATGCTGAAGGAGCCCATTACAGGTTGCCTGGTGCAGACAGGACTGATAGGGTCCAATTACAAGATATCACCTCATTTGAAAATCTGTTAGAAAATCTGGAGAGATTAGAGGTAAGCAAGCATAGAGTAACCACATCCTCCATTATGCGAGATGCTGAAGGAGCCCATTACAGGTTGCCTGGTGCGGACTGTACTGATAGGGTCCAATTACAAGATATCACCTCATTTGAAAATCTATTGGAAAATCTGGAGAGATTAGAGGTAAGCAAGCATAGAGTAACCACATCGTCCATTATGCGAGATGCTGAAGGAGCCCATTACAGGTTGCCTGGTGCAGACAGGACTGATAGGGTCCAATTACAAGATATCACCTCATTTGAAAATCTGTTAGAAAATCTGGAGAGATTAGAGGTAAGCAAGCATAGAGTAACCACATCCTCCATTATGCGAGATGCTGAAGGAGCCCACTACAGGTTGCCTGGTGCAGACAGGACTGATAGGGTCCAATTACAAGATATCTCCTCCTTTGAAAATCTCTTGGAAAATCTGGAGAGATTAGAGGTAAGCAAGCATAGAGTAACTACATCCTCCATTATGCGAGATGCTGAAGGAGCCCATTACAGGTTGCCTGGTGCAGACAGGACTGATAGGGTCCAATTACAAGATATCTCCTCATATGAAAATCTATTGGGAAATCTAGAGAGATTAGAGGTAAGCAAGCATAGAGTAACCACATCGTCCATTATGCGAGATGCTGAAGGAGCCCACTACAGGTTGCCTGGTGCAGACAGGACTGATAGGGTCCAATTACAAGATATCTCCTCATTTGAAAATCTCTTGGAAAATCTGGAGAGATTAGAGGTAAGCAAGCATAGAGTAACCACATCGTCCATTATGCGAGATGCTGAAGGAGCCCACTACAGGTTGCCTGGTGCAGACATGACTGATAGGGTCCAATTACGAGAGATCTCCTCATTTGAAAATCTCTTGGAAAATCTGGAGAGATTAGAGGTAAGCAAGCATAGAGTAACCACATCGTCCATTATGCGAGATGCTGAAGGAGCCCACTACAGGTTGCCTGGTGCAGACATGACTGATATGGTCCAATTACAAGATATCTCCTCATTTGAAAATCTATTGGAAAATCTGGAGAGATTAGAGGTAAGCAAGCATAGAGTAATGTGACATCCTCCATTATGCGAGATGCTGAAGGAGCCCACTACAGGTTGCCTGGTGCAGACATGACTGATAGGGTCCAATTACAAGATATCTCCTCATTTGAAAATCTCTTGGAAAATCTGGAGAGATTAGAGGTAAGCAAGCATAGAGTAACCACATCGTCCATTATGCGAGATGCTGAAGGAGCCCACTACAGGTTGCCTGGTGCAGACATGACTGATATGGTCCAATTACAAGATATCTCCTCATTTGAAAATCTATTGGAAAATCTGGAGAGATTAGAGGTAAGCAAGCATAGAGTAACGACATCCTCCATTATGCGAGATGCTGAAGGAGCCCACTACAGGTTGCCTGGTGCAGACAGGACTGATAGGGCCCAATTACAAGATATCTCCTCATTTGAAAATCTATTGGAAAATCTGGAGAGATTAGAGGTAAGCAAGCATAGAGTAACTACATCCTCCATTATGCGAGATGCTGAAGGAGCCCACTACAGGTTGCCTGGTGCAGACATGACTGATAGGGTCCAATTACAAGATATCTCCTCATTTGAAAATCTCTTGGAAAATCTGGAGAGATTAGAGGTAAGCAAGCATAGAGTAAGCACATCGTCCATTATGCGAGATGCTGAAGGAGCCCACTACAGGTTGCCTGGTGCAGACATGACTGATAGGGTCCAATTACAAGATATCTCCTCATTTGAAAATCTCTTGGGAAATCTGGAGAGATTAGAGGTAAGCAAGCATAGAGTAACCACATCCTCCATTATGCGAGATGCTGAAGGAGCTCACTACAGGTTGCCTGGTGCAGACAGGACTGATAGGGTCCAATTACAAGATATCTCCTCCTTTGAAAATCTGTTAGAAAATCTGGAGAGATTAGAGGTAAGCAAGCATAGAGTAACCACATCGTCCATTATGCGAGATGCTGAAGGAGCTCACTACAGGTTGCCTGGTGCAGACAGGACTGATAGGGTCCAATTACAAGATATCTCCTCATTTGAAAATCTCTTGGAAAATCTGGAGAGATTAGAGGTAAGCAAGCATAGAGTAACCACATCGTCCATTATGCGAGATGCTGAAGGAGCCCATTACAGGTTGCCTGGTGCAGACAGGACTGATACGGTCCAATTACAAGATATCTCCTCATATGAAAATCTATTGGAAAATCTGGAGAGATTAGAGGTAAGCAAGCATAGAGTAACCACATCCTCCATTATGCGAGATGCTGAAGGAGCCCATTACAGGTTGCCTGGTGCAGACAGGACTGATACGGTCCAATTACAAGATATCTCCTCATTTGAAAATCTATTGGAAAATCTGGAGAGATTAGAGGTAAGCAAGCATAGAGTAACCACATCGTCCATTATGTGAGATGCTGAAGGAGCCCATTACAGGTTGCCTGGTGCGGATTGTACTGATAGGGTCCAATTACAAGATATCACCTCATTTGAAAATCTGTTAGAAAATCTGGAGAGATTAGAGGTAAGCAAGCATAGAGTAACCACATCTTCCATTATGCGAGATGCTGAAGGAGCCCATTACAGGTTGCCTGGTGCAGACAGGACTGATAGGGTCCAATTACAAGATATCACCTCATTTGAAAATCTGTTAGAAAATCTGGAGAGATTAGAGGTAAGCAAGCATAGAGTAACCACATCCTCCATTATGCGAGATGCTGAAGGAGCCCATTACAGGTTGCCTGGTGCGGACTGTACTGATAGGGTCCAATTACAAGATATCACCTCATTTGAAAATCTATTGGAAAATCTGGAGAGATTAGAGGTAAGCAAGCATAGAGTAACCACATCTTCCATTATGCGAGATGCTGAAGGAGCCCATTACAGGTTGCCTGGTGCAGACAGGACTGATAGGGTCCAATTACAAGATATCACCTCATTTGAAAATCTGTTAGAAAATCTGGAGAGATTAGAGGTAAGCAAGCATAGAGTAACCACATCCTCCATTATGCGAGATGCTGAAGGAGCCCACTACAGGTTGCCTGGTGCAGACATGACTGATAGGGTCCAATTACAAGATATCTCCTCCTTTGAAAATCTATTGGAAAATCTGGAGAGATTAGAGGTAAGCAAGCATAGAGTAACCACATCCTCCATTATGCGAGATGCTGAAGGAGCCCACTACAGGTTGCCTGGTGCAGACATGACTGATAGGGTCCAATTACAAGATATCTCCTCATTTGAAAATCTCTTGGAAAATCTGGAGAGATTAGAGGTAAGCAAGCATAGAGTAACCACATCGTCCATTATGCGAGATGCTGAAGGAGCCCACTACAGGTTGCCTGGTGCAGACATGACTGATATGGTCCAATTACAAGATATCTCCTCATTTGAAAATCTATTGGAAAATCTGGAGAGATTAGAGGTAAGCAAGCATAGAGTAACGACATCCTCCATTATGCGAGATGCTGAAGGAGCCCACTACAGGTTGCCTGGTGCAGACAGGACTGATAGGGTCCAATTACAAGATATCTCCTCATTTGAAAATCTCTTGGAAAATCTGGAGAGATTAGAGGTAAGCAAGCATAGAGTAACCACATCGTCCATTATGCGAGATGCTGAAGGAGCCCACTACAGGTTGCCTGGTGCAGACATGACTGATATGGTCCAATTACAAGATATCTCCTCATTTGAAAATCTATTGGAAAATCTGGAGAGATTAGAGGTAAGCAAGCATAGAGTAACCACATCCTCCATTATGCGAGATGCTGAAGGAGCCCACTACAGGTTGCCTGGTGCAGACAGGACTGATAGGGTCCAATTACAAGATATCTCCTCATTTGAAAATCTCTTGGAAAATCTGGAGAGATTAGAGGTAAGCAAGCATAGAGTAACGACATCCTCCATTATGCGAGATGCTGAAGGAGCCCACTACAGGTTGCCTGGTGCAGACAGGACTGATAGGGTCCAATTACAAGATATCTCCTCATTTGAAAATCTATTGGAAAATCTGGAGAGATTAGAGGTAAGCAAGCATGAGAACAACGACATCGTCCATTATGCGAGATGCTGAAGGAGCTCACTACAGGTTGCCTGGTGCAGACAGGACTGATAGGGTCCAATTACAAGATATCTCCTCATTTGAAAATCTCTTGGAAAATCTGGAGAGATTAGAGGTAAGCAAGCATAGAGTAACTACATCCTCCATTATGCGAGATGCTGAAGGAGCCCACTACAGGTTGCCTGGTGCAGACAGGACTGATAGGGCCCAATTACAAGATATCTCCTCATTTGAAAATCTATTGGAAAATCTGGAGAGATTAGAGGTAAGCAAGCATAGAGTAACTACATCCTCCATTATGCGAGATGCTGAAGGAGCCCACTACAGGTTGCCTGGTGCAGACATGACTGATAGGGTCCAATTACAAGATATCTCCTCATTTGAAAATCTCTTGGAAAATCTGGAGAGATTAGAGGTAAGCAAGCATAGAGTAAGCACATCGTCCATTATGCGAGATGCTGAAGGAGCCCACTACAGGTTGCCTGGTGCAGACATGACTGATAGGGTCCAATTACAAGATATCTCCTCATTTGAAAATCTCTTGGGAAATCTGGAGAGATTAGAGGTAAGCAAGCATAGAGTAACCACATCCTCCATTATGCGAGATGCTGAAGGAGCCCACTACAGGTTGCCTGGTGCAGACATGACTGATAGGGTCCAATTACAAGATATCTCCTCCTTTGAAAATCTCTTGGAAAATCTGGAGAGATTAGAGGTAAGCAAGCATAGAGTAACCACATCCTCCATTATGCGAGATGCTGAAGGAGCCCACTACAGGTTGCCTGGTGCAGACATGACTGATACGGTCCAATTACAAGATATCTCCTCATTTGAAAATCTCTTGGGAAATCTAGAGAGATTAGAGGTAAGCAAGCATAGAGTAACCACATCGTCCATTATGCGAGATGCTGAAGGAGCCCACTACAGGTTGCCTGGTGCAGACATGACTGATAGGGTCCAATTACAAGATATCTCCTCCTTTGAAAATCTCTTGGAAAATCTGGAGAGATTAGAGGTAAGCAAGCATAGAGTAACCACATCCTCCATTATGCGAGATGCTGAAGGAGCCCACTACAGGTTGCCTGGTGCAGACATGACTGATACGGTCCAATTACAAGATATCTCCTCATTTGAAAATCTCTTGGGAAATCTAGAGAGATTAGAGGTAAGCAAGCATAGAGTAACCACATCGTCCATTATGCGAGATGCTGAAGGAGCCCACTACAGGTTGCCTGGTGCAGACATGACTGATAGGGTCCAATTACAAGATATCTCCTCCTTTGAAAATCTCTTGGAAAATCTGGAGAGATTAGAGGTAAGCAAGCATAGAGTAACCACATCCTCCATTATGCGAGATGCTGAAGGAGCTCACTACAGGTTGCCTGGTGCAGACAGGACTGATAGGGTCCAATTACAAGATATCTCCTCATTTGAAAATCTATTGGGAAATCTAGAGAGATTAGAGGTAAGCAAGCATAGAGTAACCACATCCTCCATTATGCGAGATGCTGAAGGAGCCCACTACAGGTTGCCTGGTGCAGACAGGACTGATAGGGTCCAATTACAAGATATCTCCTCCTTTGAAAATCTGTTAGAAAATCTGGAGAGATTAGAGGTAAGCAAGCATAGAGTAACCACATCCTCCATTATGCGAGATGCTGAAGGAGCCCACTACAGGTTGCCTGGTGCAGACAGGACTGATAGGGCCCAATTACAAGATATCTCCTCATTTGAAAATCTCTTGGAAAATCTGGAGAGATTAGAGGTAAGCAAGCATAGAGTAACCACATCGCCCATTATGCGAGATGCTGAAGGAGCCCACTACAGGTTGCCTGGTGCAGACATGACTGATAGGGTCCAATTACAAGATATCTCCTCCCTTGAAAATCTCTTAGAAAATCTGGAGAGATTAGAGGTAAGCAAGTAGCCCATAGAGTAACAAAAACGTTCCATTGGTTATAAATGAATTTCTTTTTCGGTAAATCCCATAAACCGTTATGTATGTGACATATTATTATCAATACATGCATCTTTAATGTGCAATTCATCAATGATTGTGCAGTAAATATGTATGCATCGATACTACGTCGTCAGGAGTAAATACGCAAAGTCTTATGGGATTGACTTGAAGGTGAATTGTGAGAGCCTCTTGAAGCAACATTTGTTGCTGAGGAGGATGCCCTCAATATATTTCAAAATTCTGAATTTTACACAATTGTAATGTACTTTAATAACCTAGCATACCTTGCAAAAATCTAGGCTTTAGGTGGAGGGAGTGACAAAATCTGAGGTCTTCGGCTTCATGGAATACAGCACCAGACCGTAAATATTTGCTTGTATTCTGTGAACAAACAGGGGTAACTAATACTATTTTTGCTCTTGGCAAGTCAGTGACACATGGGATGCACCTTCAAATCGCAAATGTGCACCCATAGTACGGGCATACATACGTCACTGACTCGCTGAGAGTAATAGTACAAATCTGAAAGTTATGAATAAGTTGTTATTCATTGTGATGATTTCATTTCAGCTTCCTAGTCAAGTGGCAGCTGTTCTTAGAAGTCCATATTTACAGCATGTGATATCATGTCAAAGACAACGACACATGTTACAGAGGTTAAGCTTATGGTTGTTTCAAGTTTTAAGTGCAGGTAGGTATTCCTCAACAATCATGCATTGGTCCTGTCATCACTCAAGTGTGTACTAGTTAAGCAAATATTCAATATATATGTGGAAACATGTTAGAGCTTTGGTTGACCATCCTTACACAAATGGCATGAATGGAGCATGCTGTATTTGTACGAGTGAAGTGGTTACATCATATTTCATAAGGTTACAAGACACCCGTTTTACAGAGGGACAAACCTTTAAAGTAGGGTCGTTGTTTTTTTTAATTTATTTTTTACAGCTATAAGCTATAAACCCTTTAAAATCACCAAAATCTGTATTAAAAAAAAAAGATTTTCAAAATCAATTAATTTTTACCAAAAACTGGTGATTTTACATGCATCCAGAAAAAAAAAAACCAAAAAACCAGGAAGTTGCAAAATCTGGGTCAGTTGGGCTTGTAGAGCAGGTATGTTTTGTTTTTTTTTTTTGACTTACCATTTAGACCTATAATGACAGGTACCCTAACTTGTGTTAAGTTATATTTACTCAGTAGTGTAAGAAAATAACTGGTATGTCAATATGTTGTGTTGCAAGTGCTGGAGTAGCACATGCAGGAGCTCAAATGACACCAGGAACTGGCTAACACTAAATCAATGATGTATTGTCATTTTCAGAAATAACAGCAGAAGATGAAAACCAGCGAGGTGTGGAGCTTCTGCAGCTGCTTATAAACTTCACAGATTTTCTTCAGGTTGGTTGGTTTGTTTGTTTAAATGTCTTGTTGTTATTTTAAATAAACCCAGTGTATAAATACCTGTATCACACTGACCACTGTGATAATCAAGAGACAAGTAATTCTGATGTAAACAAAACTGCAGAGCAAGTTGCCTGAGAAAGGCGCAGGATTGGTTGTTTTAGTAAATTTCCTATACTTAAGGTATAGGGAAATTTTACATTTCGCCACATATATAAATTGTACAAATAGCACAAATAGCTAGAAGTAAATGCAAAAGACAAGGGTTCAAAGGGCTTTAACGTACTGGCCATAAGCAATTTTGAACTTAGATTATTTTTCTCATATCCTAGTTGCTTCCAATGATCGCTATTTGTGCAATTTGTGCAATTGGTGGAAAGGGCTTTAAGGTGCCGACTATATAAGCAATTATGACATTGATCGCCAATTCCTTCTAGCCGTCAGCAATTTGTGCAATTTATGCAATTTTGAACTTAGATTATTTTTCTCATATCCTAGTTGCTTCCAATGATCGCTATTTGTGCAATTGGTGGAAAGGGCTTTAAGGTGCCGACTATATAAGCAATTATGACATTGATCGCCAATTCCCTTCTAGCCGTCAGCAATTTGTGCAATTTATGCAATTTTGAACTTAGATTATTTTTCTCATATCCTAGTTGCTTCCAATGATCGCTATTTGTGCAATTTGTGCAATTGGTGGAAAGGGCTTTAACGTGCCGACTATATGAGAAATTATGACATTGATCACCAAGTCCATTCTAGCCGTCAGCAATTTGTGCAATTTATGCAATTACCCCCCCTTGCAAAAAAGTCCACTGTTTCAAAAGCGAGTTGACTTGTTGTAAAATTCTTAACTCGCCGGCGGACTTGCCGTATGATGCCTAGGATGATGAAGATTGATGAGGATGACAAGATGCCGATGCCTCAAATTTAGTATGACTCGGATGATGAATTGAATATAATGATGATGCCTAGGATGATGATGACTCCGATATGATGCCTAGATGATGATGACTCGATAATGATGAATATGATGATGATGATGATGATGATAATGATGATGATGATGTTGCAAGATGACGATGATAATGATGATGATGATGACGACGATGATTACGCTATTAGCGGGAATAAGGGCTAAATCAACCGGGAAATTTTGTGTATTAGCATTCCCCTAACCAAGCCTAAGCATAATGACAAAATGAATGAAGGTGTATTAGCGTTATTGAAATTAGGGGAGCCCGAGAGTTGAGTGTTACCGTAGTTAGGGCGGTTTTCGGACTGTTACCATCCCAGCAAACACAAAACGTTTTCGACATCATTCGCAAAAGGTTATAAAAGGTTGTCAGAACACGCTTAAATGTCGGGTTATATAAAGGGTATATTAAGAGTATAAAACGTTTTCATAACCTTAAAAACATTGTTTGATAATCTACTGCTCAGCAAACAAAATGTTTTACAGAAAACGCGTTTAAATGTCGGGTTATATAAAGGGTATAAAAACGTTTTAATAACATTCCAAAAACATTCTTGAACACTTGATACAAAACATTCTAAACAGAATGTTATTTTGGGGTTGAAAAAATATTTTGCGAAAAATGTTTGCCCAAAATATTTGCAATAACGTTTTAGAAACGTTTTCATGACCTTTATATAACCCGACATTTAAATGTTATTAAAATGTTTTGAAAAAAACATTCTAAGAACATTTCTGTGTTTGCTGGGTTCAAATATTTTAACATAATGTTATTTAAGTATTGACAAAATATTTGGCAAAAATGTTTGCAAAAATAGTTTACAATAACATTTTGTGAAAACATTACAAAAATATTGTTGTAGTGTGTTTTCATACAAAACGTTTTAAAACGTTATCTTGACCTTTATATAACCTGACATTTTAATGTTATTAAAACGTTTTTACCTAAACCAAAAGCCAAAATATAACTAATTTAAAACGTTTTGTAAACGTTTTTGTGTTTGCTGGGATAGTTAGGGCGGTTTTCGGACTTGTTTTTTCTTTCTAAACATCCTCGTACGTATCATTCTTCCTTAAATTTTCTCGGTTTGTAATAAGGCGGTTCTCGACAGCAATGGGACAGCGCTATTTTGGGAGTCTAATTACCCAGGAATAAGAGCTAAATCAACCGTGAAATTTTGTTGATGACGATGCCTCGCATGATGAAGACTTGGATGATCATGATGACCATGATGATGAGGATGACAAGACGGCGATGCCTCAGATTCATGATGATGATGATGATGATGATGATTAAGGTAGCCCCGAAAAGTTTAGTGTTAGTGTTAGGGCGGTTTTCGGACTTGTTTTTTCTTTCTAAACATCCTCGTACGTATCATTCTTCCTTAAATTTTCTCGGTTTGTAATAAGGCGGTTCTCGAAAGCAATGGGACAGCGCTAAGGCGATGCCTCAGATTCAGTATGACTCAGATGATGAATTGGATATAATATCATCACACTGCCGACGCAGCTTTTGACTATAATGATGATGCCTAGGATGATGATGACTCCGATATGATGCCTAGGATGATGATGACTCCGATAATGATGAATATGATGATGATGATGAATGTGATGGTGATGATGATGATGATGATGATGATGATGATGATAATGATGATGATGTTGACGACGATGATGATGATAATGAGGATGATGATGATGATGATGATTAAGGCAGCCCGAAAAGTTTAGTGTTAGTGTTAGGGAGTTTTCGGACTTGTTTTTTCTTTCTAAACATCCTCGTACGTATCATTCTTCCTTAAATTTTCTCGGTTTGTAATACTAATAAGGCGGTTCTCGAAAGCAATGGGACAACGCTACGGCGATGCCTCAGATTCAGTATGACTCGGATGATGAATTGGATAATTATAATATCATCACACTGCCGACGCAGCTTTTGACTATAATGATGATGATGATGATGATGATATGAAAGCGGTTCTCGAAAAGAAATGGGCATGGCGAGCCGGAAAAGTTGAGTGTAACCGTACTTAGGGTGGTTGACGGATTTTTCTTTTTGCTTATAAGCATCCTCATACGTATCATTCTTTCCACCAATTGCACAAATTGCACAAATAGCGCTTACTGGAAGCAACTCAGATATTGTCCTCATTGCTTTTATAAATTGCATAAATTGCAACACCTGTGGCTATTTCTACAATTTGTAAAAATTGCTTACATACGTTGCTATTTGTGCTATTTGTACAAATTGCACACTTTCCTGCAACTGTAGGCTATTCGTGCAATTTACTGACATAAATTCCACAAATTGCAACACCTGTCGCTATTTATGCAATTTGTCCGACATAGATTGCATCAATTGCAACTATCTGTGGCTATTTATGCAATTTGTGAAAATTGCTTAAGCAACTGGCTATTTGTGCAATTTGTGCTATTTATACAAATTGCACACTTTCTTGCAATTGAAGGCTATTTGTGCAATGACCAATCCTGCGCCTTTATGAGTTGCCTTGAGTACAATTGGTAGTGATTTGACTTACAGCAGACATAATAGGTGTCATGATTGGGAAGCATATTGTCCACATAACCACTGAATTCAGTACAAGTTGACCTTGGTTGGTTGGTTGATTGCTAAGAAATGCAAGATTCATATAGGCTGCTGCAAAAGTCATTGCAATTAGTGTAAAAGGCAGTTTATATTTTCCCTTCGATGATGTCCTATAAACATCAATCGTTTGATTTCATACCTGAGTCACCTGGGGAGTATAAAACCACAAAGGTCAAGTGAGGTCAAAGGTCAGGGCAAATTCGAAGTTGCTCCAATTAGGCTGTAAGTCGGGGAAAATGATCCCTGACCCTCCCTCTCTGTAATGAAACCAAGTGAGTCAAAATAACATTGATGTTTTTATTTATAAGCATAGGACTGAGAAACATAATCAACATTTTAACCTCCCTCCCTTCTCCCTAACAAAACTTGTGTAGGACATCATCAATCTTTTTTCCATATGTTCAATTTTGTGTGTGGATATTTTCAGTATCGTATCGCGATCCAATTTTTTTGCAGGTGGTTGTTTTTTGTGCACATTTTGCCATGATTGTAAAAGAGACAAACAAAACTATTCACTGTGTATTTATATTACTATGTTTCTGTTTTTGAAGTACATAAACATTGCCTTGACTGTAAAAAAATTGCATATTGCATAGCTCATTTTCTAAAAAAAAAATATAGCGCTTAGCTTTTTTACCAAATGTGTCTGAGACCTTCTTTTTGTATTGCCTTATTGAATGATTTATTTCATGATATTGGTAAATTAGAGTATGTTATAGCCAAAATAACAAATTCTCGATCATGAGAGGATGTACCTTCTGCGTCAGCGTACTTTTCATAGAATAACACGATCGCACGACCTGCATGACCGAACCTTGACCTTATCTAGCAACGACTGTGTGATTGGTCAATTCTCAAAAGCTGTGTTTGCGACGTAAGCGTCGGTCTTTGCGTAGTACGCTCGACGCAAATAACTGTGCGTACCCAAGTTGGCTCTCATGATCGAGAATTTAATATTTTGGCTATAGCTTCTCTTAATATTCAATATGGACTTCCAATGAATCGGAGTGTCAAAATTACACAAACTGGAATGATGCTTCACATCTGTGTTGTACTCAAAATGTTGCTTTAGAGTGTCCATACTCCATGTAGCACTGGCTAATGCCAAATGATATGTGGTGAATCTGCCATATTGGATTGTGGCAATGGGGACTGAAATAATGTTCATTCAGCATTTACATCCTGTACCTAATGCAGTAATTAGGAATAACCATGAAATGCAACATACATTCACAAGCAGGATAGATGTATGCAACAATAGGGTGATTACTCCTTTATTAGGCTTATGCTAAATAAAATAGAGTAAGCTCAATACTGAAATATTGTTATGTATTTTTCTACATCATTCAGGTAAATATACCGGTATGTGAAACATGGCTTGCTGATTACCTCCTCACATGGAATGGATTAGACTACAGACCATACATACTGAGAATATTCACCAGATGCAGAATATATCAATTTCAAAGTAAGAACTGACCCTTGGCATCAATTTGCCTTGTCCTCCTTTGCCTTTTGGGTAGGATTAGATATCTATTTGTATTTAAAGCCGTAATGTGTGAGTTGCTCACAGTGAACGCCCTCAACTTGTGCACAATTGTAATTCTTAATGATATACTTGTACTTACCCTGTGAAAGACTGAGCCTCAAATGCTTTATTTTGAGTAGTATATTACACACTAGGCATACGACTATGCGCTACATAAGTGCCTGATAGATGACACCTGCCTGTCATCTACCACATGGTAGAGGATAGTAAAAACAAAAATTATTATCATTTATGTGATTAATAATACAATTATGCATAAACGTGGATACAGCTGTCCTGAATCAGTTCCCCCAAAGTCTCACAAATATCACACATATTAGTTTGTCAGTCAGTCAAACTGAGGACATCATTCTAGTACATTCTCAAAAACCTGTGCGTTCTTCACAAGATACCTGTCCACTTTTCATTACAGGAGGGTTAGCCAACCTTCTGAGACTTGCGATTGCAGCAATCTGGATCTTACTCAGTTACCCTAAATCTTTGTCACATGACCAAATATGGAAGATGTGAAATGAACAATTTTAAGGGACTAGGACAGGATCCATGTTATTGTCTTGAGACACCAAGTCAAATTTGTATTACATGACCTATAGTTTGATCAGCTCGTAATTGGGAGGAATGTTAGGTTTTTACCACTACGCCAAAAAGTAGACCTGTGTTAAGAATTCTATTGGTTGACCTGCCTGGTCTATATTTTGTGTGTTAAAGAAAGTAGACAAAAGTATAGAACTTGAATTCATAACCTCATTAATATACGCAGCAAGTGCGATCCAATCACAGATAATAACTTTTAAATACGCGGACGCAAATGCAGGTCATTGAAAAAGTATAATGACCGTGTCTCGTGACGTAGCTAAAAGTACGCTCTATAATGACCGCGTTACGTGACGTGTTACGCGTTCGAACAATTTACGCGGACGCTGACCGCCGTATTTGGACATCGCATGATTGCGTGCTAGTATGATTGGTCGCTAGCGGTATTTCCTTAATGGGCTATTCGATTTTCTACAGGGAAAACGACAGATAAAGTTAAAATTGTGTTTTGTTTTCTGATTAAAAGAAGAAAATGTGACGTAAATTGAATTTTAAAAAGTGAAAAGTGACGGTTATGAGGATGAGGTTAATGACTTTGCATCAGTTATTTTTGGTATTAGAAATATCTAAACATTGTGCTTTGGACCTCGGAATATCCCTTGGTTCCAAAGCACAATGTTTAGATATTTCACAATACCCTCAAAACAACTGATGCGCAGTCATTAACCTCTAATGAATAATTTGTGATACTTCTGGTGAGATGTCACAAGAATATTGTCAAAATAAAATATTTTGATATTAACCCGCGATGTTATAAGGCCCGTCGATTACGAGCTGATCAATGTATACTTTATTCATTGGTAGTCTTTCAAATGGGTCAACCACCAAAGCCCACTGAGATGTCAGACTAGAATCAATCACTCTTTTCACTCAGCAATCTTATAAATGTTTAAGACTGGTTTGCTCTAAGGAATATGTAAATATTTGAATACATTTATAGCTAGGTTTTTGTAAATGTAATGTGCATTTTACACAATTTGTTTTTCCAACACAGAGTTGAATGATCTGATTCTGGAGCCATTACGTACCCTGTTCTTTTGTTCATCAGTCTTCTTCAAATGTCAATTAGCTTACTGTTTTACTGAGCTGCTTAGGAATTATGTGATCTTAGAGTTGCCGAGGTATAGAGGTTATGTAGCGATGAAGAAAGTAAGGCAAGCTGCATCAGTACAGGCTGCTGATCATGATGTTGACGATGCTTGGTGAGTTGTAATATGCACACGTAAACCAAAATTATACTGTAACAAATTATGCTGACATTTTTTTGCATTTTGAACTACATCACTAGTAGGCCATGTCTTTTGAAATTTCCAGGAGTGCTACAACTCACACTCCTCAAGATATTAATTTAAGGAGTGCTGTAGGGATGTGATTTGAATCGCACTCCTGTAGATATTTAGGAGTGCTAAATAGGCATAATCGATATTTCAAAAACCAAAAAAATTCTAAAGATTTTCTGCATTTGTTCTTGCATGCAGCAACTTTTTTTTCTGGCGGGTTAAAAATTTGATTAATAGGTCCATGAAGTTTGTATATTTATTCTTACCCTGACCTCAACTTAAGGACACAATGCAATCAAATCTTGTACAACCAAATTTTTGGTAGACATTTTCAGGGAACATTTATTTTTTGCATTGTTGGTTCTTGCTTCTTGGTGTATAATTTTGAAAAGGTTGATCATTTTCTCGTAGTCGCTGTAAGAAGTACTTTTAAATTTTTAGAAATGTGATTTGATGACTGCTACACTGCTAACATTGATCATGTTATGCGCCATAGAATATAAACCATTTACAGTTTATCAATGAATTGTTGAATGATATCCATATTGATAATATTGTGTGTGTTAACAGGGACCCACTGTACGAGTACCATGAGGAGCATTTTGAAGCATTACAAACCATACAGAGTCTGATATACTATGTAGACAAGGTGTTTGCTGTTGGTTTGCAGCAAGAAAGAGATAATAGTCTGCTAATGCACTTGGTTCTCTCATTCTATGAAATGGTAAGTGTTATAGTTCTTCATTACCTGTATACAAAAAAAAGGATCGGTCAGTCAGTGTTTTTCAGTCAGTTTTTGCTACCGACACAGTATTGGATGTAGAAAGTAGATGTACTAGTGGATGTAGAAAGAGTGTACATGTACTTGCATTTGTTTAAAAATGTGATTCTTAATATTAGTATTTTGTGCAATTGTGGTCACTTTCTACATCCACTAGTACATCTACTTTGTACATTGTACAGATTTTTTTGTGTCTTTTGTAACTTGTTTATTTCCTGTTTCCAAACACCCTATACAAGATGCAGTCTTAACCCTAACCTTACTAAATATCAAAAAACCTCAATTCAGAATGCGTAGGCACAAGCAGGTATCCCATGTGATGCTATTGCGTCATCATGCGAACAGTCATATGGGGACGGAAAGCTTGGCTGGGCAAGCTACTCCCCCATGGCAAGGTAGGCCAGTGCACAGGCGTTTCACCCGAAGGGTCGGGGTTCAAAACCGCACCCAAGAAAAAAAGTTTTCTCTTCTTCTTTCTTTCTTTCCTCCTTCTTTCCTTCCCCCTCGCCAAAAAACAACTGAGACGATAGGGCTAAGCGATGATTTAATTTTTCAAAATAACTGATTGTTTTTTAATTGAGTGCCCGGACGTTTGAAAACATTGAGTCAAAAATATTGCTGTTCTGTATTTTTTTAATAATCAAAATTTGCTAATGGGTTCGCAATTTACACACTGAAATTTAATGCTGTTGGTAAAATAATTAGATTTTCAATTCAATTGATTTTTTTAAAATTAATTGTGACAATCAGTTGTTTTTAACAATTGTCTGAGCCTGGTAAGATGTATATTTAACAAAATGTGTCGGGGGGATTTTTGGTTATATATGCTTCAAACTCCAAATTTGTATTGTCAGATCAGTTGCAAAGTAAGTAAATTGTGCAAAAATAGAATTTATAAAAAGCTCTGTTTTTATTTTGTAATACATGTTATTGGTTTTATCTTGATTTTAGAATAAGTGAGAACAATATGCTGAAAATATTTTTCGTAGGCAATTTATTTTGTATAAAAGTATCATTTGAGTATTTCTCAGCTAAAAATGAAATGTAATACATGAAAAAATATCATGAAAATGTATGTTTTTGTTTATTTGTTTAATCTTACATTTTATTTATTGCAGGTATCACACATTCACACAAAGTATAATGTCCCGTTCACTTGTCTGCCCTGTCCTGGCGTCGTATACAGAGCTGTGTTTTCCAGCAATGCCATGGCATGTTCACGCATGTGTTCAATTATAGCAAGGTTAGTTATACATTTTCACGACTCACTTATAGCTTCAGAACATTAACCCCATGGGTACTACTTGCAGAATTATAAGAACTATTTTGATTGGTTACAAAGATGGCTATATTATGTATTAAACCAATCAGAGACATGGTTAGAATTATAATATCATGTAATTAACCAATCAAGGATACTGTAAGAAAGGCAATATAGTGCCACAGGGTTAAAGCCGGGCATGGAGTATCACAATTGGTGATGCCAACAACAGTGTAATGAACATGAAAAAACTGCTGTACATGACAAACTTGATGTGTGTTCATAAAGCTCAGCCAGTTGAATTTGATCAAGTCCAGGGTGTCCCAAAAGTGTTGATACCTTTATGATCCATCATATCTTTCACTTGGATTGGCCGAGGGGAAATCAAAATTAATTGAATATGAATTTTAACCCAACGTTTTACAACTATCGTCACTGCAACACACCAAATCTTCTTGGTAAATATTTTCAAGACGTATCATGGGACATCCTCAATGTTCATGTCAACCTTCCATACAATTTTTGAAATATCTGTGCATTTTCAAATTTCAGTTGAATGTAGTTCTTTGTGAATTTTGATGCTACTGTTTGTCTTCCATTTGTCACTGTAGGTATAGGAATGAGTACAGTTCATTAAAGCAAAGCAGTGAAGCTTCCAATAACATGGTAAGTTGGCATGCAATTTAGTGTAACAAATATAATATGCATAAAATATCATCCTGGTTAAAAAGTGGCACTTTTCTGCTGATTCAGTTGCATGTAATTTTTTGAAGATTTCTTTTTGGTCTATTATCACTTACAGGGCATTCAGAGATCTGTTGATGAATAAAATCTGTTGCTTAAGAATGATTGCTAAATCGGCAAAATGCCCTTAAACCATTTTCATTTCAGAAATATCGTTACAACTTATATAGAAAACTGATCAGTTACGTCCGCCTAGATTTTGTTCCCTATTGGATTTGCACAGAGTTCCTTATGCCCGGGCATTTATAATGAATTCTGATTTGTCTCTCTTGACACAAAAACGCAGAGTCTATAGTATGGGCTAGTTATTTTATTACTAATTAGCATAATATATAAAAGTGCCAAAAACATGACAAAATTACATGTTTGGGGAATAATGTAGTTTGGGATTGCCAGATTGCTAAAATCATTGAGACCCAGCTTTGTAAATTAAGATTTGTGACAGACTAACAAAAATACCAACATAATATACTCACTGTAATTACAAGTTACTTTTATACATATGCAAAAAAGGCTGTATAGTTTATTTCTAGTAATGAATATGCAGGTGTACTACCAAGTATTTTTTTAACATATCTCTTTTCATTCCCTTTTCAGAGTGACTTGAGTAAACAAGTGACTGCTCTAAATGGTTACATCTTGGACATCAGTAATTCTCTGTGGCGACATAAAGCATTCACCACCAGTAAGACGCCCTCTGTGTTCAACATGCCGACTGAGATAGTGAATTCGACTCAAGTGAATCTACCCAACGGCAGCTTTTCTGTGCACAATCATATAGCCCTTGTTGGATATGCTAGACGGTTCTTGGTGGAGGTAAGTCATTACTGACAGCATGCAGACATCAGGGTTGGAAGTTTACTGTGAATCCTCAAGTTGATTCTGGCAAGCCAGTTGAATAAACACATGACAAATGCCCTCGTTATCGTGACTCAACCATAACAACATGCTCACAGGGAAGTTATGGAATGCAGTAGACATGCATGTGGAATCATCCCACAATGTCACTATAGTCAGAAATTCATATGATTGAACAACATGCGCATCTAATGGGCACATTTTGTTCATTCAATTGAATTTCTGATGATAGTGACAATGTGGTAGGATGCCCAAAAACCCAAACCTTTTACCTTTATTTTTTATTGATTAGTACAATTAAAATGAAGATTGTTGATTGTGCTCGATGAATGTAAAAATTCAGATGTGTATTATACATCCCAATATTAATCGGAACAATACATTTACAAAAGCCATAATATACGATCTTATAATATGAAATTGGTTAATTTTTTGTAAAACCCAATTTTATTCAGACATTAAGGGATCTGGAATGAGCGTTTTAAGCGTTTAGACAGTATTTTTGTGGGACATGAGACACGTCAGACATATCAAATTGCATTCTGAATACGAAGAATGTCTTTCTGATATCAAATAATTTTCATTTTTGAAATTCACGGTATAATACAAATTTTATGACAAATTATTAAAATTTGATATTTTTCACATTTTTGATATATAACAGTCCTCGAAGTAAATTTTATAAATCTGATGATTTATACTTAAAGTACTGTTAAATATCAAAAATATCAATTTTTAATGATTTGCCATAAAATGTGTATTACATTGCGAATTTCAAAAAATCAAAATTATTTGATATCAGAAGGACATTCTTCGTATTCATAATGCAATTCAATATGTCTGATATGCTCTAATGTCCCACAATAAATACTGTCCAAATGTTCATACCCCATCCCTTAAGTCCCCCATAAAACTCCACGTTAAATGGCCAGAATAGCCAGCGGGGTTTCTTTCACTTTACCTTGTTATTTTGACTTAAATTAGACAGAAACCTTTCCTGACAGTTATTACTAATTGCTTCAAGCCACTCATGCATGCATGACAACAAGTCCGAACTCACTCAAAAGCCTTTGAATGCCATTTTTTTTGTATAACTGTTTAAGAGGGATAAATATGACACACATGTGCACCACTGTAATGAGGATTTGGATGGATGGATGACTGATAATAATATATATTAGTTTAGTTACACACCTAAACTATATGCCTTTGTGGGACAACATTGTAAAGACCCAGCCATTTGATGTAATGATGGCCATATTAACATCACAATAACCCAACAAGATGTGACAACTGACAAATTTCATTAATTAATAATAATTAGATAAGGTATTTGAAACTATAATACCTATTTCAGTAGTCATTCACATATTTACTAGTAGTGTCTACATATACCGTAAAACCTCGTCTACAAGCATATATAGTGCTTTTGATGAAAGTTAAATGAATTGGAAACTAGCGTAAATATGCCAATACAATAGATTGACCTAAATATAATACTTGTTTGTATATGCTTGGATCTGTAATTTATTTGCTCAAACTCCTTAATGGCGCTTGGATTAATGTAGCTTTCATCAGACATACTCTATATGCTTGTAGACGAGGTTTTACGGTATTTACAAAATATTAAGTTACGGTTTGCCTGCAATGTTTGATTGATTTCTTTTTGTTTCTAATGATCAGACCCAGCCTGAAGGTAAACGAGTTCATCCCAGCCTGATCCGTGGCAACAACAGAGACACCTACCTGGAATTCCTGAAGACAGAGAGAGTAGATGGAGTAGTGGATTTCATCAGTACCTTCATTAAAAGGTCGTCTAATAACTAGGGTGATGCAATGTATTTTAACTCTGTTTACACCAGCCACAACATTGATTGTCCAATCATGTAAACAATTTGTGGTCTGGTAATATGTTGTTATGATGAATTTCCAATAACGAAATCTCTATAACAGGATGTTACATGAAAATTTCGACTGAATTTGCAGAAACATGTCTGCCATGCATTTTGTACCACAAACAAGTCTAGGCCCTTGTTTTAAACAGTTACTCTTTCTCCTCAACATACTTGTGACGTTTGTATGGAATTATGTAGTACATGTACTCTTTTGCTTACTCTCATATATCTTTAAGGAAGTCAGTATAATTAATTTATGCATAAGGGTTTTTATTTTGGTGTAGCTATTTTGGTATTTTCACAATGTACAGTAGATACAACCATGTACTGCCGCTCATATACTACAATCATGAAAATAAGTCTTGGAACACTTAAATTGTGTCAAGAATTGAAAACTGACACCCCCTCTCCCCCGTGCAATGTTGGGAAATGCCAATGTCTTCAGCCGTTTACCAAAGTGTTCCAACATTGATTGTATGGGGAAATTGTGGTGTTACTGTTTCAAAGAAACTTCAAGTTATTCAAAACAGGGCTGCAAGAACTATCTGTGGTGCACAATGGGACATACCTAGCATAGATGTCCGTGCTGAACTTAATTGGAAACCATTAATTGACAGACAAAACTCAAATTGTTTAATTTTAACCTACAAAATCTTAAATCATCTTGCACCTCCTTATTTGAGTCATATTTTCAGTCACGTAAACAATACCTATAATTTTCACAAAGCCAAAGCAATGTAACTATTCCCCTGCCAAGAACAGAGTACAAAAAGCGCAGTCTGTCATATAGAGGTGCTGTAAGCTGGAATGAACTAGAAAATAATATCCAAAACTCTCCAACATTGTATACTTTCAAAAATAATCTTAAAAAATCATAAAGCCATGCCTGTAAGCATGGTATGTATGTTACCATAAGTATCATTTTGACTTGACAATTAATACTTTTGAGTTTGTAATATGTTTAAGTCTAGATAATAAGCTTTTGTAATTATTTGTTATTTTGTACATGTATGTTTGTTTATGCACGGCCCCAAGGAAGAACAACTTTTGTTGAATTGGGCTTTCCGTGTTGAAATAAAGTCTAATATATATATATATATAATATATGGGGAGAGGGGAAGGGTAAATCATTGCTGTAGATGCCATGTTTGTTCAAAAACAAAATATCATTCCCATGCTCATTGCAAATTCTGCACGGAATTACGACAACGTGTACCAAGTGTTCCAAGTACTTTTTTTCCGAAGATGCAGTATTTACCAGGTATCAGCACCCACAGTGATACATTGTTGTAGCTTATATTATGGCGTAGGTGGCTGCTCGGCTGTTTTGATTGTCTGGAAGCAAAATCATTAATCCACTTTCTGCAGCTCGCACGTAATAACTGATGAGTTGGTAGGGTGATTTAGAGTATATTCCATTACAGTCTGTCCACATAGAAGTACAAAGTAAATAGACCTCGGAAACTGGAGGTATGAGAATAATTATTTCAGTGCAATGCGTGTGTAAATGCTTCTTAGGCGCGCCAACTGCTGCGGGATTTGTACTTGCCAAGTGCACCACACTCTTTTAACACAGATTTGGTTTGTACTTCTATGTGGACAGACTGTAATTCACTTTAGCTTATGCACAAAAAAGCACATGAATTCTCCAACTTGGTAGAGTGATTAGAGTATGATTACTTCTTGTGTGGTATCATTTGATGCAGTTATTGCATATTTATGAATATTAAGGAGCATATTTGCAGATTTTGCCTTAAAATTCCATCAAGAAAGAAAGGGCAATGCTTTAACCTTCACACCCAAATAGGCGCACCATAAAGGGGCTGTAACATAGGCAGAACTAGTTCTAGTTAGAGATAATGGTCCATTGAACATTTAAATAAACAACAGAAAACAAGAACCTCAACCTATTTGTTGATTTTTGACTGCCGTAATAACAAGCTATATGCATATGCAATATATCATTGTAAATCTTGTTTTAAGAATTTGCTTGTCCAATATCTTAAAAAGTGAGAATGCCTATTTTACAGCCAATTTGTGGTGGATGAGCACAAATACACAGTGTCATTCAGTAGACATGAATAACCACATTAAATTGGTTAATAATAGATTTGTATTTTTCAGTTGTCATATCATAACTTGATTATTTTAGGATTATATCTGGTATTATTTATTTGTGTATTTATTAATATTAAATTCATGTCTACTGAATGATAAATTTGGTACCCCTTGTTGTAGATTAGCTGCTAAGCTCCCAAATTTGATACAAATGTGCACTTTGTGATAAAAGCACACACACGAAGTACATGGTCCAAAGTTTATTTTAAGATGTAGAGCCATTTCAGATTTGACCCCTAGTGACCTCTAGGCTTCATGGAATACAGCATCAGACCGTAGTGGGCAACTAATAGTATCACATAAAATAATACTAAGAAATGAAGAGAAGTGTGATATTGCATTCAGTGCAGGAAATAGTTGATAATGCTCAGAGCATACACAATTAAAAATGTATCTTTTTCATATATTAGGATTTTAATTGTATATGTAAGTCACTTCAGTGATAAAACAATCCTTCCATTAAATTTTGGATCATATGTTCAGCTATTTATTTTTAAATTACAGCCTTGGATGCACTATGTATATAGTTGTCATTGGCAGTGTTCATTTATTATATCGCAAATTTCAAAAAATCAAAATTATTTGATATCATCAGGACATTCCTCATATTCAAAATGCAATTTGATAAGTCTGATGTGCTTTCAGGTCCCACAATAAATACGTAAAAATGTCGCTATTCGAGCCCTTAATGCAGAACTGCCCCTGCATATACGTTTATTAATTGTGTATGCCCAGCACTTGTTTTGATATGATTTTATAAAATAAGGGTTTCAAATCTCAAAAAGTTGTTTTGTCACCTTTATGCTCATTTTGTAGGAGGTCGCGTATGATCTATTTTGATAATTTTGCTTCCTAAATAACAGCTTCCAGCTGATTAGGTGCTTGTCTGTTTGTTTAATTGAGTCAATGTTTGCTGCAATATGACTTTCACAAAGAAATCATACTTTTGCTTTGAGTTGACTAAATTTAACACACTAAATATAGGAACTTTGACAGACTTGATGTTAAATTTCCATGGAGGAAGGGACATGAATTTGGGAACTGCTGTGTCAGGATACCCCTCATGATATTAATACTAATTACCATCACTTGAATGTGTGTCCCTAAGGACATTATTTGTGGCATTTGGTCTTCCACAAACAAAATTATATGATTGAATTTTGTCTACATGACTTTAATCCACTGTAACATACCAAATAATTTGATGTATTTATATACTTTATATGATCTTAATGTAACCATATTCCCTTTTATAATGTACTAAAGGTGTGTAAAGATTCTTGAAATAAACTTGCTTGTTATGCTAAATTATAAATATTTGTTGTTATTTTAATATATATTCATATGTATACGACTTTTGCAACCATGAGAATTTCCTACTAAACAGTAATCCCTATCACAGCTTTGAGAGACTTTTTGCCTTATGAAAAACTTATATTCCATCCCCCATTTCTGACAAATTGACTGCTCAGTACCATAAGTGGGCAAATGCAATATCTGGCATGTGTAGATGAGTACAGTATACTGTGTAAATTGCCCAGTGTTCACAGGATAGCTATTGAACTTGCCCACTATTGGCACTCGGCAGTCGAAATGCACTTGTTGAAATGCACTTCATTTAGCATTCACCTTGGTCTGAGGCGGATATTTTATAAATGAATTTAGAAGAGCAGTAACGACACCAGTTGCATTATATTCTAGATGTTAAATCTACATCATATGCAAAATTTGGGCAAAAAAGAACTGGTCATTTTTATTTTAGGACTATTTTTCTGTAACCATCCTTTACATGTAGTTCTATGGAGAATGCTCGTCGAGGGAAATTTTATTTTTCATGACTGATGCTATTCTTCTGAAATTTTTAGAGTATGTAGTATGAACATGTAGAAATATAATCAAGTAGTTGCTCTACCTGATCTTCTCGGAAAAATAAAAAGTCCCATACCTCAATGATAGTAAAACCTAGGTGCATTCTGTCGGTCAGCATGACGTTACTTGCAATAGATCGCTTCTTCCCATTGGTTGCTTTTCCTGATATTTGGCAGTTCCATCTTGCCCTTTCGGACATTGCACTCAATGGGGGAAATCACAAAACTTGCCATAAAATACCTCTTCATGAAACAATTCCAAATATTTGATTTCTTATCAGGGAAATCAACTTTAAATAATTACCAAAGACAAGGCAAATTGGTATTTTCTGTGCTGAAAAAAATTGACTTGAACTGAAAGCCCCTGTACCAATGGGGATTTCGCGAGAAGTGGATAAGTGCAATAGATGGAACAGCCCGACTGAGAGAATTAAAGGTGGGTGGATGTATTTTTATGGTGTTTTCTATCTTGCAATATCAATGTAAGTGATTCAATGCAAGTTTTGAGTTAACCAAAGCATATCACAATGACCCACCAAACAGAATGGGTGGCATACCATCATGGGGCAAATCTTGCTAGCATATTCTCTTATAAATTAAAGACAAATATTTGCACATGGTGTTACTAAAACAATGAAATAATCAGTTTATTAACATAATTTTACATCGTTACCACTGACGTGTCCGATACATAGGAGAACAATTTAAGCATGCCTCATAAATTCAAAATGTTGTCACCAGCCAGGGCTGCCACTGTAGTCTGTAACTTACAATTCCACTTTAATCCTATTGAAAAGATGTTATTTTAACACCGACACAGAGTCATTTGATACTGTAAAATTGGTAATTTTTTCGCACATTACTTTTTGCTCTTTGTCAACTATGGACTGTTTCCCTTGTTTATAAATTTGCGATTCTAAATTTCCTATATTGACCTATATATATACACAAAATGAATAGATTTGCGCATCGTTATTTTTACAGTCGCAGCTTCAAACACGAAGAGCACAAAAATAAATGTAGTGAGAAAATTTCCACTTTTACATTAGTACAACTAAAGAGATCTGATAAAAAGGATTAATTACACTATTTATGACTCGCATTCATTTTCGTATCATCTTACATAATGAAATTGCACCTTGCATATCACTCAGTGAAGTTGTAAAATTTGACCACAAACCAATGCAGTGTGCAGGTAACACTGAGCTGGCTATACTTTGTTCAGTGCCTTATAGTAGGGATGACCATCATAATTTCATGTTGCCCCTTTTGCTACAAAAGATTGTTTTCTGGAAAGAACTCATCAACAGAAGTATTTTGGTGGTTAATGGTCAAAATCGGTCAAAAACTTTTGAATTATGAATTTTCAAAGTTTCCCATTCTGACCGGTCATTGGAGCGAAATAAATTGACAAAGTCTAAATATAGCAATGTGAGCAAAATTGGTATAAGCATATATTTACCTTTTTATATTTCTTTATTTTAATATATATGCAAACATGAAACAAGCATATTAAGAAAGTATCAAAGGGTTTCTTATGAAATGGCACTTTACTAGTCAATAGCATTAAGTATTTCTTCAAACCGAGGCACTGAAATCATGCTTTTAGAAAACATTTGCCAAAAATCATCCATAATGGCCAAAGTGGCACAAAATCAAAAGTCCAGGTGAACTTTTTTCCACAACAATATACACTACACATAAGAAAAATACTAATGTACTACAAGGGATTTTCAACATAGGAATCCAAACAATCAAGTACCAACATGCACAGCTTTGTCCTGATATCACTTCTGGGGTTTTAACAAAATGTTTAACCTCTATTGTGATTGGCAGCAGCATAAGGTATCTCTTTGATAGCTGATAATGCCCAGCCATTCAGCAAGTGGCTAATAACTGACCTTGATAGGCTTGAATGAATACTGTCATGTGCTACAAAACCATCACACTCCAGGGACTGGTCACTCCATATGCTACAGGGAGCACAGTACTTTAACAATGGAGTGAAAGACTCATTATTGATTAGGCGCATATTTTAAAAGTACAGCTCCTGTGCGTGTCTAGCAGAAAATCAGTGCAGATGGTATAAATATAACAAAATGTTTAGGGTTGAGATCAGGTGAATAATACAACAAATGAGCATGAAACTTCACATTTATGTTCAGAAAGGTGTCTATTTAACATGATTTGAAAGGTGTTTGGAAATTCCAAAGGGAAGCTGGTGATTTAATTTTTAACTCGAGATCTACTTGTCCGTTTTTTTTCCTTTTTACAGAGGGTATGATAGAGGTAATAACAACAACTCTGCCAAATTACAGCTCAGTAGGTCAAGGTGTTCACCTGATCTTATTCATCTGAATATTTTGTGCCATTCTGAGCAGTGCTGCACTGGGCCACTGGCAATTAAGCGCACTGTGGCGATGGACCAATTTTGACTCACACTTACAGAAAAACCAAATAAGTTATGATGCTGTAATTTGCAGGATAGTTACAAAACATAATTGGCATTAACATCTCCAATTTTTACAGAAAAATTATGAAAAATAAAAGAATGAGCTCAATTTAGAAATGTCTGTGCAAGTAGTGCACAGTTGAGCTCCCTGCATGTCTATGGGAGTGTTCTAATCAAGTTGATGGTTCATTGGTCATCCCTACTTATAGTCAACTGATTACATCATGAATTTATATACAATTTACTGACACCTGCAGCAGCAATGTAAGATTTCTTGCAATTGCAGGAAATACTGCTTTTCGGAACTCCAAATTTCTGCAATTTTATTTATTTTCAGACTTTATAGCCCAAATTCACACACCTTTACCTTATGTCACTTCACGCCACTTACATCTCTACTGCAGTGACAAAAAACAAATTTTATGAGTTAAATAAAGTATACTTATATCACCCATAGGGAAGGGCTTAAATCTTCTTCTGCCCATGTCCATAAACGTCATAAACAATTAGGTATAACAATAATTATTATGCAGTTGGCTTTAAATGGTCTTCCTCCGAATTATGAAATACCAGCCCCTGTGCTACCAACAATCCACAAATTGCCAACGATTCCACTCCACTCCTACACTGTTTGTTCCTCTGCCAGATTAGTCTCAATCTTGTTCAAATCATGTACTGTATACATTGTTGTTTTTGCATACAGAATTTTTCATGATTTTTATGTTTAAGAATTGTTGCAAGTTGTTTATTTCACATCTATATGAAGTTTATTCCAAGTCCCTTTTGCAAAACTCACGAAAAGAACAGTATATACAGTATAAAAAATCTTATTTTGAAATGTGTAATATTCATTACTGATACTGGATCATAAAGAAACTTAAAAATGTAAGAATGTATTTGTAATGGATTTATAGTGCCTGATTTTAGTGCAAGGATAATAAAACAATGTGACTTAATTTACAATTTCTAGCCGATTTTGAAACTAAGTGCAATGAAAAGGGTGCTTTTAAAGACAAAGAAGATAGAGAAGTCCTCAAGTGGTAATAATTAGGTGTTAAAGCCATAATGTGTGATTTGCTTCACAGCGACTCCCTCAATTTTACTCGGATTTCTACTTTTTGCATAATTATAATGCCCAGTGGTGTACTAAAATACCACCTAAAAGACTAAGCCTGAAGTGCTTTAATAACAGTAAAATTTAACTTTTTATATTAAAACCGGGTTGACCCGGTTTTATTCAGAGTTCATCGATTGACTGCTTGCTAACATCTCCCGTGGATGTCAGCTTATGTGTACACACGTCGAGCGCGATGCTCCGTGTAGTATTACATATTACGATCGGCGAGCGTAGTACACGAATTGTAAGCGTGGAATGAAATCACAATTTTCTTTGTTGTACCTCATTTCTCATTTGTTTGGTTCGAAATTAAAAGGGGATAATGTGATCAGTGAAAACAAACATTTAAATAGGAATCTATTCTTTATGCAAATCACACATTATTGCTTTAATTAGGTTGAATACAGTATCTTTAAAGGGACATTCAGAGATCTAATGAGAATACCCTCCTAAAACATTTCTCAGTACTCTAGCATTTTTAGTTTTCTTCAGCAATTGTCAATATTCTTTAAATCAGCATAAAATAGTGCAAATCAGTACTAACTGGCAGCTTTGTGCATATTAGACCCCATACAACACTCCTTGTGGTTCACAAAGTATACTTGTGAAAATATGGTGATTTTGGTGGTTCCATTTCCTTGATGAAAGCATAAAAATCCCCCTTCTACAGATATATAAAACAGTGTGACAATAATAATCAACTACTACTACAGATGGCAAAATTATTCTACACAAGATCAAACAATGCTGGTTCTTAGGGACCGTTCACAAACACTTGTTAGGGGGCCCTGATGCAAAAAGGGGGCCTGAAAATTTTGACCCTCCTAAGGGGGGGCCTGAAAAAATGACCACAAATTTTCCTGGAAAAATTGAGTTAAAAATGCTTTTCTATGGGATTGACCCATAATTTTCATGTCAAAAAGGGGGGCCCTGAAATTTTCAAGGTCTGTAAAGGGGGCCCTGAAAAAAGTTTGTGATAAAATGTTTTTGCATCAGAGCCCCCTTACAAGTGTTTGTGAACGGTCCCTTACCTCATATAAATAATGTTTACTTTTAGTACATATCAAACAGCTGCATATACTTTCTTGGCTAAGTGCCAGCACTTTAAGACAAGTCCTGTATATTCAGCACTTCTTGCCATTGTCATATACACAGACTACTACAGACAAAGTCCCAGATCATTCCAGAAGTGCGATAGACAAAACTGCAATGCACAAACCGCATATTTTTACGGTCTTTCATGTAAATGCGAAAACACGCAACACTCTACCGCATAAATGTGAAGGCACACAATGATGGCCTGATTGTTAGACATGCAAGATTGAATGATCGGCCCTCATGAATATGCGAGAAATGACTGCATGCAAAGCAGCAATTAGTCTGTAGTAGTCTGTGGTTTTACAGCTTGAGTTCATAATCTTTAATGTACTTGGCATTGTTACCTCCACAGCATGAAATGATTCCATCCACAAGCTACCAACTAGTATCAGAAACACGGGGTGAACCTGTAGTGTACAAACTGATGAAAACCCTTTGGACAAAAATTGTCCAAAATCTGTGCTGTACCCCCAAATATAATATATGTATTGGGCGAGTGACATTAGCAATTACTCTATATTTGCAAATATTTCTGCGGAGCAGAGCAGTTTCAAAAATAAAATATTCTAGGGGAATCCACATAGTTTACAATGGTAATTCTGCACTCCTGCATTATAGCTCAGCTGACAAACTGTGATGCATGAAATCCTTGCGCTATTTTTGGTCAGGACGATTTGAGGAAATTGTCATGGCCAACTCAAATTGGCGTGGTTATATGCTATATCACATGTTTTTGGCCCACATATCCTAGTCTGAGGCCACTAGCCCAACACAAAGTGGATTTGACTATACATAAAGGCTCTAATATGCCTTGTACACTCTGATTGGAACATGTGATAAGCAAGCTATGTAAACTGGTGTCTACTTCAGAAGTACATCACTTTTTTGTAGTTCCCAAGCATGTTGTAAAACCAACAAATTTCCAGCGTTTCTCGAGTGTTGCTCCTACACCGAATAGCTCTTGCTTGAAGATCTTTGAGAATTTGTTCAAGAGGAGTTCAATTTCAATTGATGTAGTGGTTGGATCTAGGCGCTGTAGGTAAGACCATAAGTATTCCACTGATGCACCAAATGGATGAACATGGAGGAATGTTGACATGAAACCTGTAAATGAATGTAAAAGATACACTGTTATTGTACTATAGTCTGACACTTTTGTTGGGATCACTGTGGCAGGGGTCAGTAAATATTTTCTCCACTGGCTGTTAATTATGGTCTAAAGAAAATGGTGCATGTATTAAACATGGCAAAGTTGACACATGGCAAAAATGACAGTCTGCCATAGGTACAACTCTATGTGGTTACATTCACAAATCCCAGCTTTGATGTGACAAGAAGTAAAATGAAAAGGAATTGGACTATTACAATTGACCCCCCCCCCCTTGTGGACAAATTCAAAATTCTATGCATAAGTAAGTTACAATTTTGGAATTCCAAACAAAATTTCCCCAAACCATGCATATAAAATCAACCTGCATTTCACCATTTTCTAGTTTTCAGCTGGATTTTTACATCACACACACAAAAATTCAATCCAGTATTCCTTCATTGCTGTACAATATACATACCAACAAGGAGTGCTTCTCTCTCATTTAGATGGACTATCACTGGAGTCACTTTAGGAGTCATTTTAGGAGTCACTTTAGGTTCTACTGCAGCCTGTACAGGTACCGGTGGTGGCGATTCCGTACCTGGTGGCACTATATCAGAACCATTTGATGCAGTCTCTGCCTCCGTTTTCTTTTCGCTTGTGGTCGCTGATGTGCTAGCGGATTCCGCCTCATCTGTGGCTGATGATTTCTTGGCTTCTCTAGCCTCTTCTTCTTTACGTAATTTAGCTTTTGCTTCCATAAGTTGCTGTTGATTTGAATCAAGAGAAAATAGCAACAATCAAATTGAGACCAAAAATATGCAAAGTTCCAATTGTGACTTGATCAACAATCATTTAATAGCATGATGCATTTAATTATTTGAGTAAGAGTTTTGGGTAACAAATTTTGACTTTATTTTAGGTGGCAATGTAAGAATGTGAAAGAAGTGAGTTAAACTTGAGTTTGAATTTATAGGCCAAGACCAGGTGGGTTAAGACCTTGAAGAAGATGCTTCTTCATTCATGTATGAATCATTCATTTGAATATGCTCGACTTGAAGTATGACAGACACTGAAGAAATGTGTCCTATTTTCTTAATTATGAACATGGATGAATTGGGCTGTTCCATTTAAAATCCACACTACCCCTGTGGAAGATTTTGGAAATATCTTCCACAGTGGGAGTATGAATTTCAAATGGAATAAACATATTTGGCAGTTTTATTTGAATTCCATACACCCTCTGACAAAGATCTAACCGGAATCTTCCACAGAGGGAGGGAGAGTTTCAAATGGAGCTGCTAATGTGTTTATTCCATTTGAAATTCATACTCCCTCTGTGGAAGATATTTACTAAATCTTTCACAGGGGTAGTGTGGATTTTACATGGAATAGCCCATTACAACCACTTACAAGCTCATTTTTTTGTTGAAGAAGCATTTTTTCCCAACGTCTAGGGTGTGGTGATACATACCTGTTGCATGCCAACTAATGCATGCTGTAATGCTTTGATTTGTGTCTCCTTCTCTTCACTGTATTTATTCTGGTCACCTTTCATGATCTCCACCTCGTTCTTGTAAGCTTCTATCTGACATTGCATACTCTGATTCTCTTCCTTTACACTAATCAGTTCATCTGAAACAAGATCAGTTTCATTCTCTTTACAAGTAACACTTTCAAATTTCTTACTTTTTGTTTGTATATATGGTTCCACCTTTTATACAAGCTAATGTAAAACCCTGACCTTGGTGCAAATGACCCTAAAAAATTGCACAAAAAATCTCAAAATGCTAGATCTGGGTCAGTTGTTATTTAATGTCATTTTACAGCCAAATTTTCACTTAATTACTGTTCAAAGTTCTTTAATAATATGTGACGTGTTATGTCAAAATCAGACACTTTTGGGCAGGTTATAAATTTTGAGGTTTTTACATATCTTAAATATAGAGATATTTTGCTCCATAACGCCATTTTCCCCAATGAAATCGGACATTCCTAAGCGAAGATAATGAGTTCGTAAGTTATGGTAATATAAAATTGGAAATTGAGATATCGGTAATAATGTTGAGAGTAGGAATTACCTTGAAAAATGTCTCAAAAATACAAGATGCCAGTTATATTCGGTCTGAAACTATCAGACAATATTTTTAACATTAATAACATCACAAATTCAAGAACAAACCCAAATTGTGAAAAAAAATCATCCCGGCAGATTTTTGGCTATTTCTCCATTTATGATCCTGCCCAAAAGTGTCTGCTTTTGACATGACACGTCACATATAGGCAAATGAATTAAACCAAACTTGACAATACTCACAAGTGTCATCCTATCTGCATTTGTTACAATGCATTAATGGTAATATGCCTACTTCACATTTTGTGTGAAGCTGAATTTCGTATAGTTTATGTACATAGGCACATGTTTTGCACAAGCAACTGAGGCAAAGCTCATCAACTTATTTTTGAAATGACAGTGCAAACAACTCAGGGGGTTGATTTCAATAAAATAATGCAATGCAACATAACTTATTTTTTAGGACTTAGTGTGGGTTTGGACTTACCATGGGTGAATATCAAAGGACTTTTGACATGTCACAAATGTTACTGAAATCAACCCCATATCTATTAAGAATACAATTTCAATATTGGTGTAGAATTCATAATCCGAGCTATTTTCAGGATTCAATGGCCCTAAATGATATTTTTCTCACTCTAATACTGCATCCAACATGTAATAACAAGAAATGCTTACTTTCAGTTGCCATCATCTTAATCCGTTTAGCATCTGGTGGTTCATCATCAGGAATCTCAATCACTGTTATCTCAACATTCTGTTTCTTTGGTTTAGGTTTCTCTTCCTCATCAGACAAGTCCATGTCTTCTTCTCCCTTCTCATTTAATCCTAACTCTTCCTGCTGGTTAGCTTTAAGCTCCTGTACACAATCAAATGAAAGTGGATTAATGCCCAAACCATGGTGTAGTGGGTTCTTTGCATAACCATTTGTTAATTGGTTATGCTGTACCCAACAATGTTGTGCCTAACCAGAAATTGATGATATCTCATACATTTGCACCTTAGATAGGAACAAAACCTGGGATAAAACAAATCTTAGAGCCAGTATTCGAAATATGCCTCAAAAAGTTACAGGCCAGCCGGGCTTGACCTTGCAAACTAGATGCCAGTCAGAAAAGTTACCGGCCAGGCCAAAAAGTTACAAGCCAATGGCCGGCTGACCGGCCCTATTTCGAACGCTGCTTAGAGCTGCGGTGCGTAATCATTTTGTATCATTTTTTTCTGCCAATTTTTTTTTCCATTTTTAACAAAAATATTGTAACAAATCTGTTTTAAAAGTATACAGGAAAAATTGTGTGACTAACACAAATTTGTGAAAGTGTTTCATGTGTGTAAGAATGTATGTTTTGAAAGGTTCAAACATCTAAAGCTTATTTTGACGGTGTTTGAGTCAGGAGATTTAAACTCTTCGCAAGCTCTTGAGACATCGTTTTTCACCTTCAGTGCACAATTTTATCTGGCTTGACTGATTGCCAGTACGTAGTTCAATATTTTCTGTGCATTATGCTGCTGGTGCATGACTGTGTGTCAAAATGCTTGAATGCATCCAGCACTCTTTCATCTACTTATAAAGACCAGTACAATAAAGAATGCATTTTACATGGAGTACTGGCAGAAAAATGTTTGCAATGTCAAAATGTGCAGTGGCTCTTATTAATGTTTCACAGCCCACTGCACCAGCCATCGCCAGCTTAAAATGGAAAAACAAAGTTACGCCCAGTGAAAAAGCAGTGATGCAGATCATTTCATACAATCAAGTTTCAATCACAGAAGTCAAAAACTAAAGAGATGAATAAATATTTGATTGTTTTGTCAAACACAATCTAAATCAAAATTCCTACAAACGCTCACACTTGAAGCAAAAAAAAATATTGGAATTTCATATAAGGACCATATCTTATTTAGCATATTAGACTCATAATTTGCAATTTTCAACCACGGAACTGGAATTGCAAAGGATCGCAAATGATATTATACTTCAGTAGCCAATTCCTAAATACAATGAAAACAATGCCAACAAATATAACTGATCTCACTTTATTGCAAATTGTGAAACTCCCACTACTTACCTGACATTAAAATACATGAACTTGAGCTAATCTATATTCATTTGCAATAATACATTGATCTCTCTGTAATCATAACAACTTATGGCTGAGAATATATGCCTCCCAATCCTGATTCTGAGGTTACTTGACATTCTACATAGACAAACCAAAGATCAATTGCCTTGATGGCAATCACATTTTGTCACCAGTTTTTCAAGTTGTTTGGTAAGAGCAAGACTGTTATTTATGCAAAAGGCAGTCTTCTTGGTCATCTGGTTGAATTCTATCACATCATGATTTTCTAAGCTCCTTACTGAAGTTGTCCATACTTTCATTTTCAACTTTATCTCACCATAATGGTACATTCCTTGTTCGTTCTTTTCAGAAAGCTTGTTGCTGCAAATCAGACATGATTTTTTGAAAAAGAAACCTTCATTTAAAATGTCCAATCTATATATGACTCCTAATATGCAGATTCAACCTTCTTGCTTTCACCACCTGGTTATTGTCCTGGATAACTCTTACCTATGTCATCAATAAGATCACATAACTGCCTCGTGTCCTGGCTAGAAGGTGGTTATGTTACCATATGAAGCATCCTTGTAGACCATCATACATAGATATTCACATTGTGTATCATATAACTTAACAATTTATGTCCGTTTTTGTCTTACTGTCTGTCTGTCTAGTCTGTAGAGTGATCAGCACCAAATAGCTGGGGACTGTGGGGCTTTTTTACCATAACAAAAGGGCCCAAGTGACATATTTGTCTAACTAATTTTCACCGTAAGATGGTTTCAGGTAGTTAATTACCTATCTACAAACAAGGGAAGAGGCTTGCGCATTGTACACTTGCACATTGTACACTAGAACATAAAACCACTACAACACTACAAACTAGCGCACAAGTTCAAATTAATGATGCTTACCTGCAATTAGGCTGGCGGGTAATTTAATCATTTAATTGATCTTAAACACTGGTTTGTTGTGTTGTTTGTACTGTTTACCCTGATCGCTCATCCATAAGTACCAGACTTCAGACTTGTTTATCAGGGATTTTTTTCTCTGGCTTATCTGTGTTATGCATATTATATTTCCATTGTAATGTCATGTTTGTGTGCTAGTGTGCTACACTGTATGTGTGGTTCATCTTTCCCCTGTATACCTATCTACATTAACATCTGAAATGGGCTATTCCAGTTGAAATCCATGTGGAAGACATAACCTTACTCTCCAACACATCATGACATGGGGGTGTAGATTTTAAATAGAGTTACCCATTCAGGTAACCCCAAAAATTCACACTCCCAGTGTGGAAGATTAAAGTTATGTTTTCCCAAGGGAGATTTGGATTTCAATTGGAATAGCCCAATGCACCAATTTCAAATCCCTATATTCAACCCCTTTACAATAATATGCATGTGCATGTTAAAGCACTACAGTCTGTTTCTATGATCTCCAGTCATTGTCCAGGTGTGACTTTGTTGTGGTAGGGCAGTCAGTTTACTTATGAAAGGTGATCTAGCAGGAAAAATGGGAGTTTAAGCAAAATCTGTCCATTTTTTCACATTTTGAGTGAAGCAAAATAAAGTTAATTGTATGTGTTTTGCATTCCTTTGTTTTCAGTAACATGATATTTATCATATCTCTTTCACATAAGTCTAATGTCTGATTCTTGGCATACTGCAGTACAGTCCAACTTCCCTTATCTCTTTTATACAGATCTCTGTATTATCCAGCTGTGAGATCTTCATATGAAAATGTGTTTAAGGATATGCCACCTTAATGTCATGCTTGACATACCTATGGTGCATTAAATTATAACACTCGATACCCTATTTCAATACTGTTATTGTTACCCCTTATTCCTTCTTTCGTCTATTGAAACCTCACATGTTCTAGTCAAAATTCTAATTACACATATAATTATACCTCAACTTGTAAAATCTTAAATCTAGATCTATTCATGTATGTAAGTATTTAGCACAGATGTATAACCTTCACTTACTCAATGAATGACGCATGAAATAGTTTCACCTGCTTCTGGCACTGCTTCACTTGTTGAGATGCACTATTTGCAATCTATTTCATTCTCCTCCTTCCGAACGACCAAATGTATGCAGATCCCTGACTCTTGCTGCTTTTCATGCTTACTTGCCTGATCACACTTTTGCTTGCTTAGTTTTCATTTTTGTAGCTCAATAGAAATCCCACCTGCCGGTAAGGTCCATGGCTATTCCTTCTACTTACTAATCATATCTTACCCGTTTCATATAAAACCGATGCCATTTTCATCATCAGCTGATGAGGCCAGTGTGTTCATCTCCATAGGGTTAGCCATCTGTCTAAGCTGTGTCTTATATGCATGAGAGTATGGTACATCTTCCACAGCCATGGCTTACAGTGACTAATCAAGTCTTACCAATTTCATAAAGGTCTTCTTCAGTTTTTCATTTGGGGAAGCTTTTGTGTACCGTCCACAAAAAAAAAAATCCACCTTGGTTTTTAAGGTCTGATGCCATGTCTTCAGCTGACTGATCAAATCTTACCCATTTCGACATTATATTCTTGTCAAAATTGCTATCCATTTTTGTAACGAAGGTGAAGTCAGCATGTTGAGACTTGATGGCCGTGTACCAGATCCATAGCCATATTTTCCAGTGGTTGATCAAATCTTACCCTCTTCATATATAGGTAATTTTCATGTCACCACATATTTAGTAAATATAGATGTTGTCCCAACAACTGAGCTTATTTCCTCACATGAGTTACAATATGTTTGTTATGTGATAATTGTTTCATACATTAGTTCATAACAATACTACTTTCATTTGCCAATCTAAAACCTTATTCTACAGTCTTTGCTACCATACATATTTAGCAACCTTGTCTGTGTGATAAATAACAGAATGCTATACATATTGTTTCTTTTCTGATGAATCAATCATGGTGTACACATTTTTGACATTTATATCCTTTTTAAAAAACATTTTAATGGGGGGGAGGGCAAGAATCTTGGGTTATCAATCGGTCTGTCAGTCTGTCTGGTTGATCTTCAGAAATGGATTAGTTTGGATGCATGTATCAGATTCTTTCCAACTAAAAGTGTAATTTCTGCAATGTAATGTAAACTTATGAAGTTCATAACTCTGCCTAAAAAGACATGCTCCACATCAGATCCTTTTATTTCATTTACATCAATACTTTCATTTCTAAGTTTTTTTCATTTTAAAACTTCTTGACACCCCAAAATTATGCAACAAAGTCTGTTCCATGCATCCAAATTAACATCCCATGTCATCAGTACCCTACCTTTGCTTGTTTTCTCCATAAGTCTAGATTTTTCCGCTGCGCCTTGGTGAAGTGATCCCATGCCCTTTGCTTGCTGGCACTATTGAAGACCTGCTCTATGAGGGTGACTTTAGGAGCAAGAAAGGTAAAACATATATAATGGGACCATCAAATGGGAGACCACTCAAATTTGGTGGTAAACTTACTTCAATGACTGAAAAAAAATCATGGATCACTATGGCAATGACTAAAACTTACTGATTAAGACTGTCCTCCTATAAACTCACATGTAGAGGGTGACATTAAAATATTGCTTGACACTGACAGACTGACTTATACATGCTTTGCATGATGATCTTGTGGCAGGATGCTTCCCATTCTAGCCAGAAATAGTTCTATTACAGTACTTTCTTTCCGATCTTACCAAATCTAGCCAAAACATTTTTTACTTGCAGACATACTCTTGTTCAATACTTCCAGTTCTTGAAGACATGGAATTCTGGGTACTTGCATTTAGTGTCACTGGACAGCACATATGTAGTACTTTTCAAATCAGATGGGAAATTTTCCACTTATGTGTTATATGTAATTATATACCTTGCCTAAAGATTCCCACCATCTGATTGGTTAAAAGCGCTGGCATAGTTTTGACTATGCCCGCAAAAGTAACTATTCCCCTGGCATAGTCCTGCGTGCTTCGTTCCCAGCATAAAATGACATTACGAACACGTTAATGTTTTTGCGGAAATCGTAGATTGTAATCTGTGCCGTTCGCATTGAAACTATTAATTTCTCTTTCCAAAATCGATGCTTTTAACCAAACAGATGACAAGAATCTTAAGGTTTGGTATATAAAACAAATATTGACTGCTTTTTATTCGGGGCATGGTTAAAATTATAGGCCCGCAGTGATCTCAAAAACATGACTATGTCCCTTGGCTACGCCTCAGGGCATAGTCATGGTTTTGACTTTTGAGATCACCTTGGGCCTATAATTTTAACCATACACCTCATAGCAGTCAATATTTGTGTACTATTCACGAGACTAAAAAACTATGAACTTTGTATTACATCCAAAGCTTTTGTTAAACAGACATAGCAGATGTAATGAACCAATGGTCAAAGTGCAAAGGTCATGCCAAAGTTGGGTTCACAGGTCGATGTAGACAAAGTATTCAATTACATTTTGGCAAGACCTCTAGGAATTCAAATTGAATGAAATGACAAAACATAGAAAGGTGAAAGGAGTATCTGCTACTTCATTTGCTGATGGCAATGGTAAATCCTGGTGATGATAATCCCGTTTATTGTTTACACACAGGCATGTCCCAGCAATTTCTACTTTGACCAACATCTATTTAACAAAAACTCTGGTGAAAACTTACCTTCAAGCAATAATTGTATGAAAAACATGAACTGAATTGATCTGATTCAAATTTTCTTGAAAAATCACTCTCTATGTACTTGTAATTTAAGTCAGCTACAATCAGGAGCATGCAGTCATTAAATACCATGTGCTACCATTTTGACTTAAATCACAGCATCTTAATTCTATTTTCAAGATTACTTTTCTAAACCAGATCAATTCAGATAACAATTCCAATGTATAAAGTGTTTCACAAAATTCCTTCTACCAGTGTATACACAAGCCCTCAACTACCTGCAAACTGGGCATGTATGAATACTGTCTGATCTACTCAGACCACAGAATTAGAGAAGGAGAACCGGGACTCCCTATACCGCCACATACAATCGCGCCGTCAGCTATGGGGAGAAAATTGGGGGTATTCGGGTCCTTGCCGACAGTGCGCGGAAACGAAAGAAAACAATTCTGTGTGTCATCTGAAGCGTCTTGGTACTCGCGTGTAGGTCGCATCAAGTGCGTCTCTCAAATGCGCCCATCACCCATGTCGCGCTTGCATGACAACGGATGCCTCGAGCGCATTCTGAGGGAAACCGAATACCCCCAATTTTTGCTCCATGCCTGTATCAAGATGGCGGTCGAGTCCTGGTTCTCTGGTTTTAACTCTGTGACTCAGACCAAAGTACAAAATTGAGTTCTTACAATTACTAACTTTACTGATGCTGAAATCCTACAATTTCTGGCATGCTTGTTTGCGAAGTTATGAACTTGTTATATGCCCATTTCCTTATGCTATCTGTTTTTTTCGCTCCTTATTTTTGCTTATATCTCAATTTTATTATTACCAACTTTGGTCTGATTAGATCAGATTATGTACATATTACAGAAGTGATGTTCTGTTTTTCTGTCTCTCACTCTCATTTTCCTTGCTTTTTGGAGGTTTTTATTTCAGTTCATGCCACTGTCTACAAAGAGGGACCGGCAAAGATATTCTGTATTCAATCCAAACAAGTCACCTGTATTGAATATGTGCCCGTCCACCACAAACTGGTCGTAAAGTCGGCATTTTCCATTTTGAGATACAATCAAAAACAGTATATGGATTTCTATGTAAAATATATTAGGAATTTGACCTTTGATGAACCATAACTTCACTTCCAGATGTCCGATGAAGCTGGTTGAGGTGTCATTTTAAAGCTGAAAGTGCATTATTTCAAAATCTGCAATAAACAGAAAATGGTCTAGGGCCGACTTTACTACCACTTCGTGGTGGATGGTCACATATATTTGACAGTAATAGGGTCATGGTTCATCAGTACACTTATTTAGGAGAATACAGCAGACTGTACTTACATTGCATCAGGATTCCTGTGACCCTCTGATGGTGGAAGGCTTTTGCCTGTCGTAATTCTTCATCAAACTGCTGCTTGTCAGTCATCAATCGTCTCACATGACTGTCAGGTAATAGGTAGATGCAATCAACATATATAACAGGGCCAACACATGACACAAATTGTATATCCCAATATGCATCAAGTATATTAAAGTGCATTATGGTGTACAGTGGTACAGCAGTCTTAAGACTCATAATTGTGAGCTTGTGGGTTTGAATCCCCAGGGCAAGGTTCATCCCTTTTATGAAGAAGTAATGTAGCATTACCAATCACTTGATGCACTTGTGGGACAAACAATTTGTCACTGGCCTTTCATAAGTGATTTACATGAACATTCAGTAAAATTAAGAAAAATTCCATCAGCCTTTGATTTTTTTTTTTTTTTTTTTTTCCATTTTGGTCACAATTTCCTCCAAAAGGATCAGATAACAAATGAATTACTTTAGTTTGCCACAGACCTATAAACTTACACCTGATTACCAGATAGACCTTCGCTATTCCATGTACTCAACCTACACTAATCCTGGTCTGGTTCTCCAAGCAAGGCAAGCATGCTAACTCTGGCCTTAATTTGCCATATATAAGTTTGTATCATATTTACCTTGTTTACTGTAATTTTTCTGCATTCAAATAATCTCTTACAAAAACTGAACAAGGTATCACTTCCAGTAATAATCAACCAATATGATGATGTGAAGTTCTGTCTGAACTGGACTTATGGTACATCAGGAATATAACAACACTATGATCAAAGTTCTATCTGTTAATTCACAGACCTTAATACTTACTGTATAAATGTGCATAATTTAAGTAAATTATGCTCATATTGGAATGTTCACAAAGAACTTAATGGTGGAACAGTTCGATTAAGCAGCTAAACTGACGTCAATGCTTTTGTAGTTGCACCGTTAAAACGCTGTCATATGCGTGCATGTATGTTCTGCACGATTAACTTTATGCATACGATTCAATAATGCAACCAGCGAAATAATGCACTTATGTCACTACTGTACTTAAGGTGAACCAAAATATACCAGCGTTAGGCATATCCAGAAGCAAACATCCCTATGGTGCTGGGTTAGCCTTAATCTAACAACTGCTGTAACTGGTCTATAATGTGCATCTCCATCAGTCTCTAGCATAGTGCAAATGATCTGGCAACCTTTAAATACAATTGCTTACCTGTTGACAACTTGAATCATGCCATAGAAAGAGTTGGCTGTTCTCTTGCTGCAATCACCTCGTTCCAACCATGATATGAGCTGTGAAGAGGCTTTGGGAAAGGATTCTTCTCCTGTACAAGTAACAATTATGTCCAAAAAATTTGTTAGTTTGAAACAAGATTTCAATTGGTGTAATCAAAATTTGTTGTCATAAAATTTTCTGCATAATTCTGGTATAATCTGCAGACCCTGTGTATTAGGTTTAGGGATAGGATTTAAGAATACGATAATAGGTAGGATAAGTGTGATGTGCAAGCTGGATTTAATCAGATCGTTTTTGTTTTGCAGAAAGAAAAATCGCAATTCAGGCAAAATCCGGAAAAATGGCATCTCTGATTATTATTTATGGAAAACTATATCCTGTTTCACATAAAGTACAAATATGGTACTGCTTTACACCCATTACAGCTTAAACAAAGGTGGGGGAGCTGCTCTTTGGTAAATATTTTGAATACAACTCACCCTTCAACTGCTCATTCAATTGTCCTGCCTCATGCTCAGAGAAATGAATAACTGTAGGCGGTGGTGTAGGTGGACGCATTCTCAGGCCTTCCATCTCCTGTTGGTGGCGCATCTCTCTTGCTAATCGCCTCTGATTGCATTCATACTCATACTGGTCATCACGAGCTGTTGCAAAATCTACGTGTAAACGCCCCGTGTCTGCCGACTCTGACCCGGAGCCGATGCGCATTCGATACCCTGAAATAATGTAAGGTATACAATTATTAGATCCAAGTATAGATGCAGGATTGTAAAACAATACAGAACAATGCAGTGCTAACCTTTTATCAACATTATAAACATCTCAAAAAAAGTAACTAACCCCCCTTAAATAATGGCCATTATTCAAAAAGGGGCTATTGTATTACAGATCTGTAAAATGCGTTGGAAGCAGAATTTATTTCTGCGCATTTTGACACCTCATTTGATACGATAGCCCAGAAAACAATAAAACACCGGTCAATTTAATGTAGTAAGGTCCAGATTTGAAAGTTGCACTTACATACAAATTTTTACAATACAAAAACACTCAGATATCATTACACAGATTTCCTTCCATTACACTGAATACTAAATCAATATAATTTACTGGAACTTTCAATCTTGGGTTACATTGATTTAGGGCTCATATTGAAATACCCTACCACGTTTTCACACAGAAAGAAGGCAGGATTCCCCTCGCTAAGCGCTCGCCTCAGGAAAGCTATCGGACATAAAACGGATAGATTATATGCATCAGTGATACACCCTGCCCAGGATTTTAACAAAAGAAGGCTAGCACAGGAAAGCTGCAGGATGGCACACACCTTCCTGTGTAAGGGAATTTCAATATGAGCCCTTGATTTCAATATTTAGTCAATTGCTGCAAATGAGGTGTCTGCTTCCAACGCTTCTGCTTCCAACGCATTTGACAGATTTATAATACAATCACCCGTTTTTGAATAATGGTCATTATTTAAGGGGGTTAGTTACTTTTTTTGAGATCATGCAACAATCACTGCTATTATCCTGTAATAATTGTTAATACTTTCCATCGTAAGGGCAAAGTGACCCACTTCAGTAGAAACAAGCTATGTTTGTCTACCAATACACTTTTCCCTCCATATATGTACATTCCCAAAAAATTCTTGAGTATTAATGACTTCATACATGCTTTATGGACTTTATGTGCACATAACTTTTTAGTTTAGTGTACGATCCTGGAACCTAGGATTAGTAGTGCTGTCGTCGGCACCGTTTTTTAATGCCGACATGTTGATATAATTTGTATACCGACCATAAATTTTTTTTTTTTAATTTTCAAAAAATATTTTTGGCCAGAAAAGCAAGTTATAGGCCCAAAATGACTTGTTATATCAAGGGTTTTTTTTAGTAGCAGTATTTCTCCGTTTTCCAACCTTGAATAACAAGTCATTTTTGGCCTATAACTTGCTTTTCTGGCCAAAAATATTTGTTGAAAATTAATTTTTTTTTTTTTTTAGAATTTGTTTTTTTGATGTCGACGACGGCACTAAGGATTAGAGAGGGGATGTGTTGATAACAGACTCAGCATGATCCCCTATTCTTTTTGATAGAGTTTTTACCTGGTATTGCCAGGTATTGCCCTTCTGTTGCACAAGATGGCTCAACATGTATAACTTCTGAATTACCATGATACGCTACACACCAATTTCAATTTGCAGGTAAAATGGCTTAAATAAATAAGTCAGAATTTATATATCTCAATTTGATCGACAAACACACATTATAACTTGGTTTTCGATCTTCAGTTTCAGTTAAGGGAACTGGAATGAGCGTTTTGAGCGTTTCGACAGCATTTTTTGTGGGAGCACTTATTCAGACCTATCGCATTGCATTCTGAATAATGAAGAATGTCTTTCTGATATCAAATAATTTTCATTTTATGAAATTCACGATATAATACAAATTTTATGACAAATTATTAAAATTTGATATTTTCACATTTTGGAGATATAACAGTCCTCGAAGTAAATTTTATAAATTATTCTGAATACGAAGAATGTCTTTCTGATATCAAATAATTTTCATTTTATGAAATTCACGATATAATACAAATTTTATGACAAATTATTAAAATTTGATATTTTTCACATTTTGGAGATATAACAGTCCTCAAGTAAATTTTATAAATTTAATGATATAGTCTTAAAGTGTATGTAGCTGGGAGGAAAAGCCGACGATCAATTGAAAATTTTGACCTTTCATATTGAAGATATGGATTTTTTCCCCAAAAGACCTAATTTTTTTTTTGTGTTTTGGGGAAAAAATCCATATCTTCAATACGAAAGGTCAAAATTTTCAATTGATCGTCGGCTTTTTCATCCCACCTACATACACTTTAGGTAGAAATCATCAGATTTATAAAGTTTACTTCGAGTACTGTTAAATATCAAAAATATCAATTTTTAATGATTTGCCATAAAATGTGTATTACATTGCGAATTTCAAAAATCAAAATTATTTGATATCAGAAGGCCATTCTTCGTATTCAGAATGCAATTCGATATGTCTGATGTGCTCTAATGTCCCACAATAAATACTGTCCAACCGTTCATACCCCTTCCCGTAATTTCATCCATTCAATTACAAACATTACCAAAAATATACCTTATATAAAATAGTGAGGAACATTTTGAAATATGACAATGCCATGAAACACACAGCGATTATAGGTACATGCTGAAGGAAACATAAGAAAAACACCTTCAACCCAGCTGTGCTAGATTACAGTGTCTAATACTGTTCAGTCACCTCACAACCTGGCCAAGTTTGTATTAAAAAGTTAATCTTACCTGACAAGAAAACAGCGTTATCAACATGCATCTCCTCTGTAAATCGTATGTGACAAAAATTACGCCTTCCCTGTCTGTAGCTCACAATCACTCCACACCTCTCAAATACTTCCCTCATGATAGCCTCGTTGGCATTCTCTGGTAGACCACCCACAAATATTGTACGACATCCTGGAGGGCGCTCTTTGGTTGTCGGAGGTGGTGCATCTGATACACACACAAAATGGTGACATATTACAGGTGAGTCTAATTAAATGCTTAAAAGTTGTTGTTTTTTCATAAAAATACCTTTAGCATTTCAATGAAACCAATATATATACATGTACAGCCCTCGAATTAACCCACGGCATAATGCCGTGGGTGTTCAACCCCACTGCCGTAATGCCTTTAAAATATGTCCTTTACCGACAGCAGGTACTTGCTGTGCCCTCTTAATGCATGTAGTACAAATCCTTGACAGATTCTCTCTATAAGGCACAAAGCACAAAGTTAATTGATATGTTTTTTTAAAACTTTTTTAGGATATGTCAAAAGTTATGGGCTCTTACTAAAATGTCATTTGCCAGTGTGAAGGTGCCCCCAATACATCCTCCTTGCTCTGTCATAACATTAATCCTGGCTGACTATAATCCAATCCATTTTTATGGGTGCAAGGAACCCCCATGCTTTCCTTGGTGAGTACACTAAGTGGCAGGAGTGGATTTCTGCCTCCTCTCCCTCCCTCTGCCATTTCAGTAAGAGCCTAATTAGATATGATTTTCATTTAAACTTATTATACATTATAATACTAAGTACTCACTTGGTGGTGGTGGAAATAGTGTGGATTCCTTGAGGTAAATTGTCTCCCTGCCGCCCATATCAATGGGAGGTGGCGGAAACATGCCCATGCCTGGCATTCCCATGGCCATATTGGGATCATAGCCACTGTACTGTCCAGCCATATCATTATTAAATCCAGGCATCATCCCTGGCAAGCCCATACCAGTCATCCCCATAGGGTTCATCATGCCTGCTGCACCTGCTTGCTGTGGTTGCCAGTTATTACCACCACCAAAGTTATTGTCACCGCCAAAATTATTGTCACCTCCACTGTCACCTGTTACCAAATAAGTGAGGAAATTAATTAGACTGTTATTGAAATTTTGTCATTGCCAGGTAAGAACAAATGGGTTATTATTAGGGCTCAATCGATATGGCATTTGACTGCTGTTCTGATATCGATGTTGTAATATAGGCTGATATCAAAAAAGAAATTGAATTTTTCTTTTCAAAGTTTTTGGCGACTTTGGAGAACCACTGTCAGACCTATTCTGAAGTGCTAGTATAATTCACAGTGAATTTGAATAAAAAATTACAAAAAATTTACAGTTTGTTATCCTTAATATGTAAACTATTAACTAATGTTTACCTCTTCATTATAGATTTCAATTTTTTGTCAAATTAACTGTGAATGAATGACTTCAGAAAAGGTCCAGTGGTTCTCCAAGGTGTCAAAAAACTTTGTTTGAAATGGGTTTTTTTTCTTCAAAAATTAAAAAATAAATTTTTTACCGATATCCCATCAGATACCGATATCGCAAATATCAGGCCGATATGATACCGGTATCGGTTGAGCACTAGTTATGTTTGTCTTTACACACAGCATGTCTGGTTTTGTCTACATCATGATTGCACCAAACATTCTCAAACTAAAATTTAGCTGCAAATGTGTGTATTGTGGTAAGTCAAACTAAAATGATTAGAAATGAGCATGTGTTTCATCTGACAAAACATATTAATCATTGTCTTCATTAGAAAAACTTAGGCCAATACTTTTCTGACCAGTTCAAATCTGACATACTTTTCTTATCGTAATCATTGCCCATTGCAGGCCCTTGCTCTCCACCCATTTGTATGTTAGGTCCTTTGTTGGCGTTGAACTGTAGAGGCTGGTCATTGGTTAAGGGGTCAAACCCCATATCTTCAGATAAAATTAACAAAAATATTATCAGATTACTAATGTTGTACAGTTTGAGGCTAAAAACATCTCAAAGTCTGTGCGGGGTTCAAAATCAAATGTGGAATGCATTTTTCCCGTTCCCTCTCCCCAAATGAAACATCATTAAATCTTGTGTTTGAACGACTCACAACCTACTTTAAATGAAAGAAACAACATGCAAAGTATTGAATCAAAAAGTGAAGGCCTATTTAATACAGAATACCAATCAGTGAGTAAGGTATCAAGAACACATTTATACGTAAGTAAACAACAACAAAACCTTGATCTATGAGCAGACCGACTTGCCAAGGAGGGTTGGTCTGGCTTTTTGACCCTACAAAAAAATCAGTAAGCTTGACAAATCTTTCAAAATCTGAAAATAATATTTTGCAAGCATATTCACAAAACTTTTTGTGAAAATAAATCCACTTCAGCCAAAAAATAGCTGTTTTTCAATTTAATACAGCTAAAAAAACATCCCAAAAACACAAAATCTGTAGAACAGGTTTTTCTTTCTTTGTCACCTAACTCTTTCAATTTCTCATTCTGATTTCTTCATCCCTTTCTCTAAGTATTTAAACAAAGGGCTACTCCTGTTGAAATCCATACACCCCATAGGAGAGATGACCTTAATCTTCCACACAGGGAGTATGAATTTCATATGGGACTTCCTAAATGAGTGACTCCATTTGATACCCAAAAAAAATTTTACAGTCATGTTTTCCATTGGAGCTGTATGGATTTCAACTGGAATAGCCCAATACTTCTTGTGCAGTTTGATTTCTTTGGTCTTACAAGTAAAACTCTAAATTTTGAGCTACAAAGCACAACTTATTTATTACAATATTGGCAGTTGGCTTTTGATAAAAATTAAAACGTGATACTAAACTAAAGGTTACTAAAGTTATTTTTTTATTACTTCCGTGGGCCGGGTACGCGCTGGTGAATTGCGATCGCGTAGAAGTGACAAGGTAGCCTACTACGCGCCTCGCCCACGACCAATGGGTCAACCGGCTTGTTGTCAAGTGCGTTGATCAGCCAATCAGCATGATTGTTTATTTCTTCTGTGTGTACGCTCGTCTACGCTTGGCGCACGGCTCGGATCACGGAAGTAATTAAAAATTAACTTTAAGGGTACTACACCCCTGCCCAATTTTGTGCCTATTTTGCATTTTTCTCAAAATTATAGCGCATTGGTAACAAGTAAGATGTGTATAGGGGCAAGGACTACGACTACTACACTGGAAATTTTATTTCAGCACAGACAAAAGTTGTGGAGTTACAGTCAAAAATGAGGAAAACCAATATTTGATCAATAAATCAATAACTACTTGCCTTGAGTTGCTGAATTTTCAGTGCAGTAGTTGTAGTCCTTGCCCTATAATATACATATCTTACTTGTTACCAATGCACTATAATTTTTGAGAAAAATGCAAAAATAGGCCCAAAATTGGCAGGGGTGTAGTACCCCCTTAAAATTGTAAACAACTTACCAAATCCAGAATTGCCTCCACCACCACCTCCATGTCCAGCAGGATTACCATGACTACCAAGGAGTCCAAGATTCCTAGCAAACTGTGACATGATTCCAATCTATATTGATGTCTTTCAACTAGGATAGCAATAAACTAGCTGCATCAAGAAAACATATGGTACCGCTAAATATTTACTAGATTAAGTAACACTGGAAATGAGAATAGAACTTTAGTGGAAAGGTGGGTATGGTATGAGATTGTGTGGCAAGTTCTAAGTGTAAAATTTTTATTTTCTGGCTCTTTTTTCTCAAACTGAACGTGTTATTTTAAATTATAGGAATCCTGTGGTCAAAAAAAGCACACCATTAAGATACAAGTGCAAATTATGTTAAACTAGATTTCGCGGTTCTCGGGTTGGGCGGTTCTCGTGATAGGCCTATCTCTAATTACCCAACGCCCATTACCTATAATACTTGTCCTGACCTATACGATATATGTCTCTCAATGATTAAGACACAACTATCAACTCTGTTTTGTAGCTGTGGCGCTTACTTGAACCTATAATCTGAAAACCCATCGTTCGCCTCTTCCAAACCCTGTCCTGCAACCACATCGGAGGACCCAAAAATACCCCGAAATTTTAGTAGTGTCTGGATGTAGGCCGTCAATTCAATCGGGAGAAATGTGAACGCAAACGGGTATGTTAATCATGTCTTTAAAATAGGCCTATGCACCTGTTAGTCACTGTAATGCTTTCCGATGCTTGCACTGCGCCCGTCGGTACTCCGCAGCACTACGCGATAGCGCATCACGCACACGCGATACGCACAGCAGCGTTAGCGTTATCGCACCATGAAAGCACGCGTTAGCGAAATAACGCCTTGACGCCGATAGCAGCGGACAGAGGACAGACACGCCATAATTAGTATTAAGATAGCAAATTATACAGGACAAGTTGATAGTATTTTCACCACCGAGATCTACACTCATTTGCATATTTTGAATCTTATTCAGTTGGTAACCACTTGAATGGGTAGAGCTTACATAGTTACTGTACATGAAAAAAACTAAAGAAAGTACAATAGTCAATATTTTAGGGCTCATATTGAAATACCCTACCACATTTTCACACAGAAAGAAGGCAGGATTCCCTCGCTAAGCGGCGCCTCAGAAAGCTTCGGTCATAAAGCGGATGGATTATATGCATCACACAGTGTCAACAGCCACGGGCGATTGGTATTTCACCGAACGCAAGAAAAGGAGGCCTACCGTATCTGATTGGCTAGAAATCGATCGCTTTGTCGCTCAGAGGTGTAGTACAAACTCAAAATGGAGACATTTCGATTGAATCGATATTCTATTATTGACGCAAATAAAGAAAGTCGATAAATGTACATTTAGAGAATAAAGGTATTGTTTTTAGCTGCTGGAGTGCATCTATCGTCTCATATAACACGGGCGACATCATTATTTTAAGTAAAACAACGAGGCGAAGCCGAGTTGTTTTACGCCAAAAATAATGATGTCGCCTGTTATATGAGACGATATATGCACTCCAGCGCTAAAAACAATACCTTATTCTCATTCTTAAACACTTCAATTCAAATAAAATATCATACAAATTTTAATCAAATTAAATCCTTCATTTTGAGTTAGTCATAGATACCGTAAAAGGCCGTCGCGTTCATTGATTGGCTTACGATTGCGATGAATGGTTTTTGCAACCAATCACAAAACGGGTTATAAATAAATAAGGCGCCCGTCGGAAATTTTGTACACGTCCATGATGACGTCATACCCAGTGCCACGAGGTAGCCGGAGGCTTCGCTTTTCTGCGAACGCGAGCGAGTGGTATAAAGTCAGTTTCACACCTGTGATTTATGGAGCATATCATAAAATCTCTGAGCACGTCATCCACAGCGCATTTGACAGATAAAAATGACATTTGCAATTCTGAGCAACAGGATTCCATGAAATTGAAGATTACATGTATGTAAGTTATTCTACAGGATCGGTACCGGTAATAATTAACAGCTGGTCTGCTGTATTTGAAGTGCATATTGAAGTTTGTAAGTTTGTGACTTCGTATGTTATGTGAGTTATGTAAGCTATCCACCAGTGGAGCTTCTGCGACCCCTGCGCAGAACTTCCGATAGTGGATTATCTGCGCACGGTGGACGCAAGGAATCCACAGTCGGATTTTCGGCGCACGTGCAATGAAAATCCCCTCCGTATATAGTTCCGGTGGAGTAATTCTGCGCGCGATGCAGGGAATCCACAGACGGACTTTCGGCGCGCGTCGCAGAAACTCCCCTCCGTATATAGCTCGGTGGAGTAATTCTGCGCCGCATGCAGGGAATCCTGGATGGATTTTGGCATGCGTTTTAATCATCTCATGAATTGTTATGATTTAATATTATTAAATGGTAGAAAGTATGAAATATTATTTATATATAACTCCGGTGGAGTAATAATATCAAATCATAACAATTCATGAGATGATTAAAACGTGCGCCGAAAGTCCGACTGTGGATTCCCTGCGACTGCCGTATCTTGAAAAAAACTCCACCGTTCTGACTCTAAAAATATATATAATATTTCTTACTTTCTAAGTTATTTTTTTTAAACATGAAACTTGATGCGCAGAACTGACTCTAAACATATAGGCCCTAAAATAATATTTCTTACTTTCTACCATTTAATAATATTAAATCATAACAATTCATGAGATGATTAAAAACGTCGCCCGAAAATCCGTCCGTGGATTCCCTGCGACCGTCATAGAATTACTCCACGGAGTTATATAATATTTCATTCTTTCTACCATTTAATAATATTAAATCATAACAACTCATGAGGTGATTAAAAACGAGCGACCGTGCGCAGAATTACTCCACCTGAATTATATACGGAGGGGAGTTTCTGCGCACGTGCGCCGAAAGTCCGTCCGTGGATTCCCTGCGACCGTCGCAGAATTACTCCACCTGAACTATATACGGAGGGGAGTTTCTGCGCCGCGTCGCCGAAAGTCCGTCTGTGGATTCCCTGCGACCGTCGCAGAATTACTCCACCTGAACTATATCACGGAGGGAGTTTCTGAGCATGTGCGCCAAAAATCCGTCCGTGGATTCCCTGCGACCGTGCGCAGAATTACTCTGCTATATACTATATACGAAGGGGATTTTCATTGCACGTGCGCCGAAAATCCGACTGTGGATTCCTTGCGTCCACCGTGCGCAGATAATCCACTATCGGAAGTTCTGCGCAGGGGTCGCAGAAGCTCCACTGGTGGATCATGTACATACATAACAACTCATGAGGTGATTAAAAACGTGCGCCGAAAATCCGTCCGTGGATTCCCTGCGACCGTGCGCAGAATTACTCCACCTGAACTATATACGGAGGGGAGTTTCTGCGCACGTGCGCCGAAAGTCCGTCCGTGGATTCCCTGCGACCGTGCGCAGAATTACTCCACCTGAACTATATACGGAGGGGAGTTTCTGCGCGCGCGCGCCGAAAAATCCGTCCGTGGATTCCCTGCGATCGTGCGCAGAATTACTCCACCTGACCTATATACGGAGGGGAGTTTTTGAGCACGTGCGCCGAAAATCCGTCCGTGGATTCCCTGCGACCGTCGCAGAATTACTCTGCTATATACTATATACGAAGGGATTTTCATTGCACGTCGCCGAAAATCCGACTGTGGATTCATTACGCGTCCCACGTGTGCGCAGATAATCCACTATCGGAAGTTCTGCGCAGGGGTCGCAGAAGCTCCACTGGTGGATCATGTACATACATGGTTATGTGCAATAGATATTACAGGAAGCTTAAATTGGCACGCTTTCCTGCAATTTGTCTGTCGCTTACGAAAGTTATTTGGAGTTCAGGGCACGTCACACCGAGTGTGACGTGACCTCGCTGGGCATACTCCCGGGGACAACTAAAGAATGAATTCAGCTTGTCCCCAAAATATAGGCCTATGTCATGTCGTGCCTTTGAGTGCAAAGAATCCAAATGTGGTTGTCCAGGGGATAATTACATAGCTCAATATGGTTGTCCCCGGTGATTTTTGGACAAGAGGACAAGAGGATAAGTGCTTATTTCGAACACTGCCGCCAGGGTTCGAACCCGCAACCTCTCGCACCAGAGTCGAACGCCTTATCGATTGAGCTAACTTGACTGCTATAGCTAACTTGACTGCTATTTTAGCCAAAATAATATATTCTTGATCATGAGAGGATGTACCTTCTGCGTCAGCGTACTTTTCATAGAATAACACGATCGCGCGACCTGCATGACCGAACCTTGACCTTGCCTAGCAACGACTGTGTGATTGGTCAATTCTCAAAAGCTGTAGCGCCGGTATTTTTGCGTAGTACGCTCGACGCAAATAACTGTGCATACCCAAGTTGGCTTTCATGATCGAGAATTTAATATTTTAGCTATAATAATAACATATTTTATCAAAGTTCGACTATGGCATTAGTCTATGCCTGCCACTTCCACATACTTGTGCATAATACGGAAGGTCGAGTTGTGCCCATTTAATGTTTAGGCCTATGTTAAACTGTATGTTATACAAATTGTACAGCTATCATTTCTACCCTATGACGAACCTGTAAATCAAATAGCCCACAAAAAACTGGTCATCGCTGGTATTTTTCATGAAGAAAAACGACACTTTTTTACGCCGGAACATGTCCAAAACACGTCAGCTGACGTACAAGCCTCCCCACGCATGTACATAAACAAGCCGTGTTCATTGTTTAATTGTCACCTGCAGCTGTTCGCAAGAAAACTTTCTGCATAAAATTACCTGGGGTCGTTATCAGGCCTGAGACACACTGGCGCTAGTTTGAGGACAGTCACTATGAGTTACTAATGTCGACACATGCAGAAAATGTAGACTAATTCCAATCAGCCGTCTACACTTCGCATGTACTGTGTGTATGCTTCGTAGTGACGACTGATTATCTTACAGCCAATATCATGACGGATTTCTGAAAACTATTCAATGCGACTTTGGTTGTGCGCCGTAGCGCGACTGACTAGCGGCGCCCGTGTACCGCGTCGCTGTACCGCGCCGCTGTGATAAGATCGCGCTCTGAACTTCTAAAAACAACAAACTCGGTCAAAAGGTCAATTTGGACACAACTGCGCATGCTCTATGCCACAGGAATCCTGTTGCAAAATCCGTCACTTTTTTTCCACGTAGTTTTCTCAGTCACGTCGTCAATCCAGACGGTTGACGACTGAGGGCAGCAGTCTACAGAAAATGCGTGATGGGTCGCCATTTTTGTGACTCGTGCAAGCTAACACAAACAAATTATTGGACTTAATAATCTTTTCAAGTTTTAATAAAACGTGCATCTATCATGATAATATTACATTTTATTATTTTATTATTTGAATTACATAAGCTATGTCAATTTTGTGTCCATGTTAATTTTTATATGGATTTACCTGTGTTGATTTTAAACTGTTGTGAACGCGGAGTGACGCAAAACTGGCAGGCGATTACCCACCATGCAATGCAAATACACGGAAACGATCCAGTTTAGGTTGCATCGCAGTTCCTATTGTGTAAACCAGGCGTAAACCGCCCATCCAACCTGATCGTGTGCACAGGATTTGTGCTGGAGGCTAGTTAATGCGCACAACCAATGCATGAAGAAGACCTTGATACTAGGCGGAGCTTCGTTTCACAAGAATGATTGACAGCTGTGAGTAAGTGAAATTCTGTTCTGTGATTGGTACAAAAATATGGTTCTCGTATAAATGAATATATTATCCATGGCTTCAAAATTAGGAACCGTTTCTTCCACAGAGCCCTATATAGGGGGGTGTGATAAATTAAAAAAATTTAAACCCCCAGCTCAAAATATGGAGACAACCAATATGAACTAGAAAAAACAATTTCAGTGAAATTCGAATATTGTAACCCCCTGTACATGCCCTCTGAAAGTTTGACAATAAGGTTGCCGAATTCGCAACCTTGCAATGTGAAAATGCATTATACAGTCATTAAACATAATAGTATGAGCAAGATTTACAAACACAATGACATACAGTGGAAAACAAATTATTTTGGTGAATTAGACTGACCCAAGAGGCTCATTTCTACTTATCAGGGTTGTGATTTTTTCTTTTTTTCACCCAAATTTTAGGATTTTATTCCTGATTTCATGATTTTTGCTCCCAATTTCAAGGTTGATTCAAGTTGTCTGGGTTTAGGTCAATGTAACTCACCCTTTAAAATGTATCAACTGCAAGTGAAGAATTACATCAACAGCTGAATTAAAGTCTTGCATAGTGGCATCTGGCTTTGCTGTGACATTGTTTAAATACAGAGTATAGCATAATTATGTTTCTGCAGATAATTTTGTAGCCTTTTAGAAGTCTAAACATGTTGCTGGTTTTTGGTAAAGATAACGCTGTATCTCTAGCATAGCGAACTTCAAGGTAAAACCCCAGGTAAAACTTCCGAACTTTTGTTTTGTCATCATTATCACTCTCAAAGTATCTTCATCTCATCGAGCCTTTCGTTTCTCTAACAACTGCATCCGATACTGGTCAAAGCTCATTCCTGCTTTCCATCAACTGTATGATGATTTGCAATTCACAGATCCCAAATGCTTCCTAGATACCAATAATCCAGCATTCATGTTCATATCATGTGATCGATTTATCATGATGTGATATGATGAAGATATATGCCATTCAGGAAGGAGACCCCCATATTTAACCAAAATAGAGCTCCGAAAGACCCTTAATTTTGATAATTTCACCTCTAAAAGGTTTAATCATGCGATTTTCAAACAGAAAGCCAAGAAAGACCCTTGATTTGACTGTTTGCAGCTCCAAAAGTCACCATTTTACTTGTTCGCAGCTCCAAAAGACCCCTTTTACCGGGCCGTCAGCTTCAAAAGACCCACCACCTCAAAATTCGGGGAACATACCCACCAAAATATTTTGATGTGCCCCCGGACTCAAGTTGGCAAGGTTCTGCAAATTATGCTCCAACAGTTTATAGCTGCTGGCTTTCGACACCAGAAAGGTGGTATTTTTGGTTTCGCAGAAGAGAGTGAGCATTCTCCATCAAACGTGAAACTTGATCAAGCACCAGTCAATAATATCTCAGCTGAGAGAAGTGTGGGGTTCATTAACTATGAATTAAGCCGTAGGGGTGCAAAGCAGTTAAAGTTAAAGTTAAAGTTAAAGTTAAATTCAAATCGCCAGATTTGATTGAAGGAGGGTCTAGTGGATCATTCCAAGATTATACTAAAGTGGCACACAGCACTATACCAGAGATAATGAGGGAATGGAACAAGATAAAGCAAGAAGCACTTGTGAAAGAAGGACTGCAGAAAAAAGAAATCGCTATTAAATGTCGCTGTTGATAAAAGAAGGAACAAGGATTTGGATACACTGAAAAAAATGGGAGGACCATTTACAAGTGCTGAACGATACCTTAAGAGTGACAATGATGACATTGACAAAATAAAAGTTGGGGGGGGGGTACCTTGAAGTTCGCTATGTCTTTACCAAAAACCAGCAACATATTTAGACTTCTAAAAGACAACAAAAAATATCTGCATAAACATATTAATCTGACACTGTATTTAAAAATGTCACAGCAAAAGCAGATGCCACTATCATGCAATTATTCACTTGAAGTAGATATACTTTAAAGGGTGAGTTACGTTTACCTAAACCAAGACTATTTGAACCAATCTTGAAATTGGGAGCAAAAATCATGAAATCAGGAATAAAATCCCGAAATTTGGGTGAAAAAGGAAAAATCACAACCCTGACAAGTAGAGATAAGCCTCTTGAGTGAGTCCAAATCATCAAAATAATTTGTTTTCCACTGTATGTCATTGTGTTTGTAATTCTTGCTGATACTGTTATGTTTAATGACTGTATAATGCATTTTTCAGATTGCAAGGGTGCCGAATTCGCAACCTTATTGTCAAACTTTCAGAGGGCATGTACAGGGGGGTTACAATATTCCAATTTCACTAAAACTGATTTTTTCTAGTTTATATTGGTTCTCTCCATATTTTGGGCTGGGGGTAAAAATTGTACTTGCAACTTCGTGAAATAACACACCCCTATAGGGCTCTATGGTCTCTACTCATCATACACGACCGTAGAAGATCTGGCCAGCGACGACGCTTGCCAATCAGGCTAGCTATTTGTACGGCGTGGCCTCTCATCCTTTATTTATCTCTGGTCTTGTCACGCTGGTAGATTCGCCCATCTGTGATTACTGACCTGGATCTGACAGAAGATTGTGGAATTTACGATTTTCAGCAGCAGGATTTTATGAAACTGCCAATATTTGCAAGTATTCTGAAGGATCGGTAATAATTAAAATATTTTTCATGGTGTCGGTAGTGCAAGTTGAAGTTAGTGAATTTGTGGTTTTGTATGTTATGTGCAAGAGTGTTTTCAGGAAGCGTAAATAGGCAGGCCGTTATGCTAAACTCTCCATGTTATATGTCAGTTCGGCGACGAACTGGACACATCACACGGTAGTGTGATGTGTCCAGCCTGGATATAGCATTAGTCTACGGTCCATGGGGCAAATTGTACAAAAGACCACTTTTTCATTCTTAAAAATTAACCAACCACATGGAACTTGTTTTAGTTTTTAATTGTTGGCAGGCACATGTAGAAGAGAAATAAGAAAAAGATATAAATTACTGGTCCTTTTTTAACCATTTTATACGTACATCCGGCTTATTTCAGAACAAAAAAAATAAATTTGGCAAAATGAAAATTTGAAACACAAAAAAATTAATATCTCCGGAACCGCTTCACCTACAGAGATGATCTTTGTATCATTTAACTCTGGAAGCAGGGATTGAGGCATTCATTTCTGCATAGAAATTGACAATGACATCCCTACTTTTACTCAAGTCATCTCATGTCATGCATACATCATGGTAGGTATTATAGAAGGAGGTTCCACAGAAAAATCCTAATCCACTCAATAGGGTTAAGCCGATTACGCTATTCAACGCTAGTCATCACTTGAATGGATTTAATCAGTGCAGTCCCTCAAACATGGCCTTTGATGTTTATGATCGTTATGCGACAATATCGATCATCTATCTTAAAATTCAATTTAAACAGACCCCCCCAGGTGACCCCTACCGGAAATGGATGGTATTAGTGCCCTTTTGCATTGGTCACATGATCTTCGATTGCGTCATTGTGTTTCCGAGTTCAAGTTGATTTACTAGCGAAAACCTGATCGAATTCCCTCATTTCCTTCCAAAGTTACGGTGAATTTATGTATTTTTTTTTTCATGATTAGTAATACTGGCGGGTGTCTGCGGGACTTTTAAACCAGTGGAAATGATTTGGAAAGGTTTTCCAAGACTGGCAATATTGTTTCTATGATCCGCCAAGCTTGGCCATAAGAAATATTAGCGTTATAAAATTACCGAAGTAAATCGCTTTTCCTTTGTTTATGGTCACGGCCACAATGCTTTGTGCAGGCTCCGATAAATTTTTTTTTTTTAATTGCCCGATCGGGCAAGCTTAGGTCAACTTTTGCTTGCCCGATTATGCCCGAATATTTGTGAAATAAAACCGTCAACAAGTTGCAGTATTGTAATAGCTAAAATTGCCTAAAAACATTACTAGAGGTACCGCCGTGGCGCGGTCTAAATATATATACTGTACGGCCGACACTCCTAGTGATTTTAATCATTTTATGATGCCGTGTTGACGGTTTTATGTGACTCGTGACTGGTTTGACAATATTATAAACAATGTTTAACATGTAGATTATAAACATGTACTGTACCATCAGTTATGTCGTGTAATAAAATACAAAAAGAGCATAAACAACATTGTTACATTGTGTGATTGGTAATTATTGATACATCTTATCATTAAAGTTTTTCAACACAGTCATGAAGTTTAAAAGTCAGTTAGTTTCACCATAGGCATAGACCCTGCTTTCACTCACCATGCTTACCGCGCCGTGCCGTCATATTTAGTTCTGTGGTTCCGGTTCTGGTTCTTCAACTTCAGGGCGGGCTTCAGGGTCATTAATAATCTCAATAATATCAATGTTCCCTTCACCGACACTGCTAGTGCTAGGCGTAGTGGATGTAGATGTTCTTGTTGGCTTTTTATGCCCATGAATGTGCCTTGTACCGGGACCAGCATTGAGATATTTGTCAATGGCAGCGTCGGCCATTTCTTGAGTATATTGTTTTACAGATGGTGTGTTGATGCTTACCATCATATGGTTCCGTAGGCACTCTTGCGACATGTGGCATCTTTGAGAAGTTTTGACTCTGTTCAGGGCACTAAACCCACGCTTTCGACACAAGCCGTGCTGACACTAATTGTCATCATGATTTTGATGAGTGCACAAATGTTAGCTAAGTTGGGAGGGCTTAGGCGTATGATGTCTTTATATACTGAAAGAACATCTGCACCTGTTGCTGCTCGCGCTTTCCGTGCGCTAAGTCTACTTTTTAAAGTGACCCACTCATTCTTTATGCTAATACGTTCTTCCCTGGATAGACATGTATCAAAATGTGTAACAAGTGTATCAATGTCTTCCTTTCCAAAAGCGACCAACTCCTCCCGTTTGGAGGCCATTCTCGAAAGTCAAAGGCGAGAAGCAGCTAAGCGGGGGTTCTTGAAAGCAGCGCTGAATCTCTCGTCAATGTATTCCACTGTTGAGTCAATGATCGACTCTTGAAGTTGGTAATGTCAGGTGGTTCTCTGCGGCTGCATCTTGATCATTCATATCAGCAGTGTCATGCGCTTCACTTCGCGTTCTGGATGCAGTAGTTGGTTTTCCCAAATGTACATGTCCACTCCCATGCTTGAACTTGCGAGTAACTGGATCATAGTTTTTAACAAATGTAGTTTCTTTAGACCCAGACTCCAGTTTCAATTGCGTTAGTTTAAGTGCGCATCATCACACTCGTGAACAACATCCATCACTAGAAGGTCGTCAGCTTGCAAGCGCTTTGAAAGTGTGCTAACGATTTCCATAAAATCCAATAAGAAGTACATGCTTCTGATAAATTTAGGATCTTTCAGTTTATGGAGTAGGCCTGTTGCAGTTGCCGATAGATGCTGTTTTGAAGCTGCAAGATCTTCCAGATGTCCAATTGTTACGCGTAAATTACGTTCTACTGCATCCAGTGCTTTAAAGCGACTGGCTAACCAACGGACTTGTTTAACTCCGCTGTAGTACGGTGCATGTTCCTCAAGTACTTCAGAGAGTTTGTTAAGCCCTCTCCGTTGTTTAGGGCTTTGATGGTATATCTTATATATGCCACGCATGGTGGACTCGATTGTATCCAAAACATCTTGCCCCTTCGCCATATCTAACACTGCTAATTCCAAATTGTGGGCTACGCAGTGTACTTTTACCATGCGATCTCCAACGCGATTTGTTAACTTTTTGGCCACGCCATTTTCCTTGCCCATGTTAACAGCGGCCCCATCAAAGTTACAAGCAATTAGCTTTTCTTGTTGTATTTCCTCGCTAACTCCGATTGATTGAAGTCCAGAATCAATTCCTTCTAAAACTCCATTAGCGTCACGGATTTTACATCCACAATATCCACCATGCGAGTTTTACAGACCCATCTGTGCAAACATATCTAAGGTACACGTTTTCTTGTTCAATGACGCCGGCATCGGTTGTACCATCAGCCATAACACATAAAAATCGTGTATCTTTTACTTCCTCCGATATTTCAGATCTTGCTGCAGCCGCAATAGAATCCACAAATTGTCTACAACTTTTGTCATTCCTAAAATTGTCACCCATATCGACACCATTCTTCTCCTGTAAATCACACAACTCAGGAAATTTATTCATAGCAATATCTTGTTTTGCGGTGAAGTGTGACGTATTAATCAATGCTCGATAACGTTGTTTTTCAGCTAAACTCAAGTTTTTAAGAAATGTATCCATAGGCGCTTTACCCGGGTTTGCTTCAGCATGTTTCTTTCCCGCGACTTTTTATGTTGATTACTCCCATCATGTGTCACTAATCCAGGTTTTCTGTAGTCAGTTTTTTTAGCAGCACCAGGACCTGTCCCTTTTACTAAGGGACTCAAAGGATCAGCAAGTGAAGGTTCCTCACGACACCATTTGCAGTACATTATCTGTTTTGCATCATCGTTTTCTAACCATGGAAATTCTTTCTTCCATATGGGTAAAAATTATTAAGCTTTCGTTTAGCCTCGTAATCTTCTTTAGGCTTAGCTCCGCTTTAGAGTCTGATTTCAGTTTCACTTTCTTAGTTTTTGATCCTGATGATGATCCAGCAGTTCCTGGTTGAGATGTTCCACCAGCCGCTGTTTCTGAATTATCAGGAGCATTGTCATCCGCATTCCGCTTCTGAGCAGGCGGCGGAGTCTGAATTACAAATTTATCCATCGTGAAAGAAAGAATATCTCCAAAAAGAAATTAATTAACTGTGTTTTAAAACATCAAAACAATGTGGTGCGCTGCACTGATAACATGTGACGTGATCTGTCCTGATTTCAATTAATACAGGAAAGCCCCTTGCTGATACCGCCGGGCTGATCCCGTTATTTTATTTTATTTTATTTTATTTAGGTAATTCAATAGGCACGACAAGATCAAAGAGCCGCTGTGGGCTGTGAGCCTGTGGCTGTAATGTTCTATGCAAATTAGATCACACTCCCTCTCAGCTCTCCCGGGGCAGGGCTGCAAGCTAGCACGTGCGCTGAATAATTCATGAGTGAGCATGGTGAGTGCCGTACGCACATGGTCGTATTATGCACTGTACATGTTTTCGGGGTCATGGAAAAGGCATAACGTCACAGATTGACCTCATTAATAATTAAAAGTTTAAACATGCGCTCGTACGGTATCCACCGTATCATAAACTGCGATATGCACTGTACGTGTTTCGGCCTTCGGGGTCATCCGATTGACCTCATTAATAATGAATGAAATTTTATGAAAACATTTGTCTCACTCATGTATGCGGTGATGTGGGGATTCCCACGGACCGGGCCGTCTGAACAGGTGTAGGAATACATTGCAGTGTTATCATAATAATAGCCTGTGATCAATAACAGGGGAAATTAAGTTGCTGGCTTGTCGGAAATATATTTTGTACTGTTTGTTTGTCGATCTGCATTGCTATAATGTAAGTAAAATATGAACACAATCATAATGCCGTCATTGCACGATAATTTTGCAATTGCCCGATCGGGCAGGGTGCTTGATGATTTAGCTTGCCCGACAGTATTTTTAATTGCCCCGGGCAATCGGACAGGCGATTTATCGGAGCCTGGCTTTGTGGGTAAAAATGACGTCATTCTGCTTAGAAGTCGCGATAACGGTGGTTCATAACCGGCCAAGCTCAATAGATAAGAAGCTTAGCAAATCGATAGTGCACCATTCATACCTGATTGCTCAGTATCGACTCATAACGATCATAGTACAAAGGGAACTGGGTTCGTGAATTCTCCTTCTATAATACCTACCATGCATACATGATGAACTTTTCTAGCTTTTAAGCTTACCACTGCACCAGTCCAGGATGACCAGAAATGATAATATTTCATCAATATATGTACTCTAGTACTGGGCCTACCTGAGCATTCAAAAATATTACACTCTTATCTGTTATTTACCCTATCGCATTTCTTTCTGATGCAACTGCTTTCTTGGTAACCTTTTAACACACAGACTTTCCCCAGATATGAGATATTCTCCTTCGAAGAATCTTGCACGGCACGAATACTGTACACCACCGGATACGATCATGATACGATTCTCATAAATATTTAAATTAGATCGATGTTCTCCCTTATTTGCATGTAGGTTACGAACGCAAGACGAATTAGTCCAGCCGTTGAGTGCAATATATTGTACAAATCGTGCAATTTAAAAAATAAAGCATGAATTTGGCAAGGATCTATAGAGTACACTGCACAGACACACCCCACCCCACCCACACCCCCCACACACAAAGATGAGAGAACTGCAAGTATTAAAAAATAAATAAATAAATATAAAATAATAAATAAATACTGTAAGTTTGCTTGATGACACTGCCAGTAGCAAAATAATTTAAATAAATAAATAAATAAATAAATAAATAAATAAATAAATAAATAAATAAATAAATAAATAAATAAATAAATAAATAAATAAATAAATAAATAAATAAATAAATAAATAAATAAATAAATATAAAAATAAATAAATCCAAAATGCACATGTACCAAAAAAAGTTAAAAAAACAAAACAAAAACAAGACAAGGGTCAAGGAACTACAAGTATAAACAAAATTGCAAGACAAGACTACAAAATACAAATGAAGCAAGATCAAATACTAAAAGAGCAGTACCAAGAGCTAACAAGTTGAGTATAAAATGAAACAAGGGCCCTATAAACAAGGGGTAAAAGAGTAAATGAAGCATAAGCATAGATCCGGGGATGATGGTGTGCTTTTGTGCGCTTTAATGTGCATTTATTCCACTTTTGTACCATATTTCACCAGTTTAGCTTCAATTTGCTACATTTTTTTGCGCGATTCACATGCAATTGGACCATCATACTTATTTCGTCACCTAAAGGTGCTTTCATTATAATAGGCCTACTTCAAGAAAAAAAATTTTCCAACTGTCCATTGTTCCATTCCCCAATGTCAATGAAATCTGCTATAAAGGCATGCGCATATATTGGGGGGGGGGGGGCACAAGCCATCCCACCTCATTTGCTCTTCAAATTGGGTCAACCTTTTCAGCTGTTGATGAAGGGGCGGCAAAATTGACTTTTTGTGCACCCCCACCCCCTGTAGGAGCGGCCACATGGTACAAACGGAACAATCTATCTATGGTACACTACAAACGGAACCAAAAAAAATAAGATAAGGGATATACACATACTGTTCATTTACAAGGGGAAAATCAGGTAAAAATCAAGATAGGCCCAAAGGATCTACAAGTTAAAAAAAAAAGATAAGGGATTTTAATACAAAAAAACAAGATAAAGGACTATAAAGGAGGTAATAAAAGTACAAAAAGCAAGTATATAAAAAATTGCACCATACAGCTAGACTAATTTATTTAGCGAGCGCTTGAACGACGAAATATTTTATGACGTATCTAATAAATATTCATCAAGCACCTTGAGAGTTCAGGAGTAGTTGGAATAGTGTATCCTTTGGCAGTTGCAGAATTCAGCAACCGTTCAGTCAGCTGCTGTATGTGGTGAGGGCCATTTGGGCAGTTTTCCAGTTTTTTTCAAGAAATAGCAACATCGTCTATCATGGCGTATTGTCCAGGTAAGTTTGATGGTCACACCAACGTGCCTGCAAATTGTATAATATAAATTATTATAAAATAAATCACGTTTTCATTCATTTCAAATTCATGATAATAATCAGCTGATGATCATAAGTTCATGAGTTAGCCCTAGAACTCTGGCCATATTATCCGTTTTTACTTCCACTAGGGCCAGAGGCACTTACATTAAAAATTTGTTGGAGATGCTTGAACGATCCAGTACAAAAAAATCAATGCTTGATCGAACCAATACAAATGTGTGTCAGGTCACTAATTAACATGATAAAACCCACTTGAGAACACACAATCGCCAGTCATTTCTAAAGATACATTTATACTCAATCGCTTTTGCAGAAATCTGAATCACACGCATGATCAGTGTACTAAATCGCCGTCGTATTTGCCTGCTGAGCATGCGCATGAATCGCTGTTTTTCAAAAGCGACACGTAGGCCTATATTGACACCCTCTGTCGGTCAACGTTCTCTAGAATTGCACACATAACTTGTGTAGTTAGCGACAATGTCAATGATTCAGTCTGATGATGAGTAACCTATGGTTATACCTGGTCTCATGTACCCATACCTAGTGTATGGGTACATGGTATAACCAGGCATTCAAACAGGCACGGAGAGAGCTGTCAAAGAGTGTATATGTAATAATCCTTCATATAGGTAACCTAGGCAAACCTTAGTTTAACACATTTACTAGTCAGCGAATTACGCCGAGACCGGGCCCCAACACAATGCATATTTACATAGAAATTTGAATTTTTTTTAGAGAATAGGTGGGTGAAGGAAACCTACATAAATATGTTTTCTATACTTCACTTGACCCAAATATATGATTTTTTATGGTGATAATCAAGTCGCACATGGAATTTTAGAGGGATTTTGATAGCAGTTCCAGGGTCATTATTTCTCAAATCACCCAAAAAAAATATGATTTTACACCTCACCCCCTTCAAATTTGTTCAAAATTGGTATACAGGGTGATTTTGGCTGTAAAGCTCAAATTTCAAATTTTAGCTTAATCGGACGTCTGGTTTTCGCTATGCCCGCCCATTTTTGGCGATTTAGTGAAAAATGGCGCACCCATCAATATTGTCGCAACCATATCTCCGTAACCGTAGGTCCTACTGAGCTGAAATTGGTGTCATTTTTTAGCTAATCTCTCAAAGAATCCAAATCTGCTATCATTTAGTGTGTAGGAAGAAAAGAAAAAATATGACCTTTTTTTCTGTACTTTGACCTTGAATTTGACCTTGTTGCCCACATGGCCGCGAGGCGAATTTGCGTTGGAATTACACCTCCATATGTTGTCTACATAATATCAAAAAATTGGAGGGGTAATATTTTTTGTTTTCTTGCTAGGCTTTCATAAAGCAAGCATGTGGTTGAAAAACTGTAATTTTGTATGTAGGCTCAGTATATTGTACACATGATACTATTATAATATAGGCCAATTGTATAGGCCTATTATGTACATGCATTAAATACATATGTTTTCACCTGCATGCTTGCTTTGTTAAAGTCTAGCACAAAAACAAAAAATATTACCCCTCAATTTTTGATATTTTGTAGACAACATATGGGGTAAAATTCAACGCAAATTGCCTCGCTGTCACGTGGCAACAAGGTCAAATTCAAGGTCAAAGTACAGAAAAAAGGTCACAAATTTTCTCTTACTCCTACATACTAAATGATAGTAGATTTGGATTCTTTGAGAGATTAGCTAAATAAATGACACCAATTTCAGCTCAGTAGGACCTGCGGTTACGGAGATATGGTCGCGATAATATTGATAAGCGCCATTTTTTCAAAATCGCCAAAATGGGCGGGCATAGCGCTAAGACCGACGTCCGATTAAGCTAAAATTTGAAATTTGAGCTTTGCAGCCAAAATCACCCTGTATACCAATTTTGAACAAATTTGAAGGGGGTGAGGTGTTTCCCATTGGGTGAATTGAGAAATAATGACCCTCCATTAAAAAAAGCTGCCATCGCCATGAGACTAAAAGATCTAGAAACACCCCGAAATGCCGTTTTGGGGAATTTTGCTAGCTGAATCTTTTTGATGAAAGTCAATCTTTGACAAGATGTAACTTTGCTACGGAAAGTGCTATGAAAAAAGGTTTTCAGTTTTGGCTTAGTTTACTCAAGGGCTTTAATTTGATATATAAAACGATGCAATTTGATGGCAAATTTGAATTCACCTAGCATACCTACTTCATAAGAAGTACCTGGATAGACAGTTCATACATAGTTCAGATTCGGAGGAAAGTGATGTGTCAACATTTATTACTCTTAGCTTCTACTAGCTAAGTCCACGTGTTTTTCAGTGGTACTGCCCTCTCCTTAGAAAATATGCCATTCAAAAGTAGGATGCACAGAGAGTAGAGAGGAGTCGTGTGTTGCTATTCAACAGGGAGTGAGCTAACACCATCGCTAAGAAGTGAGTTGGTAGTTAAAGCTGATAGTTAACTACATGTATGTACATGTAGAAGTTAACAGGTTTCAATATGGCATGATTCTATAGGCAGGAGAAGTAACACTGAGAACTCGTCTTATTAAACATTAAGGCACGGGCCAGGATGATTTGCACATCGATCTTGAATGCCCATCGAAATAAAAGAGAGGTATCTCGACAGTCGTAACTAAAAGAATGTTGTCTTAACGTCTTTCGATCAAGTCACAAGTGTGTTTCTCCAGATCAAGATGAACCGAACCCAGAAGGGATGTAGGCCCATTCGCGTATCTTTTAAGTAAACATAATGAACGTACTTCCATTCAGCCACAGAACAATCAGAACCGCACAGATTCCTACATATATTTCAAAACATGATAAATGCACCAGTTATAAAAATTCACACAAACCTATCATTTTCAAAATACACTGAAACCCTGTAATCCATTTTTGAAAAATATGATCCCTAATGTTTACTTACTTTTGTTCAGCAAAAACCCATTTCCAGTAAGTCAAATTCTGTAATTGTACATGTCTCCATGTTTACATTTTGTGGACTAAAAGAAATAAATACCTGTTTCCATTCCAAATATTCCACCCAAAGTGTTAAGTGCCAGACACATATGTTGGGGCTAAATATTAGAAGTCATGAAGTATACTCTTTTGACCATGCACACACAGCTGTACATAATAGATTAAGCTATTCTTTAATCCACCATAATGTGGTGGATTTTAAGCATGGCAACTCTTTCTCATGCCAAGGTTAAATTGATGACATGTCTTGACCTAATTGGCCAATTTACCAAACATATCATACCGTAACAAGATAGACTTTAACCAAGCCTGAATGTGCTCCTATCACATGCCTGTAACAGCTTCTATAAGCAGAGATGAGGTTATAATTACATGCTATGTGTAAAGGGCTACATGCTGGAGATAGCACATTCTAATGGTGGGAATTTTGATCACAAGAATTTATGTGGTGGAATAAACACATTTAAACACAGTTTTGGCAACAAATTTCAACCAAATTGATATTTTAAGTGGACTATAATGCAGTAGGACTTTAAATAATCAAGTTTGGCCACAGAAGACATTGGTGAGTAAGTCATTTGTTGTGAAAAAAACCAGCTGTACATTGAAAGTATGCTTTCCTAGTTTGTATGTGGATTGTAAGTATGTACCACAGGGGCGTTTATTCTTCCGTTAATCGCCCCCAAAGGGGAGGGAATAATTTTACCCCTTTGGGGAAGAATTTTGCATTTTGAAAAAGAAAAAAAAAAGAGAGGGGAAAAACAGTAGAAAGTCAACAGGATTCAAGGAAGATTAAAAATAATATTAACTAATTTGGGGAAAAATGTATAACTGGAACATGTATTATGATGTTTTATGGTATTTTTGTTATTAAATAGATGGTCACTGGCTGGCAGTGACTGCTCTACAGGGTGGGTGAATTCATCACGTGTCATTTAGGGAAGAATTATAATGGGTACATAACATTAGCATACATGTAGTGGTACCCTTAGCTTTTACCCATTCGGCCATTCCCATCCCATAAATAATTATTTGAGGGAAACCATGGACTTTATCATAAAACAGGGAAAAGTTGGGTCAGTAATTCTTCCCTGCCTGGGCAATAGTGACTAGTGGTCATACTATAGGTAATAATGCACAGTTTGCACACTAAGATTAAGGGAGCTCTGCTTTGCATATTTCATACAAAATCCATTTTCTTTTTAGTTTGGACATCTGCCTATCTATAGGGAAGCATTTGGGATTCTAAGGGAAGAACCATCAATTAGTTAACAGCTCTATTGTCCAAGTTTATCTTCCCTTTTAAACCTCAGCTTCAGATCCAAATCCTTGATTATTCTTCCCGAGATGCAATAGTTCAGTGGCATTCTCCGAACTCTGCAACAGAAGAATTTTAATTCTAAAACTTTAATTTATAATAAATCAGGGGCATGCGAGTCACCACATATATAAAAGAGCTGACAAAAACCAGATAGCAAAAACCTCAAAACACCTAGCAAAAAGCTGCAATTTGGGAAGATCCTATACTTTTATACAGAGCAAGTGTACTGGTACAAAAAAAGCTGAAAATCAAAACAAAAAAGCGGAACTCTCACACCCCTGTAAATAATTCACAGCTACATGTAGCTCTGAAAATAATAAAGAGCCTCGAGGTGTTTAGCAGCCTGTCTTCCCTTTGAACCATTAGTCCTTAGATGCAATGGTTCAGACTGTACCATCTAGGAATTTGATGTTTTTAGGGAAGATAGAATAGAACAACTCACAACACATATTCAGTCAGGGAAGGGAGGGAACAAGAAAATAAGGAAAAGTACATGTAGATAGTACCCGGGGAGCACTCGAATATGAAAGTGACATACCTGTGCCCACCAGCGTATGAAACTAGGGGTCTATCGGTGTGGAAATTTTCAGAAAAAAGGGGGTCATTCGGTGTTGGCAATGTCAAAAATGGAGTGATTTTGTATGGGAGCGCCTAAAATTTCACATCATTGACAATCAAAAATAGCTTTTTACCCAATTTTACAGTACAACATAGACAAAACTCATTTATTTTGCTCAAAATGTGTGTGAAGCCTTGAAATTTCAATTTTGAGGACTAATTGTTCAAGAAAGGGGGTCATTCAGCGTAGACTACTGACAAAAACAGGGTCATTGGGTGTAGGATTTGCCAAAAATAACGGGGTCTTTTGTCAATTTTGGGGGTTTTCAGTTGGGGAAGAATCTGGGGATGGATGTGACACAGCGTGGTAGGGTGAGGGAATAATTTCAATTTTCTGGAAGAATAGACACCCCTGATGTACCATTTTCTGCGTATACCTATGGGTATAATTTCAGCTATACACAATGAAGCTCAATGACTAATTTACATAGGCACAAAAGACCGTGTTCATGTACCGTTAGTCCGTTACTCAGCCAAACACGGCAGAGTAGGTCCCGGATCTTCGGTACATGTTCCTATCTCGTCAACGTTTATACCTTTCCAACAAGGAAAGAGATACTGAAAAGCGAACGTCTAATGATAGTACTAGATAGTGATATGACATGAAATTCAAATTCAATCATATAATTTTTTATCAAATCAATCATGTCCATGCATGCATGTGACTACTATAATATTTTGGGAGTAAATCTTTGACGAGAGCGTATTATATCGCATATTTACTGCGTTGAAATGCATCATTTAGTGAATGAGGTGCCGATATGATGATGATGTGATAAAAGGCTTAAAGCCAATCAGAACCCCACTTTTGTATGCGCCATAAACTGCGCCAAATTAATTGGCAGACTGCTGACGAATTGTGCTGAAAACTTTAATATGGAGTGATGGCACGTACCTACTTTATGTGTACCCCTCACAGTGTCGACACCCAGTATTATAAATATAAACTTAATACTCCGTTGGTGAGCGACGGGCGATTGGTATTTCACTGAACGCAAGAAAAGGAGTCCATTCTGATTGGCTAGAAATCGATCGCTCAGTGGTGGAGTACAAACTCAAAATGGAGAGATGTATTCAATTCGATTGAAATCAATATTCTATTATTGACGCAGATAAAGAAAGTGGTATAATGGTATATAGTGTGTCGATAATGTACATTGTATACAGCACCTGGATCTTACACAGGTTCCTTTATATAATTCATTTCTCAAACAGTTGAATATATCACAATTTTGACTTTTGATTTCAAAATCGTTACTTATATTTACTGCAGTAAAATATATCCACAGCAAACAGCATTCCCCGCTAATTAGTGTATTGCATTTCGAGTTAGTGTATTGGAAACAAAACCTGGGTTTTACCTGAAAACAAATCGAATTTTCTTGAATGGCAACACCATATGTGGTACTGATCATGCGCAAATCGTAGAATAAAAAAACTCTGCGGCAGTCTCTATCTCATATCGTGTAAATGGTATGCTTAGGCCAACAAAAAAAAGTTGTTTGTTTGTCCTCCACCGCCCGCTCCTCAGATTAAGGCCTGACCAATATTTTTTTCATTTTTTTTTTAAAATAAAAATAAGTAAAATTCAATTTTTTTTCCAGATTTGGAGTATCTCTGGACCTAGCTAGAGCTAAATACTAAGATCTTTCATGGTTGAAAGTAAAAAACCCCCCCCCCCCAAAAACCATTTTGTGTCTTCAATATGCAAAGTTATAACTTGTGTTCATGTCATAGTCTATTATTTGTAGTGACTTCAAAATATTGGATTTGAAATCATTAAAAGACTATGACATGAACACAAATTATAACTTTAACTGCATATTAAAGAAACAAAATGTTTTTTTGTTTTTTTAATCCACCACCCCATACGTCCTCTTTCAAAGCTGTGGAGGACAAACAAACAATTATTTTTTTTGGCCTTAGCCTGAGTCGCTCGGCCTATCTCAAACAAAATCGCCATGCGTAGCTTTTGAAAAACGAGAGGATTCGCTGTACTATCACAGCAATTTTTGACATGAAGATATAGGGATGATGAATGCTGTGCCCCTGGGCTAGTGAATTATAGAGGGGGGGAGCAAAGATTTTTGGCAGACCAAAGATTTTTTGGCAGTTCGAAAGGGGGGGGGGAGTCAAGCAATTTTTGGCTGGTTGAAAGGGGGAGGGGGGCAAGCAATTTTTGGCACAGATATTTTAGGCACCGTTTCTATATTACGCCCTAAAAAGGTGTAGGAAAACATTAGGAACACATTCAAATATATGCAAAACTAGCAGGAGACCCGCACGAAGCGCGGGTCCCCGCAAGTTGAGTAAACAGGAGCAGTTAGTAATTGGGAGTGGTTAGTAAACATGGTAAATGGTGATGATAATCATGGTGTCTTGGTGTAGGTTATTCATTCAGTATAGTAATGATCATGTTGGCTTGATAATCATAAATATCCAGACCTGTGATAATGTTGTTAGTCACTCAATCCCTCAGATTACTTTGAAACAGGTCGTGACAAAAATGATTGATTTTAACTTTATCCCAACAAACATAAAACATCAGCTAACACCCAATGAACCCCCCGAAATGGCTTCAAGGCCTTTACTTTGACCAAGTTTCAAATTCTAAGGGGACGCAACCCCCTGCACTGCGCGCGACACAATTCGTGGCCATTCAAAAAGGTGGCGGCAAAAAACTTTCCCAAATTCCTGGATCTGCCACTGTCTCAGAGAAGAAGTCAGTCACCTCAGATTAATAAGTACATATGTACACACATACGGAGGCCTACGCGCGATAAGCCAGCATTAAGTGCGTCCATACCATGCGCGGCAATGCGCGTGAAACCATGGTGCCGTGACTCGACCATTTACCGCGCGTGTTGGACACCGCTTGCATTTGACGCGCTTGCTGTCATGACCTGACCCATAAGGTTATTGACCTCAACGGCCGGCCTAGCAACCGACCAATTTTTGTTATTTCCATAGTGATTGAATAGTTTTACAAAAATGAACGTCAGATGGTTTAATGGCAATATGTACCCGATCAATGTCCGAATAAATCAGAGCTGAAAGTCAAAGCATCTCGGAGCCTATTCGCGAACAAGATTTAGCGACTTCCTTTTATTTATATAGATATCCTGCTCGTTCTTTCGTATTATGATAAGACAATTTAAGGTTTTAAATTCCAGTTCCTAAAATTTTAGTGTGTAAAGGGGGGGAAGATTTTTTGTACGTCGAAGGGGGGGGGGCAAAGGTTTTTTACACATCAAAAGAGGGGGCAAAGATTTTTTAGCACGGCCAAAGGGAAGGGGCAAGCGATTTTTGGCAGACCAATTTGAGAATTCACCACTCTGGGGTACACATAATTATTGCACAACCCCTTATTCAACCAAAACATATCATGTCGCATAACCTTTTCATGTTAAGATCCTCCACTTTCTTGAGTTTTTTTCACTGTGGCCGCATCATCCGTAAGTGATGGACGTCCACTTCTTGGCTCATCTGTGAGGGACATGTGGCCAGTTTGGAAATTCCTTTTTCAAAAAGCAATAGTGCCATATGATGGGCAATCATCACCGTAGAGTGCTTTCATTTCATCATAGATTTTCTGAGCATTGTAGGCCTAACCCTTCAAATGCAGGAACTTAATCACGTTCCGTGCCTCAATTTTCACCATCTTGCAGGTTATGCGCCTTCCGCCCATCTAGCGCCACCTGTAAAGAAAGTAAACTTATAAGACCATTTTTGGACCATAATGTACATAAGGACCAGTGATTACACTGACAAAATTTCATCGGTATAGCTCTTTCACTTCTGGGTGATGTCAAAAACTTTTGGATACCCCCTCGTACATACATACATAAAGATATTTATAAAGCGCCTTTAAAATTTATCAAAGCGCTGAACAAGGAGAGAAAGAATGGAATAAAAAAGAAACACAGAAGGAACAAGAAAGAAGCTAACTGAAAAGGTGAGTTTTCAGTTTCTTCCTGAAAACTGGAATTGATGGAGACTCCCTGATGGCTTTAGGGAGTTTGTTCCATTCCCTTGGGCCAGAGACAGAGAAGGTATTTAAACCAGATCCTCTATGTGCCCTAGGCTGACTGACTTTTAATTATCTTACCTATTTTAAACAATATATATATTTGGCTATGGTCCAGTGATCTTTAACCTTTTCCCACCATGTAATGTATGGAATCTATTATAAACTGTGTAAAACTATAATGGAGCTAAAATGATTTTTACTGGTGATATATAATGAGAAATACTGGTGATATTAAATGTACCTATGCTATGCTGTTGCACCAGCAGACAATAGTTGTTAAAAGAATTTATTATTAAATAAAACACACCACATGTTCACTGACTTTCTAGTCAACCAATGATGAGGTGATGAATTCATCAAGTTGATAACTTAAATACTGATTTTTTTCCCTTAAATATGAAGAGTAGTTGTAAACATCAACTTACCAAATTATGACATAACTGTGTGGTTTTTATTTCCATTTTTATCCAAATTAATGTCGGACAAGTATATCTTATTTTCATTACAAACCATGTTTTGTTTACTTTGCAGTATTTCCACTGAAGTGTGCTGTAAATCAGTATGCCTGGGGTAGGATAGGGGAGGAGAGTGAGGTGGCACTTCTCACACAGAGTAATGATCCAGGCTTCCAATTGAAGAAAGATGAACCATATTCAGAGGTAAGTGGACAGGGATTAGAGGGGGGCACCATGGAGCAGGTGGGCTGGGGGAGGGGCATATCATGGCGCAGGGGAGAATTCTACCCATAAACATGTAGTGTCTTATAACTTGAATCTTCTACAGAGGGAGGGTGAGTTTCAAATGAGAGTTGGTTATGTGCTAATTCCATTTAAAATTCATATTCCACCTGTGCAGGGACTGCCTTTTGATGAAAACGAGAGTAATCGCTCTCTGCTGCTCTCCTTAAATCTGATATAGGAGAGTGATTTTTAGCTCTCCTTAGTTGGCCATTCTCTCCTTACATTATATTACAAATGCTCTAAACAGATCTCCGTGATCATCTCACCAACACACAATTGTGACTGGGAAAAAGAAGAGCTATTTAATGCTCTACTGCAAATTTCAAAAGACAGTCCCTGTCTGTGGAAGAGATGTCCAAAATCTTCCACACGGGGATTGTGAACTCTAAATGATTAGCCCAATAGCATCACATAAGATGGTCAATTGTCTCTTTTGAGCAGATTTACTTAACTGAAATCAATATTATGTTTTCCTTTTAGCTGTGGATGGGAACCCATCCTAGGGGACCATCGATAGTGCAACCTCCTGGGTCACAACAACCTCAGCCACTTGACGATTGGATAAAAGCACATCCAGATTGCCTTGGTGATAAGGTCAAGGCAAAGTTCAAAGGTCAACTTCCATATCTGTTTAAGGTGCTGTCAGTTAACAAGGCATTGTCCATCCAAGCTCATCCTTTGAAGGTAAGTGATTGACAGATTTATTTGGACAATAAGTTGGTAATATTTTTGATTTTGCCTGGTGTCCCCAGATGCATTGTGGTTCTTACAATCACTTGTTCCAGTGTACCCTATGTATTCTAGGTTTGATTTATTAGTCCATGTTGTTTTGTAAGTTGGGGTAAACTTTTCAATTGTCAAAAATTTCTTGCAAGTTTAGCTTCTGCAGAGTTTTACTTCTGTCCTGGCATTTGTGCATTTTCTACATATTTGTTGATCTTGTCTGTGTTTCTTGTATGTGTTTTGAAACTTGGCGGTGTTGCGGCGGTGGGTCTGTCAGAAAATCTTATGATTTTTTCCACTATTGAGTTATCATTGTTGTTAAATTACCTGCTGTATATTGTTAATGTTATACAGCTGAAAGTACATGTAAATATGAAAAATATTTGATACATTAAATGTTTTTGGTGGAAAAAGTTGGGTGTCAGTGGTCAATGTATTTTCAATACTGCAACAGCTTGTGCCTTGCAAAAACTGTATAAATGATGGGAAACTATACTGTTCTTCATTCAGTCATACTTGGTTCAAAAATATTGCCACACAGGAAAAAAATGTGTACATAATTGCAAAAAGTTATTATACTTAGTTCTGGGTATATACATTGCAATTGCTGCATAAAATAATTGCAGATACAGTAAGAACACACTAGAAATATTTAGTTATCCACATGTATCTCCTTATACTTTTACCATATTCATTTTCATGACATTACAATAGAGCCATGCAGAACAACTATATAGTGAGAGACCATCTGAGTATCCAGATCCCAATCATAAGCCAGAGATGGCCATAGCACTCACACCATTTGAAGGACTGTGTGGCTTCAGACCTGTAAAAGATATAGTCAACTTCTTTCAAAGTAGGTAATTATTTGTTGTCTTTTGCTTGCTATATTCAATTTGAAAATGGGGTAACCTGATAATGGTGACTCCAATTGAAATCTACCCTCCTGTGTGAGAGATTAAGTTAATATTTTTCATAGAGGGTGTATGAATTTTAACTAGATTAACTAAAATTTGGCTTTGACATTTACTTAGAGTTGTTGTTTCTAGTATTGTGAATTACAACTCTGTTTTGTGGAAAATGTTTAACTCCTGTTTTGTGGAAAATGTTCATTTTGACTTGCATAACATGACCAATAATTGGCTCCCCCTTTACATTGAAATTGGTTTTCTGATGGTGTCAAAAATGTCATTATGGTGTTACAGATCAAGTCTCCTTTATGGCCATAACATTGGTCTAACTTGAGAAAAGGAGGGGAGGGGCATGTTTTTCGCTCGTCATGACTGGGACAAACCCAACCACTACTGACCTGACCCCTGATCATCCTGATCATTTTGATTTCACTCCAACTTAAAATTACCCAAGGGAAATAGTTTGTAACTGGGGCCAGCAAGGTAGTACCCATTTTCAACTCTGATCTTGACAATTCCAAGACTGGACCAGGTATGACAATTAGCTGTGTATGTTACTTTGTTGTGAGTAGAATTCGCTTGTTTTGAACTGGACTTTGAATTAGTCCAGAAAATGTTAGGTTTCCAGGTGCCCCACTCGTTTCATGACCAAACAGCATTATTGCGTCTTAATATTCCAATCCTGTGTTGACTTGGAGTTTACCTGTTTTTACAGCCATACCAGAATTCCAGGCAGTTGTGGGACAAGAGAATGCTGAGACTTTGGTAGCAGCATACAAGAATGGCAATGAGACATGTAAGGAAGAACTACAGAAATGCTTCACTGGCCTCCTGACAAGAGAAGAGGATGTCATCAAGAAGAATCTAGAAACACTTGCTCAGAAATTAGAAAAACAAGGTACCGTAAGAGTTAAATGTAACAGCACATTGTGTGCTTACAAATGTACATGATTATGCATTGGCTGTAAGTTATGGATTCAGAGTAATACTTGTTTCAGGCTCATACTACAATATCTAATAATGCAGTAATTAAATTAAATATATTTAGATTTAAGATGCATTTTTATCAGAGACAAAATCATTGTACATTTTGTGAGAGCTGTCCTTTGAGGTTCACCTCAAAGTGCGGTAGTGACATCAATGCTTTTTCATGATTGCATGGCAAGCAGGCTGTCAAACTGCCTTTACATTCATGTATATGCTCTGTGCAATTAACGTTTTGCATGTGAGAACACTTCAGCTGGTTCAATGCCCACTGAATTCCCCTAATGTAACAAACAAGTAATTTGACTTGGACATCTGGACTTTTTTATTTTTGCTGGCTTCAGTATCACACCATCACATGTCAACAAACCTGCAAAAGATCAGTTGTCCTGATGATGCACCATAAATGTGGTGTCATACTGCAGCCAGCAAAACCTAAGTGATGATTATTTGTAGAAATTAATGAATAAGTCCAGAAGACAATGTTTCCTCTGGCAGAACAGAATAACATATTTTCCCTTGGGGAGCAAATTAAAAAACATGCTCAACTGGTGGATGGACTTTTTTAAGAAGGGACGGTCAAACTCAATCCACTTTTGGCCAAAAAGGTCCTGATTATACTTGCATACAGCAAATTAAAAAAAAAATATCCCAAAAAGAAATATCTGGGTTGGTCAGGCCCATAGAGCAGAGTGGTAGATTTCTGTCGCCTTGCAGTGCATTTTCTGATGTGAGAATAAGAAAACTGGCATTGACCTCCCATGTTTCTCTGTTTAATTTGACATATAGCGTCTGCTGGAGAGGACATGAAAGCCAACAATGGAGAGTTAGTTATGCGTCTCAACAAAGCCTTCCCAGGAGATGTAGGCTGCTTTGTAAGCTATTTCCTGAATCATATGATTCTACAGCCAGGAGAAGCCATGTTTCTGGGTCCAAATGTGATCCATGCTTATTTGCTTGGTGGTAAGTAATATCACAAATATTATTTGCTGTATTTGCGTGTATGTGATTGTCTGTATCTTCTTGAAGTTAAGGCATGTACAACAGGATTTCTTATGAGACATTTTACAGCCATGGACCAGAACTCTGACTTTTTGTGACTCCAAGTTTATGTAATTTAATCTTGATGTAGATTCAGAATTTCGATGGATTTGACGAGTTTAAAGCTATCAAGCTTTTGTCAGGATTGCAACATACAGTAATGCATATATATTGTATCTAACTGAATGGATTCATCAGGTTTGAAGATAAATACAAAGTATACAAATTCTTCTCAACAAAACCAAATTTTACTCCCTAGTTTGACGGTTTCGCTTTTCATGGACCAAAAGCATCATCAGAATATTGATTGATGATCACATTTTCCGGTTGGACGAATACCGACCAGAGAGGGTATAGAATTGTCACGCAGTATGTGATCATATACGTGACTTAGATAGTGGGGCCAGTCGTCCCTGAAAAAGAGCAGGAGGGTATGTACCATTTTTGAACATTAATTGTTCTAAAGTGAAGCTACTTTTGTATAGTAGAAAGGTCACTCACACTGACCAATACCTCAATTTTAAATCACACCACCCCTCCACCAAAAACTTGGGGTGATCAAGACCCTTTTTGACAGAATGAGCTCTATTATTATAGAGGATGCAGATAGGAAATTAGAGGAACTTAAGATCAAAGAAGCCCTCATTCGTTGTGGATCCCCAAATTGGTCTTTCAAACAAGTGCAAGAAAAAATGGATGAGAAACAGGCAAAGAAACCTAAAAAGAAAAAGGACAATGACACCCAAACAAAAGGACATGTGGTTATTCTATATGTGGAAGGGCTTGCGGAGAAGGCCAATATAATTTTCAGAAAACATGGTATAGCCACGGTTATGAAGGCTAACACTAGCCTCAGGAAACTTATGGTGCACCGAGAGGACAAAATAGATCCTATTAACAGCACAGATTGTGTTATGCATATGAAATACCTTGCACTAACTGCAATCAAACATATGTCGGTGAGACCGGATGAATATTTGAAATTCATCTCAAAAAACATCAAAAAGAAACTATGAGGGTGGAAAAGACAAAGCAAAGCAAAATCAAAAACAAAAGACAAAGCAAAATCACATGTGACAAACACGGAAACAGTCCGAAACCAAACAATTAAAATCAGCCTTAGCAGATCATGCAGTACAGAAAAATCATGTTTTAGACTGGGACAATTCAGAAATCCTTGGCAAATATAAGATGCATCAAGGAGTCCATTCGGATTCGGAGAAGAGGACCCAACGTCATGAATAGGGAATATGATCCTCTATTGAGTGACAATTCTACACCCTCTGTGGTCGGAATTCACCCAACCGGAAGATGTGATCATCAATCAATATTCTGATGATGCTTTTCATCCATGAAAAGTGAAACCGTCAAACTAGTGAGTAAAATTTGGTTTTGTTTTGAAGAATTTGTATACGTACTAGATGGTATCTTGTCCACAGTGAGTTCCTGTGGACTGCCTCCTACCAAATAATATACAAGTAGATTGGCTCTTATCTACTTGAGAAATGGTGGCTCTGAAAAGAGTGAATGGACAGATTGACTTCAGATTTTCAGGATAGGTGGACCATGGTCAGAAACTCTGGCTACTTTTTTTTATGGGTGGTGTTCTAGGTCAAAGGTCATTTGAGGTCAACTTGTAAATTCAAATTTGGTCTCATATGAACAGTTTAAAGGTCCGTAACCCGATCGACAACATCATCCCCCCGATTTTTTTCATTGTCGATGAGTTTTTGGTATCACACAATACATAATATTTTTCTCATTACTATCCTGAAATTTGACACTCACGGTCCATGTATTTCCGGAGAATTCACGCAAAACTTGCTCAATTAGAGGCTACCACTTCGGACTTTTGGGCAGGCATTATTATGATTGAAATCGTAATATTCAGTTTCCTCAACAGCTAGTTTGGTTCCGCGTCATTCACATTGTATGAAAAGAGCGAACTGCAATAACTGCTGAGGAGACTTCAGATCGACGATGTTACTATAAACCTTTAAAAATTCCTTTGAAATTTAGAAGCTGCCTGCGTGGGGCAGTCGGTTAGAGCGTAGTATTTTTGTACCAGAGGTCCCCGGTTCGAATCCCGGTAGTGACAGGTTTCTTTTTCTGCTCCATTTTTTAAAGCCAAACTTTTTTACATTCATTTTAAAAGGGGAAATATATTTTGTTTCTTTTTTTTCTGAACCGGTACGAAAAAGAGTTTTAAAAAATCAAAACTTTCCGTTCAATACGGGCGTTTCCAGCATTGTCGTCGGGGCATTTCTGTTTTGCTTTACTATTGAGCTCTATTGCCATTATGCCATAATTTATATACAAAAATCATCATGAGCGATATACAGGCGAACACGAAAAAACTGGTTGTGGGGAAATGTCACCGTAGTATCGGGCGTGTACCTATTGGAGTGGAGCTTGGTTAATGTCAGTGCAACCACGCACGCACGGCACATGACGAACGGGAATTACGGCACATGCTTGCCTTCCCAGAATGCAATTCACGATTACCAAGTATTGGGTTACAAATGTTGCTATTTATTCACATTTACGCAGAAAATGCTCTCGTTTTTTTCACAAAGCTGCATAATCACCAATATTTGATATTATATGTAATTTTAAAGACAATCCATATTCAAAACCAATAGGGTTGCCCCCCTTTAAATCCTAATGCAACCAAAGGTCAGTTGAGGTTATATTTGTTTGTTTACCACTCATACAGTTTGACATTTAGCTGTTATAATATCTTTACTAATTTAAATTGCCCCATGGTGGATTGGTGGAGGCAATCCAAATCGACGCCTTGTGCCAAAAACTGTGCCGTTTCTAGTTTGAGTTATATAAAGTGATATATTTATACCATTGCACAAATAGGCAGACAATGTGTGTTTAATATAAGGATACAAACCAAATTTGTTTCCATACATTGAGTCAGTACAAAACATTCAGTGGCTCATATTAATGTCATCTTTATATAATACTTTATGAACACTGACATATAAGTATAATAGCATTCCAATCTATATCATAATCATAAATTACATTGCCTTTCAGATTGTATGGAGTGCATGGCATGTTCTGATAATGTAGTGAGAGCCGGTCTGACTCCCAAGTACAAAGATGTGCCAACTTTATGTGAAATGTTATCCTATAAGACAAGTACTGTTAAAGAGACATTGTTTCCATGTGTGACAGACCAGACAGATAGTAACATCACCATTTACAACCCACCTGTACCAGACTTTGCTGTCAGAAGGATTAAGGTAGGTTGGTTGGTTTGTTAAACTGTTGCTTCATGCAGAGGCATGCTTGGGTCCTGATGACACAGTGAAATGAACAAGCCAGGCTAGAAAGCCTATGCTGGCCTATATGGAAAGAAAAGAAATGAACATAATTAAGAAATACATGTATATGGTAATGCCCTACACCCAAATAATGTGTCCTCGTCAGACAAAATTTAAATAATGGGTGAAGCACAACCAAACCCATTATTTAAACATTTTTACTGCTGAGGACACATTATTTGGGTGTAAAGGATAAGTCAGCAACCTTTTTCTATTCATTTACAGCAAAAATAATCTGATTTGAAAATCAAACAAACATTCGCTGAGAATTTGAACCCGCCAAGTGCTTTCAATCATGACTGGGCTCATATTGAATGACAAATCACACATTTTAATTAAACACTGCTAAATAGTATAATACCAGGGTGCAATACAGTTTTCCCTGCGTTGTTGTGTGGTTCATGTGACTGCTGCATTTAGTGGAGTGAGTGTAATGTTATGGACAGGAATCAGTGCTGGAGGGAAACTAGATATCGTTCCCATCAATGACAACCTTGTGAGCTTCGAGTGGCAGGCCTTATCAGTTGCCAGCATGAGGGATTTGTCCCCCTATTCCCCCAGTAAAAACCCCAGATTATGAACAAAAATGTCCTCAATTTTGTCCTGTATTTCGCTTCTCCCCCCTTTGCCAACTAAAAAAATCCTGGTGCCGCCACTGCACCTCATCAACACTATGCAAGATCGATGCTGTCTAGTAATACAGCAACACAGAGTAATACAGCTTTACACTATAAGCTCATTGATGTTCTATTGCACTTTTTGGCAGCTTTTCTTTAGATGGGTGATTCCTTACTCAATATGAGCCCAATCATGCATGAAGCACTTGTTGGTTTCAAATTCTCAGTCAATGTTAGTACGGTACGCATGATGAAGTGTGCTAAGACCCATTTCAATCGCATATGTATTTTTGGTCAAATTAAGGTAACTGGTGATGTCCCCTCACCAAACCAGTTGCAAAACATTTTTCAATGAATGGTCACAGTAAGACATGCGAATTACTGGACTCAAAAAAATGCCACAGTAACACGGCAAGTCGCCGTAAAGATGAACAGCAGCTAATTTTCAATTTAAGAAATCTTACTCCTTCAGGAATGAACGTTGATTTTCTTGCTTTCCGATGTTAGACCCTTTGCGTTGTGTGCTCGCACGTTTTTTGTGCTTCCCTGCTCGTGCTTTCATCCCTTGTGCGCACACGCGTTTATCAATGTTCATTCCTTGCGGATATTTTGTTTTGTTTTCACAGGTATTTTATTATGGCTATGAAAAAGGCCTATGGCCGAAAGCTTGCCAAACTTTGTATATTTTTCGGTAGTTTCACACTTTTTACCTTTATATTACTATTCACACTGCCAATGCAGCATTTTTCAATATTATTATCAATTGATGGGCTAACTGACTCCACACTATGCAGTTAGGAAGAGATCAATGATGCTTAATTCCTTTACCTATTTTGGACAAGGTCGAGGTCCAATGCTCCAATGTAATAGCTAACTTACCCAAATTTGATATTTGTTTGTGTTACAGGTGCCTACAGCCACAGATCAGTATACTCTTAGCTCCGTAGACAGCGCCAGCATCCTTATCACAATCAATGGTGAGGCACAAGCATCAGCAGCAACAACTCAACAACCATCCCATGGTAAAGCTCTTGGGCTGAAGAAAGGATCGATAACTTTCATCTCAGCAAATCAAAGCATACAACTCAAGGTGACTTCCACTGAAGGGTTCCTAGCCTTCCAGGCCTACTGCCCCTTAGATTAATCAAAGGGTCAGGTGTTTTTGTTCAACAGGTTTTTGTTCCGAATGGTATATAATTATGTATTTCTGATTAAAGGACAAAAGTTTGTGTGTGTGTGTGTGGAAATTGTATTTCTCATATCAGGTCTTACTATAGTCTATATAATCTACCTCGAATCACCTTTGAAGTTCAGCGTGTTCTGCGTTAGCTTAGCGTTACTTGGTGTGTGTACATACTTTTACGCGCGTGATCAACGTGCCGCATATGTACACGCAAGAAACCACACTGTAAAGGCAGCACACGCTTAACTTCAAAGCTAGTACCGGTGACTCAAGGTTGATATATAGACTATAACAACAGAGTTGGCAGGTTTTTAAGAAAATTTTGTGATTCCAGGAAATATTGTTCAATTTTCCTGTATGCAAGTATAGGAAAAGCTACATTTTCAGAAAATTGCAGTATTTTTAGCAAACTGATAAAACTGATAATTCTGTTATAAGGAAGTTTCTGGAACACTCAATTAAGCCCTTTCAGAAAATCAGCCTATCAATAGACCTTGTTATGAACATTGTTTTTTTTCAGAAATTTAGTGGGAAGAAAAACCTGTTAAATATTACACCACACCTGATTGCATTGATTTAGTCATTAATTACTAATCTACTAATGAAAAGACAATGTGTAATATTCAGCATTTGGATATGTGATTTATTATTGATACAACATAATACATTATGTTTTACTAACTGCTTAACAAGGAACAATCTGTTCATTGGACGTAAAACAGTATAAGTTAAATTTTGACTTAAATTTTGATGAGTCACTTGGAAAGGTAGGTAAATATTTACAATGTTTAATTGTAATATGACATGAACAGAAACTGTGGTAGTTCTTCAGTCAAAAAGTGAAATCTGTTTTGAAATTGTATGTGCTCAAATTGGTGATTGTATCTTCTCCAGTACATGTTGTCAGGCGGGTTAATGTTCATAAGCAAAATGGCTAAACGAGAAGTACCAGCTGACCCCAAACATTTGCAGCTGAGACATCTGTGCAATTTTTGCGAAATGTTGAAATCTTAAATAATACAGTATGTGTGGCTACCTGACAATTATAATGATCCAAATCATGTGGCTTGATGTCATATTTTTCATGACAAAACAATCTATGGAACCAAATTCAATACATTTAACTTGGGCTTGATTATTATTAAGCTTACTTTGAGCTTAATTTATCAGTTGATGAGTGAAAAGAAGAATCTTGCGTCAACTGTTGTGTGTGTGATATTGTTGTAATTATTTTTCATGATCTATGGAACCATGTCAATTAATTTAACTGGGACTAGATTATGAATTTTGTAAATGTCTTTGCTGATTGAGAAGCTACTGATATTTGACTACTCAGTTTCTAAAGCAACAAAAAATGATCACACCTAATTGGTAAAAGCAATCACTTGCCTATGGACTGAGTATGAATTCAGTTATATTACAAGCCATCCGTTGAACAAATTTAAACAAGTGAAAATAATGAAAGTACTAAAAACGTAACAATTACAAAGAAATGAATATATATATGTTGTTGGTGAAACTTAAATATACTAAGGCATGCATATCTTATTATGAACCTCTTAACTTTAGCATTCCTGATAATAGTGCAGCTATTTAATTAGGGATTCAATCATGTTTCACCGTTGTTCATCACCGATTAACAACGATGCGTCTCATAGCGTCGTCTGAGTGGTTTACTTGAGGGCAGCTTTAGCTGCCCGAGCCGAAATAAACTGCGACGCAACGCTGACGCGAGTTGTTAATCGGTGATGAACAACGGTGAAACATGATTGAATCCTTTCAACAACGAAAAGAAGCTAAAAATCGTATAATTCACGATTATTTTACGAGGAATGTCATTGCCACTCAGCCGTACAAAAACTTCGATGATTTCTCTTTTGATATCAGCAATAAAACTACAGAATAAAACGGCAATGTTTAGCCGCTTCCTGATAAATACGGAATTCAACTTGTATGCTGGCATACGCACAAAGGTTCAGGCATGACGAATTTTCGGCGCTCTCGCGTAGCGCGTAGTCTCGCTTCGCGTTCAAGGCGTATACGCTTCAGTAAAAGTGTTGGTTCATCACGGATTAACAACGGTTGGCTCCTGTACAAAGGTATAGGAAGAGTTGTTGAATAGGTCATGACACCTGTTGCGTTATTTGTTTGTATTATGATTTATATTTGATTCCTTACAACAGGTTGTTGTGATAAAATATGAAGATAACTTGATATTGGCATGTAAGAAGAATATAAACTATGCAAAAACAAAAGTTTCTTTATGGTTAGGAAATTTACCCACTATTAAAATCTAGCAACTACTTTTGTATGTTTGCTAAATAATCGCATCTTGAGGATTCTCCTCGCATTTTGACACCTCAATCACTACCCTACGACACTCCTGAAAAAATATATGAGTGTTTAAGTACCAAGAGGTCGACAAATAAAAATGGCAAAGAAGCCTATTCAATGGTTTTAGAGCTGATTCACTGATTCAAGATGGTTTCATTATTTCCGCCTTTTCAATTTGAATTTAAAGCATTTTCCTTGATGCATGTTGGATAATCCTTTGCTTATTGTGGAGATGAATGATTAAAGACAAAGGTTAGTGGGTACTAAGACATTTACATTTTGAAATATGGGTTTGGAAAAGGGATTAAAAACAGGTCATGGTTTCAGCCAGGACACTGCATTCCTGGAAGCAGAAGGAATTGAGACACTTGAGTAACCCTCCAGAAGCCCTGATCTTAACCCCTTGGAGAACCTTTGGGATCAGCTCAAGAGACGATTCAACAAGAAGACAAAGGCAGATACCACTCTGGTAGGATTGCGTCGCATCGTTATTAACGAGTGGAACAGGAACGACATTCGATGCCTCATTAGGAGAATGAGATGCCACGTGGCTGCTGTGAGGGAAGCCAACAGTGGACACAAAGTACAGAAAGACTAGTAAAGAAAGAGATTAATCTCAAGTGAAGTGGCAGTATGATGCCTGAAATGTGCTCAGCAAGTAAACAAAAATGTGCATGTTTGTTGTTTTTTGTGTTCTTTTATGCTGAAAACTTGAATAGGCCTTCTTGCAATTTTTATTTTTCGACCTCGTGTTACTTAAACATTCATATCTTTTCTCAGGAGTGTCGTAGGGTAGTGATTGAGGTGTCAAAATCGCAGGACAATCCCCGCATGCGTTTATTTAGCAAGCGTACAAAATTAGTTGCTAAGTGGGTAAATTTCCTAACCATAAAGAAACTTTTTTTGCGTAGTGTATTTATGAATATCCCTGTTTTTATCAAACAAGATCTTTGGAGCTGATTGAGTCTGTGGTTTATACTGCTGACTAGTGCATGTGTTTCAGAGCATTGTTTCTGCATGATGATAAAAGGATTTGTTTCGTGTCCAAGGCCTCTGATATCAGCTACCGTATATGAAGTGTGTATAAGTTTTGTGGGTTTGGAATGTATACGACGTATAATAGTCACCAAAATGATTTTGTGTGAGCCTCACAAAAAATAAACCTGTTGCACTAATCGGCCGGTCATATTGATTATATTCATCTTGATGTGATTAAGAATGACTGTTGGGTATATTTATGGGATAGCATCAGAGATGATTTCCAATATATCCATCCATGCAGCTCATTGCACAGATGTTTGTTCAAAGTATCAAATTTCAGACCATTCCTCAATGCAGGTTCACAAATAAAATGCCCATTCTGCATTCTCTGGTTTACCGTGTAAAAATTGAGCTGTAGTAAAAAAAATTACTGAAAATTGCAGCAATGTACGCCTATTTCTTTATGCTCTTTTTTATTGCTAAAGCCCAAAAATATTAGGGAAAACACATGGTTAGCAAAGAAGCCAGGGAACCAGCAAATTGTCATTGTATCTCAATGGTTTATGTTGTTGCTGTGTCAATAATTATTCATAATTTATACTGGGACTCCCCCAACATACCTGGGTGTATGTACATGTGGCTTGATGCGACAGTCTAGAAATCTTGTCCGAGGTAACATGTCTCAAGGTTAAGAGTATGTGTCTCTAGTGCACACTGTCCAAGTTCAATCCTTGATGGGACTGCTTGCTTGTGTATTGGCCAAATAGTCTGAATTTAATAATAGATATGATTTCTGCTGTGTACCCCAATGATAAATTTGGAATTGGATAAATGAACCACGAGAGTGCTTCCTTATGACGGGATGTTAATGATTTGTGTGCTGGCTATAGGCTTCAACATAAAAACTATAAATTTTGTGATATTTTTCAAAATATCAAGTGCTATCTCAAGAAATACAGAGCCAATTCAGTTCTTATATGCCTCATTATGTTTATTAAAATTTACTTTACTAGTAGTATACAATTACGCATTGCTGTTGATTGGCTGTCATGTAATCCACACATTGCAAGCAACATCATAGGCCTTTTCAACAGTGGAGTAGAAATCTTTGCCTTCTTTGGAAAAAGGTGCTGCTTGTGGTAAACTAAAAAACTAATCACACACTGGTGGCCGGCAGTGCGTTTGATGAGTATGTGGCATATGGTATGATTTTTTGTTAGTATTAAACAATAATTATGTAATTCATCACTTCATCCGTTTCTATACTTCAAAATGTATGTATGGGTAACTGTATACCAATGTGCAATATCACAACTCTAAATCTAATATAGTATTTTGCTGTAAACCTTGGACAAGAGCGTACTTCTGGATCTCATTGATAAATTGATTGATTATAATCAAATTTAGAATTATCTGAAACATTGCAATTATGACAGTGTATTTTTCTAAAATAAATATGAATATTTAATATCATTAAGTGTGTATATGACTGTGTTATCTGTTTTTATTAACATATGGTCAAAACAACCAAAAGTGTACATGCGCCCTTTTTAAAGTCCAAAATAGAATCTTGAAAAATAAATCCAGGACATGTGATAGTTAATGTGACATCATAAGCCAATGTTACTTGCGAATACCACTAGGATGCTCTCACTATCGCAATACAAATCAATCTAAAACAAATGCTTTTTTTGTGTATTGTAGACCACAGGGTGTCAGGAAAATGCTAGCGCAACCAGAAAATATTCGTTTTCGTTCTTATAATGCGAACAATATGATCATATTCAATTTATGCTAGTTTATTTTTTTTAATGAAGTTTAGGTCAGTTTATTTAAATATTGTATAAGAAAGGAGGATATCTGTTTTCTGGAATATTAGGAATTACATGTATATATAAGCAATACACCTAACGCTTTATTATGATAGGTGAAGAAATCCGGGTATTCGTAGGTAACATGATCAATTTAACAATATCTAGACTATGTTGAGTTTAGAGGTTAAAATTTGGCTATTATGTTAATGAATGGATAAAATGGTAGTTTTTAGATCTGTTTCAGATGGTACGTCCAAATGAATAAATGTTATTACCTTGGATAAAAAAATTGATGTTTTTAGCAAGATTTTGAACACTTCATTTTGATATACAAATAGTTAAACAGCAAATTTACATAATAAATAAGTGTTGGATGCATCCGTATATGGGGAATAATATTGTCCGGGGGTACCAGTTAAAGTTTTTACAATTAATTTCCATTCGTAGGGACACTTAGGTAACAATTAGACTATTGTTGGATATCGCAATCAAATCTTCATTTTATAAAGCACTTTGAATGTATTCTTTTCTTTATGTGCGTTTATTGATACTAGAGACCCTATCATATATTAATAACATCGGTTCAAAGCGGTTGAATGAGGATTGAAGTAAGAAACAAAGGAACTAAAATAACTTTAATTTGCTTGATTGCTCACAAATTGCTTACAATTGTTATTACAGACTTGTGAAGTCCATCTTGGAGTCAGTTACATCATGTGGCCTTTCATTTGAGGGCAACTACAATTAGCTTTATACAAAGGTCCATTACGGTGTTGTTTAGATCATGAGACAATGAGAACAGTCATCTTTGCCTATGGTATTCGTAGGTAACCTTAGTGAAAACGTTAAAAGTTACCTTCGAATAAACCAATTTGGACACAAATTACTCAGAAACCAGAAGGGTGGTAAAAGTTTAAAATGAAGCACACATGACAACTGACAAATCCAAGTATTTATCCCTTCTAATCTTCCTTGAATCTGATTTTTCTTTCAAATGAGGGGCTGTTGTCTATTTCAGTACATATTTTTCAACAATTTAGCCGTATTCAGTTTTGCATGCCAGGTATGTATGTGAATTCGCAACTTCCATTGGCATATGATTTGATAGCGAAGTTCGTACGGGCCTTCTTTATGTACTTATATGGGCATTGGCATGAATGTTGATGTTTCACAATACTGCCATGATTTCAAATTGTATTTTTAGGGCAACATTCGGCTACCAAAAGTTACCTACAAATAATTCCCTTTTCCGTTAATATCTCAGAAATTTTCAAATGCAGGCTATTTAAGCCAGGTATTATCAAAGAGTGTATTACCCTGCACCTATTGCTTAAATATTATTTACTATTCTCTCAGTTTGTGGAAATGACACAGCTTTTAATATGTATTCGGAGGTAACACATATATTTTACCAAACCTACCTTTGTACCATTTATAATTTCTGGCAGCTAAACACAATATTGTTCCTTTCATAATATTGTGTAATTTTTGATGTAACTTATGTGCAATATTATATATTTTTTGTAATTCTGTGCCAGTGATAAAGTATAATAAATAAATAAATAAATAAAAATAAATAATAATAAAGATGTCTGAATGCAATGCATTTCAGTATTGGACATATCAAAGCTTCTATATATCGCACATCAATTAGTGACTTCCACTTTTTAAACAGATATCTTGTGCCATGAAAAATTGTATGTGTAGGTAACATAAAAAAATACCACTCGAAAAATTATCACAAAAAATCCACAATTATGTACAAATATGTGAACATTTTAACAGGCAATCTTTGAATACACACCTTTTAGGAAATCAATACAGAATCCATCCAACAACTGCTTTTTTCATAACTAATGTAGGTGTTTTAAAAAATACTTTGAAGAAATATTTTCAAAAAATGGGTCAAAATAGCATGTTTTTTGGTCCCTGTGTTCAAGTTTTTCACAGAAGGGGGTATTATTATATATGGGGTGAAGTGTATGATTGAGGAAAATAAACGCAATACAAAAACACAAGCTAAGTGTTCAATACTTTTGAGTTATGGCCCTGAACAAGCCGAGTACACTTTTCGTTGGATTCGACCATATGCATTATGTGTGGCAGCAAACTAAATATTTTGCTATCCACAATCCACCCTGTAAGTATTAAGTCAATTGTGATTGTGAGGAGAAAGTCTGATGGGCTATACCAGTTAAAATCCATACACTCTCTATGGATTATGGAAGACATGATCTTAATCTCCCACATAGGGGTGTTGATTTCAAATGGAATTGCCCATTCAGGTAACCCCATTTGAAATTCACACTCCCTGCGTGAAAGATTAAAGATCATATCTGCCAAACAGGGTGTATGGATTTCCCGGGGGGCCACTCAAATATAATGATGTAAGCATGCGTGACCAAAAAAAGCGTGTGAAAAGGGTGTGTTTTTTCTCGGTTGGGCATATTACAGCGTGACGCGTTAAGGGGCAAAAAGCGGTGATTTTCATGAAAAGGGGTTGTTTTAAAATCGTTTGTAACGCATTTAGGGTACCATTTTAATCCGCTTTTTAAATCTGCTGAAACTCCGATTCCGAAAAAAGTTTATTCCAGTGTCGTATAAATGTTTAAAGCACTATGTTATGCAAACATATTTCATGACGTGTTACATGTGATTTAACCATGGCCTCGTACTTCTATGTAAAATGCCGTTTAGATTAAAAAACATGCATATTAATTAATGACGTCATATAAATGTTGCTTGAATTATGATCATGATGATGGGTATATAGTTCAGTGGACAAATGGGGAGACGAAAATCCGGAACGAAAATATCATGTATTTCAAAAAGATTTGTACGACCTTTATAGATTCCTCACATTATTTACTACTCCTGCTGGTAGATTTGCGAGTTTCCCCTTCTCTGGATTACTTTAGGAAATTATATATATATGCAGTAGAAAGCATGAAAAGGGCACACGATATCGGGACAAGATAATCAACTTTAGGTGCCGAATTCGGAACCAACTTCGATGTCAATACTGCTTAACGTTGCCTCTGGATAAGTACGCTGAATATTGGTATTTTATATTCTCACAAAACTACTTTACGAGAATCCAATCAGATTCATGTAACAAGCTACTGAATCTGAATTATTTATATTTTAAAGTGGTACGGTATGGTACGACTATACCGGAGGGGGAGGGGTATATCCCCGGGTATATCCGGGAGGAGGACTTTTTAGTCTTTTAGTGTTCAATGACAAGTTAGTAACTTTATATAGTAGGCCTACAAAAATTTGTTCAATTTGTCAAAATCCATCAAAACTTGTAAAGTGGGTCAAAATTAGACAAAAACTTGTTTAGGGGGTCAAAATTAGACAAAAACTTGTTTAGGGGTCAAATTTTTGGGGAAAGCGCTAAAAACTTGCTTAGGGGTCATTTTGCTCACAGAGGAAAACTTGTTTAGGGGTGTTGAAAAAATTTGGTCACGCATAAATACACTCTCATATTTGAGTGCCCCCCGGATGGATTTCAACTGGAATTGCTCTGTGAATCAAGTTTTATATGTGAAATTGAAAGACTAATAGGTCTTGAAGCTTGACAAGTGGTCAGGCTTCTTAAAGCAATAATGTGTGATTTGCATAAAGAATAGATTCCTATTTAAATGTTTGTTTTCACTGATCACATTATCCCCTTTTTAATTTCGAGCCAAACAAATGAGGTACCATCTGAGACGGTACGGAATCTTGGAGTCATCTTCGACACTCACATGACAATGACATCCCACATATCATCCATCTGTAGCAGTTTGAACACACATCTCAGGAATATCACCCGCATCTGTCGTTACCTGGACTTGACACCTGCAATCACATAATTCGCTCTCTAGTTCTGTCACGCCTTGATTACGGCAATGCTCTTCTTCTGGGTGCAAGACAAGCCGATATCTCCAGACTTCAACGTCTGCAGAACTGGTCTGCTAAACGGATCTTTCGCGCCACCAAATATGACCATGCATCCCCCTTTCTCCAACAACTTCATTGGCTGCCAGTCAAGGAGCGGATAGCTTTAAGATCTTGCTGTGTGTGTTTAAGGCCATCAATGATATTGCACCAGCCTATTTGTCATCGCTCCTGACTTTGTACTCTCCTGCCCGTGGGGATTGCGCTCATCCACCGGCGTCACTCGTCTTGAATTACCAAAATAAACAGCAGAACTCTCAAATCAGCCGCTGACAAGGCGTTCTTTTTACAGCACCATCCATGTGGAACAGCCTGCCTCAAACCATAAGATCCACCGGCTCACTTCCAGTCTTCAAAAAGGGCCTCAAATCCCACCTTTTCCCACAATAATAGTTCTTGCATTGTATCATGTTGCTTTTTTGCTTCATTTTTCTTATTGTTGTGTTTTTTATGTATATTGTTTCATACGCTGTGATCACCTGAAATGGCGCTTTATAAAAGCCTGTGTATTATTATAACGAAGAAAATTGCGATTTCATTCCAGCGCCTACAATGCGTGTACTACGCTCGCCGATCATAACATGTAATACTACACGGAGCATCGTGCTCGACATGTGTACACATTAGCTGACATCCATGGGAGATGTTAGCAAGCAGTTGATCGATGAACTCTGAATAAAACCGGTCGACCGGTTTTAATATAAAAGTTAAATTTTACTGTTATTAAAGCACTTCAGGTTTAGTCTTTTACGTGGTATTTTAGTACACCACTGGGCATTATAATTATGCAAAAATAGAAATCCGAGTAAAATTGAGGGCGTCGCTGTGAAGCAAATCACACATTATGGCTTTAAGCCAGCAGCCTAGCCCAACCAATGTGGATCAATTTTATTGATTTACCTTTCTACAATGCTGGCCATAAGTGTTGGGACGGTTTGATAGGGTAATGTAAATAAGCCCCCCACTCCCCCGATCAATGTTGAATTCGACTTTTTTGGTCACACGAGCCTTGTGGCACCCAACATTGATTGGTGGGGAAGGGGAGGTTGAGTGTTAGGAAAGTGTTTAGGCTTGACACCAAAGAAACCTCCACTTTATCACGTTAATAATAACGGAAATAAGGTCATACTATAGTGTACGTTTTCCATAAGTGTCCCAACACATTTTGGCCATGGTTGTATTTGAAAAGTTGAAAAAAAATCATCTAATTTCAGTTTTTGCTTATAACTCAAAAAGTAAATATGATATTGACACCAAATTTGGAGCAGTTAGAGATCTTATCATGTGGCTTTACCAAAAATTTTTGGATGGCTACATTTGAAATTTAGGGACTGGTCACTTAAAATGTCTTAAAACGATATTTTGGCCCTGTCTAAGTTCACTATTCGTGACTTTAACTGTCAAAAACTTGGGTTTTAAAATGGAAAATTATTGTTTCCACCAATTAAAATGTTACATTACAGCTATAGAAGAAAATAAAAGTTATCACAACATCTCGTGATCAAAAAAACAAATAAAGGAATCGAACCCATGCACACTTGTTTTCCCAATTTACATGAGTCTACCACAAATGAAGCAACAAAATACAGAAAAAAAAAGAAGGGCGGACATTGGCAAAAATTAATAGAGCAGCGAATATGATATGATGAAGGATATTGTAAAATAATAACAAAAAGAAAAAAGAAAAAAAGATATATAAATAAATTCAGGGCTCGAACCCGTGTCCACTGTGCCTGTGGCAGATGCATTATCCATTGCACCACAGAGCTGTATTACTTTAACAGGCTTAAACTGTAATATAATGCTATTCAAGATGCATGTATATAAATATCGCTCTCGGACGATAAACAGTCAAACAAATCACACTTTTACGGCATTTGTTTCATTAACTGAATATTTATCATATAGCAGTGTTGGCTGACATTTGTATTTATATACATGCTCCACATATATTTCATTTTGGGCGAGGTAAAATGATTTTGGGACAAAAAGCGAGCGATATACTGCACGTTTGTAAAAGAAAAAAGAAAGTAATATTATATTAAAATTCTTTTTCTCTTTAAAGGCGTGTATACCGTCGATTTTGTCCCATATCATTATCCGGACAAAAAATGAACTAATTTTGCCAATGTCATAAATAAACGTATTAATTCAATTTATATTTTTCTGTATGTCTACCTATATTTTACTTTCTATACTTACTATAAGTTTCTTTGAAAGCGCTTTAATAAATTTCAGTCATAAAATGTAATTTAAGCCTACTCCTGCCGACTATGATTATATTTACACGATATACTGCGTTGCAAATACCACATACGTTTTTGATGCAAGCGATGAAAATGATTAAAGTTTTGTTTTTTTCTTCTAAAAATTAGCTTTTTTTAAATTTTAAGTATTTTTTCCCAAAATCACTCTTTTAAAAGACTTCAATCAATTCCTGTCAACAAATATCATGTATTTCTGGCGATTAAATCACTACTCTTTCAAAATAAAACGTCATTTTACGCAAAATACGTAGTTGGCATAGGCTAATAATGTTCAGAACGCACTGTAAAATACATGATATTGCGTATAAAGCGTGACCGTATCCCTAAATCACATGAGGAAAATGCAATAATTTTTATATAAGTGAAAAGATAAATAGTTTCTCCATTTTCATGTAAAATTTGATGAAAATCCAAGCTATGGTTGAGGAGATATGGGCCAAAACACACATTTTAAAATTAGATTTTTTGTACCTTAGAGACAATGCTGGCCATAAGTGTTGGGACGGTTTGATAGGGTAATGTAAATAAGCCCCCCACTCCCCGATCAATGTTGAATTCGACTTTTTTGGTCACACGAGCCTTGTGGCACCCAACATTGATTGGTGGGGAAGGGGAGGGTTGAAGTGTTAGGAAAGTGTTTAGGCTTGACACCAAAGAAACCTCCACTTTATCACGTTAATAATAACGGAAATAAGGTCATACTATAGTGTACGTTTTCCATAAGTGTCCCAACACATTTTGGCCATGGTTGTAGGTGATGTACAATGTGAAATTGTGAGCATTGGTATATGACTATTGGGCTTAAGCTGTTGACGTAGGAAGTCTGACCACTAGCCATGCTTCAAGAAACTGGCCTGTAGAGTCCAGACCCTGCCATCACATGCACAGCAAACTTTGGTTTCAATAAAGCCAAAAAAAAAAGGGTTGTCTCGGCTTCCTTTGGACATAAAACACTTTTTTTAGACGAAAAAGGCTATGCGGATGCAGGATTTTTTGCCAATTTATTATATTTTCTTTGCAGACAACTAAAAAAACCCTCAAAAATATGAAAAAAAAGAAAGAAATGTGCTAGAAATGCAAATTTTGCAGGAAGCTAGACAAACCATCTTATTTTTGGCCTAATTGGTTACATCCTAATATGCTACATCCAAACACCTTTAAAATGCTCAAGCTTAAAGTTGACAATTATCTTTTTATTTCAGACCTTCCCCCCCCTCCACACAAACCAATTCTCCTGTGGCTGATTTTCAGTTGCTTTCAACAGGTGTTCACTCTGATGTTTTGCATCATGTGAACATCACATTGTCTCAACACGGCACTCGGCCCTGTGGAAGAAATCAGGGCCGTAGCAAGGTTGTAAAATGTGGGGCGGCCAAAATACAAATATATGACCAAATTGAAATATAAAGAAAAACATAACAAATTTCTCAAAAAGTGGGGCGGCCATGGCATCCCCGGCTGCTCCGCTTGCTACGGCCCTGGAAGAAATACTCATAAAAATAACATGTCCTTGTGTCCTGCATTCAACTATCTGTGTGTTGGTGACTTAGTTGAAATTTGTGTTACTATGTCAGCATTCTCCAACTTAAATACTGCCCTCATATGGGCAATTTGAATCATTTCCGTTTTTTGGGATGTTTTAGGTCAATTACATGTCAAATTATTATGTAATGATCGTATCTAGTACTGCCCCCATGTATAATAGAGAATGTCTGATGCGCTGTGTATCTGTCTGATATGTTTGTGCCCATCCATTTATGTGTGTTTGCTTGTGTACATGTAGGGGTGTCTGTGAGTGTATGTTTCTAATCTCTGTCCGATTCTCTACTTATGGTGTTTCTGACGATTTGGGATATAGTCTAATATGGCATTTAGTGATGCAACATGTGCTTATATGGAGTATATGTTCAATAAAACGCATCATAGTATGGATTGCAGAGTAAATGATGTGACGTAACACTAGTACATGAGATGCATGTCGACAAATGCAAATATTTGTAGTAGAGGCTAAAATATGCATGACGGATGTAATAGGTCAACATGCAAATTAAACAAAATACACAATATCACCTCTTTCTTTTATGTCTTGATCAAACAAAAAAGTATTTTAGTGAATTTTGAGACACATAATTATTTACCACAAAAAATATTGTTGCTTTTTCGATCAAAAGTGTAACCTTTGAGCTTTCTTTAGAGGTGTAAGAAGTTTAACATTAGTTTATCAGAAAGTATGATCATCTCATGTACATGTGTGTAAAGTTTGGTGTCCTGATATAGTTTGGTAGCTCTAGTGTTTGGAATTGATATATGACAGAAATAACATAAATGTTTACAGTAACCTCCCCTGGACCTTTCTATACCTTATACTGTTTCATATTGTCATAATAATCTTTGTTGTATTCCTATGACATGGATATCGCTGTGATACCAAAACTTCAATTTTCTAATTAAAAACAAACCAGTTTCATCTCCCTTAGGGATAATCCATCGTTCATCATGTGATTCAACCACCACACTCATTGACAGTTACTGATACCATCCCTCTGTTGAGGTGGATGATGCAAAGTAATATCAATTAATTATCTCAGTACACACATTATAGTCATATTCTATTACCCTCACGAGCCATTATTCAAAATCATGCTCTGTGATTTGTTAAAATGCATCATGTGAGGGCCCTCTTTATTTTCGAGATACACATACACACTCCACCTTGAAATAAACAACTTTGGGCAAAAAAATTGATATTTTCTCTTTAAATCGCAGTTACTTGGCAGTATCCACATTTAAATAATGGGTTCATTTGCACCTCGCCCATCATTTATGTTTTCCTGCCTTGGACACATTTGGGTGTAAAGGATACTGTATTAGTCATTATTTAAAGTTCTGCCACAATACATTCTTGACCCAATTATACTGTAATGCCTTGTAAGAAGAATTTGTTATTAATTCTTTAATGTTAAGGGGGTACTACACCCCTGTGGTAAATTTGTGACTATTTTTGCATTTTTCTCAAAAAATAATAACACACTGGTAACAAAAGTTCTGTATATTATTGGGGCAAGGAATCCAATTACTACACTGAAATTTCAGTGACTCTAGACCAGCGGTTCCGTATATATGATAGGAAATGAGGTACATCCTAGCGGTACCTTATTTCATATCATAAATAACGAATCGCTTGCCTTGGGTCACTGAAATTCCAGTGTAGTAATTGGATTCCTTGCCCCAATAATATATATAACTTTTGTTACCAGTGTGTGATTAGTTTGTGAGAAAAATGCTAAAATAGACACAAATTTATCGAGGGGTGTAGTACCCCCTTAAAATGTTTAGAATAGAGAAAAAATTGATACATCCTCAGTAGTTGATGGAAAAAAGCTGCAATTGTATGTAACATGTAAATGGAGGAGAATGTCTGCCTGAATTTCTAAATATTTGGTCAGCAAAGACTCTATTTTTGGCATATGTGAAAAGATGAAGATTTCTATCTATAATCTCAAGAGGAAGAGGTAAAACGTTTCATTTTGGTGCAAAAAACAACTCAATAAAAGCTCAAAATGTACTAATAATACACTTTTTGAGAATTTAAAAGGTATAGGGCATGAAAGAAAATATCTTGTTATCAGGTCTATACTGTATTGCCGACATTCACCTCATTTGATCGCCTTACCACAAATATCTGTTTAGAATGATTGATTTAGACTCCCGAAACCTCAATTCATTATATTGGGATGTGCTGCAATAATTTGCGTCAAGAAGTCACCAGATTCCAGCTAGTCTAAATTATAATTGTCAATGTTAAATGGTTTAATGCAGTCCATCTATTGTGTGATTTGGTTACAGGATGAATTCTATCTTAAAGCCATATTATAACATTTCTGTAAAAATAGATTAGTATTTATTTTCCATAAAAAAATGTTAGCTTTTACTGTCAGATATGTCCCCTTTTAATTTTGAGCCGAACAAGTGAGGTAAAGCATAGAAAATTGGAATTTACTACTAGCAAATGTTATAATATGGCTTTAATTGAAATGTATGTTGGGGGATGGAAAATATACTTCATTTGTTGCATGTGAATCGAGGAAGAATTCACCTTATTTTTCCATTGTTGGTGTGTGAAATACTTCATACAAGTCCTGAAAATTCAAATAATTCTACCTAAATCGCCCAATGTTTAGTGGTAGAAAATATTCCACATGTTGGATGTGAATAAAGAAAGTATTCTACATCTTATTTGGTTGGAAAAATAATCCATTTGTGGCATGTGAATATTGAAGAAGAATTCTACCTGAATTTCCAAATGTTTGGTGTTGGGAAAATTCTTCATTTTGGCATGTGAACAAAGGAAGAATTCTACCTTAGCTTCAAGGTGGAATACTCCATCTGTGGTATATGAGTAGAAGCTTACAAAAAAGTACCAGTATGAATTTGACTGATATGTTTGCAAAATAATTAAGTTTTGTTGAAATTGTCACTTTTTACGACAATTTACTTTAACATTTTTGATTTCCCCCTGAAATTTTTTGCCCCCAATGCCCCCCAAAAAGTCCCGTCGCAGCCACTGTAAGCCGCACTGTAATTCATCAAAATGTCCAGAAGAAATTTTTACCATCTACAGAATGCTATAATTGTGCTTATTTCTTCAAGGAGTTGAATCTTGTTGAAATATAACAATACCTTATGCAGTTTATGCATATGTATTTGTTCAATTTTGGTTATGATTTTGTGCTTTAATTCTCATATCTCATCAATGGTGATGTCTCTTAATCACTGGAACTCTCTATAGCCCTTTATATCAGAGAATCCTTTTGACATCTTTTCATTGATTGTCATTCACAAGTATGAATGCTGCTAGTTTTCTAGGTCAATGTCAAGGATTGCAATAGTTACAATATGGCGTACATGAGAAGGGATGACAGATACACCTGTCGGCTATCATGTAGCAATACATCAGGAGAGATACTGTAAATGTCCACATTTTTTGCCCTACATTTATTTTCACATTTTTTTTGTTTTCCAAGCAGCTATCATGGATATAGCAATGTGTGAATATATTCCTTTTGTGTAGAGGTCAATGTATGCAAGCGTAGAATCACAAATAAGTGAAATATTTCATAATTGGCTAAGTGTGAAAATTTAATGGTGTGAAAATGTTAACAGTGACTTAAAGGGGAATCTTTGGTTCAAAAATTGAGAAATAATTTTCTTGCCACATGACATGTGCACCACCATTTTGCTTTATAGTACAGCCTTCAATGATAAAATTTTGTTTAAGAACTGTAAAAGTAACTGAACGTTAAAAAATATCAAGTACAATAGATACTCTCAATAAAGGAAATATGAAATTAAGAATTGATTTGCCATGTGTACCTGGACTCAAAAATAAAATAGTTTTATAATGATGCTTTACTACTGATTAATAGTCAAAAAGTAACATATTTAACCTAATTCAACTCATCCCTTAATCAGCGCTTATACGGAATTTTTACCATTGAAGGCTGAAAATGTGCTCAAGCCAGAAATAGGGTATCCCTTTTATGGATTGTGTACATTTTCAAAATAATTAAAAAAGTACCTTTTTATTTTATTTTGTGAAATTGAATTTTCAAAGAGCATGTGTACCCAACAGTTTGGAGAGTGATGCTTCTACTGTCTTTCTCCTACAGTATTACCTAGAACTACATTTAGGCAGGTCTGATGGCAGGAGCAATATGTTTCCAGTTTCAGCCATTTAACTAAATAAACTGCAGTGCACTTCTTATAACATTGATCATATAGGAAATGAGTAAAGAAAGTTAATAAGGCTAAAAAAAAAGTTATGTCTCAAAGCCCATGGCCGTTTCAAAAAACGAATGCGAATGAGGTTTTTTTAAGATTTTTTTAAAGATTTTTTAAAAACAAAATTATGAATTAAGATGTCATTTTCGAGTGTTCAAAAGTACACAATATGAAATTGTGGTTGATTTACACAATTGAAGTACAAATATCAACCTAAACAATGCGAGTATCGAATCAAGTAACTTTTCTTCCAAATTTGTCTCAGAATTTCATGATTTTACTGCAAAAACTATAAAAAAAAAATTTTGAAAAAATTAGAAATGAATTTGCCGTTTCAGCTGACATGGACGCGCTACAAAAAACAAACGCGGGCGTGGGCTTTGAGACACAACTTTTTTTTATTAGCCTAATCTCATTCAATAGGTCTTGCAGTTCTTGAGTAAGGCCAATAATATATAAAAACAAAAGTTTAGGGCTTTCCCCCGTCCAAGAAAAATCATGCACATGGGGTAGAAATGACACCCATTATGATATAAAATTGGATCGATTGAGCCCATATTTATTGGTCGAGCTATGAGTTTGAAAATATTGGACGAGACATAGTCAAGTCCAATATTTTAAAACTCATAGCGAGACCAATAATATTGATTGGCGTAAAGCATCAATTTTATCATTATTATGTTTTGGATCCAATATTTTTACACACTTGGATTCAACAAAACATAATAATATCAAACCTTCGGATCTCCTTTAAGAACCCATACCATTCCTCTTGTGTGTCAGCTTTATTTGAGTACAAACACCTCCAACCCACCTTAACAGCATAGAATAATATCTATTCGTAAATAGTTTCTCCCAGATATGTAAACGCACCAGGTTTTTTTGCCACATTTTGTTCTTCTCAGGAAAACCTGTACAAATTTGACACATGATATCAAATGGTATTATGTTATGGAGAAATACTACATAATTTTTCGTTGCCATAGAAACACATTGTTTTACAAAAAAGCCATGAACATAAACCATATTCAAAATATATCCACTTATAGTTTGCAGGATGTGTGCAGTGGGTGTAATCTTAATATTCTTATTTTATACATTGTCGTGGCAACCCTTGGGTACCGACACCTATCAATCATTAGTTGTACCATTGTCATGGTAACACTCAACCATCTTCTAATATATATTAGTTATGCTGTGTCTAACTTGGGAAAAAATACAAAGAGTAAGAATATTTTTATTATTAAATTATGAATATTGTTTTCCTTTTAAAATGTATATTATGTTAATTCTTAGCAACTCATCTAGTTTTTAAAAAATAAATGTTGTGCAGACTTCAGTACGAGAGCAACTAAGTTGCTCACAAACCATTTTTGGCTATTTATATAATTGATTTAATGGCTGTTAAGTATAATTTATTCAAATTGATGATATATTTAAACGATCTATGTAATTGAAAATGGCTATAAAAAATCACCAGTTTATTCATCTTGAATCATGAGTCTTTTTTTTCACTGTAAAACTCATTAATATTAGAGCAGAGTTGAGTGTTGGGGGAGACCATTATGATCCTTGTGTGTACCTCAACCTCACACTGTTTTACTTGCATTTCACACTAAAACTGGCTTCAGACACTTTCTTGAATTGCCCATGTGGATGAAGTGCAAATGTGCACAGTAACATGCATGTTTATGATGTGAGGAACAGAGTGATTTTTTTAATATAATACTGAACGGGGGAGAATCAAATTGTAATGGGTAGAATTTAAATTTGCAAACAGAATTTGCTCTTATTAGTCTAAATCTCTAATTCAACAAAAAAATGTGAAATTAGTTATTCCAGATATTCAATTTTTATTCATTTATAGTTAATTAATGGATATTTTGAAAATAATGAGAATAAAAGTATTATTTATCCAATAATTATTATGAGGTGCAAATTTAAATTATTAAATTTTGGTATAAAAATATATCATAAGGTGTTTAATTTGTATGTAAAAAATCTGGCCAATTATTTTGCAGACGACAGTGGCATGCAATCTGCTTGTATTTCAATGTGAATGCAAGTATTCACTAGGGATGATGGTTAGCCTGCCTACTTAACCTAAATCTAACTTCCAGTCTATAATCATGCAGGTCAAAGGTCAACAGCTGCTCAGATACTGTGAGGAGTTACGAGTCCTTTTGGTATTCTGCAATCGGATGCAATTCAATTTCGTCAAAACGTGTCATTGACTGAAATTTGGTAGGATAAGTTAACTGAAGACTAAATTTGGTCTTTGACAACTGTCAATGTTAAAAATGGTTTGTCAACTAATGAGATTTTTTGAGATTTGTGCTAATTAGTCTGCCAAAAAGATGTCACTTGAGAGGATACTATGGCCAATTATCTTACCAAATTGAATTCCCTAGGCCTCGTAAGAATATACCATAGGACAGCAGTTCCCAACTTTCAGCAATTGTGGTAACATTCCAAAATGGTTGAGAAATGTGATATACCAACATTTATGGTTTCTAATACTGATAGCAACATTTAGTGTGTTATCTGTAGACAGTGCACAATCTGAGGTTACTGTTCCGAACCTAGGCTACTTGTTGAACATTACAATGCACACTGCCCGTAGTATGGCCTCTATAACAATACATGTACTGTACAGAATAAAGCGTAGTATCAACACATCCGTCAATAGCTTCAGATTGAGCATGTTATGGTTATCTACCATATCTACTGCAAATGGCAATATTTAGTGACTATCTACAGCTGATAGCAACATTCAGTGTGCAATCTACTGTTGTAAGCAACATTCATTATCTACTGCTGATAGCACCATGCATGGTTATCTACTGCTGATAGCAGCATAATAGCATTCAGTTTGTTATCTACTGCTGATAGCAGTATTCAGTTATACTTGATTCATTTTACCTTGACAGTTACGGGGGGTCCTTTTGAACATTCCAATGAGTCAAATAGGGCCTAAGCGTACGCTAGAGTGAACACGATAATGCGATTGATTTTCTTACCTGTAAAAATACGGCCAATTCAGAGAGAAAATCTTGTTTGTCGTATAGGGCCTACTATAGACAATTACTTTTGTTGGCCGCTTAAAATGTATGTGGTAGTTATCTACTGCTGATAGCACCATGCATTGTTATCTACTGCTGATAACAACATTCAGTTTGTTATCTACTGCTGATAGGAACATTCGGTTTGCTATCTAATGCTGATAGCAACATTCGGTTTGCTATCTACTGCTGATAGCACCATTCATTGTTATCTACTGCTGATAGCACCATGCATTGTTATCTACTGCTGATAGCAGCATTTAGTTTATTATTAACTGCCCATGATATCATCTACTGCTATAGCTAAAATAATAGTTTCTCGATCATGAGAGTATGAATGTTCTGCATGCACTGCGTAATGTCGCAAGTTTAGTGGAATGACACGATAGCGCGATCGATTGTACACGCACAGGAAATGCAGCTCTACCCAAACCATGTGTGGTAGGCGTTGTACGCTTGACGCAATTGTCATTGCGTGCCAATTGAACTCTCATGATCGAGAAACTATTATTTTAGCTATAATAGGAACATTCGGTTTGCTATCTAATGCTGATAGCAACATTCATTTTGTTATCTACTGATAATAGGAACATTCATTTTGTTATCTACTGCTGATAGCACCATTCATTGTTATCTACTGCTGATAGCACCATGCATTGTTATCTACTGCTGATAGCACCATGCATTGTTATCTACACGCTGATATCTACTCGGTTTGCTATCTACTGCTGATAGCACCATTCATTGTTATCTATTGCTTATAGCACCATGCATTGTTATCTACTGCTGATAGCACTATTCATTGCTATCTACTGCTTATAGCACCATGCATTGTTATCTACTGCTGATAGCACCATGCATTGTTATCTACTGCTGATAGCAGCATTTAGTTTATTATTAACTGCCCATGATATCATCTACTGCTAATAGGAACATTCAGTTTGCTATCTAATGCTGATAGCAACATTCGGTTTGCTATCTAATACTGATAGCAACATTCATTTTGTTATCTACTGCTGATAGCATAATGCAGTTTACTGAATTACATAAAATTAATACTGTATTACCAGGAGTACCAGGAGTAGTACCAACCAAATGGGGACCTATCGTCAAATGCAATTTAACAGTGTTCTAGCCTATGGCATCAATTTTGAAATGCGGACTGTCCACAATTCTGTGTGCGTTTGGAGGTGTGATGGCAAACACACGCCCACCCACACACATTTTTATTTGATTTGATTTGTTTGGGTTTTGACAACCCTGGATAACACAAGAAAGCCTCTATTGAAGCTGATTTCCATTGGAGTCCATTTGAACACCGGGACGGGTTGGGAACAGTCGGGGGTTAACACCCTACTCTTTTCTAAACTGGCTGCGAGATACATGTACAGGTATGGCTCTCTAAATGAACCATGGGGAGAGCGGAAGTCTGAATTTAATCTACAGAAATTGCCAATAATTAATTTCAGATTTTTTTTCCAAGTCAATATCCCGGCAAATCGCCACCACCGGGAATTGAACCCGGGACCTCATGCACTAAAGGCAAGTACCCTAACCATTGCGCCAACTGCCCCACACCTCTGCAAGAACTGGCAAATGTGGACATTGGCCCACCCTATTGAATTTACATACATAGATTTATTTTTCACCTTGACATAAATATTAAGGTGCATTACAACAGAAACATGAACATGAATTAAGCATTAGGCAAAATGTGAGATTTGAGGAGCTGAGTGTGAAGGCCTCATGGATGTGTCTTGGAAGGGCATTCTACATGTGGTTTGGAGACATGAAAGCGTGATCATCAATACGATGGCTAGTGACAAGTATGGCCAGTCTAGTATTATCCAGAGCTGAGCATTATAGCAAAGCATGTCCAGTATCCAGAGATGAATCAAGTTTTAATGTCACACAGTATCTACACATGGAATATAATTGTAACAAAACATGCAATATTACATGTTTTTGGCACGTTTTCCCTCAAAATGCAAAAATATTACAATTTTATTTTTATTGCTAGTTTGAACTATTAAATTAATTAGGATTTAGCTCCGTTTCATTTGGTGAAACAAGATAATATTTATTTAATTACAAAATATTAGTGCTGTATTTTTCTGGAATCGGAGTAGTACCAACCAATTGGAGACCTATCATCAAAAGTAATTAGCAGTGTTCTTAGCCTATCGCATCAATTATTTGGAACTGCGGACTGTCCACAACTATTTGTGTGGTTGGACCCTAATGATTTTTTTCAGTCAGCTCAGTTTTCCAAATTGCACTGAAAAAAATTGCATATTACTGTGCCTACACATTATCATGACGTAGGTGGAAAATTGAAACTCATTAATAAATTTGATTAAGGATAATACAATGTCAACATTGTATGTCATCTCAAAGGTACTGTTTATAGTTCATACTATTCAACTGAAGAATTACTATGCGCTGTAAAAGTTGTCATTTTAGTGCTTCACCAATTTTCAACTACCGGTACTTGGCTTGTTTTTGAATTCACAATTTAAGAGTTTTCTTACAAAGACCTATAATTGAAGACCAAATCAAAAAGACTATGTTACGTCTGACGTCCTGCGCAGGTCAGCAACCAACCACACCACGCTTTTGCCCTGACGTCAGACGCAAACTAGTCTTTTTAATTCGGTCTTCAATTATATACATAACAGACAATATTAACATATTGTTATTTTAAATTAATAATAATATTCCACAAAAATGTCCACTCTAACAGTGTTATATTAATTATTTTCCCCAATAAGTCAAAAGCAATGAAAATATGAAAAAAGAAAATACATGAACACTGCAGCATTGATTGACCTGTTTTTATTGCTACGGTACTTAATTCTTTGTTATTTTTTAATTATTTTTTGATTCATTGATCTGTAATTTTATACTTTTGTCATTGCTTTATACCACATATGAAAATTTTGTAAGTATTCAATTCAAATTAATAAATCACTTGAGAATTCTGGATGTTGGCAAACAAAATATTCAATCTTTATGGCCAAAATGCGGCACATACATGCAGAATTTGATACTGTGTGTTTCCGGTTGTCACAGTTCATCTTGTAGCAGGCAAATAGAAAGCGATATATTTGTCACATTTTATTTGTACCCTAGTGTCGGGATATTTGAATATATTTTCCATTTATTTGTTAAAATCCATGTCCCGTCTATAAGATGTAAAAATTGAAATTTGATTTTGTTTTTGTTGCAATCTTGAAATTTATCGAGTTGATTTGAAGCAGTGATTTATACAACATGTTTCCTTCATTTTATGTTGATTCGTTGTAAATACAGTACAACATCACGTTATAAAAAAAATGATTGGATCTACTGTTTTAATTCAGGATTTCTGGCTAATTAGGTTTGATTGGAAAACATAGTCTAGCTTAATTAATAATATTATGATTTAAAAATGAAAAATAAAGGGATGTTCAACTTGACCAAATCTGACTAAATTAAAAAAATTTAAGTTTACATCTTTGCATTAAAATGGAGGGGCAATTGTGTGTGTTTATTAAACAAATTCAAGTAAGACTAAGAGATTTTAATTTGTGTAATTATTATTTAGGATAATGTAAGTTTGTCACAAACAATGACCCTAAAACAAAGAATATATTGCAGATCAGACTCCTAAATCCTTATTAAGCATCTACATAATGAAATGAAATCAGTGAAAATCTCTTCAAATAAATGTCCCCAATCTTAAGTATTCCGCTAAGAACCTGTATCAACTTCCTATTGCTGTGCATGTTTCTGTACAGTACGTGTATATCTCGGCAAACAAAATTTCCTGTAGAATCGGCCAGCCAAGCAGGCAGGCAGCTAGGGCCATGCATCGTACACTGCTGCTACTGAATGCTGAATCTGTAGCTTCATTTTGTTCACAACCAACCAGGAATATGTAGCTGATCCCGTTTTTCATCAAATTACTCGTGGTGTGTGCATTTATTATGCGCGTTACAGGTCTCCACGGCCTTCAACTCATAAGGCCTGAAGTGTAGTCAACAACCAAGCTCTGATACATGCACTACAAATCTTTTTCTTTCTTTCTTCCCCCCCTTTTTTTTTTTTTTGTGGTTAAAAAATATACATTTAGGAACAATTTCTATTTTTTAAATAAAATAAGCAAAGTATTTACTAACATATCGTGCTGTTGAATGTGTGTGAAGTTGATTTTCTGAGTGTTATAATATATCAGGGACTAGTGCTTATGTGATGGGAGGTGATGAAATGCTGCAGCCTGATTTTGTTATCATTATTATTATTATTATTCCCCATATAAGGGATGCCTATTTAGAAGTACACATTGAATTTGTTTCATGTACATGGACCATGCATGATGTGCATTGTCTTTATCTGTGCCTGTGTGTGGTGGAGATGAGTATTAGAGTTTAAAAACATCACAAATTTATCAGTGGAGCTGTGCTATGTGGATAGTTTAATTATTTACGTTTTTTTAGTGATATTTTGGGGTGTTTTTTTTAGGATATTAAATTGAAACACATTTCAAGCTAGAGTTGCCCAAAAATCTGAAAATACTGGAGCATAGATGTGGCAAAAGGCCCTATTTTTTTTTTTTTTTTTTTTTTTTTTTCAATTTTAATAAAAATATTAGCAACTAGACTCTGACCTTGGCATATTTTCTGAGGAAATAGTCATTTGTGCCCATGGTTGGTCTGACTATTTACAAGCCTGTAATTAGAATTACGCAGTTAGTAATTAAGGTGGCCCCAACACAAAGGTGTGTAAATAACAAAGGTTGGTACAAATAATAATATGTAAATAAGCTCATTAATATGCATATAGCACCTCAGGCCACCATACAATGTATACTATCACAATATCAAGTTTGATTAATAAAAGTGTAGGCAAAATATGCAAATAAGCTAATTAATATTCATAAATATACAAATAACATGACACAAAACTATACAGCACATCATACCACCATATCCAATCACCATACCAAGTTAGAAGTTGATCGGTTATTGTGTTTAAGTTGCAGAGTGGATTAATGAAAATCTAAGCAAAATATGCAAATAAGCTCATTATTATTCATAAATATGCAAATAACTGACACAAAACTATACAGCACATCAGGCTACCATATCCTATCACCATACCAAGTTTGAAGTTGATCAGTTATTGTGTTTGAGCTGGACAGTGGATAAATGAATTTGTTTCCACCCGGACAGCCAGCCAGCCAAACAAACAAACAAACAACCAGGCAGCCAAAAATGAGCCTATGTGATGTTCTGAGGCATTAATAACCATTTAAACTTAAAAGGGCATTTCGTGATCCACAGCCTCATCCCCCCACTTTTCCCAAAAAAAGTTGAGATTTTTATACCACTGGATACCTCTGGCTACATAATGTTTATGTTCCAAATATTTCTTGCAGATTAATTCAATTAGCAAAAATATCGCCAAATTTGAATTTCGTTCTGGTATACCAGAACGAAATTACAACAGTGGCCTATGGAGCAGTGTAATACACATAATCATGCATAATTCGCAAACGAAAAATCAGAATCAATTGAAATTTTGGGAATAAGCTTTTTTCGTGGATATCTACTGAAAAATGTCATAAAAAGAGGATGCTAGGATCACGAAATACTCCTTTAATCCAGCAACATGTCAAAATTGTACTTTTAAAGATTTTGATATAAAAAATAGCCGTCATGGCTGGTTGCTCATATGGCTGTAGTTAGTCAATAATTATAAATTAAATTAAATATAGTATGTACTAGCGAAAAAAATTTGGTCCGCATTCCACCCCCCTTTTTTTTAGATTCTTGAGCGTCCTGCCGGAAAAAAAAATTGGGTCAGCAATTCAGTGAAATTGAGACACAGGTAAGACGCTATGCTCTATATTTCAGAAAAGGGGCTGGTCACTTTATATTTGCCATGGCCACCTAGAAACACAGTCCGCCCCTGAAAGAAAGGAAGTAAAGGAGAATAGAGAGAAAAGGGAGAAAAATAGCTGGAAGAGATAAAATAAAATTGCATGTAGGCTTAATTGAGTAGGTCCATGCCCACAGCATGCCTGTAAAACTATAAACGATACATAGATCTCAAAGCCAGGTAGACCATGAGTAGGCTTGTGATTATTTTAGGCATAAGCCAGCTGCATTGCCTTTTTTGCGACTGGGTTTTATGGATAAAAAGTGCCTGTTTTGGCTTAGACACCTGTACATTTTTTGGCTCATTTGGGCCTTCATTTTGAAAATTTTGCCATTTCTCAGTGGGAGCACATTGGCCGAGCGGAACAGGCTCTGACTCATAATCGAAAGGTTGCGGGTTCGAGCCCCAAGTGACACCATCGTGTTGTGCCCTTGAGTAAGGCACTTTATCTCAATAACTCCTCTCCACCCAGGTGTATAAATGGGTACCGGCATTCTTAAATGCTGGGAAGATAACAGACTGGCTATGGAGGTGTGGTGACCCCCACACAGCAACATTTTACATGGAGACTGGCCTAATCGCTAATGAAAGAGAGATGGGCACTCCATCCTGTAAAAAAAATGCTTGTTCGACTCCTTTACCTTTACCTTTTTACCAGGGATGAACATCGATGATATCCCCCTGCATATGGATAAAAAAGTAGCTGGTTGGCTTCTGTTTTGGACATCGTAACACTGTTTTTGCTTTAGAGCAAAGACCAAAGTGGATTTTGCACTTTTACAACTTATTTGTTGTATTCATGTAAAATCAGCCATTTGTTTTTTAAATTATAACTTTTTTGGGAAGCTACAGAGTGATTTAGATTGATAAAGTTACATTTTTTAAATAATTTTTGGCCCCCACATATATGTGGGGCTTATGTTATCATCCAAATGGTTGTTTGTTTCCTTGCCTGTTTGTTTCTTTCTTTGTATCTTTGTTTGTTTGTCCGGCGGAAGCAAATTCATTAATCCACTCTGCAGCTCCAACGCAATGGCCGATCAACTTCATTATTATGTCTTCAGAATCTGGGCTCCTATACTTTGTACATAACCTGGCTGTCTGATCAATTTGTGTATCGGTCACCTGGAGCTACAGGGTTTTTCATATCTGTAGCCTCTTCATAGAGTGCATAGTTCATATACTTTATATGTAAAAGTCTCTGTTGGTGTGATTTTTTTGTTGTTTATGTGACAAGCCATGACCAAAAATCACATTTTTGACCAAAAAAACACATTTTTGACCAAAAATCACATTTTTGACCAAAAATCACATTTTTGACCAAAAATCATATTTTTGACCAAAAATCACATTTTGACCAAAAAATACGTTCTTGACCAAAAATCACTTTTTTGACCAAAAATCACATTTTTGACCAAAAATCACATTTTTGACCAAAAATCACATTTTTGACCAAAAATCACATATTTTTGACCAAAAATCACATTTTGACCAAAAAATGCGTTTTGACCAAAAACACATTTTTGACCAAAAATCATTTTTGACCAATAATCGCATTTTTGACCAAAAATCATGTTTTTACCAAAAAAGATTCTGAAGACATAATAATGATAAAATTGATGGATAATTTAAGCATGATACCTGAATTTATCAGTCTCGCTAGAGTTTTCAAATATCACGCTCGACTTCGTCTCGCATGATATTTGAAAACTCTAGCTCGACCGATAAATTCAGGTATCACACTCAATCCGTCCAATTTTATATCAAACTTGGTACGGTGATAGTATATGGTGGCCTCATATGCTGTATACTTTTGTGTCGCATTATTTGCATATTTATGAATATTAATGAGCTCATTAGCATATTTTGCCTACATTGTCATTAATCCACTCTGCAGCTTAAACGCAATCACCGATTAACTTAACAAACTTGCTAATGTGATAGTATATGGTGGCCTCATGTGGTGTATAGTTTTGTGGGGGCCACCTTAATTATGAACCATGTAATTCTAGTTTAAATAGATTTTGTTATAAAAAATGTCTGACCAACCTACCCTACTTGAAAGATCTGACAGTATAACAGGTTGGGTTTATTTTTGCTTCCTTATTGAGTGGTGTACCGTGGCCGCTCCTGCCCCGGGGGGCTGAAAAATTCAATTTTGCCACCCTTCATCAACAGCCGGAAAAGGTTTACCCAATTTTTTTTTCGTTGGTTTGAAAAAGTGAAGAGCAAAAAAAAAAAAAAAAAAAAGGGATTATAGGCGCTACCGCCCTAAAAGCAACACATTTTGATGTATAGTACAATTTTTTCACTAGTTTTTATACTTTTTCAAATTTTTTTCTTTACTAATTCTTTTTGCCGACCCTTCTTCTTCCACCGCCCCTTCGATTTGGCCGCCCCCTGCTTTTACCCCCCAAAAAAAATATGAACATGTTATTGCCATTGCCAAACAAAGCTTGAAAAGGGGACTATGAAATGAGCTCTGATGTCATTGTGTGTGTAGGGGGGGGGGTGGCTGTATGTGGTATGTTAACCCTTAACCAAAAATGTTCATCCTTATCTCCTTTTGTTGATTTCTCTCACATATTTGAATGAATTCATTGCATTTGGACACAATGATCCTTGGGGTACATTTGCATGTGTGTGATGTCAACAGGAGTGAGGTCAAAGGTCATCTAGGGGTCATTTTACAACTACATCCAAAAAAATTATTTTAAGAACCACAAAAGCTTAATGGGGTATATTCAGGGGTTTTATTTTGTCTTCAAACAGTTTGGGGGTGGGGGTCCCAAATTTTCCAAAAATCAGCGTCAATAAAATTGTGACCCGCCCTATTTCTGCAATGAAAATTTTATGAACCCCTCATCACCACCAATACAACTTACCCCCTAAACAGGCTAAAATTGTATTGAAATCAGTCTTTTTGATTAAAATAAACATACTATCTGTGGTCATTTTATGACCCCCTATTGTTCTTTCCAAATATTTATGACACCCCCCCCCTGTAAATTTGGGACCACCCTTCTGAAGAAAATGATAGCCCCTTACATGTGGACAAAAAATGATAAGTTATTAGTGGGTTGTATGTGCATAAAATGTTTACAAATGTTAACCCTTGGCTTCTTTTGTTGATTTCTCCAACATGCTTTGATGGATTTCAATGGCATTTTGACAATTTATTTCTACCAATGGAGCAACCCCTTTTTGGATGGACAAATTTGTCACACTTGGTAATTTTCTAATCTACTTGTTTATTTATTTATTTGTTTACTTTTTTCACAAAAAGGTTTAAATCTCTGGGTCCAGCATTGTGATTTCAGAACTGTGGGAACTTTTTTACTTACCACATAATTTACTAATCTATTTATATATATTTAAGAAATCTTGCACAGTATTTTTTGTGGGAGCTGAAAGTACCTCAGACATAGCGAATTGCATTCTGAATATGAGGAATGTCCTTCTGATACCAAATTATTAGATTTTGATATTTTTTAAATATTTGATATTTAACAGTCCACGAAGTAAACTTAAAAATCTAATGACCTAAATTGTTTTGGTGTTTTGGGGGAAAAAATCTCTATCTTCAATACGAAAGGTCAAAATTTTCAATTGATCAGCGGCTTTTCATCCCAGCTACATACACTTTAAGTACATATTATTAGATTTAGAAAGTTTACTTCGAGGACTGTTAAATATGAAAAATATACATTTTTAATCATTTACCATAAAATGTGTATATACCGCAAATTAAAAAAAAAAATCAAAATTATTTGATATTAGAAGGACATTCTTCATATTCAGAATGCAGTTTGATATGTCTGATGTTCTCTCACGTCCCACAAAACATACTGTCCAAACGTTGCTACCAGAGCCCGGAAGGTAACAAATATTTTAGTCAAAATCAATCCACATTCACATTGGCCCCAAAGTGTCTGTTTTTAATTGCATATAGCTAAAAAATGCAGACTCTGGGTGGTTGGGCTTGCAGATCACATTTTTTTCGTCCCCTTTATGCTTTAATCCGGGGGGGGGGGGCACATCAAAAAAATTTGGTGGGTATGCTCCCCCGGAATTTTGAGGTGGTGGGTCTTTGGGAGCTGACGGCGTACCGGTAAAAGAGGGTCTTTCGGAGCTGTGAACCGGGCTGTGAACAAGTAAAATGGGGTCTTTTGGAGCTGCGAAAAGTCAAAATCAAGGGTATTTCTTAGCTTTTTGGTTGAAAATCGCTTGAAAAAACTAGAAATATGAGGAATAAGCAATTTTTGGGTCTTTTAGAGCTGAAATTATCAAAATCAAGTGTCTCTCGTAGCTTTATTTTGGTCAAATATAGGGGTCTTTCGAGCTGCGAAAACCCAAAAGGGGGTCTTTCCGGGAGCATACCCGTATGGTCATTTGTGTTGAGTGCCCCCCAGACTTTAATTAAATCCAACATCAAAATGTGCCCAAAGATGGCATTATCCTTCTCCATTATAGGTCCTATATGGGACATGATCCAATCATACTTCAACATGGAATCCCCCATCAAAATCTCACAGAATCAAATTAAATCACACCGCATATCAGAAGTATGACAAAATACGACACAACAAAATTCAAGACATTTTAGGTTTATAAAATTTATTATGAAAACAGAACAAAAATCTCTATCCCATCCACTATACTTTGTAAAAGAACCAATACTGATATTTCTTTGAAATACACATTAAATACACAGTCTATATTACACATTATTTTCTCTTTCCTTCCCTACCAGAAGGAAGGTCAAAGGTCATTTATATATAATTATATATTAGTGCTATGTTATATGTTACATTTGTGATATTTATTAAAATTCTCTAATAATTAGCAATAAATAAACATGTGGTGCATACAATGAAACAATATTTAGGTGATGTTGATGTACAAAAATGCAAATATATCATTACTGCAGTTTTAAACATGCACATGGTTGCAGTTACATACATGCATGGCCACACACACACAAACTCTCTCTCATATTCTTACATAATGAAACATGTTGTATTTACACACAATATAGATTTATAAATTGAACAAAATGAGGCATAATTTCATCAAGTTCAAAGTTATGACATGATTTTTCCATAATTTTCCTGCATTGGATATCTAAATTATGACATAATTAATCAGATGAAAAACTTATTGCAATTAAGTATTCACAATATGACAATTATGCAATGTTAATGTGTTAGGTAATTGCTGCAGTAATTTATATTAATTTAAGAATAATATTTTAACCAATTTGAAAAATGAAACTCTGCTATTATTAATCTGTTAAATATTTTCCAACTTCAAAATAATAATTCTCACCAACCAGAACTGTGTGAACTACTGCAATCATCATTATTACAATCAAAACACATTTTCTTTCGATGGGGAGGATAAACAGCAAACTTTGTTTGACAAGAGTGATCTTTAAAAAAAAACCCAAAAATTCCAGACTGTTTCTGTTCTGTAAATGAGGTTCTGGAATTATCACATAAATTTGTGGTATCTTGTTTTCTTATTGAAATAAAACTATTTCAAGACTATTTTAGTCTCAGTCAATACACATGGGTAAAGGGATAGCTGGCTTTGAACCAGTACATGTATATTTGCAGCCTTCATCTTATTGCATACATGTACAGGCCCATGTCAAAACTACACATTTGCTTGTTAAAAACATCTGTAGAGTTCAGGTACAATAATACGATATCTCAAAACGCTGCCTTTTGTATGTGTCCACTAATATATGATTTCATGTACTGAGATGACTCTGTCATTGCTAATCATAGAGGTACACTTGTGCCCGGCTCTTGGTGCACTTGTGCCCGGCTCTTGCGATGGTGAATATTATATTAAAAGCTCTTGCGTATTCAAAAAAAATACCTGTATAATAAAATTATGACATAACAATATCCATGAAAATATCTCAAGGTCGGCATATCGTTTATGTCACATTTTGTACATGCACTCTTCTTTCAACAAATCTATTCATCATCGATGTAAGCGTACAGTACCGTATACTTAATAAATTTCTGAATAATGTTTTATTGTATACATGTGAAATACTTAATTTTGATGCAGCATTCTTTGAACTCAACTCCCCAGATCTTTAAAGACACTATCACTCCATCATTGATTCGCAAAATCAGAAAATCAAATAAAATCATTGAAATCAGATTTTTGCATATTTGTAAACAGTTTAGGTGTGCTAATGTACTCTGCAAGTGATGAGACCAAATATGACCCATCAAGGTCACATTCCAATCAATGTTGTAGGAGTTGGTTCATACATACACTTGTAGTTACACTAACTAAACTGAACTTCATATTAATATCAAGACCACTGTTTTTTCCCTTTTGCCAATATTTTTCATATGAAAAAACACCAGACAATTTAAATCACTTACTCTTCACTTTTATGCCGTTCCTGAAATATTTGTTACTTCTTTGTAGTATCCCTGATAGTGCTTTCAAGTCTTCCACAGCAAGTCCAAATTATTATTAACCACAGAGTTTTGTTTCTGCATTCAACTTAACAAATGCAAACTTCTTGAAAATAATTGCTTGTGGACTTGGATTGTGTCTTCTTAAAGTATTAAAACAAGGATATCCTTTTCATGATATAATTGGATTTTAAACTTCTCCATGAATAATAGCCAGTGAATAGAATTCCACTGACCATCAAGGATTCAAACCTGGTACCTTTGGTTTACCGGTCCAATGTTCTACCAACTGAGCTTGGTATGTGAAGAGCAAAAGATTTGTAATCTATAGGTGCTCAATTTGATCTGGTTTTTTTTAACCAACTTCTTAAAATGTTCACTATTTATCATACAGCCTGCAAATGCATCCAAACATACCCAAAACAACACACATTGATTCTTTATACACCCCTTTTATACAAGACAAAATTAGTAAAGTCCATCGCTTAGCAAATCACACATTATCTTACTTTACACCACAGATCAACTGTATTGTAATGTCTTGATTTTTTGGTATTAGTCGTAAAACCTAAATACACAGGTGTTTCAATCAATCATAATAATAATGCACAGGTTATATTATTAATAATATATTTTCTATGGTACATATGAATACAGATATCAGATTACATGGCCACAAGGCTATTTTAGAACCAGTGACATATCAGCAGATTTTTGAAGTGTGTCACTCTGCAAAATGTGCATTCACACAACTTTGCATAACAAACACTTGATTGTTCTTCTGCCTTACACTATTAGAAGTATCACAGAGTGTGTCATCTGTTAGTGACAGCAACATAGTCAGGCAGCAGCAGATAGAAATAGGCAGTGTACTCATAATGCGTCATGTCATATGCAACTTTCTTTAAAGCAATTTTCAGTGTGTTTCTAATGGCTGATAGTGACTCTTTCTTCTGTGGCTAGCAACAGACTGCTTGTCGTGCTTTATTTACTGCATGGTAGTAGACATAACATGCAATGTACTACAATATTCAGTGTGTGTTATCTACTGCTGGTATCAACATTCAGTTTGCCATCTACTGCTGATAGCAGGTTTTGTGTGTTATCTACTTCTAATAGCAATATTTAGTTTGCTATGTACTGCAGCTAGCAATATTCAGTGTACTATCTACTGCTGAAAGCAACATTCAGTGTGCTATCCACTTTGTCTACTGCTGATAACAACATTCAGTGCTATCTACTGCTGATAGCAATATTCAGTATGTTATCTACTGCTGATAGCAACATTCAGTGTGCTATCTACTGCTGATAGCAACATTCAGCATGCTATCTGCTGCTGATAGCAACATTCAGCATGCTATCTGCTGCTGATAACAACATTCAGTGTGCTATCTACTGCTGATAGCAACTATATCTACTGCTGATAGCAACATTCAGTGTGCTATCTACAGTGGATAGCAACATTCAGCATGATACCTACTGCTGATAGCAATATTCAGTGTGCTATCTACAGCTGATAGCAATATTCAGTGTGCTACCTACTGCTGATAGCAATATTCAGTGTGCTATCTACTGCTGATATATCTAAGTGCTGTCTACTTCTGATAACAACATTCAGTATCTATACTGCTGACAGCAACTCAGTTTGCTATCTACTGCTGATAGCAAATTCAGTTGGCTAAAATAGCAAATTATGCCATCTTATGCTGATAGCAGCATTCAGTTTGCTATCTATTGCTGTATAGCAACATTCAGTTTGCTATCTACTGCTGATAGCAACTTGTGTGCTATGTATTGCTGGCAAAGTGCAGTTTGTCAATCTTAATAGTATAAATATGTCACTGATTATAAACATTGATTATTCTCATCACATAATATTTGCATTTGTGTACATTCATTATATCACAAGACAACTTGCAATGGGTGGGAAATAAAACTACAAATATTAATTTATATTTTTTCTTACTAAAGTGAAAAAATATAAAGAAAACAGAAGTTGAACAGCAACATCACTAATATGTATACATGAGCAATGAGCCTTTGCAAACTGCATGTGATAAAAAACATTGGCTGTTCCGATTCACTGAAACAAACAGTTACTACAAAAACCATTGATTGGCACAATATAAAATTCATGCTAAATTTTGCTCATATATTCTTGTAAATATACCTATTATAAAGATAAAACTGAAATATTGCAACAAACATACTATATTTTTGCAATTTGTTTTTGTTCTTTTTTTTAATTGTTCTATTTTGATTTTTGTAATCTGCAAACCTACTGAATAATTTATCATGGAAAATATCATGAATGTTGGTACAAAAAGTGCAACGTGAATGCAATAATGTATTGGATACCACAGTCAAGAAAAAACTACCTAATAATGTGTGAGACCAAGTTACGTATGGAGGTATATGAATTTTAGGACAAAAAATAAACATAGAACATAGTTTTTCATTATTTTTTTTTTGTCAACATTTTTTTTTTCAACAATTTTCATCAACTGTACTCAATGTACTGGATATGACACACAAGTACACAACTTTTTGGACATTATGTAATATTTTATTATATAAGAGTTGAGTCATCATAAAATTGGCATACCTAAGTGTATAATAATCATCCCCTATGTCTAATATAATATATATATATATAATGCACCAAATCTGCATGGGACATGGATGTGCTTAGCTCTATACACATAATGTTAATGGTATAGTACAGCTTTAGCATGTAGTATACCACTTTCCAGGTGGGATGATTTTTTTCTTGGCAATGAGCACACTTGAAAACGTGACAGCTAGGCTGCAAAATGAGAGGTTTGACTTTGATACAATCCCACAATGCATCACAATTTGAGCTGACCAATGATTATTGACCATGGTAAATCCCCAGGGGTAAATCCCATAAACCTTTGTGAATACACCTGAGATGTCATCATTTGATGTCACACCTACGATGTCACACAGTAACGATGTGCGCATCGGCCTGGTGCGTACTGACATCAAATGACCACATCTCAGGTGTACTCGCAAAGGCTTATGGGATTTACTAAAAAGGTGAATAATGAGTGGTTAAACTTAAGCCTGTAGAACTTTCTCTCAATATCCCATCATGCACTATATTTTTGGGTACACTGTATTCTCATCTCCATGCACAAGAGTTTTAACATGGTCCATGAAATCCAACATTTGAACTGAGAATATTGCTGGGGGCTCCCTGGAATAGTGAATGTTGGGATATCAGGAAAAAAACAGAAAGTATTAGGGCTATTATACTTGCAGTTAAATCATATATTAATTCACCTAGTGGGTTATATCATTATATTCATGTTGGTTCAATAATTAATATAAAAATATTACAGCTGGTGTGGATTGGATTAGTAAAGCATCAAAATCAGGCTCTTTTGGTCAATCTAATAGAACAAGACAATTTCCCCATTACAATGGATCATGTTCATCGGTAAATAAATACCAGCCTTATAAAAAATTGTTGGTTGGTCCATCAGTCAGATTTTTATCTTTTTTAATAATTGTTTTTAAAATGTATAGCCAAATGTATAGACCAAGTAAGCTTTTAATAAAAAATAATATATAGGCTAATTTGATTGGGGCAAATTGGGATATTTCTCAACTGCATCATCACTTCTTTCATTTTTTAAAACAGTCTAGAAGTGTTAAAGAATTAAAACAGTCATATCAAAAATTCTGGAAAAAAACTTTTGTTAGGTTTCCAAAATTCCTGTATTCTTTTGTACAGGTGAGGTTGTCAATATTAGGGTCAGTCGGTGGAGGACATCCAAGCAATTGTTTTTGGTAATGCAATTCTAGCAACATTGTGTAATACAGAAGTGTATTACTTCCATGCTTTTCTTGAATTTGTGGTACTAAAGCTGCATTTTGAAATTGAAAAAAACAACAAAAAAAACAAAAAAACAATAGGCCTTCAGGGTATAAGGGCTTCTGTTATGATCAATAGGTTTCCTACAGGCTGCATGTATCAAAATGATTGGTACCCATCAGTTTCCCGTGACCAGGCAAGATTGTCACATCAAAATGAACATAAGATCAACCTTAGTTGTTAATGTTGTTAAAGGTAATTTAACAATATTGTAGTCATTGTACAATTTTGCATATGGGAGAAAAGGGCTTTTCAATAAACATAAAAACTGATACGTAGGTAGGCCTAATGATAATAATTTTGATCCAGTTTTTATAGTATGTCTTTAAATATAGTTATATATGGGGCTGTATTGAATTGCGTATTCATGCACCTGTGCCTTTGGACTCATCAAGTAGTTCTTATACCACCTCTAAATAAAACACAGATGTCAAATAATCTGTCGTGCGAAGTATATGCAAGTTACATGGAGAATATAATACCATAAAAAAGCTTTTTCTGTTTGAATCCCAATTAAAATCAGCTCAAGTTAGAAAATGCACTGCAGAATTGGATCACATTCCTCTCTTCATAAAAAAATAGGAAATAAATAAAAATGTATTGCCAATAAAGTGCCTGGGATACGCTATCAAATGGATATGAAGTTCACTGGTCATTCAGTAGAATTCAACTTATGGTTAGCACTACCTAGTAATGACAATTTGGTTATTACATAATCAATACCACATGACTCTAGGTGACTCTACATGAGAGACGCAGGATCCGCTTTAAAACGATTCAATGCGATCTTCTATTGTACGTGCAAATGGCATTGCATTATGAGCGCCCTACACGCACACAGCATTGGGCATGAGCGCCCTACATGCACTGTAACACAACAAACACTACATGATCATTTCCTGGATACGGATTCAAGTACTGTGTATGCGGATCCCAGGATATCACATTGAAACGTTTTATTATGAATCTTATTCTGGTGTGGAGTCACCCTGTATAATGATATTACCCTAGGAGGTTCATATCCTTTGTTAAATCCAAATTTGTTATGCAAACAAGTTGACAGAACAAATAAATATATTTAAATACAAGATAGTTTCACAGTGCCGAGTCATTAAATTGATACTACATTGCACAAAATTCTTTTTTCCAGTCAAGATCATCTTGAAAATAAATAAAAAGATTGTAAGTGGAGAAAGGTCATTGAGATTCAAGTTAGATTTCTAGGGTGCAGTTGTTAGCTATAAATGATGTCTTGGTTCACAGTAGTTATATACTGATTCCTCCCACTTGTCCCTGCCACTTGAGCATTTCAAAGGTTACATATATGTTGTTGCAACCCACAGATACAACAAGCAGGTACATAATGTTAATGCATGTACATGATGTTATACATACAAACATGTACAATGCAGTGCGTTTTTTTATACAGACAAAATGTATGCGTATAAATCGCTCTCCTGTTCTCATGTTACATAATTTTTGAGTGGGAGATTTTTTTTCGTCCATATATTAAACCTGCTGTAATGGGTTAATCCGATTCACCGAGTCTGACTCTGTGTGATACGACATATCTGCATGATGCAGTATGATCATTGAAGATATTCAAGAAAGACACAAATTATGATGGCAACCCTATTATTGTTATACCACAATATGGATGGTAATCACAGATGGCTGGTAACCCTTGATATTATCAACTAATTAAAAAGTATCATAATAAAAAGAATTGTTTGCAACATACAAAAAAATGTTGCATCTTCATATGTTTATAAGAGCATGATCCAGTTAGGTTTTAAGTTTATTTCCACATGGAATGTCTGGGGAGCCATACCGGTTCGGCCCCTGCCTCAAAATTGACAAAAAGGTCTACTTTTCAGGGTAAGTAGTCCAAATTAGAAAGAAAGGTTAACAAAGGGAACAACCCTTTTTCAATATTTACGGGGTGAAGTCCACTTTTTTTGTGTGCAAGCAACATAGACCCTTATTTCTACAGTCTATGCAAGCAATTTGTTTGGTGGGAAAGGTCCACAATTTGACAATTCTGCACCCCCTGGCATAAAGACTCGCTACATGAAACAAAGGAGTCATTATATAATGATCCTTTGTCCTGGCAGGTTTTAAGTCATTACCACCTAAATGATTGTCTACTATTAGACCATTGCCAGTCAATGTTATTAGGTGAATATACTTTTTTTGTGTGAATACACTTGTTTTTGCACCAGCTGTCTGAAAATGTTTTTGTGCTAGATATCTATCTATTTAGTAAAATAAAAAATGTTTAATGATGTGCAATAACTGGTGTCATTTCATGCAGAATACCGGTTGAATGAATCAGAATAGACAGTGATTTGAAAATATTTTTCTGTACATCTGCATTAATGAAGATTTATGAATATCATATAGAAAGATAGATACTTTGATCATCCTGGACTGAGGTGAGATTTGATTTGACCAAGTTAAAGCCATATTGTAACATTTCCATAAAAAGAGATTTGTATTTCTTTTCCATGACCCGTTAGCTTTTACTGTCAGATGTCCCCTTTTAATTTTGAGCCGAACAACTGAGGTAAAGCAAAGAAAATTGGAATTTACTACCAGCGCCGATGCATATCACTCCATTGGTCATGCTATGACACATCCTTTGATGTGTGTATGACTGTCCTGCATGGCATACATGTACTGTGTTATAAACATCGCATATGTGTTCTAGTAATATTTCCATTGTAAAAATTAAGCAGAATCACGACTCTCTAATATATCTTTGATCCTTACAAGTGAGTGAGGGGAGCATAAATTCACCCCAGAAATTCACCTTCATCCATTTGCAGGGTTGCCATGATAATTCAGCTTATACATTCAAATCAGAGGTAATGAAAATTCTATCTTGTTCAAGTAAACAATATTTGAGGCCAAAACTCCTAGTTCTAACCAATTCTCTTGTATATTGACAAAATGTGACCATTTTATCTGGATATCAACACTAATAATCTACTGCAGACTACATATACATCATCTGAAGTACTTTGTCACCTCTCTCATGTCTCGCACACGTCTCGTTATGTAATCATGGTCAAAAATGTCATGAATAGTTTATAAGATTTTGACAACAGAAACTTTGGGAAGAGATAGAAAAAACCTGTAACATAATGAACAATACAAAAGAGATATGTACAGTTTGGTCTTAACTATTAGTTACCACACTTATTGACTGACTTTTTTACTTGAAAATTGATTGGGCTTTTACTATTTGAGGATTAGATAATTATAGCTCTCTGTGAGAATCTATGAGGGTATGAATGATATAATGAATCAGTAATGGCAGCAAATGTTGGAGAGAGACCAGGACTAGGGAAATTCAGTGTTAATTCTTTAGTTTAAAATATGCAAACATGTACCGGTTCAGTGATTTTAGAGATGAGAAGTACACAAAAATCTTGCTAAGTAAAATCAGGTATTGGCTAATCAGAACATTTATTGAATAATTTCATTAAATTTGGATTGATTAATGTTAATGTATACTATGTATGTACTCAATTAACTTTTAGACTGTTATCTTGTCAATGATAAATCTGCAATAGCATGAAATTTATAATTCCTGAAGAAAATAAATTCATTCAAATCAGTTTTAATGTTCAGTGAAAAATGCAATTTTTGGTTTTTATTTTTCAGTGGAAAACTCACTTTTAATGAAGATATCGTGAATGAAAAGTTTTGTGATATCACTGGACCTAATACATTTTCTAGCCAAAAATAAAACGCACTTTTGTTCAATGCATAATTGAATAAAATCTATTCAAATCAGGTCAAATTTGAAAATAAGCATCTTATTTTCTAGCACTGGTTGCCATGGTTTTAGGTAAGGCATTGAACCACATATTCCTCTGTTGCCAAGCTAGAGCGTGCCAACATTGAATAGAAAAACATAGGAAATTTACTGTTGCTAAGAAAAAGAAATTAATCCTGGAATGCAGAAACACATTTTTGTGATATTTTTCTATTATTCTATCAAACAAAATTGTGAGTCTGTATATAGTAACATATAATACTGATTTTGACTTTAACAAGCTTTTTAATTTGTCCTGACTGCCAACTTTCTTTGCATGCATACAGTGCACTAGGAAGTTAAATGCCTGTGCCAGTATAAAGTCCAATATTTTTGAGTTTGTTTTTCTATTGTGATTAACAAAGGCTGCATTTTAATTATTTGGTCTCAAGTTTGTGCTTTCAATGTGAGGCCTTGTTCTTGATCAGGATTTTTTGCTGCACATTTGCTGCAGTGAATAAACAGCAGCAAAATGTCTGCTAAGTTAATTGCAATATGCACACCAAACATGGAATCGTGTACTGGTTAAACCTTTCACCTGACTTTCTCCTATTCGTCTCTCTCATTACATTTTGATGACATTACTGGTATAAACTCAAATACAAAATCTGTATCCACCAATCAACTACCAGGCATCATTTTATATCCTTTGCACCATATTGTCCCAGGCATTTTGTTATATTAGTGCAGAACCATCCCCGAATGGCTGTATTTAGTTAGGTTAACTTTTAAGTATTTTGCATATAATATCAAAATGTGGTCTAGTGGTTCTTGGTATGCTTCCTGAAGCAATTAATGCACATACACCCATCCACTGACATTTTAACAAGTTATTATAGCTGTTCTTGTCTTCAGAGATATCTTTAAAATGATATTTTATTGATTTAAATACTTTTGGTCAACCTGGGAGCAGCCATCTTGCCAATTGTGAGAAATGCTAATAAGATCAGGTGTTTTGATGAATGTGGGTGTAAAGAACAGGAGCTCAACACAGGAAAGATCAGTGCACTGTGGTTCCCATCATTGATTACAAAGTTTATAAAATATCTTGATTGTCCGTATTATTAAATATTAAAGATGTGGGTTGACAGTTTGAAACAATACACTTAAATCCACTCTAGAGCTTGTTTTAACACCCAGTAAACCCACACGAAAAATTCTAGTAGCAAGCAAAACTAGCAAACTTGAAAGATGTGATTAATTATATTTAAGAAATATTGTTAAGATTAAGGATACAGTTTTGTGCAAAGGGTATAAGAATATGATGCCAGATTTTCATCCCGGGATTTTCATACACAATCAGAATCCTGCCCATGTGTGCAAATGTGGAACACCCATACTCTATGGGTATGGTTTGCTGAAATGTCACAAAGATAAGATGCTGGAGCAGATTGGTCACACTCTACTGGTAACTGTCATAATGAGTAGACCATAATGGCAGAATCTCATCTGCATCATTGTGGTATTTTAACAAAACTACAGCTCCCTAAACTGCATGACCACATATTGTCAATTTCTCAGGATACTGATTATGCATATTCCTACCTGATTAGTAGTTCCCGGACGAGCCCCCAATTCTGTTTTGACCTTCTGTGTCTTAACAGAATTAGGTTGGTGTATAAAGTATATGAATAAAACAAAGAGATTATACCCAAAGGGTACCAACTTAAAATTGGCCCATGTGTAGATCCGCCATGTTGGTATTTGCTAATGGAGGGCAAAGTGTACCTCCTGTGTTTTACTGCAAGAGCCCAAAATCGAATGATAATTTGTGACTTTAAACTTGAACATTAAAAAGATTTCAGCACTCGGCGCTTTAGCGCACATTTGTGGCACAACGCTTTACATGCAGAATGCAAACCACCACTTTGAATCAAAGCTTGGTGCATAGCGGAATTATCAGGAGGTACACTATTTACTCTCCATGAGTGACACGCAAACATGACAGAGTCGTTACTCATTTGTTTTACCTCATTGGAATAATATGAATTGATAATAACTACACCTAAAAATAAAAGCGTGTCAAGGTCGTTGTCCACTTACAAGGTCTATACTGCATGTATGCTCAGTCATTATTTTTAAATATTTAGAAATGAATGATAATATAATACGGAAAGCTCCACAAGATATATTTAGAAATACTTTTTTTGTACAATGTCAGTTTGATACAGGAAAACAGCTAGGTCTAGCAGACAAGTACTAACAATATTAGTCAACAATTGCGTAAAAAGTAAGATGTATCATTTCACATATATGACTCCACAAATCAGTAGCAGTAATTTTTTTAATGTAAAAGTGTCCTACTACACTAGTTGATACCTTTTTTTAAAATAGAAGACTCTCTTTGGTAGAAAGCAAATCCTTTTCATTCTTCAATGCTGGGTTGGTATTACCGTTGGTCTCTCCGTCACAGTATCTAGAATTTTTCCTTTTCTTGATGACAAGATATGCCAGTCGTCCACGTATAGTACCTTAGTGGTCCATCACAAGGTATGAGCGTAATCACTCCGTACGACAGTAATATATATATATATGCAGAAATATAAGCTATTGATTCCCACAATCCGCTGTGGCAGAAGTGTAACGGATCACTGTATGCTTCCGAAGAAAAAATCCACTGGGGTCACATCCAACTCCAAAAACTTTTGACCATATTTGGTCACATAATCTACATGTACATGTATGTACTTCACAAGTTCATCTCCATATGCTTCCAAGAAGCACAGTGTCTTGGTCACAATTTGTGATGGTGATAGTCGTCAAACAAATCACATTTGTTACATGTTTTCATTGCAAATACCACAAATGGTATAAGCGAATGCTTAAAATGCATGCACCTCTCCAAATCTCGCATTGGTGGTACTATTTCCGACTTCCTTGTACAAAAATACAATAATTATTATTTGAGCTAGATTGCAGTGGCTGTGGTCAAATCGCGTTAATTCATTCCAACGTCCACGTCGGAGGTACAAAGTCTTAAACATAATGCAATATAATATCATTTTTGTTACGTCTGCTACATATATTCACATCTAATCTACATTATTTGATAGTATACCAATAACAGCTCATAATAACTTGGTGAGATAGCATTGAATGAAGGGAATTGGACAACAGACATATTAATTTGATAATAAATAAAACCTAAAATGTAAACTTGGTCACTTCATGATATTAGAACAAAATATATTGTACAATTAATGGTATGGTATATTAGGTATGTATATGATCTACATGGAATTAAGCTCTGTGTACTCATAAGTATTGTAATAACAATAATAAATTAACAATATCCATCTCCTGGGGCGTTTGGGCTATTCCAGTTGAAATCAATACACCCCTTATGGAAGACATGACTTTAATCTCCCACATAAGGGGTGTAGATTTCAAATGGAGTCACCCATTCAGGTAATCCCATTTGAAAGTCACACGCTCTGTGTTGTAGATTAAGGTTATGTCTTCCATAGGGGGTGTATGGATTTCAAATGGAATAGCCCATTAGTTCAATCTAACCTCCCAAATCAAAATGGAGTATCTGTCAATAAATCAATTATCAGATACTGTTTTTGACTGGGAGACAGGTGTTTTAACACCCAAAGTCAATAGGCAGTATCTACAACTTGATAACATAGCACTTATTACAGTGTTTTCATTTGGGATATTGTTGAAAGTCTGCTCCAAAGTAAATTGCAGTATCTACTTGTGGTTTACAAATCATATACTGTCTTTTCACTCGGAATGGCTGCAATGGGATACATACACCGGTAAAATGTGCTGAGGCCTGTGGGTTTATGCATGTGCATAGCACACTATAAATCACTTCACTTTTTTACCTCTCCCATAAATGGACAGATATAGACATGATATGTACTGACTAAAATTAATATCCAGAACAAAACAACATAATGTTAAGTCATTTGAATTGATTTAATCTTATTTAAATAAAAAATAATTTGACCAAATTTCTTCACAGTAGACTGTTTATTTTGGTAAAGTTTGATTGAACTGTTTCCCATGGAATGGAGATTGTTGATGAGTTAAATAAATTATGACATAGCATATCGGGAAAAAACAAATATGTAAAAATGGTACATTGTTTTTGTTAGAGAACAAATATCTACATAATGAGTAATGGATAGGTGTTAGGATTGTGCAATACTTTGGATATAACCAACAATAATAATTAAACCAGTGAAATCCCTTTGGTAGTCTCATCTCTTGTTTTAAAATAATAATTAAAAAAGACAAAGCCAACAATTAAGCAGCAATATTTTCGTTTATCACTAGTGACTCAACTACATGTTAAAATTCTAATGTATTTGGTAGCTACGTGCACAATATATGGTATACAGTATAAAAAAATTCCACTAACAGTAACACTACACTTGAATCGGTTACAAATAGGCATGATTTAACAACAGTGTTAATGCATACGTGTCATTTTTGATTGAAAGCTGTTGATTTTTGGACATGCACATCTTGAGATGTTATCATATCATTATGATTATTGCATAATGCCGAATAAGAGTTTATTATAAACCATACCTGCCTAACATGTGAAGTGCTTTAGGTGATTCAATGTGTGCAAATAGCGATTGAGTCAAAAAGCACCTTTTCACTGTCAAAAAATCTCTAATGTCACTCTATTGACATAATAAAATAATACATTATATACTTGGATTATATTCAGCAGTATGCCGCAATGACAATGATATGAAAGCTCCGTAAAGCCTACTCCAGCATGTAGCATGTACTATGCCACACACAGACTGTCCACTTATCATAGGAAAGTGGAAATGGCTCCATCCCACACTTTCTAATCAAGAAGTCTTGTATTATATTGCAATTGCATATTTGAGATTTCATCAACTAAAAGTGCTCTTGGAGTCCAAGTGGTTTACTTTTCATAGGGCAGCTGTTCATTATAATTGCAAAGATTTTCCTCCCTGTAACCTCTTAAACCCAATCTATCTTATAAATTATATTTAAATTTTAATAAGAGAGAAAAAGAGGAAACAAATAAAATTTCACCAAGACTTGAATAAGCAATCTAGAGCCTGTAATACAAAACACCCAAAGCACATGAACAGCAGCAGGTCATTTGTAATACAGAAAAAATAGACCATTTCATTATCAAATGTACACAGTGACAGAATAAACACTGTGAAAATTGCCACTATTATATAAGAAAACCAGTTGTGCTCCAGGATTACTATTGGTTGAAGAAATCTCAAATAATCATGTATCTGCCTATGTCACTATTATATAACCAGTTGTGCTCCAGGATTACTATTGGTTGAAGAAATCCCAAATAATGATGTTATATCTGCCTATTTGATACCGATACAAGTGTAGAATAGGACGCTACAATGTATATGCAATTCTGGTGACATTCATTCCTTATTTTTGGGATACATTTGAGTACAGGTTGATAATCACATAAGGTAGAGCTCTGTTTTCACCAAAAAGCCTAATAATTAAAATAGCTGCTTTCTGTGTGTTTTTGGTGGTTAATGAATTTATTACACTGAAACTATTATAGTTATTATAGAAAAATTAGTTTTCACATATAGCAGCTATTCTTAACACTTTTCTATATAATGCATTTTTGCTAATTAGCTTAATTTCAAAGCTACATACTAGATTTTACAAAGTCTTTGGTTTTGTGCTTTGTTCCAAATTCTGCACATTTTATCCCTTTATATAGATGATAGAATGCTAGATTGGTCTTCTACCATTTATACATGCCTTGTATGGTACAAGGTTTCTAACAATCATACATCCAGTGGTATATAATATGATGATTCAATGTGTGAGCTAGGCACTGCTCACACAAAGAAATCATTTGAATACTTGTATTATGCAGGCTGGCAGCCATTTTATATCACCAAGTCTATATACAAGATGATGTAGTGCTAAATATACTATTATTAACTTGGTAGGTTAAAACACAAACTCTCAACAGATTGCAAACTGAGTCAGCGAGGACATACGGCCACATTGAAAACCATGGTTTTAGCTATCGCATTCAAATCACATACCCATTGCATTTTAAGCAACTTGCATTTCAGTTCAGGTACACCTCATATTTGGTCCCATGTTTAGAAGGTATGTTTTACACACCTTATACAGAAGGTGCAACTTCCAAAATTGACAGGAATTTATTTTGTCCTTGAGATGGAGTTGCTTTGAAATTTAACATTGTAATATTTTGCTTTATTACATTGATATGTACCTCATTGCATATTACTCTTGATGTTACCATCCCTTTTTACTCACACAGAGACATTATACATGTATAATGCATATATATGCGAGCCATTTAACAGGTCTGCAGGGGAACCAGCTGTTGGAAAACCCCAATTTTTTCAGCTCTCCATATTTTTGGCCTCAAATTATGACTTCTAATAATCAGAGCAAATCTTCTGATGTGATCCACCCATATCCTGGCTCTTCATCACTGTGGTGTATCTTGATTTTCTGTCTTTTCAAATTTAGTCAGCCATTAGAATCTCAAATACTGACTTGTCCAATAGGACAAAAATGAACATGAGCATTCAATGAATGACCTTGAACTCCTCCTCTATAACTTGAGGTCAAATTTTGAGCACTGGTTGTTAAGTGAGAGTTATTGTACTTTGCCATTGGAGATGAGGCCATTTGTTACTCATCGTAATTGTATGGCCGGACCAAGCTGACAAAATGTAATGGTGTACAGTTAAAACTGAGCCATAGCTATAACCATGATTTAACCTAAATACAATCAGTAATCACTATCTTGTTTCAGGGGTCAGAGGTCAAAGCCGCTGACCAATAATACACTAAAAGCTTCGTTGAGTTACATTTTATTGCTTAAAATTGCTAGCAAACCCAAGTGCATGACTGAGTCAGTTACCCAACCAGTGGGTGACTGTCTGTGACGATTGCAAGCAATTCTTGATGACACAAACTGGGATTTTGTCAAAAGGGATGTGAAACCTTCAACCTGCTGTATAATGTGTATGGTGGGAAATTAACCAATCAACGTTACCGTTTTTGACATCTTGTTTCAGTTTTCATCTGGAATAACCCATTCTGAGTAGTATAAGTAAATTCTGGGTATATAGTAGGTACTTAATATATCATGATATGAAACTAAATGGAATTTATAGTCCGTCCAGTATTAGGTAGAACATGACCTGTGCCAAAATGCATGGATCTTACACTAATGGGACAAAGGTCATGTTGCCAACTTATGGTGGAACATACTTTAGTTGTTATAGACCATTTAGAGAAAGATGAACATGACTTTGGTCAGGGTGTGTGAGATACAAATGTTAATGGATGGGGTCATGTGCCAACTTATACTGGACAGACTAGTATGGTGGGTGGAGTTCCATATCCCATTATTGTTATTATGTACCAGTACCAACATTGCACAATTTTTGTATGGAGCAAACAAAATAGTACCCGATGTTAATGTGTCAGGATTGTGGTTACAGAAATGGATTCAGTAAGATTGGATTAATAGCATCTGAGCAGTTATAATTTGGAGACACTTACTTAATATCTGATTAAAATCGATGTGTTTGTTCAAATTGCCATTTCGTATGTTGTCATTATGCTGAAAACATCATTAAACCTTACCATGTCTCAAAAGTGATTTTGTTTCATCTATTCACATGTGTTTATACACACATGATGTCCAGGAAGAGATCCTAGAAATACAGCTAGCATCTATCGGGAAGGTCTTTTTGATATAGACTTGTTTTGAAGTTGTTCTAAGTAATTTGAAGGCTATTTAAGGTACATACTATGGTGTGCAATATTTATGTACCTGTAGCCTAAGAGGTTTGGGTGATCATGCCTTTTGGGGGTATTCAGCATGTGAACATTGTCTATTACGTCACCATCAATCCTGAAAAAAAGTCTGGTGGTTCTAGACGCAACATAGCATAAGTGAATTGCACATTTTCATGTCCAGTATTTGAATTTAAGTCAGGTGAACATTATTGAAATAACTATTTTCTTAGAAGTATCAGCCTGTTCTATTCTAGAAACAAAGGTTAAGTTATTATTATCCAAGCCCACCTGTATCATGTTTTTACTCATGTTACTCCATTCTAGAGGCTGGGCAGCTTTGGACAAAAATTAACATCAAATGGGCAAGTTCAAGCTAGCAAGCCTACATATATTCATGTATACAGCAACCCAGTTGACTATAACGAAAGGAAACATGAAATATATTATGATGCCGGCACAATCTTGGGTTCACATGATGTAATTACTGTAAGAGCAATCATACTGTCTGGATGAATATAACTCAAAATTATTTCTGATGTAACATGATTGAATTCCTTGTAATTTCATTTGGCAAAATGTATACTGTATTAACCATAAAATATGCTACATTTCCCTCCTTTCTGAATCCATTTACAGGACAACTGATGATTATGAGCATATTTCAAGAATTTGTCACAAAGTCATCTCAAATGACATGTACCAGGGACGATTCCTATACAATCTTTACCCTCCAAAGTAAAGAGGCAGTGTCTATTTAACATTTTTACTCGTAAGAGCCTACTCAGTTCACTTTACAGCCAAAAAAGCAGTATCTATAGATAAACAACATAGTAGGTACTGTGTTTTTACTTAGGATGTAGGTAAGTTTAATCAGCCAAAGTAACAACACAGTATACTGTAGCTTAAGGAGGCCCAGACATAATTTGGTATCCAAGGGATCATGTGAGTTCACAGGTAAAATGCATAACCAAGAAACTTTGCATTTTGTTGCGAGACATTTTCATGCGCACTTGATTCTCAGCGTCCTGCATCTTTAGATGTGTATGTATGCACATGACGCAGATCGGAGAAGAATATTGTGCTTAAATTTATCAAATTTGTGTAATTTTTTTTAAATATATTTTTTCAAAAATTAGTCCTGAAACAACATTTCTTTTATTTTACTATTTCAAAGTATACAACAATGACTTGAAAATATGTGAAACAACAAAAATATGTGAAATTTTGTTTGCGTTTTAATAAAGACTATAAGCAACATTTTATTATTTTTTCCACAGAAGCCTCTAGTCAAATTTGGAGAAAACACCATATTTGGAATCGATTTTGTTATATTACTCCAAAACTGCCTTTTTTCTTTAAAATTTGTTATCAGCAAATATGAAAATACCAAATATCTAAATATTAAGAATTTTTATGAACGAATTATATCATGCTTGGGCTACCTTGCAGATACTGTACTTCCATGAACCATTCAACTAAATCATTTGCTCCTTGTAATTATTGTGCATGTTTGTACAATGATACCATGAGATATTGATGTACCTTAAAAATATATCTATAACTTGCAAAATATGGATGGTCTTAATTTCTTACCAAACTTATAACTACAAAGATTAATGTGGAATATATGAGATATATTTATGAGAAAATGGCTAATGATAACTTGAAACTGTGTTTGTGGACCATCTTGGTCAGCAACACTGTAGGAAGTGTGCTGTTAAAACAAGCAATATTTTTGAATGAAGTGGTGGTATGGACAACCAGATAAGATGTACATCTTCTCTGGGACAGCTGAGAGATGGAAACTTGTGCTCCATTTAAAAAGTGTACAGTTTGTGTAAAACTAATAATGTATGATTGTGTTGTTATAGACTGCTTTCATTCAAGTCTAGCAACCAAGATCATCTTTTTTGTTCCAAAGAAAACTGTCACACAAGAAAGATGAGGGTAAAAGAGAATATACCTCATAAAATACAGGGCTTGCATGGTGTCTGAAATGAACCCACCTATGCTATTGTGTCAGCCATGGAGCACCACATACTTCCAATTTGAACAAGAAGTAGATTTTTTGGTAACAACTCTGGGGTATGTTAAAATATTTATGTAAGCCAAAGAGCACTTAACACATCTATCGTGGAATAATGAATATGATCGTAATATAGCACTATTAAGTTTGTTCCCAACCACCCACCACCCACCCTGCAATCTAGGAATAGAATAATTTGTGTTTAAATGGCAGATATGCTTTTAAAAATTGAACATGAAAACACACTACAACAGCACAAGAATTTAAACAGTACATTTATATATCAAACCTATGTTTGAACATGGAATTAAAAAAAGAATGTACATAGTATGATTATTCTGATTACAATCCAAGATTTTTTGAAATATATATTTTTGTCAACAGACAATTGTGCTAGAATTATTTGTCACATCTCCCCTAAAACCCAAAGTATAAAAGAAAAAAATCTTTCTTTTTTAAACATAGTTCAATCAGATGTGAAAATAATGATATTTTCCCGTTCAGTTAATTTTTGGTTGGTTTCTTCTTCTTTGGTTCATTTCATTCCTGTCATATAAGTGTGTTTTCAAAACCTATTTATATCATCAACCTTATGAAGCATACCTGGCCCAAGGCAAAAGAATGTAACTTATCCCTATGAGAACTACCTGCCGATTGGCCAAAAAGACGTTTTCATTTTCAATTGGACCAATCAGCAACACTGTTAGAATAATTTCAGCACGCAAACAAATTTGGGTGAATTATTTGCAAAGCTCCATTCTGATTGGTGAATAAAGTAAAGATATCATGTAATTGACCAATCAGAGGCAATGTTAGATCGGCAGGTAGTGCTCAGAGGGTTATATTTGCTATCCATATCATACACCTCCAATTGACATAGTCTTAAATTTCATTACATCCATGGAGTTCACCATGGAAATGAAAGAAAGACAACAAAAAGATGTTGCTAACTTGCTTATATCTTATAATGGCCTTGATATATAGAACATGTTATTAAACCATGTCAAGGGAAATGAAATTGGATTGGTGGTACCATAAGATACATTGTTTTCCCTGCATGTTAGGGCCCACCTACAACAAGTATTGTGGTGAGGGGTGGGATGGGATGGGTATTCTCATGGATCTGAAGTGAAGGACCGGGCAGGCGGGCAGGGAAATAGACCTAAGCTTTTATACATTACATTATAAATAACCCCTATGTATATCCCTCAGGTAGGTCATAAAATTGTTGTAAAATACATAGTACTAACCACAGCGCTCCAATCATAAAACATGTTGACACGGTTATACTAGCTCTGTACAAGGAAGTCGCCACCGATCGAGATGGAGGCGCGCATTTTTGAGTTGATGTTTCATTTTCATATAAAAGACTATCACATACATATCTATCGTTTACTTCGTTGCAATTGAAGCAAGGACCATCGGGGGCGTACGAAGATTTCGGGTGTTGAAGAGCTTCATCATCTGTGGAAAAAGAAAAAAGATAACAGAAGAAAAAAATTACAATGTTGTGCAAGTCTTTAGTACCCAAAACTATTTGTAAGGCTAAGGCATGCAATCACAGTAAACACCGCTGTTGTAGCAATGAAATAATGAAGGATGAAATAAAATCCCCGAGGTATATAATGGGTGGGATGGAGGTACTCCTATCTGATACTGAAGGGTGAAGTCCCAGGGGTGGGGTGGAGGCTCTCGCATATCTGAGCTATAGAGGTATATATTGTTTTGACAACCCACATTTTCAGGCTCCTCTGCTGTTGCCCAAACCCTCTGCTGTTGCCCAAACCCCCTACTGTATAGCGGCACATTTTCAAGAGGATTTATTTTGTTCTTTTTACAGTTCATTTAAGAACATTTAAAAACCTGGACAAATTATTTTAGGTTTATGAGCTTTGATGTCAATTTGCTTGAAATGGCAAATAAAATAGAACAGCTGCAAAATGGTTCAGAACAGTTACAATTGTTAAAACTGAATACCACTAGAATTCCCTCCATTATATCAGCTTGATTCACATTTATGTCCCTCAAAAAATAGCTTAATTCACCTACACTTTGATAAATTTCATCTTCAACACCCTACTCAAATAGTTGACAAGCCTTCATCCCGGGGCCTTCATACACTACCAGGTTTGTATTGCTGCCACCCCCAGAGGTACAATGCCACACAGCTACTTCATTGGTGCTCTAGAGTACTGGTGTGGGTACACACATTGGAATCACGCATACAGAACAGATACTAGACTGGTGCTGCATTGGTAGAGTAGCCACAAAGTAGCTGGGCAGCAGTGTACCTATGGGTGGCATTAATGAGAATTTGATAGTGTAGTTTCCAAGATCCTCTATTTCAGCAGAAACATATCCTTTATCCCTTTCCGAGACTCCCTGTGATTTTGATAACCTAATATCAGGATTTTATCATTTACAACAAAATCGTCCCCCTTTCCAGGACTTTAGTGAAAAGATTTTGTTTGATACCCTATCAAATAGTCCTATGGCCACTGCTAGTCCTGTAGAGTCCCTGTCACCTGAGCATACACACCCTAAATTTAAGATCCCCTAAACATCACATAATCATATGTATAATCCCTAGAATTCAGATTTTTAAACTGCTAAAAGGTAATGCATGCTTTCAATGCCACTAGAATCAAAGGTTGAATGTTGCAAGTTTTGAGATATATGTGACGTGTCATGTCAAAAGGAGACACTTTTGGGCAGGATCGTAAATGGAGAAATAGCCAAAAATCTGCCAGGGGTGATTTTTTCATAATTTGGGTTTGTTGTGAATTTGTGATGTTATTAATGTTAAAAATATTGTCTGATAGTTTCAGACCGGAATATAACTGGCATCTTGTATTTTTTGAGCCATTTTTCAAGGTAATTCCTACTCTCAACATTGTCAATAATATTTTGAAAGGCCGATATCTCAATTTCCAATTTTATCAAGCCATAACTTACGAACTCAATATCTTTGCTCAGAAATGTCCGATTTCATTGGGGGAAATGGCGTTGTGGAGCAAAATATCTCTATATTTAAGATATGTAAAAACCTCAAAATTGATAACCTGCCCAAAAGTGTCTCCTTTTGACATGACACGTCACATATGTGAATATACTTGAATTTTGGCACATTGAAAATGACAGTTGGTGCAAGACAGTTGCCGTTCTCAATAAATAATTTCTCACTGGTAGGAAACAGACCAAATCTGACCCCCAACTCCACCATGTGGCAATAATTTTCCAAATACTAATACAATGGGTATTTGGAAATTGCAAACCTTAATAATTATAAGGTACATAAGCTTGGGTGATCTGATCTCATCCAATCTAGCCAAAGAAGGCAGTTTTGATAATTGAGTTGTTATTATCAACTTGTAGGCCAACTAACCAAGTGTGGCATTGCTGAAATCCTGCAACATTCCTACAATTTATTACTGCAGCAATATGACTATTATCAGACCATTTTCATCAAAATCAGAGCATTTTTCTGTTTTAATCACTTGCCCTGTAGAGTCAACAATTAAAAAACTTTTTACCTTTTTGCTCATAACTCAATAATGATAAGTTGTAGATAGGTCAAACTATACATTTTCTGAATTGGTATGACCAGAGGAATATCTTGGCTTGGGTTTGGACACAACTTTGACCTTGATATTTTCGAATTGCCCAAAGGTGACAATCTACATCACCCAAATTTTATTTTGTACCATCCAAAGAGCAATATCAGCAAAAGACACTAAAACTGGCAAAACCATCTAACCTGGCTCTGCGCTGGAGTAATCCTCACACAACTTCCACTAAGAACCCCAGGACTTAGTCTCTTGCCACATAACCATTCATAATGATAAAACACCCAATTTCATTCAGCAGTAATGGATTAGATGTTATCTTCAGTAGACATGAACTCTGGGATTGCATTGGTTAAGAGATATTTATACTGAGTTGGAGTTTTACAAGTAAAAATCTGAAAATCTTGTATTGTTCCGCATCTAGCAATATTATGTGTTACTTTGTGTTGCATACTGGTGAAGATGTAATACGTTGTGTTGCATGCTGACAGTGGCACACTAACTTTGCCTCTGGAGATGGCCAGTTTAGAAGGACATCCACCACATAGAAAAAAATCAAACAGCCAAGGTCGTTACCTCAGGAGGGTTGCAGTGCAACCGGGAGTCAAGTGGATGATTTGTACCCAAAATAGCCGCCTCATTTCAACCTGGGGGACTGAAGTCCCGTAAGCCACGTGCCAGGTACACTACTGGATTTACCAGACATAATTATCCATACCATCTCAACCTCTTAATTAAATTCATGTCTACTAATGATTGAATTCATTATCCTCCATTTGTTTGCATACAATACAAGAATTATCACTGGTTTGAGGACGTATCACATGCGGTCATATGATGCAACATCAAACCAATGACGTTTTTTGTATTGTATGAATAAACAAGGGATAACTAATAACACTGCAAGATTCCTATTGGGGCTGCCTGCACAGGTACACCATCACCAAGGTCCTTTGCTAGTACTGTGCAGCATACCAGGGGAGTACCAGTAGGTACCAATGTAGAACCAGTCCTGGTGGGTCCTGTGCAGTAGCAACATTGGTACTCATCATCATCCTTCGGCTGCAGAGGAGGCAACTACAAGTTTCCTCCAGCTACATTTGTCTTGAGCCATTGCTGATAGTTGACCTTGAGTATATGCCTTACAAATTTCACTTGACGAGTCCTATCTTTCTAAACAAGTGGCGCTGTCTCTGTCAGATTGTAGATGGTAGTATTTGGTACTCTGTCTACTCTCTTGATGTTTAGCATAATAGGGTAGCAGGATGTGCCAAATGAGTTGATTTTATTTTCCATATCCTTAGAGCATTGGTACTGTGTAGGTACTGTGTGTGTACCAATGAAGTACCTTGGTGACGGTGTACCTGCACAGGTGGCCCACATAGGAATCTTGTAGTGAATGTCACAAATGACTAGAAATATAATTATGTACATGATCTTACCTGGACAGAAAAATGATCTTTGACCACAATATGGTATATCAGGTAGCAGGTAAGGACACTGGGTTGTAACTTGTTTGCAGAACTTAATACTAGGTTTAATCCAACTACCATTGTGCACATACTGGAATGCCGTGGCACACATCCAATTTTTGTAGGCGTTCTGTAAAGAGAAATAAGGAGCATAGATTAAGTCAAATTGTTGGAATAGAAGCTTTTTTGAAAATTAGTCAAGATATAAAAATATTTGCCATTAGGGGATGTGGCTACATGAATATGATAGTATACATTTGTGTGACAAAATGGTTTTTACAACACCCTGAAATGTTTTCTTACAACACCCTGAAACGAGTCTCACACTATAGCAAAAATACCCCCTTGCAAGAAAATTTTGCACCAAATGTTGCCCCCAAAGCAAGTTGCCCTGGGAGGAAACTGGTGCATTGCTGAGTTTATACCCCAGTGGTTAACCTGAGTTAAATGGTTATACAAACTAACTCTATTTATTTTTCTTTCAAAAGTTAAACATTAGCTCTGCCCATCAGTTCAAATGTGTTAACGTTTTTTGCTGGTTTAGCGAAATTTGAGTGCGGAATTTCTCTGCTTGGAAGGTAACCTCCCGTCAAGGTTAGTGACTGTTTCTCTACACACTGAAGATTTCAGACAATTCACTACACTGTCATTCACCATGTTCACTGATGTTTGGTACAACCCAATGGTTAAGTGGCTGTTCAACCAGGTACAGCATAGAAGGTCACAATTAACCCAAGTTAATAGATGTTTGTAGGACAAAGGACGCACCTCCGTGCTACACAGTAGAAAGATTGAATTGAAAATGAAATCTTACACACAAGTATTTAAATCAAACACAACCATTTGTTCTGACAATACTTTTTTTTTTTAATATTCTCTGTGCTAAACACTAGCACCTGTTTGAAACAAGATGTCAAAATGTACAAAAATGTATCCCCGGCCATCCAAGTGCTCTCCATTGATGTTGATTACTGCTTTCATCATGCACATACAACGTGATTGCCCAGGCAGTCAATGCAAAGCACAGGCTAGCTGCAAGTTCAGAAATGGGCCAATGAATATTTGTACATTCATGTACACAGTCTTGTAATGAAAACCTTGCATGAGCAGACTGCATGTATTTTTCCTTTCAACTCTTCAGTTACAAGGAATCTGCCGCTAAAGCAACATGTACAATCCTTTGTTTCAAAAGCAGGAGTAAATTTTGAATTGTCTTGCTAAACCTCAGCTTTCTAAATTTCTTTTTTTCTTATGGAGCATAATTTATTCTAGGAGAATATACCCATACTTATTTTGTATTGTGTGAATATGAATAAAGATATATGTTTCTAGTGTTCAATGTCATGTGGTGTCAATGTTACAAAGAAGGACATATTATATTGATTATTATATCTGGAGAATAGGTTTCTAGACACAAAGATAAGTTCACCTGCTGAAGTCACAGGAGGGGTCTGGTATACTGGTCGGGTAAGACCTGCTGCATCCCGGGATTCATAAAAAAGGGGTACCAAAATCTCAAAAGCACCTCATTTTACCTTTAATTTTCCAAATTAAAAAAATAGAAAACATTAAATGCTTGTTTTAAAAAGCTTATAGCTGGATGGAAACATATTTCTTTTTTTAACCTAATTTATAAATATTTGATTCACAATCAATTAATTGATATAATGGATAAATGACTACTTGTTAGTAAAGAGTTAATGTCATGTCTATTCTATTCAGTCCATCTGTGTCTTTGTGTGTTAGAAAAACAATACCAGTATGAGTAACATTTGTGACGTGTCATGTCAAAATCAGACACTTTTGGGCAGGTTATCAATTTTGAGGTTTTTACATATCTTAAATATAGAGATATTTTGCTCCACAACGCTGTTTTCCCCAATGAAATCGGACATTCCTTAGCGAAGATATTGAGTTTGTAAGTAAAGGTATTATAAAATTGGAAATTGAGATATCGGCCTTTAAAGATATTATTGACAATGTTGAGAGTAGGAATTACCTTGAAAAATGACTCAAAAAATACAAGATGCCAGTTATATTCCGGTCTGAAACTATCACTCAGACAATATTTTTAACATTAATAACAACCCAAATTCACAATAAACCCAAATTGTGAAAAAATCACCCCCGGGCAAATTTGGGCTATATCTCCATTTACGACCCTGCCCAAAAGTGTCTCCTTTTGACATGACACATCACATTTCATCAAATTACGCAAGTGTTATACTCAAGTGCACCAGAAATTCTATGTCATTTTTTTTACACGGAGAACAGCCTAGATTTTCTTTTGATGTTCACCGATGTATGTAGAGCGTAACCTTGAACATGTAAAATTCAGATGGCTATTTAGCATAACAAAAGGTCCGTTCCGCATTAGACTGCGCTGCATTCCTTTTTTTTTTTTTTTGACAAGCAATTCATACGTTTCCATGCATAAAACCATATGACGAAACACATCACATCTCCAGTGACTGCCCTGCCCAGAGAAAAAAGGACTGCGGTAGTTGGATATGACCTGTGTGACCCACCATATCTTAACACATAGACTCAACCTCTTTCATCTCGAATCTGAGATGAATGTTAATGAAGTAAAAATCAATGTGGGTGGTAAATCTTAACCAATAACAGATAGGCAAGCATACATGTTTATGCATTAGCCCAACCCACTGTGTTCACTGAACCCAACCCACGTGGGGTAGCTCTATTCAGATTTCATTTGATAGCTTAACCATCGCGTATACGTGCGAGACGTCAAGCGTATACATTGGACCTTGTGCAAATAATACGCGCTGGATCGCTATTCAAACGGCTTAATTTGTAAAACTACAGGATATGTGCATAACAGCCAAGACTGCATTTTTAATGAGGTAACATCATACCCACTATAGAGTGCATAGTTCATTTTATATTCGAAATACAGTAGACCAGTTTTCTCATGGATATCTGAGCTGTTGAATCAGAACAGGGATGATGGGTTTTCCATGGTCAAGTCAGAGAGATTAATTTAGGGAATGATAAATTTAACTGGTCTACTACAGTAGACTAGTTCCGCATAGATACATCAATTCTGTGTGGCATTGAAATTGGTTATTTGCATAATAAATAAAATATTAAATCCTTTTTTGGTGTATATTTATGATATGTCATGATTTTCCATACAAGCCCATGTGCTATACTTCTCATGGCCCTTTTTGCTCCAAATGAACCATCTGATTATATGAATAATTTGGAATTCATGTCATCGTTATTTTATTCCTAGAGCAAAACAAATGTATTTTTCCAACATTTTCTGAATGATTTTTGCATGAAATGAATCTGAATGAACATAGGATTATAATTCTATTTTTTAATCCAAAATTTCATGACTCATATCTCAAGAACCACAATAATCCATTTGAATTATCAACATTTTGTAGCAACTTATACAACAAAATGAAAAGGTGCTATTTTTGACAATCAAATGTTTGCAAGTCACTTTGCTATATTATTCTTACCACCATGTTGTATAATTTCTGAGAAACACCCTAATAATGTGATGTATAAATAATCAAGCGTACATCATCATCTGTGTGCCATCAAATCATGCAAAACGTAATCAAGCAAAATGATCTGTTTGTCGCGTGATACAAATTTACCTTTTTTAAAAATTGAATATACTTGCCAGTTTGACAGGCTATGCTGAAAAATCCATTGAAATTGACTTATGATTCCTGATATATGAATATCGTAATGTTGCAGCCAACATTGAAAGGAAAAACAAGGTCAACTCATTGTTTGACTGTATCACTTTTTATATTTAAAAATTTTAGTGAAAATTCCCCCATCTTGCTTCATTTGATCAGATACAACCTTCATACACAAATTTAACCTTGTTAGTGTAAAAGGTTTTATGTGACTCGCATTTCTGTAAAAGTCTGTATTTTAATCCTATATTTGTTTTATTAATTTTCATATTTCAAGCAGCTACTTTAAAAAAATAACACACAAATTTATTTCCTTTTGTGCATATGGGTCAATTGAATGTCTTGCTTTATGACCTTCCATGGTTTACATTTTATATCTTTGCATGTGCAATTTATATATTTGTGTGTAATTTTGATATTGTGCAATATTTTATATGTATATGTGATTTTTACTGGCATATGGGATTAAAAGACAAATTTGTTCTATATACAAGCCTATTTTTCTTTAAAAGGGTCCGATTTCAGACAAATCCAAAAACATCATGGCTACATGCCATGCAGTATTAGATTTGTTGCACTCTTTGGGGCTATGCAATAATTATGTGCCCCAGAAGAAGGCAAAATTTTAAACAATGTGCCAAAAATGGCTTTCTCTCCTCTTGATTTGCCAAAACATTCTTGCTCCCACTTTTGATTTCCCAAAAATGCATTGACTCAATCAATCAAACTCCACCTGAGGCATATAATTATTGGTGACACAACCCGGTATGTTGATTTGGCACCATCTATCTTACACACATGCACACCACCCTGTATGTACTCTGTATTAAGTATCACCATGAACCGTGCAACCTAATTCATTTCCATGCAAGTCTAGCCTGTACACTTGTAAAAGATGAAGTCTATAGTATTGCTATACACATAATGTAATTATTCCCACTCCAGACCACTAGCCCTGAAAGCCATTGTTGTTTTTATTACATTATGTACAATGCATGCCATATATGAAACAGTAAAGCTAGAGATTAAAACACTCCCTCTTCAATAATGTGATGTATTGTTGGTTTTAATTGAATCACTTAATGACAATGCTTTATACATGTTTTTAATTAGAACAATGGACTGTTTAAAATTCAATTAATTACTGTCTTGCACACATTAAGCCTATTGCACTGTAAATGCCAATAACATCATCCTGTAACCTTATATACATGATTGCTACAGGGATAGCATAGTCTACAGGATAGACATGTACACCTGTGTTGTTTTATGCGTCTCCTTGTGTGCAGTGAATGCCCATGTGTTTCAATTTAAAGACTACATTACTATAACGTGTTATAGTGGTTGTTTCCATAATGCATGTGTGGGGGTGTGTTTGCCAGCAAACGAGGACACCCCCACACACACACTTCACATTCAAACCGTGGACCACTCTGCAATGGGGGACTGTCCTTGGTTTCTGGAGGTCTGCAAACGACCGCAGATGCATGTACAATGTATTTGCGAAATATGTCCTCTATCGTTATATGAGATATAATGTCCACATATGCTACATGTAGGTTAAATTCCAAAAATACACAAACAAAATGGCGGAAAACGTCCTCGGTATGTCAATTAAGTACCGATTCGGACTACCTTGATTGCATAGTCCTAAACAGCATCCACGTTTGGAGGCGATTACATGTGGGGGGGGGGTCCACATACACAATTGTACATGCATTGTTTTTAATGAACTTTAGAGAATCACTGCTCATGGTGTATCCAGGACGTGGAAAGACTACATTACTGCATGGTGTTGCTGTATTAGTTGTATGTCCATGATCCTATCTTTAGAGAATCAATGTGCTCATGGTGTATCCAGGAAGTGGAAAGACTATATATTACTGTATGGTGTTGTTGTATTAGTTGTATGTCCATGATCCTGACTTTAAAATCTGCTCATGGCATATCCAGGAAGTGGAAAGACTATATACATTACTGTATGGTGTATATCTTAGCTTTAGAGAATCAATGTGCTCATGGTGTATCCAGGAAGTGGATAGACTACATTGCTGCATGGTGTTGTTGTATTAGTTGTATGTTTATGATCCTAGCTTTAGAGAATCACTGCTCATGGCGTATCCAGGAAGTGGAAAGACTGCATTACTGTATGGCGTTGTTGTAAAGTTGTATGTCCATGATCCTAGCTTTCGAGAATCACTGCTCATGGTGTATCCAGGAAGTGGAAAGACTGCATTACTGTATGGCGTTGTTGTAAAAGTTGTATGTCCATGATCCTAGCTTTCGAGAATCACTGCTCATGGTGTATCCTAGTGCCGTACTATTACGCTGACTTTCGTATTAGGCGAGGATGACAATTTCGACCTCCTCGTTTGTTTACAAACAGAGAGGTAGACAAAAGGCCTGTCAAAACTGTTCCGCTTGTCCAAATACTCAAGTATCAAAAGGATGGTCCACAATAGAGTGATTCACGCAACATGAATAGGGGATTAAAAAACTGTGAAGTAAGACCATTTGCTTCTTTTGTCCAGTTTGCCATCAAGATTTCGAATGGAAACAGTTCAGACCCAGAACACGATCATGTCAGAAATTAATATTTTGTTCTGGGTCTGATTATTCGGACTAGGTGTATCCAGGAATTGGATAGACTATATTACTGTATGGTGTTGTTGTATTAGTTGTATGTCCATGATCCTAGCTTTAGAAAATCACTGCTCATGGCGTATCCAGGAAGTGGAAAGACTACATTACTGCATGGTGTTGTTGTATTAGTTGTTTGTCCATGATCCTAGCTTTAGAAAATCACTGCTCATGGTGTATCCAGGAAGTGGAGAGACTACATTACTGTATGGTGTTGTTGTATTAGTTGTATGTCCAATGGACATTGTCCATGATAGAATCAATGTGCTGATGGTGTATTCAGAAAGTGGAAAGACCACATTGCTGCATGGTGTTTTTGTATAGAGGTTATCCACTTTACTCATGTGTGACTTCTAACAAAAGGCGCTGGTTCCCGTAGTATTCCTCATTCAAACCAATTCAATGCACGATCTCAGAGTTATCTGCATGACCATGGCAGGCTATTTTGAAACAGTCACAGTTGCACATGCAGGTACTTCTTTTGAAAGTCCTAAACAAGGTATAGCAGTCGCTGATAGGATATGCAGCTTATAGAACACGGATAACCTCTATTAGTTATAAATGTATCCATGGTCATGGCGAGGATGATAGCTTTAGAAGGATAATGTTATGGCCTCATTGCGGACCTTACAGACTAGTTTCAACAGCTGTCAGTATCATGATTTCTTTTCAGCTAAGGTGCCCCAATACCAGCAATATTACAGAATTATCAATGATAGGTCTCATTCTAAGTATCAAAATTCTAAAATTTCATTTTTTAATTAGTCAAGACTTGGATTTAATTTGTATAACTCTATTATGTGTACAAATCTGCTTCTTATTTTGAATGGCTACAATCAATGCCACTGAATTGTGTGTTTTGGGGCCGAAATTATTTTGGTACTACAGAGGATTGTATGTAGTTCCTTATCATCACAATTACATTGGTTTTTAGAACAATTCATGAAGATTGAATATATAGATCAGTACAACTTGAGCTTTGTGATATATTCAAAATGGGTCTAATACAAATGGCTAATACAAATCCAGCATGTGTTCACCTATTAAATTTCAATGCATTAATTAATTTCTATTTACCAATGTCTGTTGCACAGCTGTTTGGCATGAAACAGTGAGAAAGTCAAGGAACCTTTACAGATACATGTACATACAGAAATGGTGCCAGAATTTGTTTTCAAAATGTGAACATTTTATGGATTTCTTATTATGGCTGGGAGTCAGTGGGGGAGTCCAAAATGTCCATGGTCACATGGTCTTTGTCTCTTTTATTAGCATAAAGATTCAATGAAGTCAAGTGTGACCTTGAATTTATTTTTAAAGTATTTACATGTTTTTATTAACTAAAGTTAAAAAGTTCAAAAATACCCGTACATTCAAATACTTCTATTATGCATGTGACCCAATAGCTCCCAAGGTACTGTAAATATATGAAATACCTCTAACCACTCATCCTTCTTGGTTGACTATGATGGAGAAATTCTTGTAAATACTAGGGCACTGCTCAACACATATCAATATAGATCCAAGGGGTTTTAAAATATTTTGTATGCTTTACACTTATCTAAACAAGAGTAGTACTTTCTTTTTAAGACCTTTTATCACTACTTTTGTTTAATATCAACTTATCAAGAATAGTTTTCAGAGCTTTATAGCTACTCTGGTTTTAGTTTAATAACTACTTTTTCAAGTATCTCTATCATTACACCATTGCCCCTTCACTAGTTTATCTGTGCTGATGCGTGTAAAAAAAGTTTGCAAGTTCATGAGTATTTTCCACTTAATGCCAAAATTTTGGTACTGGTATTTACTACCAGTTATTTCTTACATGTACTCCAGTATTTACAAGCCAACCCCATAGTGATTACCCTGGGCCCTCTTATTATCTCCAGCACTGAATTCTTGCACCAACATACCTCCCTAACTTGCACCAAAATAGGTCTATAGATATACGTAAATCTGTGTCCTCATACTCCATAGACATAATGAAGAAATGTGATTTCACACTAGAGTGCATTTATGATGTTTTATGATCATGTCATATTTGTTGTTATACAGTAATCATGAACACATTGATTGGAATCCATTTAAGCCAGCCTAAATTACCCAACACATGGTATACACATTTAAATAAAATACCATTGATTGATGACCTGACTGTATGGCTCTATAAAACTGCCATATGAAATACTGTCATGATTCATCATGAGCTAATTCATACATCTATGAGTAAATGGATTGAGCAGCAAAATTGATCAGGAATCTTTCCCAAGTACTGTTAAATTGTTTCTAAATTGATGGTCCATGTGGAAACATACTTAAGTCCAGGGTATGTTATTGTGAAGGAAATAAATGGTCTCAAACTTGGTCGGAAATTAAGAACGTAATATGGAAAACAGATTTTTAATTTTTTGGGGTCTATTGTTTACTTATTGTGTAATTCAATTTTGTTTTTAATATACAGTTATAGAAAAAGTTTGGAATACTTATATTTTGAAACACGACTGCTTTTTCTTGGAAAGCCACTCCGATCGGATATTTTCACTGTGAAGGGATAACTTTTAAAAGGTCATATTGAAAAATAATTCTTATTCAGTGAGAGCGGTCTAGCTCGTAGACACATAATCTGATTGGTCAATTGTATGATTTTGGGTGTTGTCAATTAGGCTATACACTACCCTATGTCATCACAGGTATTGATAATGCATAAATAGGGGTGTAGGGGTGTGTGTATGTAACACTTTTATGGGTAGACCTAGTGTGTAATGTACAGTGCCGATCGACGGGAATTATATAAATAAACATAATTTTTCACCAGTAAGCAGATGTTAGTTTTGATGGGATTTGCATCAAAATGTAACATTCATAAACTGCCAGAAAATTTACAAAACTTCTAATTGAAAATTGCTGATATGGGACTCATTGCTCTTGATCATGTCGATAAATGGCAAATGTGAATGAAATCTCATAAAGACAAAAATTGGACATCAAAATGAAGATGGAATAAAAGTACCAAAATAGTTTAATTCAGACTTCAGTACTTCTGTTATTTTTCTTATCGCACGACAAAGCTGTCAAATTCGGCATGGTACTAGTAGTAGACACCGTGGATACCTGTTTACGTGTTTTATGCAAATGTTTTTGAAAACTTGCTGCAAAACATTCTAACATATATGTCATTTAAGTGTTGACAAAATATGTTGCAAAAATGTTTGCAAAAACATACATTTTCACAACATTTTAAACATATCATTGTAGTGTTTGAGAAAGGTTTTTAAACACAAGTCTCCACATACATAAATGACAGCCAGTGAAAAAATTTCACTGACCATCCAGGATTTGAACCTGGGACCTTCGGATCACCGGACCGATGCTCTGCCAACTGAGCATATCATTGTAGTGTTTTTCCTACGTAGCAATTAAAAAACATTTTATGACTTTATCAACATTTAATGTTATTTAAATGTTTTGACCAAAACAAGGACAGCATCAAAAAACCTTTTAAAAATGTTTGTGTGTGTTTGTTTGGGAAAGTATTTAGATCTGCAGTTAGGAATAGCAATTTATAAATGGGTTTGATGAGACAGGTGCCTTGTTCAATGCTTGTCCTATACGTAATTGTTGACAAATATTTTAAACAGCAATCTCTGATAATTCCTTTGAGAAAAATAACCTGTTCTTTACATGCAAGCGTTCCAAGACTATTTGGAGGATTGTAGCTTTAGAGAATCAATGTGCTCATGGTGTATCCAGGAAGTGGAAAGACCACATTGCTGCATGGTGTTGTTGTATTATATTTGTATGTCCATGATCCTAGCTTTAGAGAATCACTGCTCATGGTGTATCCAGGAAGTGGATAGACTACATTACTGTATGGTGTTGTTGTATTAGTTGTATGTCCATGATCCTATCTTTAGAGAATCTATGTGCTCATGGTGTATTCAGGAAGTGGAAAGACTACATTACTGTATGGTGTTGTTGTATTAGTTGTATGTCCATGATTCTAGCTTTAGAAAATTACTGCTCATGGTGTATCCAGGAAGTGGAAAGACTACATTACTGTATGGTGTTATTGTATTAGTTGTATGTCCATGATCCTAGCTTTAGAGAATCACTGCTCATGGTGTATCCAGGAAGTGGAAAGACTACATTACTGTATGGTATTGTTGTATTAGTTGTATGTCCATGATCCTAGCTTTAGTGAATCAATGCTCATGGGGTATCCAGGAAGTGGAAAGACTACATTACTGCATGGTATTGTTGTATTAGTTGTATGTCCATGATCCTAGCTTTAGAGAATCACTGCTCATGGTGTATCCAGGAAGTGGAAAGACTACATTACTGTATGGTGTTGTTGTATTAGTTGTATGTCCATGATCCTAGCTTTAGAGAATCACTGCTCATGGTGTATCCAGGAAGTGGAAAGACTACATTATTGTATGGTGTTGTTGTATTAGTTGTATGTCCATGATCCTAGCTTTAGAGAATTAATGTGCTCATGGTGTATCCAGGAAGTGGAAAGACTACATTACTGCATGGTGTTGTTGTATTAGTTGTATGTCCATGATCCTAGCTTTAGAGAACACTGCTCATGGTGTATCCAGGAAGTGGAAAGACCACATTGCTGCATGGTATTGTTGTAATAGTTTATGTCCATGATCCTAGCTTTAGAAAATTACTGCTCATGGTGTATCTAGGAAGTGGAAAGACCTTTTATAAATGGGTTTGATGAGACAGGTGCCTTGTTCAATTCTTGTCCTATATGTAATTGTTGATCATCTTGTGGCGCAGTTACACAAATATTTTATACAGCCATCTCTGATAATTCCTGTGAGAAAAACAGCCTCTAAAATAATTTTTTTTATTTATCAGCAGATTGTAAATAATGTTGATTTACCAGGACTACCCCTCTTTGAACAGTTTCCAAAGTTTTTTCTTATATTAATGATATCCCATTCTTCATTACAATCCTTATGGCTGCCATCGCTACAGGTTACGGCACTGCATCATTCAGTGTAGCCGTACGTACCACTTATACACCTGTAGAGCCTGGTCTCAGAGGGAACCAAATGGTTGCATAAATTTACACCTGATATTAGTATCATACACACAATTGTATATATTATATACACACCCAGACTAATTCACAAGAGTGAAAAGTATTAAATAACTCCCAATGACCTTTGACAGCATCAAGGCGACAGACCAACCAGCATTGCTCATCTCACTTTTCACAAGTCTGTATATTTTTGACACGTTGCAGTGGGTGCCAAGAGACTTCAGGCTAGCTTGAATTTTTTTTTGTCCAGACTCTCTACAACATGACTGTTCAACTTGTTTCGTAAAATAATCCAAATTGTTAACAGAAAATTCTAATTGATTTCAAATTTGGATGAATCTTTCATCCTCTTTGTTATGTAATGGTCTGTTTTTATTTCACTGTTTCACACAATCTGGCATCCCATCTGACATTTTTCTTGTAACATTTTGATGATACTGTATGCTGGCACTGCCTTATAGATTGAGAGTTTGGGTAAACTTTTATGCATTTTGTTTGTAAATGTTTTTTCTTCAAAATGTATGATACTCAGTCATCACTAGACCGTATATATGTAATTATTTTTTTGTTCTAGTCCCCACCTGCATTGTTTGCTAGAGTTGGTCCATATTTTTTTTCATGTATAACTTATCATTTAGGCCTACAGCTTAAAGCTTGTATGATCTTAAATTTTTAGATTTTTCTTTTTTTCTTCCAAAATGATAATATGCAATCATTATGAAAGTTCCCAATTCATTTGGATGCGAAAAACATTGGGAATTTGCAAAGAAACAACATCATAAACTTCACCTCTATCACTTAAAATATCTCGCACTTTTTGGATTAGGACGGCGAGTGCGGCCTCAGAGTTGGTTTGGTTACGCTCCCTCCACATGGGGAGGGAGCATAACCAAACTGGCTTTGTAGGAGACTACGATTTGCGATTGTTCTGACATATTATCTGACACCCCCCCCCCCACCACACACACACCCCTACCACCCCCTCACACACAATACACATTGAACACAGACATCATTCCATAATTATGGCATGGTCAAAATACACCATAACAACACCCAGTAGCAACATAGACTTTCCACTACCTGGATATACATACAGTGTAACCCTTTGAAAAATAATTTTGTAGTTTTAATTCATTTTTATTTTAAATTGCAGGTGTAAATTTTTTTTGACACATTCACATGTACAAAACTGACCATAATTACATGTATATTCTACGAAGCACAAGTGTAATTTGTGTCAAATTTGCAGAAAAGTAAAGTGGCTCTCTCAATAATGTGCTCATCTTTTTGAGAATTTATTACATTTTTGAAAGGATTTGAATCTTAGGTTTCAGAAACCTTTCAGTAAAAAAAGAGGTTGACCATCTGCTGTTATCTTTAGCATTAAATATTTATTGGGGAGCATCATCAGTGATTTATTCACATGGAATCCATTAGGCGATGGATGATTTAAAACCTAAGTGCTTATGAACTGTATTATGGCTCGGCTTGGTTTAACAGAAAAAGATGAATAATAGTTTGATACCATTAGTGTGAAATGTTATGGTGAAACAATATACACTGTTTTACATCAAGGAATATGTTGGGCCACCACATCAGGCTTTTGAGTATATACATTATCCGACAGTCTTTTTCCATCATGTGTGGATTGGGTATGAGACCACATGCTTGCAAATCATCTATTATACTTAATGGAGGATTGTGCAATCATCCCAGAGACTAAAGATACAGAAAATTCACCAAGAGGCAAAGTCCAACATCATCTGTTAATGAGAGCCAATCGTTCTATGAAGCATGCATAAGAAAATGCTATGCCCATTCTGCAGTGTTAACGCATAAGCACAATCTTGACATTTTTCGTGTAAATATATACCATAGAGCTGCATATATACCCTTATTCATCTCATGATAGGCACAAATAATGTGCGCATGATTTTTTAGGCACACAGCCTTCATGAATATGCAAAAATTCTAAATGTATACAAAACTTTACCAGTTCATGTAAATGGTCTGCATCCCTTTAGTTAAATTATCATCTCCACTTTTTTTTCCTGCCACAAAATGTGGTAAAATCAAACCCCATGAAATATTAGTGTTGAAACATGTTTGTTCCGATTGGAACGAATGCTAGTATGAAACTCCACAGGTAGGGAGTAGGGGAGTCTAGGTCATTCAAAATATCATGTGATGAAATCGGACTATCCTCCTTTAAAAGTTAAATATGTGAGCATACATTGCATCATTCCTATATAGTACCATTTAAATTGACCCAAATATTAATCCTAGGTTGGAGCTGACTCATGGCGCGCATACAATAATATTATGACTGAGAGCCAATTACTATGATAATTGTAAAAATATCATTACTAAAGAAGTCTGTGCTATTTGCAGTATGATAGTCCTATATGACAAACACAAACTACATGGGGTTGTTGCAGAGTTCCTTTGGTATGATCATTTGAAACAAACAAATAAACTTGCTTCCCAATGCTATTATTAATATTTGTTAATTTGTTACAAATTTACTATTTATTTCTGTGTAAAATTACAATTGCAAAGGCAATATCATAAAAAAAGGGAAGGCCCATAATATTTTTGTTATTTCCCCAAAGCCCTACCCCTAGCTTGAAAAAAGTGATATTGAAACTATGGAATATGTTTCATTTTAATTCATTAAACAAAACCCTGGATTGTATTTGATTATCCAATCAGTGATTGCTATTTCGAGAGTTTTGGCAGATGGTTTGTTATTAACGAAGAGCACAAACTGGTTTGGACTGAGACTACAAGGGTTGACCCAGAATTGACAAAGGTAGAATTTTTATCTAATGCAAAACTAAGTATTACTAGCAATTGTAAATTCAATTCAACACATTCGTAGAAAATGATGAGGTACTTCTCTGAGGGGTAGAATACTACATAAATTAATTTGTTTAGCAAAAATATCATCAAATTTGAATTACGTTCTGATATACCAGAACAAAATTACAACAGTGGCCTATGGAGTAGTGCATTACACATAATCATGCGTTTTGTTTTTGTAGATATCTACTGAGAAGTGTCATAAAAATAGGATGCTAGGATCACAAAATACTCCTGTAAAGTGCTGGAGCAAAAGTTATAATTGAAAAAGAAAAAAAAAGACCAACTCCAGAAACAATGCAGGCAGGACGAGAACAAAACAATTAATTTTATTCAGCCTTACCACGAAAGAGACAAAATTGAACCATCCCTACGGATACATCATGCATTGTTTGTATCACCAAATTCTTAGCATACTTTTATGCCATAGATTCTGCACTTGGCTTGCTCTGTGGTCAACTGTACTTCCTGAATTGCAGGTCAAATCATTGTTGCCAAATTTCTCTCTTAACCATTGGTTTTCTATGTGATGGGAAACCAATAGACATTGCGGGAGCCACTGTTGAAAAATCGCCCAATTTTTTTCTGAACCATTCTGTGGGACAGTAAATGGTCAAAACTTGTGGGAAAAATTGTCAAAAGTCAGCCAATTGGGCTGCCAAATTGAGAGTTTGGCAACCCAGCCCATACTCATCAGGCTTTAATCTGGTAAGTTCTGGTAGAGATAAAATACCAAATGTGTGATATACAGTTAGAGGGGTAATCCTTATTTGAGATTAAGAGATAACTGGATTAGGTTTTTATCAAGCTTAAAGTGTAGGTACTTTGTTGTGGTGTATAATACTAAGTAGTTCCAAGATATTATAGCAAGTTCTTTGTCTACACTTCGTCACAGAAGTCGTCAAATAACGCAAATTATATGAAAGGGCTAATAGTAACTTGAATAAAGAAAGGCCATAACAAATTATTGCAATGGAAAATTATTTCTTAATACTAATCAAGGCTCACTTTCACTTTCAGCAAACTATGTAGGTAGAAGTACCAAAAAATACCCTGATCCCTACAAAAGGACTCCATCTCCTGGACCTCTTCATTAAGTTTACCACTCTGGATTAACTCATGGATATGACATATCAATGTTATATTTGTCTGAAATTGGCACATCTCAGAATAAGTTGCTTTCTATTGTGTGTTTTCTATTGGAACATAGTTTTCAGAAAATGCAAGGTAAGACATAATTGAATTAAAGCCATAATGTGTGATTTGTTTCACAGCGATGCCCTCAATTTTACTCAGATTTCTACTTTTTGCATGATTATAATGCCTAGTGGTATACTAAAATACCACATAAAAGACTAAGCCTGAAGTGCTTTAATAACAGTAAAATTTAACTTTTTATATTAAAACCGGGGAAACCCGGTTTTATTAAGAGTTCACCGATCAAGTGCTTGCTAACATCTCCCGTGGATGCCCGCGTGGATGTCAATATGTGTACACACATCGAACGCGATGCTCCGTGTAATACATGTAATACGATCGGCGAGCATAGTATACGCATTGTAGGTGCTGGAATGAAATGGCAATTTTCTTCATTATACCTCATTTGTTTGGCTTGAAATTAAAAGGGGATAATGTGATCAGTGAAAACAAACATTTAAATAGGAATCTATTCTTTATGAAAATCACACATTATTGCTTTAAGGCTAAAAAACAAGTTGGTTTCCTATATCATTGAGGCTTGAAAAACAAAATGCAAAATGTGCATGTGCAAAAACTCTCTACACTGGAAGGATGAAGTCAAGGAATCTTTTTCAAAATCACTGTTCATGTTTATAAAAGCAGAATTTGCTATCAGCAGTATTTGAGCAATATTATCACTTTATTTAAGTCACACTGTTACCTCTTCGAGCAGATGCAGACTCCATTCCCCACCTGACAAGACAAGGCTCAGTGCTGTTAGTTTTCACAAAAAACCTGTGGATTGTTCTCTCATGGTTGTGGGACCCAGCTCTGGAATGAGCTTCCAGTCTGTATCAGAAAGACGAGTCTTTGTCCGTTTTTAAACGTCTCCTGAAAACTTTGTTCCCAGGTTTAATGTTGTTTGCAATATTGTGTTTTTGTTTTAAGTAATTGGAGCGCATTTTGTCGAGTTCTTTGTTCTTTATAGAACACTCTTAATGCTCATTAATAATAATCATTAATAATAATATAATGCTGTCAAAATTTTACTGCTAATATTAAATACTGTTTTATTCCTCCTCAATGCACTTGGCGGAAAATATAAAAATATGGGCTCCATGGCGTCTAGCCCATTATATTCAGGTCTTGTCAACACCAGACATACTGATACTGCAGTAACCTTTAATTCTAAACTTTATTCATTTAATCATGGTCAGAATGTCGTTTTGAAGTGCGAAAATCAATCTAAATCTTGATTTCTATCAAATTTAGGGAATCATTTGATTCTTGCAAATCAACTTCTGACGTACATCAGTACATTACAAAAGTATGCGAGAATCAACTTTGATTCATGCAAATCTGTTTACTGAGAATCTTTATGAGAATCGATTCTTGGATTCTTGCCGAAATTCTGACCTTAATTGTTAATGATAGGAAAACACACTGGTATGAGCAGCAAGTAGATAGAACACTAAATGTTGCCATCAGCAGTAAATATATAGCACACTTGGTTGTTATCAGCAGCAAATAGCACACTTAGTTGCTATCAGCGGCAGATAGTGTGTTGATATGCGATTTCAGCTATGTTAGCGCTAACATCATATTCTATCACAGTAAAATCGCATATCAACACAGATAGCACAATTAGTTGATATCAGCAGTAAATTGCACACTTTAGTTACCATCAGCAGTATATAAAACTGAATATTGCTATCAGCAGTAAATAGCACAATTAGTTGATATCAGCAGTAAATTGCACACTTTAGTTACCATCAGCAGTATATAAAACTGAATATTGCTATCAGCAATAGATAGCACAATTAGTTGATATCAGTAGTAAATAGCACACTTAGTTGCTATCAGCAGTAAATAGCACACAATTAGTTGCCATCAGCAGTATATAAAACTGAATGTTGCTATCAGCAGTAGATAGCACAATTAGTTGCTATCAGTAGTAAATACCACACTTCGTTGCTATCAGCAGTAAATAGCATACTTAGTTGCCATCAGCAGTATATAAAACTGAATGTTGCTATCAGGAGTAGATAGCACAATTAGTTGCTATCAGTAGTAAATACCACACTTCGTTGCTATCAGCAGTAGATAGCACAATTAGTTGCTATCAGTAGTAAATAGCACACTTCGTTGCTATCAGCAGTAAATAGTATACTTAGTTGCCATCAGCAGTATATCACACTGAATGTTGCTATCAGCAGTAGACAGCACAATTAGTTGATATCAGTAAGAAAGAATTAACAATTTATAAATAGCACAATTAGTTGCTATGAGCAGTAAATAGCACAATTAGTTGCCATCAGCATCTGCTCGGGCAGCTAAAGCTGCCCTCACGAAGTAAACCACGCAGACGCGCCGGACGCGAGTTGTTAATCGGTGATGAACAACGGTAAAACATGATTGAATCCCTTTCAACAACGAAAAGAAATTAAAGATCGTATATAATTCACGATTATTTTATGAGGAATGTCCGTTAATCAGTGCCACTCAGCCTTACAAACATTTCAATGATTTCTCTGTTGATATCAGCAATAAAACTACAGAATAAAACAGCAATGTTTAGCCGCTACCTGAAAAATACTGAATTCAACTTGTAAGCTTGCATACGCACAAAGGTTCCAGGCATGACGAATTTTATGCGCTCTCGCGTAAATATATAAAACTGAATGTTGCTATCAGCAGTAGATAGCACAATTAGTTGTTATCAGTAGTAAATAGCACACTTCGTTGCTATCAGCAGTAAATAGCATACTTAGTTGCTATCAGCAGTATATCACACTGAATGTTGCTATCAGCAGTAGACAGCACAATTAGTTGATATCAGTAAGAAAGAATTAACAATTTATAAATAGCACAATTATTTGCTATGAGCAGTAAATAGCACACTTAGTTGCCATCAGCAGTATATCACACTGAATGTTGCTATCAACAGTAGATAGCATACCTAGTTGCTATCAGCTGTATATAGCACACTTATTAGTTGCTATCAGCAGTAAATAGCAGTGATTTATAGTGCGCTACGCACAGGCCCAACGCCTCTAGAGACGTTGATCCACAAGCCTCAGCACACTTTACAGGTTGTCGCTGACCACAGTAGTAAATAGCGAGCTGAATTTGCTATCAGCAGTAGAGAGCAAGCAGAATTTGCTATCAGCAGTAGATAGTAAGCTGAATTTGCTATCAGCAGTAGAAAGCAAGCAGAATTTGCTATCAGCAGTAGAGAGCAAGCAGAATTTGCTATCAGCAGTAGATAGTAAGCTGAAGTTGCTATCAGTAGTAGATAGCAATCTGAAGAATTTGCTATCAGCAGTAGATAGCAATCTGAATTTGCTATCAGCAGTAGAGAGCAAGCAAAATTTGCTATCAGCAGTAGATAGTAAGCAGAATTTGCTATCAGCAGTAGATAGTAAGCTGAATTTGCTATCAGCAGTAGATAACAAACTGAATTTGTAGATAAACATAATTATAAGATGTTGCTATACCAGAAGTAGATAAACATACAAGATGTTGCTACCAGCAGTAGATATGCCACTGAACGTTTATAATCTTCAATGTATATGCCAGTGAAAAACAAATTTACTTTGAAAACTTGCAAGGAATGGAAGTATGTATGCTTAGTCAGATATTTGTTGATGAACAGGAATTGTGAGATTGTGAAAAAAAGGAGCCCCTCTTTGAAAGCTAGGTTCTTGCAATTCAACTTACAAATCACAGTACCCCTATCATCACTAAACATTAGAAATATCAAAATCTCACAGTCAGCGTTAAATTGGAGCAGACGAGATACATCCTTTACATCATGTTGTTACACAATATGTGCTTACATCACTTTGAGTAAGACAAAATTTGATTATTGCAGAAAGATAATGGGAGAGCATAGACATGTGTGTGTGACAGAGAGAATGAGAGATAATCATTTTATGATTAAGGTAGCGTTGAAGGACAGGTTATGATAAATAATGGGTGGCTTCATACAGGAGGCTAGATGCACTTCAATGTGCAATCCCAAGATCCGTATCAATAATAGCACCTGTGTACTCTGGTCCACATCTGGGGAATGATTGCATAGTGAGCATGTTTCTTGTAAAGCTGAATTTATACTTGATCGCTTTTGTAGAAAAGTGATTCTTATGCATTCTCAGTGTTTACTTCAGTTTTCAAGTGTTAAGCCGGTCAATTGATACAAATCGCTAAGGCAAAGGCGATGTTTCCCTAGCAATGCGATGTCGCTTGACATGTGAATGCATCAACCAATCATTTCCTATCAACTGGATCTATTAATTTGCTAATTAATTTACTTTTCTTGATCATTAACTTTTGGAGATGAATTAATTCAAAGCAATAATTATTGACAGCAATGGATGTTCTCCAATGGATGTTCTAAAAATGTATTTCGTTGCCTTTTGAATATTTTAATTGTCGTCTGCATCTCAAAATTTAGCGATTGCCCATCGCTTTCCAAAAGTGGTACATTGCAATCACTCAGCAATCGAGTATAAATTCAGCTTAAGTCTAAAAAAAGTCCCAAAATATCACAATTTGCGAGTGTAGCGAACAAAAAAATCATGTTTTTTACGCCTTGTTGGCCAAAAAGTCCACTTTTCTCCAAATTACCCCCCCCCCCTTGGAAAAAAAGGTCCACTTTTTCAAAATCAGCACCCCCCAACAAAAATCCTGCGTATGGGCCTGATGAGCTTCATATGATGTTTAGTTCTTGCTCCACATTTTGTGGCGTTTCTCGGCTTTCCAGCTAATTAATTATGCAAATTAGCTAATTAATATTCATAAAACTATGCACAAATGTATTTCTCCATATGGTCATCATATATGTATAACCTAACAATGATGTGATGTTTAGTTACCAAAATAAGTCAATCCTAGGTCTAATACCTTTTTAAATTAAGTGCAATATAGCATAATACTGTCTGCACACAAGAGAAAGTCCACATTAATCCGCTTCTAATACATGTGAATTGATGCAGATTTGCTCACTTTTGTGAAGTTTCCCAATGTTACTATTTTTTTTAAAACATCTTTTCAACAAACATATTTTTATGAAGGGATAACAATAGAATTAATAAGGCCAGGTTAACAATCCATGCGTGGTGTACAATATTAATATCGCATTGTGTCAGCAACTTCTCTGTGCCTCACTATGGTTCACTTCCATGGACTCTATCTCTATAAATAGCTAAAAGTCAACCTTGGAGCCCCATTTTTGTTCTTGTGTGATAGGCTTCATTTAAGGGCACAGTTCATGATCCACAGCCTCATCTCCCTACTTTTCTAAAAAGAAAATGAAATTTTTATACCATCGGAAACCTCTGGCTACATAAAGCTTGTGTGCAAAAAATATCTTGCAGATTCAATCGCTTGGCAAAAATATAAAATTTGCATCAAAATTACAACACAGTGGCCTATGAACCTATTTAGCTCACATAATCATGCATAACTCCCAAACAAAAAATCAACTGAAATTTGGGATATTTTGGGATATAATTTGGCTATTTTAGTGGATATCTACTGAAACATATCATAAAAAAGAGGATGCTAGAATCATGTAATACTCCTTTAATTTCATAACTATGCAAATTTAAATGTCCACAAAAATATTTTTGGTACAATAGCCTTTAATGTGTAGCTATTTGAAACCACAAATGAAAGAAACCGCAAAAAGTGATTAGAAGGTTACATATGCAGGGAAAAACTAATATAGGCTGTATCAAAATGATTGGTACCAATCAGTTTTGATAGATATTGAAAAGATTGCTTCTTCCAAGTGCAACAAAGGGTCTTCTTGAAATGACCATAATTTATAGTTAGCTGACTGTCTATGACATTAATCAATAAATTAATTATGTGGATCCTATGTTGCATTTTGATATAGCACCAATCATTTTGAGCATATAAGAAGTACTTCCATTCTCTTACTTCCATTTTTTGATTCAGCATAAACTACCAGAGAATTTCCTGGAAAACATGAAAAAATCCTGAAAATGTGCTTTTCCCTATCCTTTTGCACAGAAAAGCAGGGTCAGAATTTCGTTTCACAGTGCGAGAATCAACTTTGATTCACACAAAACTGTTTACAAGAATCTTTGCGAGAATCGATTCTCTGATTCACGCCGAAATTCTAACCCTGGGAAAGGTAGAGCAAAATTTCCTCAAATTGGTAAATTTTCTTCAAAATTTCCTAAAATCTGTCAATTTTCTTCAAAATTTCCTAAAATTGGTCAATTTTCTTCGAAATTTCCTGAAATCAGGAAATTTCCTGAAAAGTGGCATCTCTGTAACAACTAAAATATCACACTAGAGAGTATGTTATGAATGGTGATGGAAAAAAACATCACTGACTGATTGATACAAGGTCACATTGCATAAGAGCCATCCTTTTGCACAGGAAAGGTAGAGCAAAATTTCCTCAAATTGGTAAATTTTCTTCAAAATTTCCTAAAATCTGTCAATTTTCTTCAAAATTTCCTAAAATTGGTCAATTTTCTTCAAAATTTCCTGAAATCAGGAAATTTCCTGAAAAGTGGCATCTCTATAACAACTATAAATACCACACTAGACAGTATGTTATGAATGGTGATGGAAAAAAAACATCACTGACTGATTGATACAAGGTCACATTGCATAAGAGCCATCCTTTTGCACAGGAAAGGTAGAGCAAAATTTCCTAAAATTTGTCAATTTTCTTCAAAATTTCCTAAAATCAGTCAATTTTCTTCAAAATTTCCTAAAATTAGTCAATTTTCTTCAAAATTTCCTGAAATCAGGAAATTTCCTGAAAAGTGGTTATCTCTGTAACCACTAAAATATCACACTAGACAGTATGTTTTGAATGGTGATGGAAAAAACATGACTGACTGATTGATACAAGGTCACATTGCATAAGAGCCATCCTTTTGCACAGGAAAGGTAGAGCAAAATTTCCTAAAATTGGTCAATTTTCTTCAAAATTTCCTAAAATCAGTCAATTTTCTTCAAAATTTCCTAAAATTAGTCAATTTTCTTCAAAATTTCCTGAAATCAGGAAATTTCCTGAAAAGTGGTTATCTCTGTAACCACTAAAATATCACACTAGACAGTATGTTTTGAATGGTGATGGAAAAAAAAACCATGACTGACTGATTGATACAAGGTCACATTGCATAAGAGCCAACGCAGCACCAGAACAAAACAGATGGCAGCTTCCCATTTTCTATGAATATGGAAATGCTTTTTTTTCATACAACAAATCAAACCTTGTTCTTATGAGCCACTCACCAGTATAATCAGTATATTATACTGCAAGGATTTCTGCACATAGCTTGTTATGTAATGAACCATCTACTCCACAGTGGACGGGATTTCCCCACACTGATCCCATGCAATTATTTAATTACCTTTTTGCGTCGTGTCAGATGGCCCTGTTCAGTTATACGTGAAATTAACTATAATAACCAAGCACTATGAGTGGCATATCACATTTGAACATTTGAACATTTTATTCAAAAAATCACAAAGTTTGATTTCGAAAAATGGATCTAATTTCAATATAATTTTATTGTTTTTAGTGATGTGGATATGTCTGAGTCTCTACAGGGCCAGCTCTATTGGGGTTTTCAGTATAATTTTACTGTTTAAAGTGATATTAAAGCCATATTATAATATTTTCATACAAAATAGATTAGCATTTCTTTGCCATAAAATGTTAGCTTTACTGTCAGATATATCCCCTTTTATTTTTGAGCCGAACAACTACGGCAAAGCAAAGAAAATTAGAATTTACTACCAGCGCATATGTCGCCAATACGTACTACTCCTTCGGTCATGTTATGGTACGACCCTTTGTTGTGTATATCACCGTCCATACGCCGTGTAATGTACTGTGTGTTATGAACATCGTGTATGCGTTAAACTAATAATTCCATTGTAATATTAAAACACGGTTCCGTCGCTTTATTCAAAATCTCGGATTTTGACAAAACTACAGCACCTAGAGTCTTGATTTTTGCAGGGTATATTGGTTTAATAAAGTACAATATATTCGTGTAAAAATGAATTTTAAAAAATCAGTGAGGGCGTCCTCCTCAGCAAATGTTATAATATGGCTTTAAGAGATTTGTTGCTTTGGACATACATTTATGCAGGCGTTTCCTACCCGGGTTTCCCAACTCTTATCCAGACTCAAATTTGTATTTTTAAATTGACTTCACTCCCTGCATACAATGAATAAAATGCACTGATCATCAATTGATTTTTGCACATGGTTTGCCACATTGAGTAAATGTTGTAGAAGAAAGTAATCATTTTTGTATAAGAAAATTTTAAAAGAAAAGGAATAATTTTGATATAATTATTACTGAATTTAATACTTAAAATGTCCAATTGAAATTTAAAACACACTTTAGCATATATTATATGTCATAATTTTTCAGCTATATCACATAGTGACGTAATTGCAAAATGCGTATTTCGAGAAAAAACCGCATTGAAGTTTTTGAGAAATTTATTGTTGGAGTACTCTTGCTCGTAAAATATCCCATCTAGTGGAACAAAAACTAGTCTAAAGAAGACATTCATCAAGTTAATATAAATACATTTTAGTCATAGATTTTTGACGTTTTACATACTCAAATATACTGACGTTTTTGTTTCTTTGACTCAAATAAAGTTTGGTTATGCTCCCTCCACATATGTGGAGGGAGCGTAACCAAACTGGCTTCGTAGGAGATTAAGATTTGCGATCGTTCTGTCATATTATCTGAAAAATTATGATAATATGTCGGACCAACAGAAAATCATTCCGTTTTACTACAAATAGGGCGAATTTGACAGTTTGCTCATAGAAGTAAGTTGGAACATGTGTAAGTATTACAAATATGCCAAAAAATTGGTTTTGAAAAAAATAAAGGTATATTCTGAAATAAGATCGTACATAAGGCTTTAAAAGCTGTTTGCTATGGACATCACAATCAAGAAGTTGCATGGACAAAACCAATAATTGTAAACTTGAGTGTAGAGATTTATACGTGTTGATAGCAGACATCAAAGAGAAGTTTAAAACTAGTCAACAACACTCACGTTTTTGTCCGAATAATTTCAGAGCCAACTCCTCATCAGCGGTGTGACACTGGTGAATGACTGATATATGACCTTTACTTCTTGTTAAAGCCATATTATAACATTTGCTGAGGAGGACGCCCTCACAGATTTCTTTCTTTTTTACACGATTATGTTGAACTTTATTAATCCAATATACCCTGCAAAAATCAAGACTCGAGGTGCTGTAGTTTTGTCAAAATCCGTGATTTTGAATAGAACGATGGAACCGTCGTTTTATTATTACGATGGAATTATTAGTCGAACGCATACACAATGTTCATAACACACAGTACGTACACGGCGTGTGGGACGGTGATCTACACAACAAAGGGTTGTACCATATTATGACCGAAGGGAGTGGTACGTATTGGCGACAAATGCGCTGGTAGTAAATTCCAATTTCCTTTGCTTTGCCGCAGTTGTTCGGCTCTAATCTGACAGTAAAGGCCAACATTTTATGGCAAAGAAATGCTCATCTATTTTGTATGAAAATGTTATAATATGGCTTTAACAATGTCCTTTTATGACCTTTTTTGACCTATTGTAAACTTCATCTTCCACCCAGTTCATTGCCAAATTATAGAAGAATTTGCATTAAAAAAACTATTTTTTCATCATGCACTTTTTGTAGAAATAAATGTTCCATATTACTACCAATAAATCAACACAAACCAATGTCGCTTACAACAGCTACAATTTTGGAGCCTGGAAGTAAATTGTATTTTGCCCTGATGGTTTAAGCTTACATCGCATTTTTTTTTTTTTTTTTTTTCGGTCTATCTATATAAATGCCCCTACTTTTGAAAAATGCAACACCTCCCATTCGTTTAATAGGAAATATGGTAATGATTAGCCATATACCTCTGTATGTTTAAATAGATTGCAGATGATCGGAAGGTATAAATCAAGATCGGATGCATCAGCTATACAGTTTGGTATGCCTGCATCATATGCCAAATTGAATTTCCATCTCCAGCAGCACCCTGTTACAAAATAAGTTACGACTTGTAGGTTGAAACAAAATATAGATTTGTATTGGAGATGGTATGTCATAAATACACCGCCAAATGTGTCAATAAGGTATGAGAGGTATGCATACTGGATGTAAACAGTCCTACTAAACTCATCTTTCTGATCACCATGTGTGCAGTGTGCTGCTGTGCATGGACAATTGTCTCATTTTCAACAGACTTCGGTGCTGCTGAGATTTATAACCTCGGGGCAAATTGTCAGGCCTGTATGCCGCTACAAAAATGGCGTAACTACGATAGATGCCTCTTGATCATGGTTATGTATCATACTTTGGAGTCTTACATTTAGTATTTTTCCCTTTGGATTATATGGAGCAGGGGAGTACTTCCTTTTTGTAGGTCAAATGCTCCAAGAATTAATGTTAAATCACATGTCCTCATAAATGTACTTTGCTTTCTTCCACTCTATACAATTAAAATGATTTAAAATGCTTGCTTTTACGTAAAAATGGGGGCGAGGGGGGTGTTGAGAAACTTCTTTGACATCCATTCAAATTGTAACTCACAAGTTGACCTCAATTATTTCAATAATCATTATACAGAAGAAACACAATTGCAGTTGAAAAACCTATGTCTTGATAGATACACACATGAGGCCCTAGTTAATGCCTGTCAATGGTTTATTTTCCGGGGCAGCATTGTAAGGCAGTTGTCCCACTGGCACACTCCCAGGTTACTTCACTTGAGCAAAAGTGTTTGTAGTACCTGGAAACTGAGCAATTAGAATTAGATGGCACAGGCAGGCCCATACACAGGATTTTTTTAGGGGGTGCTGATTTTGAAAAAAGTGAACTTTATTTCCAGGTGGGGTAATTTTGTGAAAAGTGGACTTTCTTGCCAAACTGTGAAATTTTTCATGACCAAGAAAGTTTAAAAATCCAATTTTATGAGACTTTTTTTATACCTTTGCCAATTTGGTGAGGTGCAGCTGCACCCACATGCGTACAAGCATCCAGGTCCACAGGCACATATTTTTGTCAATTTTGTATTTCAAACGTGGGGAGGGGGATGGGGGACCTGCCCTCTGGCCAAGCCACCAGCTTTGGCTGAGTTTTGAGCCCAGTTTTAAAGATCATACTTTAGTGATATTTATCATAAATTGTCTGCAAGTTAATGAAGTCATCCAGTGAATATACATGTATCACCACCAGGCAGCTAATAAGGCTTACACTAGTATTGTATCACCAACTGCTTGAGACATTGCATGACAATGTTTGGTATTTCAAAGTTTATGTTGGGGTTAATAAAGTCAATGCGTTTCAATTTAGTGTCATCTCCTTTTAAAGGTCTGGAGACCTCCTGCACAACAAAATGTTGCCTGCCTCCTCACAGTATTCCACGAATGGATTAATTTATAGGTTAATTTTACAGACAGCGCTTATACATGATAGTTGTAAAGTGTAGACATTTTATATTTGTTGTTTTTAGATATATACCACTTTTACTGTATATTTTTGTCATGATGTAAAACTGGGATAAAAGAGTGCTTTTGGTGAATTTTGTGACATGTCAATTCCAAATTTTCTGGTTTGCAACACAAATATACAACCTTTACATCTTTCTTATGAGGTGTATTACTTTCCAATGAATGTTCTGTTTCATGAGGGGGAGTTTTTTTTTTTTCTTGGGGGGGGCAGGGAGCAACATTTTTACCAAAATGTGTAATTTAGACTGGAGAGAATCTGAAATGCTCAAGTTGGGTAGGAGTATACCATTCATGTACCCTATTGATACCTCCACTGCAAGTTGGTGGTTAGACATGGTGTTATACAAATTAATTTATACCAGAAATTGCTGAGGAGGTTCTTCAAAAATATTTTTACGGGGGACATGCAACACAGACTAGCCCTACTAGTATAGGGCCTTTTGACTGTGGTGATCCAAAACCATGCTATATCATAAAACCTGGCTATATCCAGAGAACTGCTAAACCCTGTGACTGCTATTCCCCAGAAAAAGTTCCGGGTGGAGCGGTTAGTGGGTTTTAGCGGTTCTTGGATATAGTGTGTTTAAAAGGCCCTATAGTAGGGCTAACACAGACTACTCTATACTTAAAGCAATAACGTGTGATTTGCATAAAATTTTAAATGTTTGTTTGCACTTATCACATTATCCCCTTTTAATTTCGATTCAAACAAATGAGGTATAACGAAGAAAATTGTGATTTCATTCCAGCGCCTTATGCGTGTACTACGCTCACCGATCGTAATTAGAGAATAAACGATAGGAATTTTTGTTTTTACTATCGTATACTGTGTGATAGACGACAGGCAGGTCCAATATTTTGAGTAGTGGATGCCGGCGAACTACGATAAAAACGTAATCGATTTTTTAACATGTTTAAAAATCAACATGTTTAAAACTAAACATGTTAAGACTTTTTAAGGTTTGTGTTTAGGAATTCAACATGTGATGTCCAGTAATATGACATCTGTTACACTTTTCTTTTTAAGAAAATTAGACAACTTCTATGGCAAGCATCATGATGAACCCCGGGGGGTCACTCCCATTGTGGTCTGTACACCATCCGTGATAATCAACTTTTGAAAAGCACCCTAAACAAGGATTTAACCCTTAGCTAAAACGATACCCTAAACAGGTAACATGCGCCTGTTTTCACACCCTAAACTGGGATTTTATTCAATTTCATACCCTAAATTTCATTTTGCTACCCTTTTTCTGATTTTTCATGTTTTTGACACCCTAAACACGATACGTGTGTATCGTGCCTACTCACAAAAAACTACCCTTTTTACACGTTTTTATTATCGCACAATGGGAGTGACTCCCCCGGGTGATGAACTTGTAACCAAAATGGCCTCTTGGCCTACATGTTCAACAGAATGTGCCCAGACCACTGGCTGGGTATGCAGCCTATATATAACTCAGCTAACGAGGTTCTTAACAAGCCCCCAATAGATTACTATACATATCCCAAGAATGTAGTGTGAGGTTAAATGATGCTTGTCTGCATCATAGATCCACCCTAGAATAGCTTAGAAGATTGATGTTTGCATTATGTGTTCATCCCTGCAGATTCAGCATCAGTGCTGGCAACAGTTTTCACCATCAGACCACACTGTAAGTAGCCTAAAAGTGACTGCACTTAAAGGGATTAGCAGAAATTATAATTATTTATATTAACATCTCAAAAAAAGTAACTAACCCCCCTTAAATAATGGCCAAACACTATTGATTTGTATTCAGTATACATTAAATGGAAGGAAACCTGTGTAATGATATCTGAGTGTTTTTGTATTGTTGTAAGTGCAACTTTCAAATCTAGACCTCGCAACATTAAACTGTTTTCTGGGCTATCGTATCAGATAAGGTGTCAAAATGGGCATACGCGCAGAAATAAATTCTGCTTCCAACATATTTTACAGATTTGTAATACAATAGCTCGTTTTTGAATAATGGCCATTATTTAAGGGGGGTTAGTTACTTTTTTGAGATATTTATAAGCCAATTTGATTTATCTCTTGCTTATTTCAAAAAACATTGCAAATAGCTTGTTCACAGTGTTATTGCCATCCCTAGCATATTTGACCATGCTTGCCGAATTCAACATTCTCACTCATGTGGTAATAGTACCTATAGGCTAGCCATTAAAGGGATATTTCATGATTTTAGGGTATTGGTTCATATATATCCATGAAAAAAGATTATTGTCAAAATACTCAGTTGCTTCAGCCATTGAATTTGTGAGTTACACATAATTATGGTATTAAGGTATGTCGGAGGGAGCATAACCTAACAGTGTTTGCCCTCATATTGAGTCAAATAAAGCTGACACACAACAGGAATCAGGGGCGGATACAGGCATTTTCGAGGCGCCTAGCCACCGCCGCTGCCGTGGCGTCTCGGCGCCCACACAAAGTCAGGTGCCGCTCTGCAAAAATACATAAAGTCAGGTGCCGCTCTGCAAAAATACATAAAGTCAGGTGCCGCTCTGCAAAAATACATAAAGTCAGGTGCCGCTCTGCAAAAATTAGAGGGGGTGCGCCCCCCTCTAAATCACCCCTGGGAATTGCATGGGTTCTATAAAGGGTGCCATTTCCTTCCCATGTGCATCATTTTGCTTGCGAGATAGAAAATGCCCCCAAAACTTACCTTAACTCAAGAACTGCAAGACCTATGGAAATTTAATGTATTCATTGGCTTCATTGACCCTGCAATGGTATAGCAGTTGGACAAAATATTTCTGATAATCTCTTTAACAGGGCATTTCATGATCCAAAGCCTCATTCTCCCACTTGTCTCAAAAAAAGTTTAGATTTTTATACCACTGGAAACCTCTGGCTGCATAATGTTTATGTACAAAAAATTTCTTGCAGATTAATTCGTTTAGCAAAAACATCATCAAATTTGAATTACGTTCTGGTACACCAGAATGAAATTACAATACAGTGGCCTATGAAGCAGTGTAATACACATAATCATGCATAACTCACTAATGCAAAATCAGAATCAACTAAAATTTTTGGGAAAGCTTATTTCGAGGATATCTACTGAAAAATGTCATAAAAAGAGGATGCTAGGATCACAAAATACTCCTTAAATAAAGATAACTTTCTGCAGAAATAATACCTAAATATAATATATATTATTCAACCTATTATGGTGATAAATATCTCATTTTATTTTACCAGAAAGTGATCATGTCAGACTATCCCTGCATATCCCTTCAAGTATGTGAAAATCACTCTCAAATTTTATTTCCCAATTAACTCCTACTGATTTCCAGGAACACTGCCAAGTCATCCATGTATTTTTATTTTTGTACGGGTCTATCTTCATTAACTGTGGCATGCTGCATCAAAATAATGTGAGTGTCTAAATATATTACCAATCTGTGTCTATTTCTTTACTTTCCATGGATTTTGCACATTTCATTTTAATATCCCTGTAATTGTTCATTCATGTTCAATTAGGTAAAATGTTTTCTAAAAAAAATATATATATTTTCAGAATATACATATGTGACATGATCTGGTCCATGGGGGCCAAAGGTGGCAAATTTGAAACTGAGATAAAGGCAAAAATATGGAGTAAAAAACAATAAAATACATAAGAAAATACACATCACAAAACCTCATAACTTAAGAACCAAGTATGCATAGACCCTTGGTGTTTTCAGTATATGATAGCCTAATGTTACTACAAGGTAATAATTATAGTAACTCAATTTTCAAAAATGCCTCCTTTGGCCCCCATGGAGCAGATCGTGTGACATATAGAAAATTTCAAAAATTTATTATATGCACACAAACACACAAAATCGTTTAACCAGGATCTTAAATTCTTTTGAACCAAGCTAGAATTAATGAAACCTTGCATTAGAAAGAAAATGCACTAACATTCCAGGAAACAATGCCATTCATTGAAGGTCTTATAAAAATGAGATGCTAGATCAAATCTCATATATGCCTTAGTTTTGTAACGTTACTACACATTTTTCTCAGAACTCGCAGCTGAAATTTGAAAGGTTACATGAAGAAGAAAATACAACTTCAAATGTTTCATCTCATGGGATGTTTATTATAAGCAATTCTCCTTTTTCATTGGCAAATGTTGACTTTGTAGGGTGTTTTTCACTATCATGCCCCTTTCAAAGGTATACATAATTTTTGTCTTTCTATAAAAGCACACCTTCAAGAAGGAGACATACAGAAGATTATCAAGCCAGTCATCTTAATGTGAGTTAGGTGGCAGGCACCATTTTTCCCATTTTAGCCATTTACCACACACTTCTGTGTACATTCTATTATAGCCATTGTGTGTGATTTGCTCCACAGTGATGCCCTCAATTTTTCTTGAATTTCTACTTTTTGCATGATTGTAATGCCCAGTGGTGTACTAAAATACCATGTGAAAGACTAAGCCTGAAGTGTTTTATTTACAGTTAAAATTTACGTTTTTATATTAAATTATTAAATTATTTTTATTCCGAGTTCACCCATTGAGTGATGACTGAATACATTGCGTGCATGTGTATCATTGAATCGGTGACGTATAAATTGTATGCATATCACTATTCATCTTACGTCTTGACGTATAAACTGTGTGTATATCACTTGCATTCATATTTACATAGGTCTTGCAGTTCTTGATTTAATGCCAGTGATATATAAAAACAGTAGTTTGGGGCATAAAAGTCACAGACTGGTGTGACATAAAAGAAAGAAAGAAACAAACAAACAAACAAACAAACAAACAAACAAACAAACAAACAAACAAACAAACAAACAAACAATAAATAAATAAATACAAATTTAAATAAATATAAATGAATACAAATTTAAATAAATATTTTCTTTAATCTCTTGACATTTTCAAAGCATAATGAGAGCGTTATTGACAATTTATAAATTATCTTTTGATGTTAACTACCAGCATATACAATAAATCTCATCATTTCTAATCATATTTCACTCCTATGAATAATGTATTAATAATATTAGCTTACTTGTGCTAATGGATCCTCTTTATAAATTTTTTTGTATTGTTATTAATATTTGTATTCGTCACATTTTCAAGATTTTGAGGATTTTCCTTCTCTGTTTTCTATCGTCAGAAATAGTGAGCCCAGAATGACTAAAAAATAACTTCTCTTTACAATATGCATCAGTGGCGTATGCATGTACATTGATCATTTTGTCAAAGAATACAGCTGTGATGGTTTTTACCAATTAGCATGAAGCATGCTGGTATATGAATCATACATGTGTAGTCTGTGAAAATAAACTGCACTAAAAATGACCATCATACGCATTACCCCATACATCCTGGTATCTATGTGTCTTCACCAACAATAGCCAGCTTGCACCATTTAATAATGACATTGTCCGTCTTTGTCCGCTTATCAATGAATACTGACCCCAGATGTGTGCTTGTCACAGTTTATTGGATGAAATTGATACTGACCATTCAATTGGACGTCCACTAAGCGGTCAGTCTTGGCAATGTTTTGTGATATGAGACTCTTGGCTGTTGTTTTGACTTGAGAATACTGCAGTGTGGGCTGGTTCACAATTATTGTCTGTAGCAGTGCCTGATATCTTATTTACCAGTCCATGATCCACTTAGGGCCGCCAGCCACTATATTGCCTCACATTTTTAGTAGCAACATACACTGCGCTTTTTAGTTTTTCGCTGTGTTTCTCACGCCTTGGGTGTGTTTTTCTGCTGAAATAATTAGTTTTGTTTTCGGAGCTTTTCTTTTCTCAATGTTTGGTCAGTCGTTTACTGACGCACATTTTTACTGCAGCAGAAACATGCTGCAGCAAATATGTAGCAAAACATATGCAAAATGAATGTCAAACTGGCTGTATCTTTGTTGGTCGTACTAAACCGAATTGATTAATCTCTGAATCTTATTAACACCAGTGCCTAACATTCTAAACCATAATAACCTTAACATAATAGGAAAGAAAAACATATTTTATTCTAGCTCTAAAGATATCCTAATCTAACAAAAAGAGAAAAATTGCTGGTCCATCATATGCTTAATTGCCTATAAATACAGTTTATATTCACCCACCCACCCACTTTGATTAATAACTACAATGCTGACCAGCTCTGAACGCACACACCCCTTCTATAACCGTGATAACAGGGCCGATGTCCGGAATTCCCCTAAAAATTCCATGCCACAACCCTAAGGCACATGGTGTTGTGACCTGATCACACGCCCCTTCTATATCAGGCCGGGTATTAGGATTTCCCCTAGGCAGATCATGCTGTATATGAAGTGACTTGATATAAAGGTGTTGATAATTTTATGGAAGAGTAATCAGATATAACTAGATGGTCATGAGCCTTCAATGGTTTCAACTTTCAAATATAGAATGAAATTCTAAGTCACTAAGTTGTGTCCATACAGTGGTGGTTTGGCCAGCAGAAATTGACCATCACTTTACAGGATCATACAGTAAACCTTATGTAAGAGGTGAAATAAATAGCATCCTCATATTTTATTATCTGCAGTAGATAGCATCCTCATATTTTATTATCTGCAGTAGATAGCATCCTCATATTTTATTATCTGCAGTAGATAGCATCCTCATATTTTATTATCTGCAGTAGATAGCATTCTCATATTTTGCTATCTGCAGTAGATAGCATACTCATATTTTGCTATCTGCAGTAGATAGCATACTCATATTTTGCTTTCTGCAGTAGATAGCATCCTCATATTTTATTATCTGCAGTAGATAGCATTCTCATATTTTGCTATCTGCAGTAGATAGCATACTCATATTTTAATATCTGCAGTTGATAGCATACTCATATTTTGCTATCTGCAGTAGATAGCATTCTCATATTTTGCTATCTGCAGTAGATAGCATACTCATATTTTACTATCTGCAGTAGATATCATTCTCATATTTTGCTATCTGCAGTAGATAGCATACTCATATTTTACTATCTGCAGTAGATAGCATTCTCATATTTTGTTATCTGTAGTAGATAGCACTCATATTTTGTTATCTGCAGTATATAGCATACTCATATTTTGCTATCAGCTATTTGCAGTAGAGAGCAATTCTCATATTTTGATATCTGCAGTAGATAGCATGAATACTCATATTTTGCTATCTGCAGTAGATAGCATACTCATATTTTGCTATCTGCAGTAGATAGCATACTCATATAGCATACTCATATTTTGTTATCTACAGTAGATAGCATACTCATATTTTGCTATCTGCAGTAGATAGCATGACTCATATTTTGCTATCTGCAGTAGATAGCATACTCATATTTTGCTATCTGCAGTAGATAGCATCCTCATATTTTGCTATCTGCAGTAGATAGCATACTCATATTTTGCTATCTGCAGTAGATAGTACACTCATATTTTGCTATCTGCAGTAGATAGCATTCTCATATTTTGTTATATGTAGTAGATAGCACTCATATTTTGTTATCTGCAGTAGATAGCATTCTCATATTTTGCTATCTGCAGTAGATAGCATACTCATATTTTGCTATCAGCTATCTGCAGTAGAGAGCAATTCTCATATTTTGCTATCTGCAGTAGAGAGCAATTCTCATATTTTGCTACCTGCAGTAGATAGCATGAATACTCATATTTTGCTATCTGAAGAGATAGCATTCTCATATTTTGTTATCTACAGTAGATAGCATACTCATATTTTGCTATCTGCAGTAGATAGCATCCTCATATTTTGCTATCTGCAGTAGATAGCATACTCATATTTTGCTATCTGCAGTAGATAGTATACTCATATTTTGCTATCTGAAGAGATAGCATTCTCATATTTTGTTATCTGTAGTAGATAGCATTCTAATATTTTGCTATCTGCAGTAGATAGTATACTCATATTTTGCTATCTGCAGTAGATAGTATACTCATATTTTGCTATCTGAAGAGATAGCATTCTCATATTTTGTTATCTACAGTAGATAGCATACTCATATTTTACTATCTGCAGTAGATAGCATTCTCATATTTTGCTATCTGCAGTAGATAGCATACTCATATTTTGCTATCAGCAGTATATATAGCACTCATATTTTGCTATCTGCAGTATATAGCATACTCATATTTTGCTATCCACAGTATATAGCATACTCATATTTTGCTATCAGCTATCTGCGTAGATAGCAATTCTCATATTTTGTTATCAGAAGTAGATAGCATTCTCATATTTTGCTATCTGCAGTAGATAGCATACTTATATTTTGCTATCAGCTATCTGCAGTAGATTTTTGCTATCAGACTTTAAAAGTGTTGACAATTTTATGGAAGAGTAATCAGCTATGGCTATATTTTTGAGTTGGTGTTTTGATCGGAGTTGTAATTAAGTTCCATGCTACCAATGTTAATAAACTACACGTTTGGGTTTCCCATAAACTGTCTTTCATCCTCAGGAAATTGGCATTTAAATAACATTTAAACATGTGATTATTGTTAAACAACATTCACTTAGACCACAACTGTATACACCAAGTTCGAGTCACAATGTCTTTGTGCAGATATGTTACCATACAGCTTTTTTAAATCACCTTACTACTACCAATAGGATCATGCTCAAATGTTACCCTAGGATTGGAACTAAACTGGCCTCAAAAAGAAACTTATAATTTTTCACAAGGTCATATCTTAAAATCCTCTCCATAAAAATGAACAAAAATTGCACACAGGATTACTTCAATACTCTACTCTAAGCACATGTCAGTAACCAAGCAGTTGTCCAACTGACACAACAGCAAAATGCACTGACATGGAACACCTTCCTGGACCAAAATTCACAACCCAACAGATTTCTTTGGCTGGGTTCCAATTATTCGCCTGTACATGAACAAAAATTACACACAGGATAACTTCAATACTCTACTCTAAACACATGTCAGCAACCAAGCAGTTGTCCAACTGACACAACAGTAAAATGCACTGACAAGGAAACAGCTTCCGGGACCACATTCACAGGCGAATAATTGGAACCAAACAAAAGAAATCTGTTGGGCTGTGAATTTTGGTCCAGGAAGGTGTTCCATGTCAGTGCATTTTGCTGTTGTGTCAGTTGGACAACTGCTTGGTTACTGACATGTGTTTAGAGTAGAGTATTGAAGTAATCCTGTGTGCATTTTTGTTCATTTTTATGGAGAGGATTTTAAGATATGACCTTGTGAAAAATTATAAGTTTCTTTTTGAGGCCAGTTTATAATGCTGTAAGGGTTAGTTTCAGGGGTAACATTATAATTAGGGAGAGGACTTGAGTGAGACATCAACTATCTTTTATAGAACTTGAATACAATCACATTAGTAAATGTATACACAACATTTTAGTAACATGGAATTCAATAACATTTGTACCAGGGAAGTTTAGCATTGACCAACATGTGTGCCATGTTTATTGTGTACAAAAAGGGGTAATGAGGTGTAACAGGTGTTGACATGTCAAAGCATTCATGCTGTGATTCAATCAGCTAAATACATGTTAAAGTGCACAAAGTGCCCCACTTCTGTGATAACTAAAAATTATTATGAGTAACTTGTGTATAGCATTCAACAGCATTCTCATTTTTTGTTATCAGCAGTAGATAGCATCTTCATATTTTGCAATCAGCAGAGAGCATTCTTAAATGTTATTATCAGCAGTAAATAGCATACCTACATCTTGCTATCAGCAGTAGAAAGCATTCATTACATTTGCTATAAGTAGCCGATAATATTCTTATATTTTGTTGTCAGTGGTAGATAGCATTATCTTATTGTGCTATCAGCAGTAGATAACATAATTTTTTGCTATCATCAGTAGATATCATTCTTTTAGAATTCTAAAATTTTGCTATCAGTAGTAAAAAACATTCTTATAATTGCTATCAGTAGTAAAAAAATTCTTATAATTGCTATCAGTAGTAAAAAACATTCTTATAATTGCTATCAGTAGTAAATACATTCTTGTATTTTTAGATAGCATTCTAATATTTTTCTATCAGTAGTAGATCACATTTTACTATTTTACTATCAGTAGTAGATAGCATACTTATTTTGCTATCAGTAGTTGATAACATTCTCTTATGCCTATTATGCAATCAGCAATACATAACATTATCATTTTTTGCTATCAGCAGTAGATATCATTCTCATATTTTCCTATCTGTAGCAGAGAGCATTCTAATATTTAGCTATAAGTAGTAATAACTCATTTTCTGGGCCGGCCGACCGACCGACCCTACTTGAAAGGTCCGTCCGCCCGTAGAACAGGGTTTCTTTTTGTTGTCGCCTAAGCAGAAGATATCAGAAATCATTAGCTTTGCTCAGCAGAGGTACCTATAAGCATATTGATATAACTTGAAAGCCTGATTGGAACACCTGCCTTTGTAATTGATTGCCTAAACATGGGGCATTGTTAGACCTTCACATTAACAGCTTCCTGCACACATACATGTATGCCACAATCACTATACACTATGACTGCCTTAATATGACTAGACTGCACTGCACTGGCAATCAGGGTTTCAGCCACACAATGGGCAGAATAGAGCATCATGCACAAGGAGCTTATATAAACATGGAGATGATAATAGATTACATAACACATTTTCCTTTGTTTTGTTTCACCACTAAATTGGTGATTGCGTAACCCTTTCTTTCTATGCTGATTTTATTTGCCGACAGGCTATTAATACAAGTGGTATCATTGCTTTGAACAAAAGGGTTCCATCACTAAATTGGTAACTGGCCGGAAAACATATTAACGCTTTACACAGCAGGCGAGTATCAATAAGCAACCACAATAAAGTCAGGTGTAAGTGCACCACTTGCGAAAGTTATAGTTATTACACAGCCCAAGTGGGAGAAGGGGGGCTCTGAAGTCCTATTAGTAAAGCCACGGTTTCTCTGTGTTACAAAATTTAAAATCTGTGTTAGAAATTGGACTATTTCCCTGATTTTCCGTTCTCCACTATAAATCACTGAAAAGTTAAAAGAAACATGTTTTAAAAGTGTATTTTTGTCTTAGCTTTTGCTGGCTGTAGTATGGCCAGAATCTTGCATCGTAGGCCTAGAATTAATGCTAGAATGGATTGTTTAATGGTTGATTACTGCTAAATAATCAGTTTTCTTTGTTTTATTTTGCAAATGAACACAAAAAGTTACACATTTTACACAGTTTTTCACTATTTTGTGGCGTTTTCAAATTTCTGTGAGCAAACCCCGAATTCCATGAATTTGTCTGTTTTCCCGTATCACGGAGAAATCATGGCTTTAGTCTTAAGTGTCACGTTAATGTGGACCAGTGTAACATCAAAGTTTTGAATTTGAGTTTGTTGGGCCCATAGATTTCAAGATCAATGGATGAAGATTTGGGATAATTAACATGGCTGGGTGGACCATTCAATCCATTCTGTCCCCAACGTTTGGTGATTCTATCATTTTATTAAGTAGTGAACAAAAATTCTTACAAAATGCCATTTTTATCATGCGCAAAGCAGCCAGGCATTAACTTTGTTTATGAGCACCACAGTGCTTCATTTTGAATTTATGTTTCTAAATGGTCAACAGTCACCTGGTGTAGGCATATCCTGCCTATAGTCAAATATCATTATTACGATAAGAGACATGAAGGAGGGCGCTTTACCACTTCAAACAAGTGGTGTCCCTAAGTTGTAATCTTGCCTTATCCAGATAGTAAATCTATATGATTGACAGCACCCTTATAATTACCACCACCTCTAATGAAATATGATGTATTGATACACAAGCGGCAAACTTTATCAATGAAGTCAAGTTACAGATCAAGTCACATAATCCCTTGCATTTTCATATCTGATCAATAGACTTGCAGAAACCAAAAAGATAAAAACACTTGGGCAATTATAAGCAGTCCTTTTATGACAAATACTACATCAAATTTGTTCAAGAAAGATGAAACCACAGTAATATGATTGAAAGACTTTATTAGCCAGATGACATGTTATCAAAAAGTCTGATAAATATATACTTGAACTCCTTTCATGAGCTCCTGATATGATCGGTTGAAAGGACATCAATGGTCTAGAAAAGGACATGTAACTCCCATCAGTTCATCATTGGAGCCCTTTTGCATGGTGATGTGTGCTGCACGCATCCCAATTGTAAGGTAAATATCTCAATATACTTGAATTGAATAAGACTATGACCCTGTTCATTCAGACTCCCACTTGTTTGAATATGAATTGCTTCGCACACATTCTACATTTTTATGGAACACATTTTCATTTGTTTCTTTTGCCCACAGTTTGTCCAAAGTTGCAATTTTGTGTTTTTGATCAGGAATTATGATGGCGACACAAATTCTTGGAAGGCTTCGCAACAGTGCAGAATTCAGCAGAAGTCAATTTGATGATAATGTCACATTTTTGGACAAAAACTGCAATTGATCCTTGATATTGTTTCAATCAAGTGTTTTTTTGTCAAGCACAAACATTCTTGGCAGTTGTTACTAATATTATGTAATATTTTTGGCAAAGAATATTGAAATTAAAATTTGACCAAAATCATACATAATATTTTCTTTATAAGATTATATAAATCAATGAAAAGAAATAGCATGCTATGATAAAGGAACATGCCAAATTCCACCAAAATTGTAATATAGAGCATTATGAGCTGCAAGCAATGAAATATATTATTAACATGTTGAATTAGAGCTGCATAGTGCCATGAGGTACACCTAGCAAATATTGACAGTCCAACAGTCCAATAGGACATCGTGAAATAGCAGTACACCAAGATTCCATCTGCTGTTTACTCTAGTACCAGAATATTACTGTCACACTCATTTTGTATCTTTACAATACAACAATTCTCTCAATATTTAGTACAAATTTTTTTCCAGAAAATAATGAGCTTTCCAGCAGGGTTTACTTTAACGCACAAAACACACATATTTACGCGTTAAAGCACTTTGCATATAAATAGTGAAAACTTGCCATCGACTGCTCATTTCACAAATTTTCGACTTTTTTAAACTAAAATTTTACACCGTTTAGTACCAAAACGGACTTCAATTAGGTCTTCATTTTGCAAAAGTTTCTTACTTCTCGGGGGGCATTTTTTACACTTTATTATTTTCTTCTAAAATTGCCCCCGCCCCTTCTGACTGCTCTACATCAACCACTGCTCCAAAAACACACACACGCACACACCCCCATTGTTAAAAATGTCCTCAAAAATAATATTATAAAAATACCCATTGGGCAATGTTTTGGACCACTTGAGAGGAAAAATTCATAATTGAAAGGGTCAACATTTTTTGAAAATACCCCTTCAGCAAAATGCTTAAAGAAAACCCTGCTTTCCAGTGACAATTAAGATATGTCCATCAGACCAAATTATATGTATCCCCTGCAGGTGCAGCCGCACTACTTCTCAGCCTAAAAAAAGTAAAAAATAAAAATAAATAAATTCACAAAAAATTTCTTTTAATGTCATAGTTATGCAGTTTAGTTCTATTAACTTAACATGAAATTTGTACATTAATTTTCAAAAGTGTTCTGGCTTTAAAGGGCAAAGCCCCCTTAGACCCCATGAGAGGCATTGCCCCTTCAAACACCACTGGGGATTTCAACCCTCTTAAAAATTTGTTCCAACGAGCCTGAAATGTATAACTGTGTTTCCATGGAGGCCTAACATTGTTTTTAAAACATTATAAAAATGTTTTAGTTTTAGTAGTCTAATCTATTGGGTTAATATGTTTTCAATCCAAGTTTGGATTTGTTAGCTCATCACAATATTACAGATTTCATTTTTAATCCTAGGAATTTTGATGAAGTTCAGTACATTCCGATCATGTAAATGTTTAAAAATATAAAACGAAGAAATACAAATTGAAAATGTTCAAGAAACGAGTAATTTGACTCGATTGTTTTGTGTCACATCATCCTAATTGCATAATACATCTTTAAGAATCTGAAAAAATACATACCGGTACCACATAATAGATATGGTTGAACCAGTGGGCATATATTTTTTAATTATTCACCATTATTTATAACAGATTATGAAATATGATTGGCCAATGACCTGAGTGGATGCACACATTAGTGGGGGAGTTGAGGGCAACAACTCTTGAATTTGGCTAATAAATGATTAATGCAATTATCGCATTAAAGCGTTACCATATTTTGAGGTGTAATAATATCTCAGTCATAATATAACAGAGGTTTTATTTCTGAATAAAGCTTAATTAATATAGGTCTGCTCCTATTGTAAAGACATACCATCAACTATTTTAATAATCTGCTTTAATGATGAGCCTATTATATTAAAATAATTATTTTCCCCACAATATAGAGGAACATGCCTAGTATTGGAGGAATAATTTGGACATGTAGCTGAATAATTTGATACACTAGAGTAGTTGCCGTGCGTAAATTGACATATAATTTTTGAATAAGACCATACTCAATCATACCGTCAAGAGAGTTATTTTAGTAATAATTGAGTAAACATTGACGTAGCATAATAATAATTGCACACACTGTGTATGTGTGAACACTATTCCATCATCTAACTAACACCACCAAGAGTAAATGCTATATATTTGCATTGACACAACTCAATTTCATTTCCATCAAAATCATTTTAATTCAGAACCAAGATGCGTTTCTGCAAATGTAAATGAAAAATATATTTCTTTCAAACATATGGAGCAATAATAAAATATAAACATTTTAAATTAATTTTGATTGGCAAGTCTAAAAATGATAAATTGCAGCAATTTAATGTGAACTTACAAAACAATTTGAATTTTTTATCAAAATTTAACAATTCAACAATTATATTTTTGAATTGAATGTTTGAGAAACGAGTGATTTCTATATCTCTGCATGAGTAAAAATGAAGTGTGATGACAGAATTGTTTGAAGAAAAAAATGTACTTTTTTGTTTGGACTATGTGAAATCAATTTTTTTACTGTCATTGCTGTTTGATTACTTGACTGAACTGTACATGGCAAAGCGAAATGGCAGGCTGCTGAAGGTACGAGTTCACTGTATACGAAGATATTTCGGCAGTTTTAATTTTCAATAAATTTTGCAGTCCTGATAAGAAGTTATAATGTTCTTTATTTTATTCAGTTTTTAAGATATAGTAAACCTTGTGCGGGAATATATTTTCACGGGCATTAAAATTCATGGTTCTACTGCTAACTGTAAAGAGGAAAAATAGAAACCTCACAAACATTTGCTGCTAAAAAGTATACATACATGGATGGATTGAGTATGTCTCTGTGGCTGAGGTTTTCTAATAGTTCACCTATATGTCACTACCAGGTACTCACACACACAGTAAGGAGATGACAACATACTAGACTTATCGCACAGTCTTACCAGCTTAACTCAATTGTTTATAGGGTCAATCACTGCACACGCTCGCCAAATCTATGTCATCGCTAGAGTCTAGCAACGATGAAATATAGAAACACTGACCTGGATTTGATATTGGTGATAAACTAAACGTGCTCCAAAGTGACTTTTGTTGGATGGGATTTCTCTTGCTGCTAACAAGCTTTTTGATTTTAATATTTATTTTATTTATTTATTGCTTTATTTATTTTGTCATATTAGAAAATTTAATGAAACAGAAGAAGATTTAGGATGATTTGGGTTGATTTATGCAATTTATGATTCTTGATTATACCCCCTTGCACATTCATACAACTAAGCTTATCATATTTGTTTCATTATGCTGCAATATGCTGCAAAATTATACAATCAATTTGAAATCCATACTGAGCCTCATCACCCTGACTTACTTTGCTATCAGCAGTAGATAGCAGTAGTACACTTATTTAATAATAATTGTATGTCATTAAGCAAAATTACTGTGGGTACCCTTTTCATGATACATGCATACAGGTCAGATGCACATTCCCTACAAAGACATGTAAATACATTAAGGTATGTGGCTTTATCTGGGCTAATGATTTTAATGTGTACAATAGTATCTCTTCATCATCTAATAAAGTCGCTGAGTTTCAAAAGTAGAGTAAATTTTAAATGTGAGTCAAAGAGCAGTCTCATTCAAGATACAATCAGATTGTATCTTCATACATCATCTGCAATTAGATATTGGAATAGAATAATTTGTATATTGTGTTTAAAAACACATTAATAATTAAAAATAGAGATGATTCTAAGTCTAAGTCAAAATTATAAGATTTTGTTTTCTCTCAATCCAGACAAATGGTGCAATGAATTAGTGATGGATTTTGCATTTATCTATGAAAAGTAATGTTGACTGAATTGCTCTCTATTTTGTTTTTTAGAAAGTTATATAAAGGACATATATTAGCAAACTTATTATTCTGGCCATGGATGCACTCCCAGCCAGTAGGTCTACTTTGGGTAAGGGGGTCCATTACCTCTGGGCCCACGGTCTTAAGGGCCCGGGTCTGGGATTTTAGCTGGCCGTAAAAAGTAAAAATACTTTAAAAAGATACTTAATGGACATGTTACTGGCCCTACTTTTTAAAATCTCGAGCACCCTGACAAAACATTTGGGATCAACAGTTACCAATTTTAGAAGGCAAAAAGATGCCTGTATTTTCATTACACCCCTGAGCCTGTAATGGCTCTCAGCAGCTCTGTTCCCCACCCCTGGGTTGAAGGTTTTGGACACACCCCTGATATCACTCTTTTTTGCAAACAAGCAAACAAACATAACATCATTTACTCCCTACCCCCACAAATATTAATAATTCATCAATACTGACCAATGTCTATGAATGAACTGAATCACTATATATTCATGTTAATTACAAACACTAGCTGACAAATTATTTTTTCATCATGATGATTATTGTGATATTTTAACATTTAAATAACCATCACCAATAACAAGCAGATTGAATAAATCTATTCACATTGACAAAAATCTATTTATAAATTTTTTTATCAAATTTCATTTGGTGTTAAATCATATGGTTGTAGAAATCATCATTTGTGTTGATTGGAATCGCAATCAAATTACCACAAATCTGCCAGGACACCAGCAAGCTGGTTATGATCAGCGTCAATCAAGCATCAAATCCATTCATGTATGGAGGGACACAGAAATGACAGTTTTTACGGGGCTAAGACTATGACTAGAGCTCACCTAGCTGCCTACATGGTCGCTGCTGCTTCATCAAGGTGCAGCAAAGCCAAAGGGGATATAGTGTTTAATCACCCGTACCATCCCAGCCTTGTTTGCTTTGCAAAAAATCACACAAACACAGCGGCTAGATTTTGTGCGGATTTTACTTCATCATTGGCTTTGTGGAGCAAGCAAGCAAGCAAGCATCCATCCATCACTTATTGCCAAGGTCTAGGCCTTTATTGAGGTCAGGATACATTATGCTACACTGCCTGGTCAGGGAATGACTTACTAGCTTACTGGTTTAATGGACCTGCCTGCCTGCCTGCTTACAGTTGTAATAATTATATTACATGACCTTTTTTTAACAAAATCCCAATACTTGTGAATTAGTTCTCAGTCACTTTTCATATTCTGGTCTATATAATTCCAGTATTCATAGTGTCAATTATAATAGGTATTTTTACATTTTTTAAATAATTATACTAGTTTTTTGATTTATTGGATTTAGCACAAGAATATCAATAATGGGAAGAAATCTACTATAAGTAATTTTGTCACTGTTAGTGTTATGATGTCATTGTTATAGTGAGATAACAAAATGAAACAAAAGGTCTTATTTTATAAGTCCTGTTGATGAAATATCTTTAAATTTAATATATGTGGTGCTTTAAAGGCACTCTCATTGATTCTGGAAATTAGAAAATGTAATAAAAAAATAATTGAAAATCATATGTTTGTATTTGATATGTAAAGAGTACCCTGCAAGCCAGTGATAAGACAAAACATGTCCTAATAAGAGTAAAAGGTCACATTTTAGCCAATGTTAGAGAAGTCTAACACAGTATTCATGGAGCTTCATATTTATCAACACTGCAGGTTTCTTCCTTTCTGGGCTTCCTTTTCACCAATACGCATACCATTTGTATTGACTTATCCTTCACTTTTTAGGGGAATTTTGTGATCCACAGCCTCTTCCTCCCACTTTGTTAAAAAAAAGTTGAGATTTTTATACCACTGAAAACCTCAGACTACAGATTAATTCGTTTGGCAAAAATATCATCAAATTTGAATTACATTCTGGTATACCAGAACAAAATTACAGCATGGAGCCTATGGAGCAGTGTAATAAATATAATAATGCGTTACTCGCAAATGCAAAATCGGAATCAACTGAAATTGTGGAAATAAGGCTTTTTCATGTATATATATACTGAAAAATGTTATAAAAAGAGGATGCTAGGATCACAAGATACTCCTTTAAGCCACTCCTAAATATGCATAGATATATTTGCTCCTTTGTGTGAAACACTGATGTGTGGGTGACAAATAGGCTAATCTTGTACTTATTTTTCAGCTAAAGCTATTAAAAAAATGTTTCAAACTATTTTACCCCAAAATCTATAGATATCAATTATGGATAAAATTAAAAATTGGAACATAATATCACATAAAAGTAAATCAAGATGAACAACTATTTAAAATTTTCATACATATTACAATTTAGAATGAAATCATGCCATGATACCAAAGATGTAAAAAAAAATGATGATGGTCGATAAACATCTATGACCCATTATTTTTTACTGCTTGCTAGGTTTCCTTGAAAGGAATCTTGACCAGGATGGTCATAATAAATTGGTTGTACTACACTTACAGGTCTTTAATTAATGTGTTTACATCGCAGAACACTCAGTATGTATGCAACAATTTGTAATGGTTATGTTAGGCCAAAAACAAAATGGTTTGCTTGCTCTCCACCGTCCGACCCAAAATTGGACACAATCAGGGTCGGCCCTTTAAAACAAATTTTTTTTTTAATATTTAATTAATGTTTTAATGTTGTTGTTTTAACTTTTTTGTGTATTAATATAAACAATATTTTTCTTAAAGAAGAAAATTATTACTGTAAACTCATTATACATTTTATAACCATCCATTCATGCATATATGTTTCCAATAAACTTATGCCTGTAAGTATGCAGTCGTTCTAATTGAATCAATTTCTATGGTATATCTTGTGTATTGAATGTCTGAAGTGAAGTATGTATCTTTCCACATGACCAATGTTCATTGCCTACATGCATACAGTAATGAGTCATTAAAAAAAAAATATTTTTCTGACCGACCCACCCACCCCAAAAATTCCACTGGAGGGCAAGCAAACAAATTTTTTTTCTTGGCCTCAACACCATTTTTTAAAGACTTGTTTTAGTACTGTTTACTTGATTTTAGGACTGTTTACTTGATTGTTGTGTGCATGTGCAATCAGAGCACATCACTTATACTTATTATCCCCCTGGAATTATCCCTAATAACCACAGTGACCCCTATTCACTGTCGTAGTGTGACATCAAAAACCAATTGTTGCCAACTGGTTCATGCTATCTGTGTTCGGAACCACAATCAAAATGACCACAATACAAAGACAATGGGTTGCCAATGTGTACAAACTATGCTTGAACCATTAATTATGGTATGATGTATTCACTACGACGGTGAATTAAGCTTTGCTCACTCTAGATCTTATTTCTGAATAGGTCCAGGCCTCTAGTACACCTGTGATGATATCCTACAATGCTCTACAAAAGAAAGGTTTTGGGACACCTATGGAACCCCACCTCCATTCTTTTTTTAAAAAGAAAAAATATCTTAAATTGCCACTAACTAAAGTCTTTCTTAGTATTCCAACCCTCCCCCTTCCCCACCAATCACTGTTGGACACTACTAGGTACACATAAGCAAAGTTCAATATTGGATATGGCGGCTCATAAAATACTCAAAAATATTCTATGTGTCCCAACATTTTGGTAGAGCACTGAAGCATAACATTGCAACCTAAATACCAGCAGAGATGTCATACTATCATGGTGTTAACCTGTCCACTATTGTACCAATTTGATTATTCTGTAAGCTTACCTGTTACATGTTTATATACAATACTAGATTACCAATAACATTCCAGCAAACACAAAATATTTTTAAACTTTTATGACAATTTTTGGTTTTAGTCAAAATGTTTTAATAACATTTAAATGTCAGGTTACACAAAGGCATGAAAACATTTTATATGAAAAACACAACTGAACGTATTTTTAGTATGTTGTCAAAATGTTATCGTAAAATGTTTTTATCACAAACATTTTTGCAAAATATTTTGTCAAAACTTAATATCATTATAAATGTTCATCCCCCCCCCAATATTTTTGTTGTCCCCCAGATTGCCCCTCCCCCACTTTTGAGGCAAAAACCCCAAATCACATTAATTTCCACTTTTTGCGGCAATTTTGTGCAAAATTTGTCGATCCCCCCCATAAATTCATTTTGCCCCCAATGCCCCCCCCCCCCAAAAAAAAATCCTGGTACCACCACTGATTGTGTTAAAATGTTTTGCAGCAAGTTTTCAAAAATATTTTTAAATGCAAGTAGAACTTTTTATACCCTTTATATATCCCAACATTTAAACGTTTTCTGTAAAACATTTGGTGTTTGCTGGATTACCATTAAACAAGAAATGTCTTTAAAAAAGACGGGGGATCACTTACCTGTATTGAGTAGGTCCCAAATTGTAGTTGGCCACAAATAATGGAACATGAAATCAAGAAAGAAAGAGAACATAATTAGTTTTGTGAACTTTACTAATTCAAGCAATAAGACACTTATTATTGACATTATACTCAGTACATTTATTATTCTGAGGCAGACCTGAACCACGCACCTGTCTTTAATTTTGGAGAGCAATTTTATTGCATTAAATAGCATAATATTAAATGCATTAAATTGCATAATATTCGTATGCAGAAAATGTTCTCATTGACTTTGTTGACATTAAACAGGAAGAAATCAGTAACATGTAATGAAAATCAATTTATTAAATAAAAATTAGTTGGCCAAAATTATAGAAATTTTCTAAAGTTTTTTGTTTTCAAATTTACATGTAACATGTAATGAAAATCAATTTATTAAATAAAAATTAGTTGGCCAAAATTATAGAAATTTTCTAAAGTTTTTTGTTTTCAAATTACCACTTTGCGACTGAGTTGACAATAAATACTAAGGATTTTAAGCATCTTTTGCCATAAATCCCAACAAACACAACAAGATCTCACATCTTGGTTTTGGAACACCTACAGAATAGGTTCTCAATAGGAGGCCTGTAGGCCAGAAACAGCCTGCCCACCAAAAGCATAAAAACCTCTGAAATATACAGTAAACATAAAAAAACCAAGGTGTACTTGGCCTTCATATCTTTGTAATGAGCCCGGGTAATGAGTTTGGCCCTCTGTGCCCCACGACCAAATATAATTGAAACCCCAATGAAACAAACATAGTATGTTTTAAAGCTTTACATCAAAAAGCCATCAACCAGATGACCAATCTTCCTACCCTGCCCCAAAATTGTTCTGGTAATTCTGGACAATCAGCAGTAAATTTCAAGTTTAGGCGACAAAAAAAAGAAACCCTGTTCTACAGGTGGAGGGACCTTTCAAGTAGGGTCGGTTGGTCGTTTTTTTGGTTTTTTTTAAATGACCCAAAAAATCACCAAAATCTGGCTATATTTTACGATTTGGGAAAATACCAAAAAAATTTTGTTCCTGAAATTTTCAAAATTTGGGTTGGCATTCATTTGTACAGGAAAATTTTTTCCCCAATTTGTTCAAAATCAGGGTCGGTCGGGCCCGTAGAACAGGGTTTTCTTTTTTCGTCGCCTTATTTTTTTTTTTTTGTGTGTGTGTGTGTTTTTTTTTCTTCAAAAGCCAACAGATGGTTAAAATGGGACAATGAGTGATAAACTATTTGCATAATTGTCCACTATGATATAAATAGGCCAATTTGATCATAATAGCTGGTGCTTATATTAAATTCTTAAAGCATTTAAATACCCATGTTCTTATGATAACCATGGTGTACAAATTCAACATTTCATGTACATACTGCTACCCAACTGTCATGTTAAATATTAGATTGTGTCTTTATCATGATTTCAGGTGTAGTGTGGCATTTGCACTGTTTAGGTACATTTTGCCGGTTCCAAGAATGAAAAAATAAAGGAATTTTAATTAATTTTAGAATGTTGTAGTTTAGCAAATCACTGATTGCCCCTTTAATGATACATCATTCAAAATATTATTTACTTCCTTTTTACCGACACACACAAAAGCATGTTTTCCTAAAACGTGCCATTTTGTATGCTTTTCAAAGGAATCATTATTTATCTCCCCCAAGTTGCATAGCCTTGAATTTGTTGACATTTTAATATTTCTAGGGCACTTAAGTAATATTGTAACATTTCCATAAGAAATAGAATTATATTTGAAGATGGTGTTTACAAAACCGGTTATATTCAATGGCTGCTCTGTGTAAAAACCTGATTAATGAATTTGTGTAGAGTTGACAAAAGTAGATCAATGGATTGATTTATTACAACTATGATTTGAATATCCTTTTCAAAGAAAGCCATCTCTTTTTTACAATCATGCGTCTAAGGGCCGCTACAGACTTTTTAGTGGATGTAGAATATTTGATGCAACATGTGTTTGTTATTTAAAGGAGTATTTCGTGATCCTAGCATCCTCTTTTTATGACAATTTTCAATAGATATCCACGAAAAAGGCTTGTTCCCAAAATTTCAGTTGATTTCGATTTTGCGAGTTATGCATGATTATGTGTATTACACTGCTCCATAGACAATGTGTTGTAATTTCGTTCTGGTATACCAAAACGAAATTCAAATTTCACGATATCTTTGCTGAACGAATTAATCTGCAAGAAACTTTTTGTATATAAACATTATGTAGCCAGAGTATTCCAGTGATATAAAAATCTCAATTTTTTTGGAGAAAAGTGGGGGGATGAGGCTGTGGATCACGAAATGCCCTTTTAATATATTCCCATTCTAATTGCAGTAATATTCAACGTATAATGAATGTTTGATGATGTACACTTGGTAATACATTCCCTCAGACATTCGACATAACATATTATTGATTTTACATCATTAAACATTTGTTAGAAGTTACATTACTGGAAATAGAATGGGAATAGATTAATTAATGAAGACATGTTACATCAAATATTTTGCATCAAATATTCGGAGTCTGTATGGTCCCTTAAGCTTATGATATGGTTCATAAAAAACAACATGGTAAAATGAACTTTTGTTCAAAACATGCTAAATCCTGATGTTTGCCCTATTTAAACATTCCATTGGAGAATGTAAGGAGGACTGAACATAAAGAAATTATTTTTAAAATACCACAAATTCATAATCAATTTCATTGTTGAAATGTTATTAGAATTTGCAAAATTTAAATTATACAAGAAAACAAGTAACACAAAGCAGCTTTTGGATTTAACCAGTTTTGGTAAAATCTCTTTTTCTTTCCCACAAAACTTGAACTGTCCGATATGTCCCCTTTTAAGTTTGACCTGAATAGATGAGGCAAAATAAAGAACAATGCTATTTAATTAGAGTCCTTCCCTGACAAAATGAAAGAGAAAATGCCCCACATTTGCCATAGTCAATTTTTGATAAACAAAAATATGTTATTAATCAGGATGAACGCATTCAGATATACTAGATGAACTCAAAAATATACAGATGTTTATTACATCTAAATACTAGTAAATGGTTATAAAAAAGTTTATATAATTAGTGACAGTGAAAATAAAGTATGCATAGGCTGTATGCATATATTATTGAATACAACATATCTTAATGGCATAATTATAATGGCTCACTTCAATACTGAACAATTCTGATATTAGAATCTACCTGCAGTTTCAAAAAGCCTGAGTAAAATCGACTATGTACTTCGGATATTGGAAAGGACTTTGATCAGGGACTTTGTCCCTGAAAACACACTGCCAATTGCACTTTTTTATCAATCCAATTTAACCGCAAGCACAAAGCATGGATGTACAAGACATGCTAGAATGTATGTCATGCACCTAGTGAGAGTTTACCTTTTCGCGCTAAGGGAGCGATCGTTATTTATGACAGGGGAGGGAATGGGTAAATTTAGGGGGAACACGAAATTTGTTTGTGGTCTTGAGGGGGGAACCTGAAATTTTTAGTTGAACCAAGAGGGGGGATTGTTAAATTTTAAATGGAGAAAATTGGGAAAACAAGGGGGAACGCGAAAATTTTGAGCGGACGCGAGGGGGGAACGCGAAATTTGTTGTCGATATTTTTGCCAAAACGCCCATTCCCCCCCTGCCGAAAATAACGATCGGTCTATAAACAACAGATAGTTGTGTACAATGTAGTTAATGGTAATGGCATGTGCCCGGAGGATTTAAACTGTAACAAGATCTGAGCAACCAATCACAAGCCAGATCCATTTAAAGATGCATTATGTACATCATGGCCAATTTTAGTAGGCCAGAAATCTCCGGTGAGTGTACCAAATTTGAGTAGCATATATAGAAGTTTAAGTTTGCTTTCCAGAAAAACTTTGATTTTGATGTTTGCCTTAGGATCAAAAGTACAGGCCACTATACCTTTTGAAACCAGTGTGCATGGTTATCATACTATATATGATACCCACAGATAAATTCCCCATCACCTGGTCCTAATTACCTGGACACCCTTAGAATAGTACCAGAGGATGATTTAAGCACTACCCAGCAAGTCTTGCGGTTAGCATAGCTGTGTGAGTGAACATGACACCACTGCCCGCCCACTGCATACACGTGCATGGTTAAATTTGAATGTGGACAGATATATTTACAATAAAAGACACCTTCAAAAAAGTTGGTCGATTTCACATTTTATGTTATCTACAGAAGGTGTGAATTATCCTTTATGCATACATCACTTTAGATCTGAAATCGACCAAGTAATAATGACACACACACAATTCTAAAACAACATCATTTGCACAGAATTCAATGGGATTTGAAAAGTAAAGTGGCAGTTGAAACTCTAGTGATAACACTTTTACAGTGCATGATGGGGCTTCCTTAAATCATCCTCTGAAATAGTACTAAGTGTACCAAATTTGATAGAAGTTTTAATTTTGCTTTCTATTTACGTTTAGGCCTACTGCTATGTATGAATAAACATCATTATATCAAAGTTTTTCTGTTATGTGTATGCATGAGTATTGGGTCACAGATTGGGCTATTCCTGTTGAAATCTATACACCCCTGTTGAAGACAAAATCTTAATCTTCCACACATTTCAAATGGTGTTACCCATTCAGATAACCCCTGCCCCATCTAAAATTCACACTAGCTGACTGCTTCCACAGGGGTGTATGGATTTCAACTAGAATAGTCCATTATGAACTCCTTCAAACTTGTATGCCTAGATGTTGTGGGGTTTCAAGTTAAATATACCGTAAACTTCAGAATATAAGCTGCATCATTACAATGTGTATTTAACTTTATATAACGGGCTTATAATTATGTCAATGTATGAGGAATAAAAGAAACTACACTTGGTCACACCTACCGGTATAGCCTATAATTTTAATGCTTTTTAATTCCATGTATGCTCCTACATACATAAGAAGTAGAAAGTGTAATTCAGCAAGTAGGACCTGATGTATAAGTGTATTGAGACCTGTTTTATTCAAAATGACAGCAGACAGGCTGCTGACTAATATTTAACATAAAGTGTAGTTAACATGACACATAAAGTGTAGGAAGAAGATGTAAGCAAACAAAATGTGCAAACTCTAACTGAATGAGGAAAAAGATTTTTAGGGTAGTTCGGATTTCTTCTTCTTATGCCTACACTTGCGTTTAGAAATGCAGGACTGATGGTAAAAGGGGACTACTGCATAGTATCAAAATTACATTTTCCACCAAAGTGGGGTTTGGTAAAATAGCTTCACATAAATACTACAGACAACTTATATTTGATATCAGAAGGACATTCTTTGTATTCAGAATGCAATTCGATATGTCTGATGTGCTCTCATGTCCCACAAAAAATACTGTCCAAACATTCATACCCCAGCCCTTAATGCTCTGCATGGTAGCCATGTGCTTCATCAACGGAAAAAGTTCAAGTTTTGAAATATTTTCTCAAAATATCAAGAGCTATCTTAAGAACTACTGAACCAATACTAGGCTTGTTTGTACTCATTTTAATGCAATTTTCATGCTGATTTCAAATATGGTCATGAAAATTTACATTTCTGAAATTTTTGAATTTAATTTTTTTTTAAACATGTTGTCTGCAGTCGACACCTGCGTGAAGAGAGTTAAGAGTGCATGTAGGAAGTCCTATGAATCTGAAAATAAGTAGTGATGTAGTCTGTAACAGAAAGTTGGAAAGCTTTGTGGGTTTGATGGAGAGTCTTGAATTGGATTCTTTAGGCATCAGGTAACCAGTGCATGCACAGTATGGATCCTTTCATAGGTGGTGAGCATGTTTGGAGATATTATCCATCCATAAATATAAAATAATATAAATATAAACCCTAATATAAAATATTTAAAAACTGAAGCTGTCCCTGAAGGAACATAGACCCTGGTCTATGGAAGGAACCTACTAGAATATCACCCTGCCCTTATACAAGTACTAGGTATAGAATATCCCATTTAAGCCTTGTTTGGACACTGGAAAAAACCACAATATGGTATTGGTGGTTTGATTTTCAAATAAAAACAACAATAGGGTGTACAAGGTAAGAAAAATAAGCAACCAGATTGGATGTCGTCTAATATCTGTGTTGGATTACCAATTTTGTCTCATCTTTTTATCACAATACAGTGATGGATGAGGATGTCCATATGAATTTATGATGCATATAAATCCACATCAAAGTGGGTTTATCCAGATTCCCTATAAAGGGACCAAAGATTTGCTTTAAAAAAATGCAAGTCAATCTGCACAGAATTACATAGAAACCACAGCCAATTTGGTGTGAAATAATGCAGAAATGCAGAAAAAAGATATTTGTGTAAGGAGGGAAAAAGCGGAAAATATTTTTGGGAAAAAGCAAATGGTACAGAGAAATTTTGCAGTGGTTGCATGGAACCTTTGAAAAACAACCAAAGAACAGTACTATGCATAGATTTTTCCAATCATGGCTGATTTGAAGTAATTTCACTTCAAGTAATCAGTAGGAAATGCATGTAAATTATGCTCAAATTTGTCATGAAATTTTGTGCAACTCTTGAGAGTTCTACTTGGAACAAATTTTGCATCAGAAAAACTACTGCACACCATTGTGTATCATACAGCAATGTGCCATGGATGCATGTTCCAGCTATTGACAGGTCTAAATCTATGTGGATCAGAGTGTCTAGTGTAGCTAGACCCAATATTAGCCATGTTAGCTCATATTCGTGGACACCAATAAATTACACTGGTGATCTTCTGGTCCTGGCAGGTCTTCTAAAGAGCATGTCAACCATACAAATTAATATTACAAAATAAAAGCTCCACTTTTTCATCCATTTCTAAGAAATTTGACAGATTTAATTTACTTCCTTGGTGCACTAAGACATACCCAAATGAACATTTATCATCCATTTAATTTCTATATCATGACCTGGAGTTCCTGGTAGGAACACTTGCCATTTATTAAAGGAATTTGATAGCAATGTTTTTGCACAATATTTTTTGTGGGGCCTGACAGCAAGCACATCAGACACACCAAATTGCATTCTGAATACAACAAATGTCTTAATTTTATGGCAAATTATTGAAAATTGATATTTTTTATAATTATTTTTAAAACAGTCCTTGAAGTAAACTTTGTAAATCTAATGATATGTACTAAAAGTGTATGTAGCTGGGAGGAAAAGCTGTCCATCATTTGAATATTTTGATCTTTTGTATTGAAAATATACATTTTTTTCCCAAAAAGACCTACAATTTTGAGGTGTTTTAGGAAAAAATATATATCAATAATACAAAAGGTCACAATTTTCAAATGTTGGATGGCTTTTCCTCCCAGCTGCATACACTTTACATTCATATCATTAGATTTATAATGTTTACATTATAAAATCAATTTTTAATAATTTGCCACAAAATTTGTATTATATCGCAAATGATAAAAAATATCAAATTTATTTCATATCGGAAGGACATTCCTTGTATTTAGAATGCGATTTGATGTGTCTGATGTGTTCTCATGTCCCACAAAAATACTGTGCAAACCTTGCTATCTGATCCCTTAAACCTGCATAATTTATTGGTATCTCTGAACTGTAATACACATGTACTCTGGAGGTGTTATATTTGTCTTCTTATAATGAGTTTCTAAGAATAATTGTGCATTTATAGGGCCTACTCAATTTTCACTGCCCCCACAACATTTCCAAGGAAGCAGGAATATGAATGTGTTCATAATCATAGGCACTGAAATGTTCAAAATGCCATTTCCATGTCGCTATTAGTCTTGTGTCATATTCGGACTTGTTTCGTCCATTATGAATTACTATTATTAATAATAATATAACTTATTCATAGGAGTTATGTTTACGAGTTGTGTGGGGTAAACAGTGATGGCACCAGGATTTTTTGGGGGGGCATGGGGGAGGGGGCAAAGTGAATTTCGGGAGGGCAAAATCGACAAATGTTGTGCAAAATTGCCACAAAAAGTGGAAATTTACTTAATTTTGTGGGAAGCCAAACTGGGGGGAAGAAAAATATGGGGGGGCAATGCCACCCCTTTCCCCTGTAGTGCCACCACTGGGGGTAAAAGGGTGTAACATATTCTGGATTTTAGCTTTCTGGGAGGGGCTCTCTTGGCATGTTTTGTACTTCAACTTGTCTCCGATAAATCATAACAAGAGTATTATACTGGTTGCAGAGTGAATGAAATTGAGTTTGATCCTGTTTTTTCATTAATTTATGTTTTTTTATTTATTTATTTTAAAAGTGAGGTTGTGCGCCACTTGGAACCCTTGTGGTGCATGCCACTATTTGAGAATGCCTGTTCTATACCATCTACTTGATTTAGTTCTAAATCCTAATTGTTACGGTTTGCTATCCTCTTTCAAACAAAGTTTCACTTTTCACTACATTCTAATAACTTTGACCGGTTATGTAAAGTTTACTTCCGCTAATTACCCCATTTAAAAAGTATGACTATACAATTTAATTTAAAATAAAGGGTCCACATTTTTATCAATTTCTGAGAAATTTGACCGATTTAATTTCCTTCACTGGTATACTGGTAATCCAAAATCCATTTATCATCCCTATAATTTATATGAACCAGAGTTCCTGGTAGTAACATTTGGCATACTGTGATATACTGCGCCAATAAAGTATCCTTACAGTTGGAAAAATAATCACAATTTCAAAACTGAACAATATTTGGGTAGATTTGTTTTTTATTTAATCCTGCACATTATCTATTTAATCCTGCACATTATGACACCACATTGAATCCAATGTGACTTCAAGAAGCAAAGTTACAAGCATTTGATTAGACGAAGGTCCAGTTTTAAAAGTGACAAACTGGCCTATTCAAAACTCCACAGACTAGACATCTGGTTTGAGAGTGGTGAATGGCTAATTTATGCGCTTGGCTTTAATTTAAAAACAAAAGGAATAAAAGAAAACTGAAACAAAGGAACTGACAAATAAAATGAAAGTTATGAAAAATATAAAAGAGTAAAAACTGAAATAAAAACGGTTTTAAATAACGCTTCATTGAAGAAACTGTGTTGTCTCTTTGTTTCGCTTGTTGGAATCTTTTTACGCCTTGTATAGGCCAGTTTGTCACTTTTAAAATTGGACCCTCGTCTATTCAATTGCTTGTAACTTTACTTCTAGAGGTCACATTGGATTCAATGTGGTGTCATAATGTGCAAGATGAGATAGTGCATCTATTAAAAAAACAAATTTACCCAAATAATGTTCAGTTTTGAAATTGTGATTATTTTTCCAACTGTAAGGATACTTTATTGGCGCAGTATACATCTGCAGTCAGTAGGTGTTATTTTGGTCTTTTTATAGCGTGTTTCCAAGGAGTATTTTGCATTACTCAGTTTCACTACCCTGCACCATTTCCAATATAGGTACCCAGCAAAAACGGTTTACAGGAAAACAGGAAACGTTTAAATGTCGGGTTATTATAAGCATGATAATTAACTTTGCACGGTGTTATCGTTTTTTATATAAATAAAAAACTTAAGCAAGTGTTCTGGGTATGATAGAAAGATAGTGGGGTACTTATAGTGCTATAGGACCAAATTAGACATGGGTATATAAAATGTTTTAGTAACATAAAAAAATTTTAAGACATAATTTGGGCCTGTAGAAATTAATATTAGAGGGCCTGTAGATTTCAGACCTATGGCCCCAAAGCACCAACTAGCCCTTATTGTTTGCCTATTTTTAACACTGATGCCCATATATATCACACTAGAAACATTCGCAAGGAGTGTTAGCTTTTTTTTTGTGATGTAACTTCTGTCGCTTATCAAAAAAGCGATTGCTGATATCTGATTGATAGGAATCACTAGCGTCTAATAGCAACCAGTTAACTTGAAGGCAACTTTGTAGCTACATTGCTAGCCACAACTGAAGACTGTGAAAAATGCTTCCAGTGTTTGATCACTAGCAATTTTTGAATCGCATGCTGCTACAGCTAGCATGATATGCCCTAAACATTGCTCAGCATGTTTCTACTGAGAGTGAAAAGAAAGCATACAGAGAAACACAGCACATCTTTACTTTACTGGATAAACCAGAAGCACAAATTATTGCTCAATTTCTGACAACAGTGTGTCACATGAATGTGTTTCTACTACAAATTTCTTCAAATTATGAAGCACCTGTTCATGATGCATGCGATTGCCAGATGGCTTAAGCTTCTGCATCACTTTGATGTTCATCATACTGACGTGTTTCTACTGAGTATGTCAACCAATTACCTGACAAAAGTATCTCTGTAGAAACACACTATAGTGGAAGTTTTTACTTCTTACATTCTGTTTAGCATCTTGAAGTTTGGTACTATATATGTAAATCCTAATAGTTAAGGTTAGATATTTGTCTAAAAACAAACAAGTTTCACTCTCGCTACATTCTAATTACTTGACCAAGATTTCAAGGAGCATTTTGTGATTTGAGGATCCTCTTCCTAGGGTATGTTTAAATAAATATCCACAAAAAATCACCCATCAGTACATGGTATTAAGGTCATAATATGTCCCAATTTTTTTGTATTTTTTTTATGTACGGGACCTATATATGTCTTTATGAATATCCCAGCAAACGCAAAAATGCTAAACGTTTTAATAACATTTAAATGTCAGGTTATATAAAGATCATGAATTTTTAAAACGTAATTGTAAAATATTTTGGGCAAACTTTTTTGCCAAATATTTTGTTAACAGTTAAATAACATTTGGTTAGAATGTGTTGCATCATATTATCAAAAATGTTTGATGAATGTTATTAAAATGTTTTTCTGCCCTTGATATAACCCAACATTTAAACCTTTTCTGTAAAACATTGTTTGCTAGGATGACATCTATCAATTTTGGCCGCCAAATTCTTGTGGCCACTGCAATATTGCTGAAATTCATATATCCCTATGTGGTACCCCTAGTCCTTACTGCTGAATTCTGTTTAATGCTTAGATCTTTATAACGTTTAGGAAAATGTAAATCCTAATTATTATATTTGTTATCATCTTTAAAACAAAAGTATAACTTTTCAATACATTGACCCAGATTAATAAGTTGACTTCCGCTGGTGATGCACTTGAATTAAGCCCCAGAAGGCCAGGAAACCATATCATTTCCAAATGATTGAAACTAAATAAAATTGAGACACATGATATAGCTTCATTTTAATTAAAATAATGAAAATTTACACCGGTCTGTCCATCAGTGACGGGTTAATCTTCATGCATGCGAGTTAAGTTTCAAAATCTCATTTGATGTGATAACATTGAGTGTTGGTTTGGTTCTAGCATGTTCTAAAGGTGGGCGACTTTTCCCATCATAAATCAATGTTATAAAGTGAGAGATGCCTAAATCTGTGTTTTTGTATCACAGTGCTAATTTAATTGGGGGGTGGTTGTCCACTCATGTACCAATTGACCCAAAGTCAATAGCAAATAAGCAATCAAACAAAAGTATACATTTTAACATCTTTCAACTAGTTTTAAGCATGTAACATGTACAGTGCAACCCCTGTTATCCACCATGATAGGGCTAAGTTAAGACCATGCAGTTAATTTGTCCCAATTTTATTACTTGAAACATTCAATGCAGAATTGCACATAATTCACTTATCTGGAGTTTTCACTTTATCCGGCCAATGCTTGGTATAGTACAGTTGGGCATAGTACTTAACATAAAATGCACTTTTTGTATTGTGTAAGACTGATGCATGCTTTTATGAATTTGCACACAAGTTAAGTCTTTATTAACATGTGCAGTAACAAAAATAGAACATTATTCCCACCTATTATGAGCTGATCAGAGTATATAAGTATTGTTGTAGATAACAAAGCACTGGTTCTCAAATGCTTTTAAGCATAGAAGTAAGGGGACGACATTGATAAAAGCATGGTTTGGAAGGTTTGCGCCAGATAACATTTACCAGAAGCTGTCATCTTTGGTGCGTAATTATCCTTCACTTTCTTAGGGTGTAGCCAGCTTCATTGTTTTGGATGGGCAAGATCATATTATTATTTTATGCTCTCTTCTGTTCCCTGCTTTTCCACAATACCTTATTAATTTTCCTATATTTCTTCCTCTTCTCTCATTCCTTACCTTCTTCTTTCACCTTTTCCTTCTTTTTTAGCACTTCTATTTTTTTAATATGCTGCTATTGTTAATAGATAACAATTTGCTGCTATCTTCAGTAGATACCCAGCAAACACAAAAACATTTAAATGTCAATAAAGATCATGAATATGATTTTGAAATGTTATTGTAAAATGTTTTGTGGAAACATTTTTGCAAAATATTCTGTTAGAATGTTTTGTATGACTTTTTGATAAATGTTTTATGAATGTTATTAAAATGTCTTATACCCTTTACATAACCCAACATTAAAACTTGTGTGTGTTTGCTGGGTAGCAATTTGCTGCTATCTTCAGTAGATAGCAATTTGCTGCTGTCTTCAGTATATAGTATTTGCTGCTATCTCCAGTAGATAGCAATTTGCTGCTATCTTCAGTAGATAGTAATTTGCTACTATCTTCAGTAGATAGTAATTTGCTGCTATCTTCAGTAGATAGTAATTTGCTGATATCTTCATTATATAGTAATTTGCTGCTATCTTCAGTAGATAGTAATTGGCTACTATCTTCAGTAAATAGTAATATGCTGCTATCTTCAGTAGATAGTAATTTGCTATCTTCAGTAGATAATAATTTGCTGCTGTCTTCAGTAGATAGTAATTTGCTGCTATGTTCAGTATTTAGTAATTTGCTGCTATCTTCATAGATAGCAGTTTGCTGCTATCTTCAGTAGATAGTAATTTGCTGCTATCTTCAGTAGATAGTAATTTGCTGCTATCTTCAGTATATAGTAATTTGTTACTATCTTCAGTAGATAGTAATTTGCTGCTATCTTCAGTAGATAGTAATTTGCTGCTATCTTCAGTAGATAGTAATTTGCTGCTATCTGCAGTAGATAGTAATTTCCTGCTATCTTCAGTAGATAGTAATTTGCTGCTTTCTTCCGTAGATATTAATTTGCTGCTTTCTTCAGTAGATAATAATTTGCTGCTATCTTCAGTAGATAGTAATTTGCTGGTATCTTCAGTAGATAGTAATTTTCTGCTATCTTCAGTAAATAGTAATTTGCTGCTATGTTCAGTAGATCGTAATTTGCTGCTATCTTCAGTAGATAGTAATTTGCTGGTATCTTCAGAAGATAGTAATTTTCTGCTATCTTCAGTAAATAGTAATTTGCTGCTATGTTCAGTAGATCGTAATTTGCTGCTATCTTCAGTAGATAGTAATTTGCTGGTATCTTCAGTAGATATTAATTTGCTGCTATCTTCAGTAGATAATAATTTGCTGCTATCTTCAGTAGATAGTAATTTGCTGCTATCTTCAGTAGATAGTAATTTGCTGTTTTCTTCCATAGATATTAATTTGCTGCTATCTTCAGTAGATAGTAATTTTCTGCTATCTTCAGTAAATAGTAATTTGCTGCTATGTTCAGTAGATCGTAATTTGCTGCTATCTTCAGTAGATAGTAATTTGCTGGTATCTTCAGAAGATAGTAATTTTCTGCTATCTTCAGTAAATAGTAATTTGCTGCTATGTTCAGTAGATCGTAATTTGCTGCTATCTTCAGTAGATAGTAATTTGCTGGTATCTTCAGTAGATAGTAATTTTCTGCTATCTTCAGTAAATAGTAATTTGCTGCTATGTTCAGTAGATCGTAATTTGCTGCTATCTTCAGTAGATAGCATTATGATTTGCATTTGTAGCTTTCATAATATATGAAATCAGGTTGGCTTTTTTGTGTTATATAATATGTCCATTAGGCGACAAAAAAAAGAAATCCTGTTCTACAGGCGGACAGACCTTTCAAGTTGGGTCGGTCGGTCGGCCTTTTTTTTTTTTTTTTTTTTTGAAATGACCATAAAAATCACTAAAATCTGTAAATAATTTGCAATTTGAGAAGATACAAAAAAAAATTTTGTTCCTGAAATTTCCGAAATTTGGGTCGGCATTCATTTGTACAGGAAATTTTTTTCCCGAATTTGTTCAAAATCTGGGTCAGTCGGGTCCGTAGAACAGGGTTTTCTTTTTTCGTTGCCTTATGTTTAGTTGTCAACAAACAATAGAAACAATTTGGCTGTAAAACTTGTTCTCAATAGCCCAATGTTTTTGCCCAATGTTTTGGTTTTCACATATTTCTACACCTCAGACATTGTTAGGGTACACCCCACCTGAAAGGTGACAAAATGCAGGCTTGGCAGAATTTTAAACTGCATTCCATCACCCTTGTTACATATAGACAAACGAATGATGAAAATTTACAACACAATACAATATAAGATAAATTTTTAAGTGGCTTTTATCCACCCAATCAGGTTGTCACAATACCATTTTGGTATGAATGGACCCCAGTAATGGCCAAATGAGTTCTAACCATCACTTGGCTCATTGGCCCACTTGGCTCATTTAAGAGCACTTGTTATCATAAGCAAAGAATAAGATGTCATACTTGTAACTGTCTTGGCCACAAATCTCAGTATTGCAGAATTAGTTCATGGGATTGATTTAATGGCCATGTTAAGGGTGCCGAACATTCTTGTTCATGCTCCAATTGTGTTATTGATACCTTTGTGTCACATATTGATATGTCCAACTCTGATACTAAAAGTATAACAACGAATGTTAATGAAAATGTTATTTGTTCCACTATGTCTGACAATGTTGTTGCAAATGATGTCAGTATGAATATGCTTGATGTTTCCTCTACTGCTAGTAATCATTTCAGATCTGTTGATGAAACTGTTTTTAATTTTGTATATTGTATATATTTCTGTATTTTAATTATGTATCTAATAGTTGTATATTTTATATAAATTGCATGTTGATTATTGTTGCCTTTTAATGTTATGTAATGTATTGCAGGGCCCCTGGCCATGTAAGACCAGCCATTGGCTGAATTGGGCTACCCTGGATAAATATGAATAAAATAAATAAATACATAAATACAATCACTCTTGCCCAAAGGTGGCAATCATATTAGGTATATCAGCATTTTTGCTCAATGTTTTTAAGGCAAACCCTTTTATTTTTGTCTTATTCTCCTGTCATTTCTCTAGGTCTACAGAAAGACTGCACAATCACTCTTGCCCCAAAGGTGGCAATCATATCAGCATCACATGTGGTCAACACTTTAAAAAAATTATTTCAAGATATGACTTTCTGTAAACTGAATACCATTGTGCCCACAGATCTTGCTATAATACTGTTGAATGCAACAGTTCCGAGCCAATTGCAAACACTACCCATGCTTCTAAAATCAATTTCTGGGCCGCATCACCGAAACCCAGTCTGCCATGGTGGTGTAGGATTACCATATTCAATATAAATACTTGGCACGCAAAGGCTCTACTAGGCCTATATGGTGCCGGCCAATAGATCGTGAAGAAACAATCTGCATCGCTATCATAATGTATACGTGCCACATCATGCATGTCTTTCTGTCAAATTATGCACAGGGCAACTGGTACCAATTTGCTATGTTGGCTGGTTGTGTTCTTATTAGAGTAGAGTTTTCAATTAAATATCATATGTGATTTCTTAATTTATATTATACCTGAGAGGATTTGCAGAAGCAAGATATGACTACATAATCGTAGTCTTCAAGAGAAACATAGTCTCATGAGTCATTTTGATAGCTCATGAATCTTGACATTATTCTTTTTTAAAAATTGAAAGTTAAATAAAAGTGAGTTTTACTGTTCAGTGATTGCACTTGCTTACAGATTTATAATCTATGTCTTATATTGCATTATGGGTAAAAAAAAGTATAGAAAAAAAGGTTTGTAAATGTTGAGCTGAAAGTATGCACTCTAAAATATGTGTTGATACGTTTTGAAGACAATTTTAATAACTACACATTAAAGTATAGGAGGCATTATTTGGAAGCACACAATTAACATTTTAACACATTAATAGAGGTATTTTATTAATATGGTAATATTGGTGAAATCAACATGTTAAAGTGTTTATGAAAGTGTTAAAAGCCCTCTATTAACATGTTAAAATGTTGATAACATACCTTTATTAAAGGGTAAAAGTATTTTATAAACAGAGTACTAGTTTAATTTCTTAGCATTCCTGCAAAAGCAACCTTTATGTTACATTTTACACTGCTATCACAAATTTTACAAAACATTCTTAAACCTATTTGTTTTATAATTCCTTTTTGTAATTTACTGATTGGTTAAAAATAGAGTTCAATGATAAAATTTGATGAATGATTAACTTTTTCTTTTTTCTCACAAACTATGATTGCTTACTGAGAGGAAGCTTTCATCGAGAATTCTGTGGATTTGATGAAGCCTGGAGATGAATTCTGTGCAAAATTTATTCAATTTATATATCACCATTAAGGGGGTACTATACACCCCTGTGGTAAATTTAGACCATTTTGCCTTTATCTCCAAAATAATAACACACTGGTAATAAAATTATGTATATTATTGGGGCAAGGAATCCAATTACTACACTGAAATTTCAGTGACTCAAGACAAGCGGTTCAGTATATATGATAGGAAGCGAGGTACATGCTAGCGGTACCTTATTTCTTATCATAAATAACAAACCACTTGTCTTGGGTCAGTGAAATTCCAGTGTAGTAATTGGATTCCTTGCCCTATAATATACATAACTTTTGTTACCGTGTTATTAGTTTGTGAGAAAAATGCAAAAATAGACACAAATTTATCGAGGGGTGTAGTACCCCCTTAACACTAAAATAATATCTTGAAACTGTTAGTTGCTAAGATTCCTTAGCATGTCATTCACATCAACCAAACAAAAATAACCTGTTTACATGTTTTAATAGGTAGATGCAATTCTATAATGATTACAAATCTGCTTGTGTTAATAATTTCATGACAAAATATTGAAACGAATTAGACATCCACCATAACTATGGGGATGGGATGCTAGATGGCATAATTTGGAAAGAAAGACCCACAAGGAATTGTGATGTGGGAGCGTGATGAATAAAACATGCAATATCTCATTTAAGATATCCCAATGGTCCTGTAATATGGTACACAATTATCATTGTCTTTAAATAAAAATACAGGTGTTAAAATTTATGCGTTTTAATCATTTATGGTATGATCATGCAAGATGAATCGGATATGTGGATAATCGATTATTTCAACAACTCTTCCTATACCTCTGTACAGGAGCTAAACGTTGTTAATTGGTGATGAATCCTTGTTAATTGGTAATGAATCCACACTTTTCCTGTAGCGTATATGAGAATGCTACCGGTAGTTAACGGAAGCGCGTATACGCGTTACTTGTGAGCACGTAAAATTTGTCATGCCTGGAACTTGTGTGTTTACATGTTTAATTCAGTTGGAGGTAACGACACAGCTTAATATTGTAGTTTTATTTTGTAGTTATATTGCTGATATCAACAGAAAACTCTGTGATCTTCTTGTAAGGTTGAGTGGCAATGACTAACTGACATTCCTAATGAATCTAGAGCGATAACCGCACCATAGCTGAACCATGTGGCTTCGGCAGTATATTGTGGTAGGCCTATACCACTGTCACCCTGAGTCTGTAGTGGACATAATCTCAAAATGCTACGAAGGTATGACCGCCCGAGTGGTGTTAATGAAAGAGGAAAAGTAAAGAATATAAAATAAACTAGAGTAACTGTGCCCTTTGCAAGGGCATGAGGTAAGTTAGGCGGATGACTGTGACGATCTGATCAAGCAGCAATACTGTGCAGGATAGTATTAATTTTAATAAGACTGTTTCATTAATTGCCGTTTTAATATACCTTGATTGTGAGAAGCTGGCATTTTGAAAACTTGACTTTTGACCTCTGTATGACCCCCTTAATGACCTTAAATGAATTTTAAAATATTTAAAACATGTTAAGAATGTCATAAGGATTATTGCATTTAAATTTCAACTGAATTGAAGCATTTTGGAAACTTGACCTTTGACCCCTTTATTGCCCCTTAATGACCTTCAATGAATTTTAAAATATTTTCAACATGTTGAGAATGTCATAAGGATCATTGCGTTTAAATTTCAGCTCAATCGGAGCATTTTGAAAAACTTGACCTTTGACCCATTTATGGCCCTTTAATGACCTTAAATGAATTTTAAAATAATTATTTTTTAAATGTTTAGAATGTCATAAGGATCATTGCATTTAAATTTAAGCTCAATCGGAGCATTTTTGGTTAAAATGACCTTTTTTGACCCCTGTGACCCCTGGATGACCTTTGATGTTTGGAAATATTTTTATTATATTCTTTATGTTTTCCTCTTTCATATGACACCACTCATGGGGTCATACCTTCATGGCATTTAGAGATATGTCCATTTCAGACCAAATGGTTAGTCAGTTAGTAAGTAAGCTAGTATAAAGCTAGTAAGTAACATTCACTCCTATAGGCTGATACCACCATTTCATGGTTCAGCAATAATCACATGAATAATCAGGGTTGTTGATTTTTTTTGATTTTTAAAAAAAAATATTAAAAAATCATAATTTTTTTATTTAAATCGATTTAAAAAAAAAAAAAAAAATTATTCCAAGAATGGCTATACCCCATGATAAAGTCAAAAGAGTTCCAGTGGAATGCTAGCCATATGCACAATCCTACCAGGTATTTACAAAAAAATCAAAACATGTTTTTACATGTGAAAATTTCAAAGAAAAAAATTGGTAAAATCATGGGAAAAAACCTGCTGAATTCTGCACCTTGAAAATGAATTTTTAGCAATAGATAAAGTGACATCATAGAGGTATTTTAATGTATCCAAAAGTTGTAGAAACATTAGGAATGAAGTAAAACAGTAAATTTAAGAAAGAAATTAACTTGTGGTCTAAGACAACGAACATAGCCATACTGTGACCTCTTAATGACCAATGACAAATCAAGTGATTTGAATCTCGATTTAAATCATTAATCGACATGATTTAAATCAAACAACCCTGCGTGAATTAGCCGATCTTTAGCTTGTTTTTGTTTTTGAAAGGGATTCAATCATGTTTCATTGTTGTTCATCACCATTTAAAGCCATGTGGTAACATTTGCTGAGGATGCCCTCAATATTTTTCAAAATTCTGTTCTACACGATTGTAATGTACTTCATTAAACTAACATACCCTACAAGAATCAAGACTTTAGGTGCTGTAGTTTTGTCAAAATCCAAGATTTTGAATAAAGCGCCAGAACCGTCATTTAATTATTATGATAGAAATAATAGTCGAACATGTACGCAATTCAGTGACAGTGATACACACATCAAAGGACCGTACCGTAGCATGACCGTCAGAGTGATAAGCATTGGTGACATAAGTGCTGGTAGTAAATTCCAATTTTCTTTACATTATCCCAGTTCAGCTCAAAATTAAAAGTGGACATATCTGACAGTAAAAGCTAACATTTTATGGAAAAAATACTAATCTGATTTTGATGGAAATGTTAAAATAAGGCTTTAAGAATGGTGCACATTTTCAGCAGGAAGACTATAAAAAATATTAGAGTCACGCGGTAGCTTGACCAGCAAGTTTTAAAAAAAAAACGACTGATAAAGAAGAATAAACAGATGCACCATGAGACTATATTTACACGGAACAAAACGCTATTGTTCTATGATATTTTTCGCTGGGTACAAAATATATCTAAAACCATGCTAAATTGTATTTACTGTCCAAAGTGTCATATTTTAATAACTCTTTATTTCAAAAAGTTACACGAATCTTACAGTCAATCCGATTGTTTGATAATAAACAAACATTCTTGCTTTATTTCACGCTGGTATTTCATAGCCAAAATTAGTGGCAAATCATAGCTAATCATACTGATATCCACAATCTTTCGACACTGCTACAGCCATACATGGCTGTCACTGTCGCACTAATTTTTCAGATTCACTTTCAAATATACCCAGGCATTTTCCTGGATACCCTACATACAAATTCTGGACCCCATTATCCAAAAAATCAAGTTTTTCACAATTCTTTTATTCTTTCCGGACCACAGCATATATTCATATTAATAAATACTCCACTTTCACACATCGTAATAACGGGGCGTCCCGTGGCGAAGTGGTTAAGGCCATGGACTTCTAATCCATTTATGAATTTTTGCTCAAGTTCAAACTTCCCACCACTTTTTTTAAATGTTTTATTAATCAATTTATTGTCGTAAATCAAGAATAACACCATTTCGAACATCCATTGCTATTGTGATATTATTATTTTTTCATCAAACAAACATGTTTGATTTTTTATTCACATTTAGGCCTAGGCCTTGGGCCTACTTTCACCATCCAGATGCTATCACCATGCCTGACTATCATGGCATCTTCGTCATTTAAAACACCGAAATTTATTTATTATTTATTATTTATTTATCAGTGGCTCTGTTCACAGCTCAGACTGAAATTATATTTGATATAAATATTATAAATGAAAATCACTAACCGCGAAAGATCGCCAACAACTGCCGCTGAATATTGATATCCAACTAGATTTCCCCACAGGGCTAAAGGGCAGGACTTAATTAGGGGAATTAAAATCACAAACCGCGAAAGATCGCCCACAACCGCCGCTAATAGGGGCATCCAACTATATTGCCCCGCAGGGCTACAAAGAACTACAAACCGCGAAATTTGGATATCCAACCAGATTGCCCGCAGGCATATCGATTATATGGATATCCAACAAATTAAGACCACAAACCGCGAAAGATCGCCACCAACTGACGCTCAATATTGATATCCAAGTAGATTACCCCGCAGGGCTATAAAGAACCACAAACCGCGAAATTTGGATATGGAACTATTGCCCCACAGGGCTTCAAAGAACCACAAACCACGAAATATGTGACCGTTACAGCGAATGAGCCGTAAATGTCCTCAATTGTATTCTGAGTTACAGTGTAAAATGGGCATGAAGGTTAGGTATTCATAGGTACCTCAATTTGGTGCTACGTGTACGTCCTTTAATGAGATACACGTAGCACCAAATTGAAATACCTATGAATATGATCTTCATGCCCATTTTACACTGTAACTCAGAATACAATTGAGGACATTTATGGCTCATTCGTGCTGTACGGTCACATATGGATATCCAACAAGCTTAAACTACAAATTAGCTCCCGATAGAGAGCAGGACTTGATGAGGCAAATTAAAACCACAAAACACGAAAGATTACAAAGAACCACAAACCGCGAAAGACTAGATTGCCCGCAGGCCTATCGATTATAAAGAATCACAAACCACGAAATACGGATATCCAACAAGCTTAGACTATAAACTAGCTCCCGATAGAGGGCAGGGCTTGATGAGGGAAATTAAAACTACAAACCACGATATTCAACTATATTGCCCCGCTGGGCTACAAAGAGCCGGCGAAACGGCGAAAGAACAACAACAACTGCCGCTTAATATTGATACCAACTAGATAGCCCCGCAGGGCTATAAAGAACCACAAACCGCGAAATTTGGATATGCAACTAGATTGCCCCACAGGGCTACAAAGAACCACAAACCACGAAATATGGATATTCAACAAGCTTAAACTATAAATTAGCTCCTAATAGAGTGCAGGGCTTGATGAAAACCACGAAAGATCGCCGACAACCGCCGCTTAATAGGAATATTCAACAACTAGGTTGCCCCGAAGGGCTACAAAGAACCACAAACCGCGAAATTTGGATAGCCAAGTAGATTGCCCCGCAGGGCTACAAAGAACCACCAACATTAAAACACGATTATCTGGGGCATTTAGACGCTTCCGTAGTATAGGCTTAAATACATGTATATGCGCATTTACCAGTTCCGACATGAAGTAGGCCTAAATCGGATTTACTCTATGTGTGTCTCTCTGGCATTGTCAACATTGGGTGTGTGTTGTTCATATTTACATTTTATTTACAGTTTTAAAAATAAACGACTGATAAAGTTTTGTTTAATTATTTATTGTCATGAATCAAGAATGGCAACTTCAAACATCCATTTTTCGTTTTATTAGTTTTATGGTGCACTTCATAACCTGACTTTCCAAGCTTGGAGCATGCTTGGCTACATTCATAAAAAGAAAAGAAATCTACCAAAAAACGTTGACAACGTAAAGAAATCAACAAGTTTAAAAAACCCACCTCGGCTCACTTTTTGAAACTTGGTCCCATTTGAACACCAACAGCAAATCAGTGTTTTTATTTTATTTCAACAGAATACAGCGTTTCCAACAATATTACAAACAAGCCTACTTGTTATTCGTTTAATTCAATCATTAATCATGATATTATCAAACAAAACACAAAAAGATATTGGCTTATCATGCAAGAACAAGATAATAACCGTTCAGGTCGTTCCAGAAAGCTTACAAATTAATATCGCATCTGCACATTAAAGATACATAACACTTCTGGAAATGTTTTAAATTGATTTAAATATGATTAAGTTTAAATCAGTACCTTTTACAAATGGGACCAAGTTTCAAAAAGTGAGCCGAGGTGGGTTTTTTTAAACTTGCTGATTTCTTTACGTTGTCAACGTTTTTTTGGTAGATATACAGTATACACCACCCCTAACACCGGGCTAAAATGCTGCACACCCTGATCATTTTCTTCTTTGCCCCCTCCAACCCATGCCAAAACCAGGACAAAAGTTGTATTATTGAAAACTGAATAGTGTGTACATATTGGTCCTAAAACAATAATCTCCCATACAATACACCAAAATTGCTTCCTACTAATTTGGAACCATCACGGATGACATTCTCTACCAACCAGCCAGTACAACTCAGTTGTAGCTGCCTATAGCTTCTCATCAGTTGACTTTTCAGTCGGATCCCAGGAGCTTTGCAAGAACAGCCTTCGCCACAATGTATTTGGCCCCTAATTGTAACCGGCTAATTGGAGGTTTTCCATTCCACATGCTGTTAAAGTGCATTTAAAAAGACATTTGAATACCCACCATACATAATGCATATCATCTAATAGATTTTTAGCTGGAGGTGCTTTTCCATTATAGGTCTGTATAACTACTAACTAAAAATGAAAAAAAAAGTGAAATTATTTTTGGTTAGTGTTAATCTTTCTTATTTTAGTATAACAACAGAAGAAAGTGTCAAATTTAAAGGAGCATTTCTGGATTCAAATCTTATTCTGGATTCAAATCTCCAACTGAATTAAGTTGTTTCACATCCTATGGGATTATGTAGAGAAACAGTAGCTTTTCAATGGCAAATATTTACAACACCTTTTTGGAGGAAGTATAGATGTTATCAATTGATAAATTTCTTCCAGGGTTGGACTACATCTCATTATTAGAACACAGTGACCTTTCAAAATTTCCTAATAAATTGTAATTATATTGCATTATCAATAGAAGGCAACAGCAAAATCACTTGATACATAACAGGGAAGCTCTATTATTTGTGCTATATGAACAAAATATTATAAACAGAATCAAACTAAATTTAGTGCTCCTTTCTGGATAGTTGCAGAAAATAAATCTTTTTGCAGCTAAGTATATGGGGTATACATAAATGTGGGTCAAAGGTCAAATTTAATGGTTAATCACTACTCCTTCACATTTCTTAACACAGATATGTAATGAGACTTGAATGAATGCATTGTGCCAAAAATGCACTTTTCTCAAAGAATTTGAGGGGTCATTACAGCTGCATGACACAGACTATAATGAAAGACAAAGATAAAAAGACTAATTTGCGTCTGACGTCATCTGTCAATCAAACTCCGAGCACGGTTTGTTTACAAGTGTCGTGATGATATGAGTTGCTGAACACAGCGGTAAATCGGGCGCCTTATTGTTAATTTTGGACCATCAAACATACAAACCATCTCAAAAGTTAGGTCTTAATAGTAGGAAACTTTCTTTGGTGAAGGCACCATGTCAACAATGCCTAGAAAAGTTGCTTTTTGCCTTGTAAGAGTACGTAATTTTCACCATTCACTGCTATTCCTTTTCTCCGATCGGCACCAGCCAGATGAATCGACCTTCCTTATACGCGCTATTAGCCAATCAATGATTGTAGCTTTAGGATTTGATTGACAATGATGTCAGATGCAAACTTGTCTTTTTATCTTTGTCTTTCATTATAGATGTGTGTTCAATGATCAGTCTAGTTTTAATTGCATCGTTTTCTGCATCATAATTTCATAAACACTAGGAACGTCAATGTAAGAATAATATTTTTTATCAATAGTCATGTTAACATTTGACACCACAATTCAGTTACAAATTATTTGTGATCCGTTCCTACACAACCTAACACATGTCAAAACTTTACTGAAATTTTGATTACGTTAACTTTTCCCATATGTATGCTTTTTGAGGAAACTATCACAATATTATAGTCACAAAAAGTGACTACCACTAATAGTTGTGACTAAAACTATAGTCGACTTGATTATGTAACTCTAATACAAACATATCCAAACCAAAGAACAGATTTTGATGATAAAATAAGGAACTTGGATGAATTTTGAATAGATTCTCTAAACGTAATTGCCAATGTACAATCTTTCCCATGCAACATCCCCACAACTTGCTGCTCAGCTGGTTGTAGTTGATAGACAGAAGTCTTAGGTTCATCAATTTTTAGAGTAATGTTTTCGTAACTAATTTTGATAATAATGATCAAGATGGGGACATATTGCTCCAGTTTTGGTGACACTTATTTTAATATTTAAAAGTAATAACAAAATGTTTTGAGATTGCTGGCTTTATCATCATTATCATTTATCTGGAAAATTGTTGCAATACCCATGCCCATTAGCTGGGCAAGTTGGCAGTACTTTCAAGTGATCCATGTACAATCATTATTATGTTTTGATGGATCCAAGTGTGGGAAAATATTGGATCCAAAGCATAATAATGATAAAATTGGATGCTTTACGCCCAATATTTATTGGTCTCGCTATGAGTTTTAAAATATTGGACTCGACTACGTCTCGTCCAACATTTTAAAACTCATAGCTCGACCAATAAATATGGGCTCAATCGATCTAATTTTATATCAATGTCGGTCATCTAGCACCAATGCGAATCAACATTGTTTCATTATTTACATGGTACCCTGCGATAGATCAAGTCTGCATTTTTTCTATCACATTCACACATGTAGCAAGAATGAGTCTTTTTATTATTATTATTTCATAAATAACTTGTTTTTAAGGGGGTATTACACCCCTGGCAAATTTTGTGCCTATTTTTGCACTTTTCTCAAAAATTATAAGCGCATTGGTGACAAGTAAGATATGTATATTATAGGGCAAGGACTACAACTACGGCACTGAAAATTCAGCAACTCAAGGCAAGTAGTTATTGATTTATTGATCAAATATTGGTTTTCCCTCATTTTTGACTGTAACTCCACAACTGTTGTCTGTGCTGAAATAAAATTTCCACTACAGTAGTTGTAGTCCTTGCCCTATAATATACAGATCTTACTTGTCACCAATGCGCTACAATTTTTGAGAAAAATGCAAAAATAGGCACAAAATTGGGCAGGGGTGTAGTACCCCCTTAAACACATTATGAAGTCACAATGTTGAAAGTTAGTGGCCTGACTGGCAAGTAATAAAACTGCATATTTTTAAACACCATTGCTATTGTGATTTTATTTTTTATCAAAGAAAGTTGTTTGATTTTCATTCATATTTACTTTTACCATCGTAAGCCCTCTGTTACTAAAAATGGCACATTTAAAATGTACAATAAAATTGTCAACTACTTCAACATGTAACCCAAAAGTTGATAGGTGTTTTAGTCATGTATCTAAATTTACAAATCCAAAGGAATTAACAATAAAGTTTTCATGGTTTCCCACCAATCCTAGCCACTTCAATCCGTTAAGCATAATAATTATTTATTAATAACAATCTATTGTGATTGACATTAGCCAATGTTTCTTCTTCTTCTTGTTAGATACTGGCCAACATCCCTTTGCAGAATCAAGCGGTCAGGGTGTTGCGCATGCAGATGGTGATTTAGTTGTTCTGGTTGGTTGCTTGCTTTGCTTTGGTATTGTTCAACTGCGTTTTTAAATTGGTTGGGGTCTGTTATTGCGACAAGTGCTTCAGGTAATGAGTTCCAGTCTTTATGTGTGGGTTCATTTATGGGGTGTTCATAGATTTGGGGTCAAAGCTGGAGGTCAAAGATCATTAAAGAGTCAATTTCGGTCAGAGATGAAATGCCTTCAAAATGCCTCTTCTGCCACAAACAATATAACTGAGTGATGCTACTTGCACACATGCACTCACATTAACTGGTGTCTATAGGGTGCTCACAGATTTGGGGTCATAGGTCATTAAGAGGTCACAGTATGGCTATGGTCGTTGTCTTAGACCACAGCGTGTCTAATTCTGGTCACATATACATCTCCACACCATCCGGGCTGGGTCTTGCATGTAGACTAAAGACAGGTGGATAATCCTGATACACCAGAATTGACACTAATGATGAAAGCACCCCACCCAACATGGAAACCGGTGAGTGGTTTGTACTACATATCACTGCCTGCTGACTTGCCCATACATCATACTCATAACACGTTTAAAGCAAGAAATTTTCATTAAGCATAATATTTAAATGGGGTTCTAGGTTAGAGAGCATTTTGTCAAGTGTTTGAGGTATTTCAAAAACAAGATCACCAGTGTTTTACTTGTTAATTTACAATTTGGTCTACCATACACTATATAGGCCTACTCAGCAAAAACAGCAAATGAAAATAATTATAAAACAGAAGTAATAAAAGTATGAACATACTTTTATTCTATCTACATTTTGATGTCCGATTTTGTATCTTCATGAATGCCATCTGCTTCAGCATTTCAGTAGCACATGTCACAACATACGCTAAACTTTGTTAGGCTAATGGGCGAAAATTATTCGGGTTTTTGTTACTGAGCATGTCAATAACCTTACATTTGCATAAATTCAAATATAAGCATCGCCATTCACACACTACGCAACACACAACTAACAAGTGCTGCACCCAACTGTGTGCACGCCATTCTATATCAATGCATTGTACTATTTTGAGTCTTATTTTTCTCACCTATTAGGCTAATGAAAGTGGACTCCCAGTTTCCCGTTACCCTACTCCGCTCAAAACAATTTGCTGGCCAAATATTTCATTATTTTGAATAAAATGTTGATTTCTAACAAAATTTAACATACAAATAAATAATTGTGGTTTTAAATATATCATAAATCTCTTTCTGTTGATTTTCAGGAATTTTCTTTGCAGTAGGAGCATGGTATATGGTTAATAATGAATTATTAATGAATACCTACTCAATTCTCTGTCCCGCACTTTTTGATCTGCTCTGATCTCATCCCGTAAAAAATATTGTGAAACTTTTTATAATAGTTGTACAATCACCTTCATGTGGTGGTAAACTACATCTGTAAACTACAAACTGTGATTTATCACATGTATACATGGGTAGTTATTCGTTTACACCTGTAACAGATGCAATAATGAAATGGTATAAAATAATGAATAATGAAATGGTCACCTACACAGTCATGAAAAATAATGTAACGGGAAACTGGGAATTGACTTTCATTAGCCTTATAAGCTGAACAATCTTTAGTTCTACAAATGCACAAATCTGAATTTGAATGAATTCCATGGTTTTCTGGTTAGGTAGATCACTGATATCATCTACATGGATTGGGTCAGCCAGGAATAAACACCCTACTCTTTTTGATATTGACTTTGAATTCATGTACATGAATGGCTCTCTGTCCACGGAGCCAACAGCTTACGCTTTGCTCCCTTCCAAAGGACTGAAGTGTCTCGTGATTCATTTATCATAGTTTAAATGTATGATGGATATTTTAAGAGACGTCTGTAAGTAAGGCATTTAATTAAAATCAGACTTCTTTTTTCCAAACCAATATCCTAAGCACTTGTTAACAAGGAACTTCAAATACCAGGTGCTTGAACCACTGCAATGTTGTCCCAGCACTGGTGACTAAACAAGGGACTTCATAATACCAGGTGCTTGAACCACTGCAATGTGGTCCTAGCACTGGTGACTGAATAAGGGACTTCATAATACCAGGTGCTTGAACCACTGCAATGTGGTCCCAGCACTGGTGACTGAACAAGGGACTTCATAATACCAGGTGCTTGAACCACTGCAATGTGGTCCTAGCACTGGTGACTGAACAAGGGACTTCATAATACCAGGTGCTTGAACCACTGCAATGTGGTTTCCCAATGTTTCTCCCTTGTCAAAATTTCAATTTCAAGACTAATTACAGAACAAATTTCTTGCAAAAGTAGAACAACATATTAGTGCAATTTATTTACCACAAGACGTGTGAGCATACAGCTAACCATGTGCTGTTGATGGTATTTTTCCCACTCAATAAAGCAATAATGTATTATCTCTGACAATTCTTTTATAAAATGATAAAGTGATATGTCCCCTTTTCATTTGAACTGAAATAATTGAAAAAAAAACCAGTTGATTTCAGCCTAGTTCGTGAATGCATGTACAATCTTATCAACAAATTAAATTCTAGGATCCTGCTATCTTGGATTATGGCATAATTACAGGATACAAATATTTCAGTTCCACAATTTAGATTCATATACTCTTAGATAGCTAGAGCCAATCAGAGCAAACGTTAGAAAAATGCAATCCATGCATTGATTGTGTATAATGCACGGGTGCAAACTCATTCTGCATACTATACGCAGTGTTTTTGGATGCATTAATTTTTCTTGCAGTTGATGTATTTATATTTGCTTGTATTTTCTAACATTTCAAGTGACTATTTTTTTATAAAAAATACCATAGATTAATAAATGCATATCACTTCTTGCTCGAGAAATTGTACAAATTAATGCACACATACTAAAATGTTGATGCATCTAATGCACGAGCCCTGCATTGAAGAGTGTATTTTCCAACATTTTAGTTACAATTTGTTATAAACACAATTTTTAAGTGTTGACAAAATATTTTGCAAAAATGTTTACCAACAAATATTTTGCAATATCATTTAGACAACATTTATAAAATGCTCTTGAGTGTTTTTTCATATTAAACCTGTTTTCATGACCTTTATATAACCCAACATTTAAATGGTATTAAAACATTTTGACCAAAACCAAAATACATCTATAATACGCATTAATAACATTTAGTGTTTGGAAATACTAATAAAAATCATGTCAATATTCTGTTGTTCTTTTACAGGGCTGCTGAGGCCTGACCACACCTGTGAAGAATATGGAAATTCAGATGGGATTGAATATAGAGACCCTTAAATGTTGGTATTTAAATAAATGTTGGTATTTATACAGCGCCTTTCATATGTGAACATGTACCAAAGCGCTTTACATTTATTCCGCCGTCGTTTGAATATGTCAGCTGCCATACAATGCCCAAGGCATGCTTATACCATTGGGCGGCGCTCAATGGACAGTATTCATAACAGCTCCCCATTTCACAACTGGGTGGAGAGGAGTAATCGAGATAAAGTGCCTTACTCAAGGGCACAACACGATGGCGTTGCCGGGGCTCGAACCTGCAACCTTCCGATTATGAGTCGTAGCCCGTTCCGTTCTTAGGTAATGTTTTAGGGATATGCATGTGAGGTGTGCAAAAGGACATGTACACCAAATAAGTGGTCATCAAAATAGCAACTTGTTTGAAAATGGCCAACTTTTGACTTTTTGCCACATACGGCCCACAAAGATCCTACACTTATTTCAATATTATAGGCAATTGATAGTTCTGTGGCCCAAAGTATTATAAACATGATAAAAAGGTTGAGGGATGCAACCTTACCCTTACCTACATTAAATACACGGTTCATATGAGCTAAGTGTCATTGCCATCACTTGACTGCTGAAGTCTACAGAGACTCTACAGTCACTAGCCAAATAATTAATTAATTAACATTACTGGTGGCGTGAACCAACTACTTGAAAGCATATAGGGTGATGCAAAAATGTTTAAATGAGATTTCATCAGCTTCCAATGGTGTAGTGGTTGACTAGTCAATACCAAATAGGCCTGACTATGAATAAAAGTTAAAATGTACAAATAAACCATGGTATGTACTACAGAATGTATATAATACAAGCAATACAATGTACAACCACAAAAAAAAACACTGTTAAACTTGAGTCGGTGAACAAATAAACTTTTTGTATTGGAAATCAAGCTGCATTTCATTTTTGTCTCTGGGGAAAAATGGGGTGACAAAGTAAAATCTGGGGCAAGGAAATCTGGAAAAAAGCCCAAAATTTAGGATTTTCTGTGATAATTTTAGTTTTGATCGGGGGAGGAGCAATTTGAATTTGGGTGCATAAAAATGGTTGAGGGCCCATTGAATCCCAAGAGCACAAGTACTGCTTGACGATTTTGGCTTATTTTGAATACAGGGTGGTTCAAAGGTCATGGGAATGGCTGCTTTAAAATCACACAGTGCAAAACATGACATAAAAAGGGTGTGACTCGATCAACAGCCTCACCCCCATATTTCTTCGTGAGATTTTGGTATCAAAAGAAAGCTCATATTTTTCTCATTACCTGGGACAGACTTAGCACCTGAGATATATGTTCGGTTTTAAGATGGTGTGAACAAAAACGTTGTGAACCACACCCTTTTGATCGAGCTAGCTTGTCTACTTAACACTGCATGTTACAGGCTTCCTTACTTTTCATGTGCTTACTCTATGAATTAACAACATCATAATAGCAATAACAGTGGCTGCCATGAAGCCATAGATGTGTAAAAACTGAGGTGCATGGCTTCAACAGAAGTAATCATTAAGACTGAAGCCATATTCTAGTGATGCTAATGAGTTTACCATTTTCCCATATAGTGAATCGGGGAATTAATAAAAAAATAATCTATAAATCATCATTCATCACAGGATCCTTGATTTTAAAGTCATAGAAATGAGTGAACTCTGAGATGCTTTTCTTAGCAACTGATTATCAGGACTAAAGCCATATTCTTGCAGGCAGGACTGTATCTACGTTCAGGCAAGTGAGGCATTTGCCTTATCATTTTTTTCAGTTATGTAAAGGAGAAAGAAAAAATAAATCAAGAAAAAACAAAGCAAAGCTCAATATTGAGGGCATTTCTACCATGCCCGCTGGTGCCACCACTGCTCCCCAGTAGTGTTCAAGACAATCCAGAGAAACTGCCAAGGCCATATTGTGCTTACGTCGTCTTGTGAGGGGCCGTTTACAAAGACCAAGTCCCCAATGACCAATCGCTATACTTCGTTCGACTCATAGACATTAACATACTAAACGCACCAATAAAACAAAAAGCGCATTGATTTATAGTGCGCTACGCACAGGCACAATGCCTATAATTTGGTTCACCTCAAATTTGGTAGTGACGTATGTGCGTAAGTTACATGCGCTGAGTGTACACGCACACGTACAGAGGCGGTTTGTTGGCACGCTTACGGCACAACCGCAAAAAAGCATTGACGTCACTACCAAACTTGAGGTGAACCAAATTATAGACGTTGATCCACAAGCCTCAGCACACTTTACAGATTGTCGCTGACCACTACGTCCCCACATCATTCCATAAACCATTAAACAATAAATCAGGGACTTTGCTGCTTCAAGAGCGCACACCCTAGACATTCCACAAATAACCTTCGCAACTAGGATCAACTAGGATCGAGTTTTGTACGGGTTACAACAAGACAAATTAGCAGTAAGTTCCTTGTCCAGGGGAATTCAAGATAACTCAATTTTTCCACAAGAGTGTACTAGGCATCGCCAGGGTTCGAACCCGCAACCTCTCGCACTATAGTTGAACGCCTAATGAAGTCTAACTTGACTGCTTGTCACAACTTACATTCTCGTAAATTCTCGTAAAACTTGCATTCTTGTAAATTCACAATAGCAGTGCATAGCCAGGACTTTTTCAGAAGGGGAGGGGACAAGGAGGCAGGGCAAAAAGGGGTTAAAATTCGACAAAAATGGGCTACAAAGCACAAAAAAGGCCTAAAAATCTTAAATATTAAGGTGACCAGCAGCATCCCTGGCGGGAAGCAAGAATTCTCATGGGGGACTGTCCCCTTCCCCCTGGCTACGCCACTGCCCAAAAATGTTGTGTTATAGTCACACATGATACACAAAGTGCGCTTCTCAGGTGCTGTATTCAACTGTGTATTCTACTATCAATACAATATGTAGCCTAATGAGTCTCCCCTATATAGGAGATGAACAAAGTTCACAATGTTCCTTTCATACACACATTTTTTACAGCGCACATTCAACATTATATTACGGGCATCTTATTAAGCTAGCCCATTAATAACATTTCCATGTTATATTGTTATGTTACAATTGAGTGATTTTTTAATAAAGATATTTTGCTGCATATTTCAATTTTAATGACCCATTCATTCACACAGCTGCCATGTATTTCAATGATTTGCTTGCATGCATTCACTGGGCCATGGACTAATTAATAGCCATTCTTATAAGGAAGCGGTTCTGATAGTAGTGTAAATCTCAATTTTATTCTCATTGACCATGGCTATAAGGGCTGAAATATGAAAATGTTTTATGCAAAAAGTGTCACACAAATGCACCTAATCTAAACATACAGGTAATCAGGTATGTCATACTCTACTCCCTATAATTCCAGAAAAATACAGAACTAATTTTTTTGAATTAAAAAAATATTATCCGGTTTTGCCAAATGAAACATAGTTAAATCCTAATCCTTTAGGTAGTCCTAACTGGCAATAAAAGTCAAATTTTAATATTTGGTCAATTTTTGGAAATAAGGGCCAAAAACATGTATTTTAGGGTGTTTTTCGACCTTTTTCGTATTCTGTGACAATCGGGCCCAAAGACTTGAACAAAGACTAATTTCAAGTTGTGCATTCTAATTTTGGAAAACACATTTTCTAATCTTTTTCATAACCAATTAGCAAAAATAACATATAATATTAAAATTGTGAGCTAACTCTTAACCTATACTCAAGATTTTGAATGGTTAGACTTGTGCTAGTGCTTGTCACTACAATTGTAAGAAAACATGCAAAATTGCATGTTTTTGGACCATTTTACCTCAAATTGCAAAAATGTTAAAAATTGCCAGTTAGGACTAACTAAAGGATTAGGATTTAGCTATGTTTCATTTGGCAAAACAGGATAATATTTTTGTTTTATTCCAAAAAATTAGTGCTGTATTTTTCTGGAATAGGGAGTAGTCAAAGCACATTCTTTGAATTATAAAATGATGTAACAAAAACTTATCTTTCAAGCTCTTTCAGGTCTTCTACAAAAAAGCTGTTTGATTTAAGTCATCTTGTCTAGCAAACTTCATGCTTCATGCAGACTTGCCTCCCCACCCCCTCCTCCAAGGTTCTGAGAAATTTCTATTTAATGGTTCAATGTTCTTGTGAGTAGGTTTGTAAAATATTGCTATCATGGAAGAATTATGAAGGGTGACCAATCAAATTTCATCTCAAGAAACTCACCTAACTGGTGACATGTTTGTTAAGAAATTGTAGGCTTTTATCACATGCCTCATGCCAGGATAATGGCCAAATTTAACCATTTGTTATTTTGATTATAGCTGTGTTGCTTTTAATAGCCTTACACAGATGTTATAATATAGTAGTTTGTACACTTGGGTCCAAGGAAAATCCATGGTCAAAACATATCAAGAAAGTTACATAAAAATCAAGTACCTTGCTATCTACTGAAGATAGCATTTAGTGATGCAACACTGCTCTTACTTTATGTACATTGTACACTTGATTTATCCAATAGCTATGTCCAAATCGCCTTTCGGAACTCACAGAAATCTAGAAATCCACTGGATACTCTGCACAGAAGAGAGCATTCATATGGATTATGAGCAGAGGTTCTTAATTGTACATAAACTGGCCTCAAAAAGAAACTTATAATTTTTCACAAGGTCATATCTTAAAATCCTCTCCATAAAAATGAACAAAAATTGAACACAGGATTACTTCAATACTCTACTCTAAACACATGTCAGTAAACATGCAGTTGTCCAACTGACACAACAGCAAAATGCACTGACATGGAACACCTTCCTGGACCAAAATTCACAACCCAGCAGATTTCTTTGGCTGGGTTCCAATAATTATTCGCCTGTACATGAACAAAAATTACACACAGGATAACTTCAATACTCTACTCTAAACACATGTCAGCAACCAAGCAGTTGTCCAACTGACACAACAGTAAAATGCACTGACAAGGAAACAGCTTCCGGGACCACATTCACAGGCGAATAATTGGAACCAAACAAAAGAAATCTGTTGGGCTGTGAATTTTGGTCCAGGAAGGTGTTCCATGTCAGTGCATTTTGCTGTTGTGTCAGTTGGACAACTGCTTGGTTACTGACAATGTGTTTAGAGTAGAGTATTGAAGTAATCCTGTGTGCAATTTTTGTTCATTTTATGGAGAGGATTTTAAGATATGACCTTGTGAAAATTATAAGTTTCTTTTTGAGGCCAGTTTAGTATTCAGTAACAGACCACACAGAACCAAACATAATCAAACATCTGTGTTTGAGGGCCAAATAAACCTGGTTTTACTAAATATACTCTATATTCAGGTGCGGATCCAGGGGGGGGGCGGAGGGGGCGCGCGCCCCCCGTAAAAATAGCAAAAGTAGGAAAGATGGGGCGCCCCCGTAAAAAACGAGAAAAGGGAAAGGAGAGAAGAGAAAGGAGAAAAGAGAAGAGAAAGGCGAGAAAAGAGAAGAGAAAGGTTAAATTACGCGTAATTGAGTCCTTCATTTTGCAAAATTTTCCCCTCAGACACACCTACGTATGCGTAAACAACTGGCCGTTTTTTCTTTTGTTCGGACACCCATACACTTTAGGCCTATATTGTTTTAAGTAATAACTGAATAATAATGATTAGGCCTACAGTAATAGTGAATAATGATAATGCTCCACGAATAGCTTCGATTGGGCCTTCATTTACACACATTTCCGAACTTTATCTAACTAAAATTTTACACAATAATACTTTAATAGTGTCAAAATCGTCCACCAAATGGCTTCAACTGGACCTTCTTTTTGCACAATTTTCCAACTTAAACACCCCCCTGTGTATGTATAAAGAAGTGGTCCTTTTCTTTATGCTTTGGATACCCAGAACTTTATGTTTAAAGCAATTGAATTTATACAATAATATTGAAAACTTGTCACGAATGTGAAATGAGCCGGCATGGTCATTTCACAAATTTTCCGCTCTTTAAAACTCAAATTTCACACAATAATAATGTCAAAATGGTCCACCAAATGGCTTCAATTAGGTCTTCATTTTGCAAAAGTTTCTCACTTCTGAGGGGGCACATCCCCCTCAGACACCCCCAGCGTCGTGCAAACAATTAAATTTATACAATTATAATATTGAAAACTTGTCCACGAATAGGAAATGAGCCGACATGGTCATTCCACAAATTTTCCGCTCTTTAAAACTCAAATTTCACACAATAATAATGTCAAAATGGTCCACCAAATGGCTTCAATTAGGTCTTCATTTTGCAAAAGTTTCTCACTTCTGAGGGGCACATCCCCTCAGACACCCCCTAATGTCGCAAGCAAGCAATTAAATTTATACAATTATAATATTGAAAACTTGTCCACGAATAGGAAATGAGCCGGCATGGTCATTCCACAAATTTTCCGCTCTTTAAAACTCAAATTTCACACAATAATAATGTCAAAATGGTCCTCCAAATGGCTTCAATTAGGTCTTCATTTTGCAAAAGTTTCTCACTTCTGAGGGGCACATCCCCTCAGACACCCCCAAGCGCAAGCAATTAAATTTATACAATTATAATATTGAAAACTTGTCCACGAATAGGAAATGAGCCGGCATGGTCATTCCACAAATTTTCCGCTCTTTAAAACTCAAATTTCACACAATATAGTGGCAAAATGGTCCACCAAATGGCTTCAATTAGGTCTTCATTTTGCAAAAGTTTCTCACTTCTGAGGGGGGCACATCCACCCTCAGACGTGAGAAACTTTTGCAAAATTAAGACCAAATTGCAATTAAATTTATACAATTATAATAATTGAAAACTTGTCCACGAATAGGAAATGAGCCGTTATATTATAATATTGAAAACTTGTCCACGAATAGGAAATAGCCGTTATGGTCATTTCACAAATTTTCCGCTCTTTCAAACTCAAATTTTACACAATAATAGTGTCAAAATGGTCCACCAAATGGCTTCAATTTGGTCTTAATTTTGCAAAAGTTTCTCACTTCTGAGGGGGGCACATCCCCCTCAGACACCCCCTATGTCGTGCAAGCGCTGACGCCATGTGACCTTTCATGGCCATATAGTTAAATCAGCCCTCTAGAAATCTCATGTATTTTGCGCCCCCCCGTATTTTTTTCTCTCTGGATCCGCGGCTGATATTTCAGAGCTGCCCAAGGGCCAACCACTACAAGTGTGTGCCCAGATGTGGCCTGTGTGGGCTACCTATTGAGAACTCATGATTTAGAAAGTCAATACATGGGGAGGCATGATGAATCCCAACAAGCAGTACTGTAATTTGTCTTCCAACATTAAGACACTGTTTACTAGTAGATCATGTGGAAGAAAAGCACAAATCCATTTACTTGGTACAAAACCAAACACGCTATATTCAGAGTGATGGGCTATTGTGATACTAAAGCAGCATAAAATGTGATCATTGCAGTGGCATATTTTACGGTCATTAGTACCGAATCCTTCCCATTAAAACAAAGAAGAAGAAAAACTTTCAGAAAGCTGTTTGAACAAATTAGAGCAAAATAGCCAAATTAGCATATCATGAGAGTACTTTTACCAAGAATTGTAGTATTTATGGCTCATTTCAGCTTTGGAGACGAAGGCAGTACATAAATTAGAAAACACCACGTCATGCATGGTAAGTAACAACTTTGTATTAGGGGTTTCCCTACTGTACTACTTTGATTGAATTACAAGAAATAGATAAATTATGTGATTTTGTTGACAACGGTAACAGCTGCCTCATGCATAATTTGAAGTACATCACGCATAACAATGTCTTATTGCATGCACTAGTTAGGAAATTTCTTAGACAGCAGCACTTGGTGATATATCTATATTTTTCTCCCATTGCGGTAACATAATAAATGCATAGGATGTACTAGTTGTGTGTTCCTAGAACAAGACTCCTCGGTGTACATCCGTCATTGACGATTCATGGACAGGAAGTAGGTGTCAACTGACACGGCTCATCAATATGTAAAACAACATTGACGACATCACAGCCAAGTGCCACTCCAACAGCTTTTTTTCACACTCGATATTTTTCAATGAAGTTAATTTTCGTAACTTCTGTAACAGCATCATTATGAGTACAAGTGTTACTATATATAACTGCTCAATGTTTTCAGTAGATTTGTTTGCATAATTGTCCAGTTCTGTTAACAGCTTACATTTTCGGGATATGCAAGGTGTTCATTTCAGTCTGTATTGGTCAAAATAAACCTCTTGTGGGTGAGTGTGGGTGGAGTGGCTGTGTGTGTGTGTAAAATTGGCAACAGTGATTACTGAAATTAAGCGGGTCATCTAGCCCCTGAATGAAGCCATCTTAAAAGGAAAATCAAAGAGATATTTTGTTTAAAATTATACTCCACAAAAGATGATTAACAAGCATAATTATCCAGCTAACCACAAAACGTTTCACAAAAAAGGTTTAAATGCCAGGTTATATAATTAAGAGTATTAAACATTTTAATAACATTCAAAAACATTTTCAAAAACTTGAAGCAAAACATTCTAACATGATATTTTATTTTAAGCATTAACAAAATATTTTGCAAAAATGTTTTCAAAAAATATTTTACATTTACATTCACATTTTGACAAAATTGTTGGCCAACACAATGTACAGGCTTATGTTATGGCACAGATTGTTGGCTGTCTGTCCATTCGGATCATTCACTGGTTCGTTCACACAAGATCATCCACTGGTAGCCACTGGGGTATCGCTGGCCCAGCCAGTGATTCCCTGAGTATGTATGATTATTAGGCTGATTGCGTCATGGCATCACATGCAATGCATACAGGCGCAGTAGTTTCTTTGTAAGATTTTGCAAGATTTTATAGAGTTAGGATTAATGTTCACATGTTGTAATTTTAACACTTCCATCCATTAAACTTTGGACATTTGAATACTTGTATTTATAAACCTTTGTTGTGGGGGCCACCTTAATTATGAACTGCGTAATTCTAGTAAAAAAATTGTCACTGCGTTTGCGGGGTAAGTCAATTTGATCATAACAACTCATGCTTATTTTCTATAATAATATAAGATTGCAAATCATACATTCTAGTCGCATGCTAGTGTACAGGCGAATGGCTATTCCCAGCATCATTTGCTCATATGATAATAATGTTAAAATAAGGACACATGACCTTTGCTGAGTCTGTTCTGTAATGCAATGTATGTACAGTACTAGTGAGAATGTCATTTTACCATGATATATAAGACAAACATATAATATCCGGCCGATGCACCCTTTATACATGCACTGACCATGCTGACCAGTGCATCCTGACAGCATTGACCTTTCCATCTAGCATTAATTACTTTGAGTTTGAGAAAAAACAAACCGTTGTAAATATCGCGCTAACCAACATGTGCAAAAATGTAATTCATACGCCAGTCAAATTGAGATAAAATATGGCTTGGCCTACCACTAATTGCAACAGAAACCATTTTGGTGTTATTATACTTAGAAAATATCCCAGAACAACATAAAAAAAGTATACCATAATATGGAGAAAATGCTCCAATTGTGGCAAAATGTAGTCACAAGGTTCAAAATTGGTATAGTTTGTCCTATCTAAGGGTAATAGTTTAATTTCTATAGGTAATAAAGTTTCCAGTTCATCCTGGGAAATTGTTTCAGAATACTCCAATTGTTTTCAAAAATGTGTTAAATTCTTTTTCTGACCGCATATAGAATAAAAAATGTATTGGTTGTACCATGTATGACATTTCATTGAATATTGATAGGATGACCTTGAAATTTTATACTATATAAACTAAACTATTACCCCCAGATAGGGCAAACTATACCATTTTCTTGTGACTAGAGGATTTGGTGGCCCTACAGACTTTTTATTTGACGTAGAATATTTGATGTAACATATCTACTTTATTTAATTTATTCCCATTCTATTTCCAATAATATTTAAAAGTTCTAATGAATGTTTGACGATGTAAAATCAATAATATATTTCTACTAGATATTCTATGTAGCATTCTACTGGAAATAGAATGAGACTAGATTAAATAACGTAGATATATTACATCAAATATTCTACGTAGCGCCCTAAGTTGGTGTCTCTTTCACAGTTTCTGCATTAAAAGAGTGGAATAATCTATCTGTCTATATTAGACAATCTTCATCTACAAATGTGTTCAAAAAAGCTCTAAAAGCTTATTTGCTCCCTTAACCTGTTTTTATTCATATTTCGCTTTGTATTTTATGATTCACCATCAGATTTAAGAGGTATTATTAAGGTTCTTATTTTGCAAGCACTCCGAGTACAAATGGTACAAATGTTTTTTGTATTGTATAAGTCTCATAGGTATATTAAAAGAGCATTTCGTGATCCACAGCCTCATCCCTCAGATTTTTATACCACTGGAAACCTCTGGCTACATAATGTTTATGTACCAAACATTTCTTGCAAATTAATTTGTTTAGCAAAAAATCATCAAATTTGAATTTCGTTCTGGTATACCAGAACGAAATTACAACAGTGGCATAATGGAGCAATGTAATACACATAATCACGCATAACTCACAAACACAAAATCAGAATCAACCCAAATTTTGGGAATAAGCTTTTTTGTGGATATCTACTGAAAAATGTCATAAAAAGAGGATGCTAGGATCACGAAATCCTCCTTTAAATTAACATAATGTCGTTTAATATGATCAGAGGAATAATTTGAATTTTTTTCGACAAGATCAGAGCATGCTGAAACAATTTTCCCAGGATGACCTTGAACTCTTTTCAGCCTGAGGAATGAAAAATAAAGGATGTAGCTATGGCAAACTATACACTTTTTTATCCTTGTGATTACCTATGTCGGTATAATTTTCCCCAACTGGAACATTTTCTATTGTTGACCCCTGTATAAAAATTTCCCACAAATATACTTTTAATATCTTTATCTGTGATATTTTTGAAGTATAATAACACCAAAATGACTTCTGTTGTAATTAGTGGTTGCTTAAAATACAATCGGACTGGTCTGGGTTCATGTTATTAATATTATAGTCCACATGACTAAATAGCATTCATCACATTCTTTAAGTTGAAGCTAATACTATTATCAATTGAAATCAATGTTGAAAAATTAAGCAATCATGTTCAGCATTAACTCTCTTCACGCGGGTGTCGACTGCAAAATTTCAGAAATTTAAATTTTCATGACCATATTTGGAATCAGCATGAAAAATGCATTAAAATGAGTACAAACAAGCCTAGTATTGGTTCAGTAGTTCTTAAGATAGCTCTTGATATTTTGTGAAAATATTTCAATTTTTTTCTTCATTGAAGTGCATGCTAGCACGCAGAGCATTAACCATTATGAGATCAAACAAGGATCCATGAAGTGCTGTTCTATGTGCTGACATACACCCATCCAGGTAGAACATTTGTGTATTTATTTTTCATTTGTCAAACCACTCATCTTTTACAAAGACTTATCTTCCAGAGACTTCTGAAGGTGATTTATGTTCAGATAGCTGATATTGGGTATGCTATCTTCAGTAGATAGCAGTCTGTGATCAGGTATTGTTTTCAAGGTTAAACTTGAAAAAAAAAAGTAAAACCTTCAATGTGACATTTAGATGTTAAGAGAGCCAAAGGTAAATGTACTTTTGAATTTTTAACAAATCCCTATAGCATCTGTTACAATTGTGCTATACTTTTTTTTATATAGCAAATCTACATTAAGAGGAGTTACAGTATCCACTGGATAATGAAGTTCTACACTCCAGTTGGGGTAATCAACAGCTTACCTGAGCCATGATACCCCCTAACACACACAGACATCCAATAATCTGAACCTAAACCTCAGCCAATCTCAAAAATAAATCTATTCATTCTGCCAACAAAAATAAATTATCCCTAAATGCAAAATTACAGGTTGGGGTTTTGTTGCCTAAACTAATTTAATTCTTATTTTCTGGTCACAACAACCCATGCATTTTATCTTCTTTCTGTGTGCATCCACAGTGGTGGCTACAGCGGCTGGAGCTTCTCAGATTTAAACCAAAAACATGAAAAAATCAGCCTGTTTTGGGCACATTTTAATCACTCAGCCCAGTTGATTTCTGGGTATGGCCCTAATTTGAGTCAAATCTCTTCCCCATCCTATAAGAGTGACCCGCTATTAGTTTCGTTCACATCCTGCGGTAGTCCCTAATCCTTATGCATTTGGATGCACTTCCTATATCATTCTGAAGTCTTATACTAAAATATATTTGGAAAAATCAATTTTGTAATTTTCTGAAATTTAAAATAAGAGTCATGCACCCAAATGGTCCAATTTCCAATGGCATAGTTCAATAACCTTCAATGTTCAAACCTTAAGAGTTGACCTCTTGTTGTGGAGTATGAGTTATCATACCCAATGCATGCAAAGGTTTATTCTATGAGTGTACAAGTATATTATGGTTGAAGAACTTGGTACTGACAGATGAGGATGATATGCAGCCAGTCAGCCAACCAGCCAGCCAGTCAACCTGAGGCATCCCACACCTTGAGAGTTTAAAGCCATAGTGCCATAGACCTGAGAATATGCAGTACAGTAGTACTAGTCTCTTAGAATAATTTCTGTCTATCCACAAGAAAATAGCCTGAGGAAAAGGAATTATGGGAGTGTTCATTCCTATATGCAGTTTGATAACCAATCCACAACATAGTGTCCCCTATTCACTTGGTTTCCGAAGCATCAACGTATAGAAGAACGTTTTGAAGAACCCTAAATTTTAAATTGCGTACGACACAATAGTGACAAATTTGAGTGCCTGTCTTGAGATTTACTCATGTGTTGTGTTATATATAAAAAGCATTTTTTCATTTCACCCGGTCATCCCCAGCAGTCACTAATCATATAATAATATAACACATTAATATGATCACTGATTCGAAGTGAAAACATTTTCATACCTAGTCTGTGCATCACAGATTCTAGAAGGAATCTGTGGTACTATATGCATGTTACTATATAATGTTAAAATATATATAAAAATTCTTAATTGAATTTGACTTGTGTTTAATTACGATAGAGGTTAGCATAAATTAATTGGTCTTATACACTACCAGATTTCTTTTGGTTCTGACCCCAGTGGTACACTGCTGCATACCCAGCTACTTTGTGGCTAGAGTACCAGTGCCGTACCAATCCAGTACTAGCCTGTGTACTGTTACAAGTGATTCTGATGTGTGTACTCTAGAGTACCTACACGGTTACAGCAACATGGGCAGCAGTGTACCTCTGGGGTCAGCAGCAATAGGAATCTGGTGGTGTATGTGTGGTTTGAAAAGGAGTTAAGATATTAACTCAATACGCGGATTTTGGGTTTCTCTACCGGAAGTCAATTTGTACCGAAATTCCTTCCCACAATGCAATATGCGTATTGCATCACAAAGGAGCCTGATTAACCTCCGAACTGTATATATTGTTATGCAAAACCCTTATTGCATTGTGGGAAGTAATTTCGGCACAAATTGACTTCTGGTAGAAAAACCCTAAATCCGCGTATTCATATTAATTTCCAATTTTTTTAAAATCCAAAACAAGATATCAGCCCCCCCCCCCCCAAAAAAAGCTTGCCCTCAACCGACCGACCCTAAATTTTGAAATCAGAGAAAAGTGTTTTTTTCTATTTACTGTACAAAAGAATACTGACCCTATTTTTGGAAATTCCTGAAAAGTTTTTTTTTCTTTTCAAATTGTTGCATTCTGAAGATGTAAAAAAATGTATTTTAGAGCTTGTGTTCAACATTTTAGTTGTTTTGTGATGTTAGTTAATTTTTGTTGACACCAAAATTGTCTGATTTTTCATATTTTGAGCCTTAATTAATACAAACAGTAGAGTTTGCTAGGAATTAAAAAAAAAAGAAGGAAAAGAAATCCCTACAGACCGACCCAATTTTCAAAAATCATTTGAGGGCAATTAAGCAAACAATTTTTTTTTTGCCTCATGGTTATGCTTTACAAGTCTAGAAAGAAAAAATACTTCTTTTTCTTTTATTGGATTGGAATTGAACAACATGAATTATGAAACACTATCACACATATAAAAGGACATTGTCAATATCTAGAAATACTAGAATCAGTCTACCAACAGCACACCACTGATGACACAGAGAATGGTATCTCTGCAATATTTGGTTCAAAAAGTGAATGTTGTTGACCAGTTTTATGTACACCTAGCCATTTCAGATTAAGGGATCTGGAATGAGCGTTTTGAGTATTTTTTGTGGGACATGAGAGCACATCAGGCATATCGAATTGTATTCTGAATACGAAGAATGTCTTTCTGATATCAAATAATTTTTCACATTTTTGATATATAACAGTCCTTGAAGTAAATTTTATAAATCTAATGATATATTCTTAAAGTGTATGTAGCTGGGAGGTAAAGCCGACGATCAATTGAAAATTTTAACATTTCATATTGAAGTTATGGATTTTTTTTCCCAAAAAGACCTTTTTTTTTGGTGTTTTGGGAAAAAAATCCATATCTTCAATATGAAAGGTCAAAATTTGCAATTGATCGTCGGCTTTTCATCCCACCTACATGCACTTTAAGTGTAAATCATCAGAATTATAAAGTTTACTTCACAGTACTGTTAAATATCAAAAATATCAATTTTTAATCATTTGTCATAAAATGTGTATTACATTGCGAATTTCAAAAAATCAAAATTATTTGATATCAGAAGGACATTCTTCGTATTCAGAATACAATTCGATATGTCTGATGTGCTCTAATGTCCCACAATAAATACTGTCCAAACGTTCATACCCCACCCTTAATTTATGACACCCACTATGTTTGGTGAATTTATGACCCCCTATTTGTTTTTTGTAAAAAAACTTAATTCATGACCCCTCTCCCAAAGAAAATGAAAGCCTCTAAAGCACTTTGTTATTACTACACGCTTACAACCTACTTGCATTCATTCAACAGAGAAATTGTTTGCACTGATTAAAGTAATAATTGGAAATGAAATTAATTACGACCATATCTAATTGAATTATAACAACTGCTAAGTGTAAATGAGGTATATCTGGCCATTACTATTATAATTATACTAGTAGATGTAGAAATGTATGTGTTACACTCACCTATTAGTGGAATCGGCGGCAGCAGGCATGGACACATACACATGTGGGGAAAAAACAGAAAAGGCAAAATATTAGACACTCAAATTTAAGCAAATTGCTACAAAATATATTGATAAAGATATTAAAACAAGTCTGTTTTCTGCATGATAGGAAGCAATCTTACTTAGTTTTGTGGAAAAAATACCAATGAAAAATATTTGTTTATAAGCAAACATTTTGTGCAATTGATTTGATCATAAATATTTGCCATTTGAAGCATATACTCTCCCATTCACCTTGACATAAAAATAAAAATACATGTAATAGCATTTTAAAAAATCTCTCATCTTGGCTTTTGGTACACCTATAGACGAAACAAACACATGGTTTGAAAAGCCCGAAAGATATTTTTCTTTTGGCCAGGGACAGTTGGTGGTGATATACAAAGCATAGTATATGATACTACTCCAGCAAACACAAAAATGTTTATAACTTCCAGTTTGCATGCAATATTAAAATATTGCCAATGTGGCACTTAAACCTTCCCCCTACCCTTTCCCCACCATCGCATGTTGGATACTTGGAGGGCCTCCACAACACATTTTCTGAGTCGGGTAATGTGAGTCCATTTTATAGGTGGTTAAGAAAAGCATTCCAATAATTTTAACATGGATTCCATTGAGGTTCCATTTAAGAACCTCGGAAAAACTGAACAAATTACAAGAAATAGTGAAAGCAGGGACAAAAACTGAATAAATTGGGTCTTACCGTAACTCTTTTTAACATTATTCTTAAATTCTGAATATGATTGACAGGTGCCTGACTGATAGCCATATTGTGCAGGATTAAGACTTTCACATTGAATAAAGACGATCAAATCCCTAAATAACAGTGGCTTAATTGGTTCAAATCATTTGTACAGCTTATAACAAATAGTTTTTGTAACATATTGTGTTTCTCTTATTGTTAGATAATTACTAACTTGTTAGACAGCAATGTCAATCATCATCACATGGCCAGAACACTTGGGTAATTTTCTTTCCTTTTCTCCACATAATCCGTTCATTTTGTGGGAAATATTACCAATGTGCCACTTAAAGCTCTCCAATACCCCTTCCCCACCATCGCATTCTTAAATATTTAGAATTTTGTCTGAATCGGGGGATGTGGGTTCATTTGATAGATGCTTTTAAAAACATCAACAATTTTAACATGGATTCCATAGAAGTTCCATTCAAGAACCTGACAAAAATGACAAGAAATGGTAACTTAATGAATTGGGCCTTGATGTAATTTTTGTAATATCTATTCTTAAATTCTGAATTTGATTGACAGGTGCCTATTGTAGCCATATTGTGCATGATTAGGACTTTCACATTGAATAAAGAAGTTCAAATCCCTAAATAACAATGGCTTAATCCCGGGCTTAATTGGCTCAAATTATTTGTACAGCCTATAACAATAGGTTTGTAACATATGGTGTCACTCTTATCATTAGAAACAGACTTGCAAGATGGCAATGTTAATCAACATCACATGACCAGAAAACTTGGGTGGTTTTCTTTCCTTTCTTCACATGATCCGTTCATTTTGCGGGCAATATTGCCAATGTGTCAGTTGGAGCTTGAAGCAAGGTTCCCCCTACCCTTTCCCCACCATCGCATGTTGGAAATCACTACCAGATTACTATTGCTGCTGACCACAGAGAGGTACACTGCTACACAGCTACCCCGGTTCCAGCACTCTGTGTATCCGCGTGTACTCATGCACATTAGCAAACTTTGAAAACACCCCTTTTTAATCTCATTTCGCAAACTTTTCAGGATAAAAACACCCTATTTTTAGCAATTTCGCTAATTTGCCCTTCTACAATGCCCTTTTTTCACTAAAACGCGAACAATATTTCTAATTTGCCCTTCTACAATGCCCCTTTTTTCACTAAAACGTGAACAATATTTCTAATATACCGGTTCCCCTTTTTGATGGAAACACATAAATTAATGTAATGTGCGCCAAACGGAATAGTGAAACTGGGATTCGTAAATGAACTGAATAATCATGATGATTTATACATGTGATTGGTGAATAAAGAGCACCCTTTTTCAATTTCCCAAACAAGTGTATGAAAATTGACCCCTTTTATTGTATTTCGGGAATCGCATTTCTTTATCTGCAAATACCCCCTAATTTTGCACAATTTCGGACAAGCATGAGTACCCGCAGATACACAGAGTGCCGGAACTGGGACAGCTACTTTGTAGCTAATCTAGAGTACCAGTGCAGTACCAGTGTGTGTACTGTATGTGTGATTCAGATACTCTAGTGTACCCACACAGGTACCTAGAGTACCAATGAAGTAGCTGATTAAAGTAGCCCTGTGCTACACTTACCTGAAGAGGTCTAAACTTTACAGGGTAATTTTCTTCTAAGTATATACGTTCCTGGGGTACATTTATGCTTTTATAATCATGTGAGCGAGGCTGCTGAAATGTGTATAGGGTATAATGCACAACAACTGCGGTTGTATGCATCATATATTGATGTGATATGATGTAATGTGCGCCAAACGGAATAATAAAACTGAGATGAGTTGTGTATAGGATTCGCAAATGAAGAATAATGAAACTACAATGATTTATATACATGTGATATGTAAAGGAAGAGCAGCCTTTTTTCCATTTCGCAAATAAGTGGTATGAAAAATGATCCTTTTTTGTGTTTTGCGAATCGCGTTTCTTTATCTGAAAATACGTACCCCTAATTTCGCGAAAATTTTGACGAGCATGAGTACCCGTGGATACACAGAGTGCCGGAACCGGGGTTATTTGCAATGTTTTATGAGATATGATGATCAAAGTGCCCTATATATAATTGTTAATTGTTTGGTGGTGCACTTATTGATAAAATATCTTGTATCTCTAATATTTTCTTCAAAAGAACCTCTATAAGGCTGTTTTGGCTGTATCTCAATATTATTTATGACACAAAATAATGACACCTCAATCAATTCTGGATATATGTAAGTATCCTACCCCTTTTAAATACTGTAAAAGTAGAAATTTTTGAGCTATTAATAATTCACTCTTTGCCAATTTTTTACTGTTTCCCTTGTTTTTAAATTTGCAATTCTAAGTTTCCGTATTGACCTAAACACAAACGGAATATGTTTGCGCATTATTTTCACAGTAGCAGCTTTGAACGCAAAAAAGCAGAAAAATAAATGTATCGCACTGTTACAGTAGTATCATCATGACAAATACAATATCCAAATTCACATCTTGTAACATAAGATGATGCAACTGGATTAAAAAAATGCTTATTATGATGCATCCATTTTGTTTTTTCAAATCGCGTGATAGCTGACGGTTAAACGAGGCCACATCTTTTTGTTTATACTGTGTTATCTTCAATCCATGCATGTGCACAGTAAAATAACAGGCAAGTCATGGAAAGAAGCCATGTTAGCACAATAAGATTTACTGTATATGCTCTCATCTCAGCTATACAGCTAGCAGGCAAATACTGTCAATGTGCACACATTTTTTGCAGTGTTTTTCTTTTGCAAATTGGAAAAGGTTCTGTATTTAAGTGGCCAAAATTGTTTGCAAATTTAAGCTTTTCCTGATTTCAAACTAATTAATTAACTGAAATATTTCTCACCAATTTTAATTTGCTGTGTGACATACCGTGCTAAGTTAAAATTGAAACATGAAATTTAATTTGATTGTTTAATGATACAGACACACGCTCACTCTCTGCCTGCTTGATGCTGGAGGTCGGAGAATTTGCAAAATGTAATCCAAATTTATGCTTGCAAATGAAAGGAGCATGCCTAGCCTTGATATAAATATTTGGATGTTGTACATTTAATAAAGAAACAATTCATCCAGTTTGTCCGATATAGGCTGTATCAAAATGATTGTTACCCAACAGTTTCCAATGATTTATTGACAAGACTGCCTCATCAAAATACAACATAAGATCCACCTAATTTGTGTATTATTGGTATGACAGACCTGTTTTTGTCGGCAAAGTGGCAAAAACTGGCAAATACTGTTTTTGCCAAGTGCAAAAAAAAACATGTTTTTTAACACCTGCCGCAAAACCCTGTTAACTCTGATAATAGGTCATAAAACTAGAGGTTCCAATGTTGCATTGGAAAACCAATGGGTCACAATCATTTAGTACTGCACAGGCCCGTACGCAGGGTAAAATATCACAATTTGCTAGCGTAACGAGTAAAAAAATCAGGTTTTTTACGCTTTTTTGGTCAGAAAAGGTCCAGATTTTGGGAAGAAAGTCCACTTTTCACAAAATCGCCCCCCCCCCTCTTGAAAAAAGTCCATTTTTTCAAAATCAGCATCCTCCTATAAAAATTCCTGCATACAGGCCTGGTACTGCATGTACCCCCTTGAATTATTTTGACAGGTTGTGCTGCACAAGTTATTTTGATTTTTCAATATGCTGTATTTGTGTAAAATAAGTCACTTCGTGACAAAAAATGACCGAAAGTGGATTGAGTGATTTAAGTTTGACATAAATTACTCTATCCATGTAACATAAAAAACTGACCCTACTTGAAAGGTCCATACGCACATGTCTAAGGGTTTAAAAAATACCCCAGTTTTGCCATTTTTGGACAAGTTTTCAAAACCAACCTCCATGTGTAGGAATTTGTTATGAAAAGCAGACCCATTTTCGCAACATGTCCCCCATATACTTCAACAAGTAACAACTCTATCCCAAGAAAACAAAATTATTGCCCTGTTACTATCTTTAATTGACAAGTATTTTATTACCAAAAGCTCAAATATATATTCCTCTTTTTCTCTTGTACACTGATTGAAAAAATATTTAAAATTTGGTTATTTTTGCTAAATGGATCAAATTCAGACCATTCACTATCTTCAGTAGATAGCATTTAAAGACACTATCAGTGATCCATGTGACTCAATAAACATGTTTGAAATTTTCAAACTTCAACATAAAAATCCAAGTTTTGAGATATTTTCTCAAAATATTAAGAGCTATCTAAAGAACCACTGAACCAATACTAGGCTTGTTTGTACTCATTTGCTTGCATTTTTCATGCTGATTCCACATATGGTAATGAAAAAATAAAATTCTGAAATGTTTGAAATTTTATTATTTTTTTTAAATTTGTCGTCTGCAGTCGACACCTGCGTGGAGAGGGTTAAAAGGGAAGGATAAGACTATACAAACTTAATTTTATATGAAAAATTGACAGAATTGAAGAAAACAGCAGTGTTGAAAAAATGTGATGCTGCATTCAATTGCGTGTTACGGTAATTGTCTGTATACACCCCCTCCAACATAAACTAAATTGTCAGATTTCACATTTATTAGGTTGCTTTTGGTATTATAACTTGCAGGGTGGGTGCATGTGACTTGAATGCATTATATTTTGAACACAAATGCTTTTCAATATTTTTGGACAAAAACAAAAACATGTGATAAATGAAAGTAACTTAGCACAACAAGTATTTTCCTTTGTCTTAAAGCAATATTGTAACATTTCCATAAAAGATAGATTAATATTTCTTGAAAGTGTTGGTTTCATTGTCAGATATGTCACCAATGCATGCCACGCCGTCGGTCATGACTGAGGTCGGTTGTCTGGATGGGTTATAAACAGCGTTCGAAATAGGGCTGGTCAGCCGGCCATTGGCCTGTAACATTTTGGCCTGGCCGGTAACTTTTCTGACTGGCATCTACAGGGCCTAGATTTCGTCTTGGTTTGCGAGAATCAAAATCCACCATAGTCACTGCACTTACTGTATGATACAATGAGAGAAGTTGATTTTCGCAACCGAATCTTACGAGAATCATTACGAGAATCGATTCTGTGATTCTCGTTGAAATCTAGGCCCTGATCTAGTTGCCGGCCCGGCTACCCGGTAACTTTTTAAGGTCAAGCCCGGCGGGCCTGTAACTTTTTGAGGCATATTTCGAACACTGGTTATAAACATCATATATGCTATGTACATAGTGTTATGAACATCAAGTAAGCATTTGACCAATATTTTGATCGCATTTTTAACAACATATTTTGTGTGTCACACATACAGCACCTTTAAAAACCTTGATTTTTGTAGTATAAAATTCAGAATTTTGAAAAACATTGAGGGCATGCATCATCCTTAACATGAAAAGCCTCAAATAAAAAAATGCTTATTTAGCCTTCAGAATGTCACACTAAGAAAGTAAGGCCTATCCCCATCAAATAAGCTACATACTGTATAGCAGGACAGTTTGTGAGGTTCTTAATTTTGCCGCTTTTTGTGGTTAATTTCAGAACTGCACATTAATTTAAAAGCCTGGAAAAATATTTGTGACACATAGGCTTCAATGTGTGGCTGTTTGAAATCTCAAATGAAAGAAATTACAAAGCTTTTCATAACCAGAAAAATTAATATGGCTAAAATATGCCGCTATATTATCATCATTCTTGTTGGTGTATTGAGAAGCTGGCATAAAATTAACTTTGTGTAAAAAATATGGCCAGCCAGCTATAGATGCGATACCCTGGGGTCTACAAGTCAAGCCTGGATCCTTGGCATGAAGCACGAATAAATCAACTACTGCCTAGCCATAACCTCACAAATTGTTTATATGACTGATGGGAGATGCTCTGGTCTGAGTAGCTGGAGATGACATGCTCATCACCTCAATACTGCGCCTTCCCTTCAAAGATTTATTTTTAAACGAACAAAAATAACCATCTTTTTTTTCTGTTATCAATTTTATGCTTGCTTTTTTGTTAAATATTCATATGATATTAAAAAAGATGATGTAAAGTCATGTTCATATCAGTTGATTTAAGGCCTTATAATAATTAGCCTAATGATAATTAAAATGACTTTGTCTGAAAGCTAACATGTGTATTGGTAAATGTGTAAACTGTGACACATTCATCTTCCAAATACAGCTTTTTATTTTTTTGGAAGCACACAAAAATGTCAGATTTTAATGTTAAAGTGAGCCAAAATGACTCAATATGCATACCTAGTATAGCATCTGCATTCAAACCCCACCCCTCCCAACCGATACATACATACATACACTGACACACCCAAATACTTTCCATTCACAAATATTTTTGTTCCTATCTACTGAAGATAGCACATTCATATATATTATGCTTCTGCGATGACACTGAAATTGACACAGAGCTCATAATGACAAGTGTTATAGCCCATTATATTATAAGCCAAGCTATATTTTGTCAACTGGTTAACAACATTGTCTAAGATTCTACAAATTAATAAAAATAAATACAATAAATAGGAAAATAACTTCATTATGTGCTTATGAAGATACAATACAAATATGTATAAATGAACTAGACAATTAACTCAATATCTTCCCAAATTGTATCAGCATGCAATTCAAATTCTCATTCCTAGAAACAAATTAACCACATTATTTTGTAATTATTTTCTCACAGCAACATTCTGTGGTAGGCTACCACCAGTTGTGATTCAGCAAATCATTAATCGTCCCTTGAACCCAATAGAGAAATTAAGTTACTTATTCAATAAGAACAAAATGACAGATTTGTCCTAGACCAGTGCCCAGAGATGAATATAATGAACTGGATTGTGCTTTTTTTTTAAAGCTAGACATGTATAAATGTTCAGTATAGAGACATATGATCTCATCTGTAACCCCACCCTATCACTAAACCCCAACCCTAACTGTTACCTTAAACCAAAGGTTTGATTTATTTTCTTCATTAGGCCAAGACTGGCGTATAAAATTAGGTTCAGTGCACTTCCAATCTCATTGCCAGAGGGTAAAGGTCACAAGTTGAACTGTAGGTGTCATAATCTGGCAAATCAAGTGAACACGGTCACTCATATGAGTGAGTATTTGACTGGAGGGAGAATTGACAGCACCCATACTGCGTGTGCAGTATGCCCACAGATCTGACACAGCATTATACACATCAATCTGTGCATGCACAGAGACAACCCACTGATTATTGAGGTCTCATATGCCAGGATATACCATGAACAACTTTGTTTGATTTACAAAAGATAGTTTGTCTGAAGCCTCATTTATTTTCCTATATTTAGTACTTTTCAATACGCATGAAATAGTTCATATTTGAAGCATATTTCTCTGAACAACTGCAACAGCTCACACGCACAATTCATGTTATAAATCAGTTTTAAATATATAAAATATACATTTCTAGGTTTTACATTATCTGAAATAGCTTAATTAATAACAACAAAGAAAATATAGCAAATAAAGATATGCATACATGATGTACTGCATTAAATTTTTAATTTCTCATTAGCTTTGAGAAATAAATTTTATTTGCCTAACAAGACTACATTGTCCATTTAGAACACTGGAAGAAAGTTGGGCTAAGTTATGCATACCTTAGTTGATATGCACTGGTACATGTAATTTGTGTGGCTTAAAACATATGATGAAGGAGTAAACTTTATGCTTTGGAGAAGGCAAGTGATAAAAATATGTCAATACTACATCATGTGTTGTGCACAACTGGCTTTTTTTAAGGAGGTTCAGAGGGGTGTAATTTTTGCCCCATGTGCATGATGTTTGTAGGGAGGGTGGTACAACATCCAAACTTTTATATATGGGCTATTTCATTATAAATGACAACATTGAGTCCCAAAAGGGGTCAAAATTCAAACTCATTTATTTCATGCAAATTCATTATCATTTCAAATTTCAGATGGTGTGTCAATAATTCTCAAAATATTAGAGCGTCAAACCCTCAGGAACCATTAAAAAATTAAATTGAATTTTTGCTGTGTAAAACATAGCTGCCGTCTGAGGGACATTTTTTAAACAATTTAATACACAACTTTGAAAGAGTATATGTAACCAACATTGGGTTCATACTTATTCATATTTAGTCTGTAATAATTGTTGTATGTTCCTTTACACTTCAGTGTCTTAAATATGCCAGTTTCAATATAAAACAATTAGTAAATTGATACTAATCCAGATAAATGGTGCAAAATTACTACATATTTTTAAGGATAAACTTTATCTTCACATGAAAAATTCATGAAATAGTCATTTTGTCCTGCCCAATAGCTACACTGATGCATAAGTTAGTATTCTGCGTCAATCTGTTGTACTAGTCATGGAAAACCTAAAATAAAAGACCCTCCTGTGTCATTTGTTCTGGATAGGACACATTTTTAACACATAATAAAGCATACTTTAACTTTAGAAATAGCTGCATTAACAAGAAACTATCAATATTATTGCATAAAAGATCCCCAGCATTTAAAATCCACTACAAACAGGGTTAATATTCTGGTTAAATTAGGAATATTGCAATTTTTAGCTAACCAAGTTCAATGCAGAATAATATCATATGTGTTCTCAACAACTGGACAATAATTTGAACACTAAAGTGGTTTGTAAGCATAATTTGCAATAAAATGCAAAAATTTCCTGTAGGTTTGGCTCTTTGAAATTTTTATTTTTTAGTTTGTTTACCAATTCATGGAAATGACATAATTGTGCTGGAGAGGACATTTGTTAAATTGCAAACAGAATCGTGGATACAGGCTTGCAAAATGCAACAAATACCAAATCATGTGCCACCTTGGTAGAAGGAAGACCACTCTTCCTCTACAAATTTCACATTCTATGATATAACCCTTCTTATTTCAACAATTAGTAATTAACTTCAGTTCTGGAGAGGACAAATTTTAACGCGAACTGTGGTATCAAGAACAAGTGGTCTACTGTATGTAAAATAAATGAATTCCTCAATCAGTGCCCTGTCCCATCAATTGGTAATATAACACAGATTATACAGGTAGGGTAAGGGTTTATATTTCCTCTTTAATGTTAACAAAAATGGAGGCATGAATTGGAGAGGACACTCATTTTTTATTTAACGAAAATGCCAATTTTGCAAGAATCTACTGGAATTTTATCATTTTTGCACCAATTTTCACCATTCAACTTGCATGATGTTCCACACATATCATATTTTCATTGCAACAAGCACATTGCCATAGAATGTACCTAATTTTTCAAAGAATTAATTCAGAATACATGGGCAAAATGAAATGGGACTCCAAAATTGGGTTAAAAATGTACCTTTTGGCAATTTTTTTATACAAAAATAGACAGAATTCTGTAAAAATGCTCATGTAGCTTGTAATTTGTGGCATACTTAGAATTAAGTTAATAACACTGCATTATCACCCTAATTATATCAACCAGATATGATAAAAGCCATTTTTGTGAACGTGTCATTTATAATGAAATAGCCCATATATTGTATATATCATAATATTCTTTACTCAAGAGCTGCAAGACCAATGGAAATATGTAATTATTAGCTTCATTCCTATCAGATCAATGTATTAAAGGAGTATTTCATGATCCTATTCCTAGCATCCTCTTTTTTATGACATTTTTCAGTACATATCCACGAAAAAGCTTATTCCCAAAATGTCAGTTGATTCCGATTTTGCATTTACGAGTTAAGCATGATTATGTGTATTACACTGCTCCATAGACAATGTGTTGTAATTTTGTTCTGGTATACCAGAACGAAAATTCAAATTTCACGCTATCTTTGCTAAACACATTTATCTGCAAGAAATTTTTTTGTACATAAACATTATGTAGCCAGAGGTTTCCAGCACTCTAAAAATCAAAACTTTTTTTGAGAAAAGTGTGGGGGATAATGCTGTGGATCACAAAATGCCCCTTTAAGTACACTGCAGTGTTTTAGTTGAATGAGTATAACACTGTACATATATATGGCTCCTGCCATCCCACTCACCTTAAACATGTTAAACGTCAAATTAAATAAAAGGGGGTCAAATATTGGTACTTGAGTATACACCGTGTATATGTTTTATACCCCTATGGCTTGAATAGCACCCAATTAAAAGATGCATGGGGGAATGCGTTCCATATGATGTCATGATAGCCGGCCCAATGCATCTTGCATACAATTATGACGACTCGGGCTGCAGGTTGACAAAACGAGGTGATATTGCATACGTCCATGATAACAAGCGATGTTTGGAAATGGTTTTGTACCCTCGGGTAAAGTTTTAAAAATAAATTGAAATGACCAGCTTAATTTTGATGCTCAAAATGCTGCACTAGTCACTATATTAGAACAATAATTGGTCCGAGGTGCAAGCACTCATTCTACTTATCATATCAATTGTTACTGTTAAAATAATAATTGATTGGTCCGAGGTGCAAGCATTCGTTCTATATTTCATATCAATTGTCACTATTGAAATAATAATTGATTGGTCCGAGGTGCAAGCATTCGTTCTATATTTCATATCAATTGTCACTATTGAAATAATAATTGATTGGTCCGAGGTGCAAGCATTCGTTCTATATTTTATATCAATTGTCACTATTGAAATAATAATTGATTGGTCCGAGGTGCAAGCATTCGTTCTATATTTCATATCAATTGTCACTATTGAAATAATAATTGATTGGTCCGAGGTGCAAGCATTCATTCTATATTTCATATTAATTGTCACTGTTAAAATAATAATTGATTGGTCCGAGGTGCAAGCATTCGTTCTATATTTCATATCAATTGTCACTATTGAAATAATAATTGATTGGTCCGAGGTGCAAGCATTCATTCTATATTTCATATCAATTGTCACTATTAAAATAATAATTGATTGGTCCGAGGTGCAAGCACTCATTCTACTTATCATATCAATTGTCACTGTTAAAATAATAATTGATTGGTCCGAGGTGCAAGCATTCGTTCTATATTTCATATCAATTGTCACTATTAAAATAATAATTGATTGGTCCGAGGTGCAAGCATTCATTCTATATTTCATATTAATTGTCACTGTTTCTGTAATTCCTCTTTTGAGGTGTAGCTGTTTTTTGGATTTTTGTTTTTGGCCATTGATCAGTTCTATTTTTTATATCAGCAAGTTTAGGTAATAATAATATCACAGAAACGTACATACAGGTTAGAAAGTAGGCATAAAATCAATTTATTGAGCAAACTGCAGTGGTGGGTCAAGTGGAACCAATTGCCTTTATTTATTTATTTTTTTTGGGGGGGGAGGGGTCAACATCTTGCATTAAACTTATAAAAAGTAACATGTTTGTTTCCTGGAGGTGCACCAAAGACGCTGTCTGTCAAGATTTATGGCAAACTAAGTTCAAGATCACTATAGTTCAAATCTGTTGCAAATTCAGGTATGAAACTGTTTTTTTGGTATTTCCCATCTATCAGCCAAGTCACCACCTAATTACAAAATAATGTGACTCTTTTTTTTTTTTTTTTTGGACCCATCACATGTAGAAATGTGTCAACAAAAGTAGACCAGAATGCCATAGCATTATCGTACTGTATAGCACAATAATTTATGTGTTACAGCAGATCTGAGCAGTTTTGCAGTGTCAAAGATCTACATGTGGGTGAAGAAAAATCACATGCTTTTAAATGTGTGCTTTATAATTTGAAATTATTTAAAATGTACAGGTTTGTATCAAATTTAATTTGAATATCAGGATAATATAACGGTCATGAAAACATTTTTAAAACAATTTATATTAAAATATACTACATAGAATATCATCTTAAAATTGATTTTCAAATGTTATTGTAAAATTCTTACAAATTACTTTGTCAACAAATTATAACATTATGTTAGAATGAGTTGCATTAAGTTTTCAAAAAAATGTTTTTAATGTTATTTAAAAATGTTTCATACCCTAACAAGACATTTAAATGTTTTGTGTTTGCTGGATATCAATAAGTTTAGATACTATTACTAATCTTTTTGACGTCTTTTCTTAAAGATGGGTGGTCAGATTTGTTAATATTGTGTTTTCAATTTCACATTGATTCCTACCATTAAAATCATAGGCGTAGATCCAGGGGGATGGGGGATAAACCCCCCAATATTTTGCCAGGGGGATGGTCCATACAATCATCCCCCAATGTTGACGACTTTACTGTATGTGGGTTTCAGACCAAATTCACCTCATATTTGACCATTTTAGCCCCCAAAGTGAAATTTTTTCTCGCTTCACACGGATTTATCCCATTTTTGCACCATATTTCAACAGTTTAGCTTCAAAATGACAAAATTTTTCGCGCACTTCGCGCACATTTGTACCGTGCAATTATTAGGTCGCCAAAAGGTGTCAGAATTCACTATACTTCAAGAAAATTTTCCAACCCCATCCCCCACAATGTCAAAGAGAAATCTACGCCACTGATTAAAATAATCTATTATGTTGAGTTATATTGCTTTCATATATCACATTTATATTCACACCATCCAAACAAAACATATCACAGGCATTACATTTTACAAGGTGTAGTAATTTAAAAAAATGATCTTTCTTCTGATCCCAAAATCTTACATTTTAATGAGGTAAAATGGGGGATGAGGTTGTCAATCTGGTCACACACTTCTAAAATAGAATTTTGTTCCACAGAACAAAATAGATTGTTATATATAGCCAAGTGCACTAAATACACCATTTTAGATATTATATTGTATTTTTACACTGAACATGCTAAAGCTTACAGCACAAATCAATGAGATATCAAATAGCTATATTGCACACATGGTGTGGAAAGTCTCAAGAGCCACAGACCATAATATACGAGTAAATTGTAGTGGATTACCTATATAATTAACAATAACTCGTTATATATATGAACGTTATAGAATTTAGTTGAAAATATTTAAAATGAAAATCAAAAAGCTACGATCCTTCATACCCAGCCTTCGCATAAACATAGAGCTAGTGTATATGGTGAATGCAGGCAGGCAACTTGCCTTTATGGGGGTATACAATTACACAATTTGGGACATTTTATGAATTCGCAAGTATTGATGTAAACTGTTCGGTACAAGTATGGTTTACACACCCATGGCAGATTTAAACATGTACACATGCTTTGGTGCTTCATATTACCACACACTATAACAACATGGCACTCGTCTGTGTGTACGCGATAGATAACAGCCATTTTGTATACCCATATTATTTATGCAGACTTTTATACAACTTTATGTTTATGAGGTAAAATAACCTGATTTCAATGTATGCTTAAAACATAAAAGCCACATAGGGTCAAGTTCATGCCCATTTTTAATTTCAGTTATAGTCTCATGATGATATTAAAGACATTTCAAAAATGTACTGATTTTTGGGTTGATTGCTACAGTCATTTTATGTTATGAAATAGATTGAGTATTCCATGGTCAATAACCAAAGTGAGTATCCCATCTTCAATAGATAAGTACCTCATGACCAACAACCAAACTGAGTATCCCATCTTCAATAACCAAAATGAGTACCTCATGGTCAATAACAAAGTAAAATAGATGATCAGGGCTTGAGATTGGATTTCCAATTTCCTTTCTCACGAAGTAAGGGCTAAGGGTAAAATTGTACAATTGTGTTTGGGAGTGGCCTTCTCTCCTTTCTCCTTTTCCTTGCTATTTCGTTCCATTTCTTGCTTTGTTTATCAAAGCTATCTGGGCCATCATGCATCTTATTAGCCTGCAGTGCACTGGCTATCCAGGCTTTGTGTCCCTCATGGACCAACCTGGGTAGACAAACAAACAATATCCCATGGTCAATAACCAAATAGATGAGTATCCCATCTTCAATAACCAAAGTGAGTATCCCATTTTCAATAACCAAATAGTTGAGTATGCCATGGACAATAACCAAAATGAGTATTCCATCTTCAATAACCAAATAGATGAGTACCATAACCAAATAGATGAGTGTCCCATCTTCAATAACCAAAGTGAGTATCCAATCTTCAATAACGAAATAGATGAGTATCCCATGGTCAATAACCAAATTAAGTATTCCATTTTCAATAACCAAATAGATGAGTATCCCATCTTCAATAACCAAAGTGAGTATCCCATTTTCAATAACCAAATAGTTGAGTATGCCATGGACAATAACCTAAATGAGTACCCATCTTCAATAACCAAATAGATGAGTACCATAACCAAATAGATGAGTGTCCCATCTTCAATAACCAAAGTGAGTATCCCATCTTCAATAACCAAATAGATGAGTATGCCATGGACAATAACCAAAATGAGTATTCCATCTTCAATAACCAAATAGATGAGTACCATAACCAAATAGACCATAACCAAATAGATGAGTATCCCATCTTCAATAACCAAAGTGAGTATCCCATTTTCAATAACCAAATAGTTGAGTATGCCATGGACAATAACCAAAATGAGTATTCCATCTTCAATAACCAAATAGATGAGTACCATAACCAAATAGATGAGTGTCCCATCTTCAATAACCAAAGTGAGTATCCCATCTTCAAATACCAAATAGATGAGTATCCCATGATCAATATCCAAATTGAGTATTCCATCTTCAATAACCAAATAGATGAGTATCCCATGGACAATAACCAAAGTGAGTATCCCATTTTCAATAACCAAATAGATGAGTATGCCATGGACAATAACCAAAATGAGTATTCCATCTTCAATAACCAAATAGATGAGTATCCCATGGACAATAACCAAAGTGAGTATCCCATCTTCAATAACCAAATAGATGAGTATCCCATAGCCAATAACCAAAGTGAGTATCCCATCTTCAATAACCAAATAGATGAGTATCCCATAGCCAATAACCAAAATGAGTACCCCATCTTCAATAACCAAATAGATGAGTATCCCATGGACAATAACCAAAATGAGTACCCCATCTTCAATAACCAAATAGACGAGTATCCCATGGTCAACAACCTAAACGAGTATCCAATCTTCAATAACCAAATTGATGAGTATCCCATGGTCAATAACCAAATAGATGAGCATCCCATGGTTATTAACCAAATAGACGAGTTTTCCATCTTCAATAACCAAATAGATGAGTATCCCATCTTCAATAACCAAATATGATTATGATGACCAGCAAACTAACTTCCTTAGGATATATTATGTCTATTACTGTGATACCAAAACTTCAATTTTCTAATTTCTGACATACTGTTCCATTTTAATTAATACTATAGCTTGTATAGGGTCACATTTGTATTCAAAGCAATACAGCAAAAGCAATAACAATCCACCCACCATTGCTGATCTTAATTTTGTCAGGTTCAAACTGACATAACCAGATACCCTTTTGACTACACCTGGTTATTATTTAGATATCTGTAATTAATTATGAAAATTCAAATGTATATACATGTACATGTCAAGGTAACTATTTTTTATTCTAAAACAATCAGAAATTCAAGGGCCATTTGAGCCCTTAGGCCTAAAACTCTATTATAGGTCCTCGTCAAATTTACAGGCTTGAAGTGAACACAACAATCTTTACAGTCCGGTCTGACTTCCTGGCCAGGAAACATTTCCTGACCAGGCACTGTGACCATCTTGTCTGTGCAGGCAACATGGTATCCCACAATGCAATGCTCTATTTCAAATAGAGTATCCTTTAATAGATTGTTATTTCTTGGTTTAGAGAAATAGGTAGAATATATAATATTATCAATGGATGAACAATCAGTTGTACTTTTTTATCAATTTTAATTAAAATAAAGGTAATTTGCATATTTAAATCAAATTTAAACACTGTAAGAAATTGTTTTGTTATTTAAATTATTTTCTTCCTGGTGATTTTTTTTTTCAACCGGTGATCTTGTCAAATTAGAGTAGCTCATGTATAAAAGTACAATTTCCCCTGATCTTTTATAAAATCACCATGAACAATTTAGGGCTTAGTCTGCCAAATTCAGAAGAGTTACCAAAGCAGGCTGGACTGGTTTAGGTAACAGTTTGAAAATTTGGTCCACATTTGTGGCACTTTAATTTCTAAGACTTCAGACTCACAATTTCACAAATCAACCAAAACAAATATGAGTATCAAATAAAGTAAATTTTCTTCCAAATATGTCTCAGAATGTTATGATTTTACGGCAAAAAACTTTTAAAAAAATGAGAAAAAAAATGAATTTGCCATTTCAGCTAACACATAGGCGCGATAAAAAAAACTAACATGTGCCACAGCTTTGAGACATAGGTTTTTTTGGTTTGGATATTGGCAAATAGAAAGGAAGTATTGAATATATACCATCGAATCTGTCTTTCTGACGTTAGGGACAAAATTTCCAAAGTTCATGGCATGCCAATAATTGCTTGCCCCCTTGGTGTGCCAAAAACTGCTTTCCCCCCTCTTGACCTGCCAAAGCATCTTCCCCCAAGGACAAACCCAATTTTGAAACCATAAATGGTGAATAATTATACAAATTTATGGTACGGGCATAGCAAGTAAGAAATTGTGCATATATTTGAACATTTCTGTACTGTTAACAATTATTTAAAAGGAGCCCCATTGGAGTCTAAATGGGGTTAAAATCATCAAACAAAAATACTACCTTTTTACAGGGGGCCGGGCCTGGGCCCATCCTGGCACCTTGGTCCCCTCTTCTGGCTGACAAAATTTCATGCCCCAATTTTACCACCCAGCTCATAATTAATAGACAGTGGCATAGCTGTTGTGATGCTGATGGCAAGGATTCAGAATAGGGCCCACCTCCCAATGCCTGAAGCAATTGCGCGTGCAAAAATTCGCACAAACACTGCTAATTTAATTATAATCAAGTTGGATTTTGACCTTAAAATAGTCTTCAAAGCTTGGAGGGGGTGCAAAATCAATCTATGGGGCACTGAATTGGTTGATTCAGCGCCCTCCTAAGATGGTGCCCAGCGCATGTGCCCTCTCCCTTGCTCCCTAGCTACGCCACTGAATGGACAGTCTCACTTAGGCCCATATGCAAAAAACATATTCCTATTATCTTACTTTGACTGGATCTGTGGAAGGCTAAAAATTGAGGAGGGCCCAGGAAGTGGGTATTTCCCCACACCCCCTGCTACCGGTACTGCCACTGCCCGTGTGTCTCTTTCCCCCGCTCTCTATCGCTGCCCAAATTTAGAGCAACTTCCTGGTATGCATCAATTGGTATATCATTCACGTCACTCATCCAAGCTACAGCTCTCCAGCTCAGCAATAGCATGTTTTCCCTCAAATTTTGACAAACTACAATTACAAAAGTTAGGCCTACCTGGGCGCGGCTGGGCCAGTCTGCATCGTGGAATTTAAAAATCAGTCTAGATCCTCAATTTTACTAGAAAAAGGACAGACTTCTTGAAATGCAGGCAATACGAGGCTGTTGAATTTGGCACCTATGATTTCCAGTCTCAGGTCTGTTCTGATGATTTCGGAGTTCATTTACTACATTTTTATCCAGTTCAAAAGCTTCTTCTTCAGCAGTGACGAAATTTGACTCTCGGAAATGACGTGGATTGCAGGAGCATGGGATGGGGTGGGGAACGCAGAAAACCTTTGCGTCGTTTTCTGTATTTGGAGCCTACCCCGGGAGCCTACACGGATGCATGGTTGTACCTGGAAACAGATGGCCAAAACCTGGTGCTCACAATTATCGGAGGTTTGGCTGGAAACTATCGTAGGCCTGGGCCTATATACTAGTACTACGGGGTCATGTCGTTATTCCGAAGGACCGTTATTCCGAAGGGTCATTACTCCGAATTTACAACAAGGCTCATTATTCCGAAGGGTCATTACTCCGAAGGTTCACTATTCCGAAGGGTCATTACTCGAAGGGTCATTATTCGAAGGGTCGTTATTCGAAGGGTCGTTATTCGAAGGGTCATTACTCCGAATTTAAAACAGGGCTCGTTATTCCGAATTTACAACTAGGCTCGTTATTCCGAATTTAAAACAAGGCTCGTTATTCCGAATTTAAAACAAGGCTCGTTATTCCGAAGGGTCATTACTCCGAATTTAAAACAGGGCTCGTTATTCCGAATTTACAAGTAGGCTCATTATTCCGAATTTAAAATAAGGCTCGTTATTCCGAATTTAAAACTAGGCTCGTTATTCCGAAGGGTCATTACTCCGAATTTAAAACCACGCTCGTTATTCCGAATTTAAAACAAGGGTCGTTATTCCGAATTTAAAATAAGGCTCGTTATTCCGAATTTAAAACTAGGCTCGTTATTCCGAAGGGTCATTACTCCGAATTTAAAACCACGCTCGTTATTCCGAATTTAAAACAAGGGTCGTTATTCCGAAGGGTCACTCCGAATTTAAAGCAAGGTTCGATATTCCGAATTTAAAATAAGGCTCGTTATTCCGAATTTAAAACAAGGGTCGTTATTCCGAAGGGTCATTACTCCGAATTTAAAGCAAGGTTCGATATTCCGAATTTAAAATAAGTCTCGTTATTCCGAATTTAAAACAAGGGTCGTTATTCCGAAGGGTCATTACTCCGAATTTAAAGCAAGGTTCGATATTCCGAATTGAAAATAAGGCTCGTTATTCCGAATTTAAAACAAGGGTCGTTATTCCGAAGGGTCATTACTCCGAATTTAAAACCAGGCTCGTTATTCCGAATTTAAAACAAGGGTCGTTATTCCGAAGGGTCATTACTCCGAATTTATATTAAGGTTCATTATTCCGAAGGGTCGTTACTCCGAATTTAATATGAGACTCGTTATTCCGAAGGGTCATTACTCCGAATTAAAAAGTAGGCTCGTTATTCCGAATTTAAAACTAGGTTCGTTATTCCGAATTTAAAACCATGCTCGTTATTCCGAAGGGTCATTACTCCGAATTTAAAGCAAGGTTCGATATTCCGAATTTAAAACAAGGGTCGTTATTCCGAATTTAAAACAAGGGTCGTTATTCCGAAGGGTCATTACTCGAATTTAAAGCAAGGTTCGATATTCCGAATTTAAAACAAGGGTCGTTATTCCGAATTTAAAACCAGGCTCGTTATTCCGAATTTAAAACCAATTCCGAATTTAAAACAAGGCTCGTTATTCCGAAGGGTCATTACTCCGAATTTAAAACCAGGCTCGTTATTCCGAATTTAAAACCATGCTCGTTATTCCGAATTTAAAACAAGGGTCGTTATTCCGAAGGGTCATTACTCCGAATTTTGGAGTAATGACCCTTCGGAGTATTGACCCTTCGGAATAACGAACCTGGTTGTAAATTCGATTCAATAGGGTTCGTTATTCCGAAGGGTCATTACTCGAAATGACAATAATGGGCCTTATAGGTAAAAAAAACCAATACAAAAGAAAGAAAAAGAAAGAAAGAAAGAAAGAAAGAAAGAAAGAAAGAAAGAAAGAAAGAAAGAAAGAAAGAAAGAAAGAAAGAAAGAAAGAAAGAAAGAAAGAAAGAAAGAAAGAAAGAAAGAAAGAAAGAAAGAAAGAAAGAAAGAAAGAAAGAAAGAAAGAAAGAAAGAAAGAAAGAAAGAAAGAAAGAAAGAAAGAAAGAAAGAAAGAAAGAAAGAAAGAAAGAAAGAAAGAACTAAAGAAACTAATTAATCAATTAACTAATTAATTAATACTTTGGTTAAATAAAAGCGAAAATACAAAATAACCTAATTTGCATATTTAATTGGCGACCATCTTGGGTTTTTAGATGTCGGATTTCAACAGAGTAAAGGTACAAAACGAAACATGCTAGAAACCTAACTTTTTTTAATGAACGATAAAAAAAGTATGGAGTTAGATTTTTGTTAAACATGAATTGGTATAATAATAGCGTTCCCTATTAATGCACCGAAAATTAAAATGTTTGGGTTTTAAATACTTGTTTAAACACTTCAATACGTTTACTTTGTAATACCTTTAAAGGTTACCATGATTGCAGTTAAGGTACATGAGGTAAAGACTAAATTAACCAAATTAAACAGTAAATTAAACAGTCACGTAAATACTCAAAAACACTAAGGGCTAACTATAACCCCTAGGTCTATGGCCTAACGATAAACACATTTAAAGCAATAATGTGTGATTTGCATAAAGAATAGATTCCTATTTAAATGTTTGTTTTCGCTTTTAATTCCCCTATAACACATTCAAGATGTTAACAAAAATATGTCCCGGCACTCCGGCCATATTCAAGGTTAAAGGTCAACACAGTGGTCAAATTTCAAAGTTGCTCAAATCTGGTTAACAAATTATTCCTCTCATTGCAAGGATTCAGAAAAAGTATAGTTTGACCTACCTGCGACTTACCGTTCTTGAGTTATAAGCAAAAAGGTCAAATTTTTAAAACTTTTGAAATTTGTTCCATATTTATTGAAATTTCTCTACCCGATAACTCCCTTTTTCAAGTCTTAAAATGAACGCTTTTCCAGTTTTTTGGCCACACAGGGGCCAAAAATTAAAAATGCTCCGATTTCAACGCAAATGGTCTCAAATTGCTCGTCATGCAAAAGCAAGTCAAAAAGGATTTGTTTGCACTGTCTAAAATGCTTCGTTATTGACAAAATTGGCCATAAAGTAATTTTTGGCCCCTATGTGGCCAAAAAACTGGAAAAGCGTTCATTTTAAGACTTGAAAAAGGGAGTTATCGGGTAGAGAAATTTCAATAAATATGGAACAAATTTCAAAAGTTTTAATTTTTTTTTTTTTTTGCAATAGAAATATAGATGCCAATAGTTTGATTTTAAGTTTCTTCATTAATTACTTCATGGCATTTTTATGATAAAATTGGGTAGAATGTAAAAAGAAGGAGGGTCTCATCTAGCATATTGACTTTAAAAAAGGGGTCTTTTCTTATTATTCGACTAATTCCAATCAGCTGGAATTAGCGGACCGGAAAAACTGGATGGCGCCTCTGCCGAACTAAATTTCCTTTTTTTTTTTATTTCATATTATGTTAGGGAAATGTGGCTGGGAGAATGTATGTATGGCGAAGAGTGGTGTGAGATCTAGCTATCTCGCTGGCAGTTTTCCGGTCCGCTAAGTCCAGCTGATTGGAGTTAGTCGAGCCAAATACGCCCAAAACGCCATCAACGTCAGGATGGGTGCCAGTTATAAGATAACTCTTGACAGGCACATTATACCCGTCTATTCAAAAGTTGAGTGCTCTCACTGAACTTTTAGGGTTGAAATCCATGAACACGAAGACAGAGTAGGCCCATTAATCAACTGATGACACAATCTTAGAAACAAACAGGTTGTAGGGGTTCTACATACAGGACAACTAGGGGTTCTAGGAAATTGCAAGAACTCAAAATGGTTCCTTCTGGCTTTAACAGAACCTGGCTTCTCATGCCTAAAATGGTTCTTTCTGGCCCTTGCATAACCCTTTTATTATAGTTCTACGTACATGACATTCTAAGTATAGGTTATCTCGCAAGTCTCTTTACCATTTCGAGCCTTTATATCTCTCACATATATTATCGTAAGGGAAATCCAAATACATATTTGAAAAGAGCACACTTGTACAATTATTCTCAAACTCAGGTGCCCTTTTTAAACCATGGATATCAACTTTTAGATATTCAAGTCAGGAATGTTTGCTAATGATGTTTACCAACTGTAGATATTTGATTTTGGACTTCAGAAGTTTAAATTCTGTCACTAGAAGCTACTGCACCTTTCAAAACAAGAAAATACCTGGTTAAGGTGGCTGTGTACTCTCAGACATGCATGTAGCAAAAGTGCAATAACTTTGTAATTATTCGCGCAAGACATATAAAAGTATACATTTTTATGAAGGCAAGACATCAATAAATCTTAATATAAATACAGATTTGGGGTAAAAACAACAATTCTGAAGAAAATCACAAAAAAGTGAGTTTTTGGCAATATTTGTTAGGTACATCATAACAAAAAAACACTCTGTCCAAACTATTTTATTTTGTTTTTAGCTCAATCTTGAGGCTCCATTCCAAAAACGTTTTTTAATTTTTTTGATATTGGCCTTATTTTTTGAGATATTGACCATATAAGGCATCAAATTGAACTTTTTAAAATTCACAAACGCTTATTTGCACAAAGTGATGCCTAAAATCGGAAATAGACCAAAATATAAAAAAATGAGAAAACAGTTTCTTGAGTTGATCATGCTTTTTACGATGATCATAATTGCTTACCTATAGATGCTGTATTTATTGAGTTATCGTGTACCTAAATCGTCATTTTACCGAGAAAATGAACATTGAAATAATGGCCGTTGAAGTTTAAAGTGGTCACATTTTGCACTTGGATCGGAGCTCACAGGAGAATGCGGCATTTATCGTTTTTCTACCTTACATTACATGAACATCGGGTAAATACACGGCCCCTTGAGAAGTTTGAGCGAAATCCATTCATAACTTGATATTTAAATCGGGGAAAGAACTTGAAAAACACACATTTTGTCAGCTAAAACGGAGCCATTTGACCACTAGGTTTTTGTGAAATCAGTGCTTTTCCATAAGATGCGCCGCGCATGCAGATAAGCGTCGCGTATGCGTAGCGTATTTGTGCGTTAACAAATTGCGCGATACGCAACGCGATGCATTGTTGCGCGCGTGTACCCTGCTGGTACAACAAAGATTTTCTTTCCTTTTCAATTTCAAACACGAGTGGAATAGTGAAATAAAATCCTTAAAATATTGCAGTTGGAGTTTACAAATCTGGATTTTCATTCCTTGTATTTATAAAAAACATAACAAAGTACAAACATATCAAAAAAACTCAATTTCGCGAAAGAAACAATGTCTATAGTACACAGCCGCGTTAAGTTTCAGCTAGATTATCATTAGGCTATGTCATCAAAAGCGGCTTGAAATGGCAAAGCCGATGTAAGCTTTCATGTTGGATCCCTCGTATAGGCCCCGGGTATAGGCCTACACTTTAAAGGCTACGTTCTACATTCAGTTTGGATATGTTAAGAAATTTCATGTGAGACCAAGGAAAAGTCAGTAATAATATATCTTAGTAAATGATTTCATTTTACTCAGTAGGCCTACTTGATATGTTTTTCCCGGGGTTTTTCCCTTTAATGACGCATTTTTGATGCAATGAAAGTTGCCCTGAATTTTCCGGTCCACTGATTCCGGCTGATTAGAGTTAGCCGAGCCAAAGCGCCCAAAACGTCATCAACGTCAGGAAGGGTGTCAATTATAAGAAAACTGTATCAAAATATGTCAATCGCTCCCTCAAAACCAGGAACATGGTATTGGCAAACTATGATCTTTGAGAATGTGATATAGGCCTATTTAAAAATGAGAAAATATGTTTGAAAATGTTATCAAAAGTTTGATAATACGGTGAGATTTTCAATGTTTTTAGATAAAAGGATTTGGTATTGTTAGTGTCACTTTTTGGTCCACGTCGAATATTCGATGCAACAAGTTTTTGCTATTCAATATTAATATGTCTATTATATTTCCATAATGAATTACAATTCACCAAACGCATTGTATTTTCATGTACTATATTATGGAAGAAAAGATGATGCAGCTCTGGCTAGCTTGCTAATCAAATTTTGTTTTCAAATTTTATAATCGCAACATCATAATAACCTTAAGGCGTGTCGGAATAGTCATGCAGAAACTCAATTTTCATTGTATAGATTAGGAGATTAATGAAAAGTTACACCTCGAAGATTTGAATGGGTACGGAATGCAAAGAAGCAAAAAAAACAAACCCAAAACAAAGGGGGCACTGAAGTGGGCAAATGGCGAAATGATGATATTGTATACACTCCTAGATAGTGAGAACCAATCAAAGCCTCCGTAATGCTGGTTTCATACTTTCCTGCCGCTTGCCGCTTTGCCGCTCTGAAGATGATTTTACTTCACTGCGCAATCTCACTAAAAACGCTAGCGGTGACCAGCGGCAAGCCGATATATCGATTACTCCACCGCTTTGCCGCGGCGGCAGCACCGCTGGGAGTTGAATTCAAGTCAACTCGGAGCGGTGCCGCTCTGACGTATGAGAACAAAATACGATTTTGGAGCGGTGCTGAGCGGCAAGAGTAGCTTTCAGAGTCATGCCGCTGCCGCTTAGCGGTGTGCCGCTCCGCTTGCAGAAAAGTACAAGCGGCATGATGAAGCGTCATGCCGCTCAGCGGCAAGCGGCAGAAAGTATGAAACCAGCTTTAGTAAATTACTAGCCGTGCATAAATGTTGTAGGCCCCCCAGCCCTATAATTGCACGGGCGCGCACTCCGCGTAGTACTCGCAGTGCTTTCGGACGCGTTCATTTTACTTGCGAGTTGGTGCATTTGTATTTGCCTGCATTTCCCAAATTTTTAGTAACAATTTTGTTACAAAAATGAAAAAGTAACAGGATTTTTTTTCTCGTGTATGAAATAGGTTAATAAATGCGTATCACTTGTTGCTCGAGAAATTGTACAAAATAATGCACTTGTACTGAGATGTTGATGCGTCTAATGCACTCCCCCCTTCGAGGCTCGTGCATTAGACGCATCAACATCTCAGTAGGCCTACGCGTGCATTATCTTACTATAAATAGGGGAATGTTGTATCTATCTATCTATCTATCTATCTATCTATCTATCTATCTATGTATCTATGTATGCCTATAAAGGCTCCGTCAGTTTCGATCCAAATGTCACCAAATTCATACGGGAGATCGATGAATATACGGCAACGTGCTTAAACTTTATTTGGTTGAAAACGGTCAAGAATTGGCTGCAAAAACAGTGAAAATATGGGTAAAAACGGGTTTTTGTTATGAAAATCGGTTACCAGCCTACGCGTCACTGCAGCTGGCCGGCAGCGCGTCGGCGCCGCGTGCGTAATGCGAACTACGCGAAGGCGCGTGTAAACGGCGCAGAGCCACACGACTTGCGAGCCAGAGACCAGTGGACATGATAATACGGAAAGAAGGAAAAATAAAGGACAAAAAGGTACATGGACGGGTCACTCACGGGATTATGATAAGGGGTGAAAGTAACTAAATGAAACGGGAACAAAACAAAGAAGGAAAGAAACTAATCAGGAAATGTAAGAAAAAAGGAAGCCAAAATAATGAGAACAGAATTAAATAAAAAACATGGAAACGGGAAATCACAAGCAGCAAATAAAAAAAGAAGCTAAAAGTGAAATGTAAGAAAGAATAGATTTAGAAAATAATGGGAACGGGGTTAAATGGGTTAAATAAATAAAGCTGAGCAGAAGAAACTAAAAAAGAAAATGTAAGAAGAGACAGATTTAGATAAATAAAATGTACCTTTTCAATGATTCTACCTGTTCAGAAATTCTTCCTGTTATAGTGAACGCCCCCATTTACTGATTACTCATCTAGCGGGGACCCGCGCGAAGCGCGGGTATCCCGCTAGTCTTACTATAAATAGGGAAATGTTGTATGTATCTATCTATGTATGCTATAAAGGCTCCGTCAGTTTCGATCCAAATGTCGCCAAATTCATACGGGAGATCGATGAATATACGGGAACGTGTTTAAACTTTATTTGGTTGAAAACGGTCAAGAATTGGCCTCAAAATCAGTGAAAATGTGGTACGTTGCTATGCTGGGTAAACAAAAAGGGAGTCAGTTGTCAAGCTAGCCCGTGCGCGTCGTACGGGCGTATCAAATGCCAAGCCGCTCGCGTAGCGCAGCGATAGCGCGCGGGTAACGCAGCTCTACGCCATGTCGCGCGTAAACGACGCAGAGTCGCGCAATGAATGATCATACGGGTGAACGACCGACCGTAGGCGTAATAAATACGGGGAAAAGATGTGTGTTAAAAAGTACAAACAACATGAAGAGGTAGGCCTACTGTAATTAAAAAAGAAAACAAAATGAGGACAAACAAGTAGGCCTACGAGTATGTGGGTTAGCCTACCGTATAGTTAGTCACAGTAAGAAAATGAAAACGGGAATAAAATAGGCTAAAGAAGGAAAGAATAATAAAATCTAATAAAATTAGATGATTTTAATAAAAAAAAGCTATTACACTGAGGACAGAACTAAATAAATAACATGAAAACGGGAAATCACAAGCTAAGCAGCAAATAAAAAATGAAGTCAACAGGGAAATGTAAGAAAGGACAGATTTAGAAAATAATGGGAACGGGATTGAGTAAATAAAAAACATGGTAACGGAAATTTGCAAGCTTAGCAGCAAAATGTTTTTAAAAAATGGAACAAAATTGGCCCATGTAGAAGAAACTAAAAAGAAAGAAAGAAGCTAAAATGGAAACTTAGGCTTAACGAGGGTCAGACTCAGATAAATGAAAATTACCTTTTCAATGATTCTACCTGTTCAGTAATTCCTCCCGTTTTAGTGAACGCTCCCATTTACTCACCTAGCGGGGACCCGCGCGTAGCGCGGGTGTCCCGCTAGTTTTGTATAATTTCACTCCCAACAAGTGATACGCATGTATTAACCTATAATTAAGTCATATTCGGGTTTTCTCATATTTAATTTCTTTGAAATTGCAGCTTCAATTGGCTTTTTATTTGAAAGATATCGGATATTCGGTTCTCATTATGGTCATAGACGTGGACAAGATAACGCAAAATTGAAACCACTTATCATTCCTTTGTCTCAGTACCAGCCGTTTGTGCTCCTCCGTCACTAAACAAAGTGACGGAGGAGCACAAACTCAACTGGGACCGAGACTAATCATCCTTTACTAATGCACGTATGCAATTTCTTTTGTATTTTATTGTTTTTATGAGGCAATTTTGACAAACTTGTAGTTAAACTGGTTATTAAACCTATTTTATTAAAGAAAATTTGTTTTTGTATCTTTTTTTATTATTGCAAATAGCCAAGCCATGTTTTGTGATTCAATTTGCATTTGTAAATAAGTGATAAATGTTTCATTTTTTTTTCATCTCAAAACTAATTATTATGTAACAAAAAATATTTCTGACTCTAGGCCTAATAAGGCCAGATTTTGCAATTATAAGTATAAGAAATTAAAGGCATTGGGTGTTATTGCTCACAAGTGCACTTCACTGAAATGTGTCATCATATCATATGAGACAAAAAATGTGTTGAATGATTCATTATAACTTATAAGTTGTGTGGTACTGTTTATGAGCTTTCTGTGTTACTTTTTAATATTTGACTGACTATTTTTTTTGCAAGTTTTGGCCATTCTTTTTTTTTTTCTTTCTTTCTTATTTACTTGCTTACTTATTTTCTTTCTTCTCATTCTTTCTTTTTTTCTTTCTTTCTGTGTCTGTGTGTCTGTATGTCTTTCTTTCTTTTTATATTTCTGTCTGTCTTCCTCTCTCTCTCTCTCTATCCGTCATTTTTTAAATTTTGTATTTCTTTATGTTTTGTCTGTCTGCCTGCCTTTCTGACTTTCGTCATTTTTTCTTTAATTCTTTTTTTCTGTCTGTCTCTTTCTTTCTTTCTTACCTTCTTTCTTTTAATACTTTCTTTTATTACTTTCTTTTATTACTTTCTTTATTTTTTGTCTGCTTTTTGTCTTTTTTCTATTTGTCTTTCTTTGTCTCTCTTCTCTCTCTCGCCTTCCCCTTTCTTCGTTCTTTCTTTTATTCCTCTTTATTTCTTTATTTATCTCTCTCTCTCTCTCCATTCCTCTTCTTTCTTTCTTTCTTTCTTTGTTTCTTTCTTTCTTTCTTTTTTTAGCTATAAGGCCCATTATTGTCATTTCGGAGTAATGACCCTTCGGAATACCGACCCCTATTGACTCGAATTTACAACCAGGTTCGTTATTCCGAAGGGTCAACTCTCGAAGGGTCATACTCCGAAATTCGGAGTAATGACCCTTCGGAATAACGACCCTTGTTTAAAATTCGGAATAACGAGCCTAATTTTAAATTCGGAATAATGACCCTTCGGAATAACGACCCTAGTTTTAAATTCGGAATAACGAGCCTTCTTTTAAATTCGGAATAATGACCCTTCGGAATAACGACCCTTGTTTTAAATTCGGAATAACGAACCTAGTTTTAAATTCGGAATAACGAGCCTACTTTTTAATCCGGAGTAATGACCCTTCGGAATAACGACCCTTGTTTTAAATTCGGAATAACGAGCCTTATTTTCAATTCGGAATATCGAACCTTGCTTTAAATTCGAGTAATGACCCTTCGGAATAACGACCCTTGTTTTAAATTCGGAATAACGAGCATGGTTTTAAATTCGGAATAACGAGCCTGGTTTTAAATTCGGAGTAATGACCCTTCGGAATAACGACCCTTGTTTTAAATTCGGAATAACGAGCCTTATTTTAAATTCGGAATATCGAACCTTGCTTTAAATTCGGAGTAATGACCCTTCGGAATAACGACCCTTGTTTTAAATTCGGAATAACGAGCATGGTTTTAAATTCGGAATAACGAGCCTGGTTTTAAATTCGGAGTAATGACCCTTCGGAATAACGACCCTTGTTTTAAATTCGGAATAACGAGCCTTATTTTAAATTCGGAATATCGAACCTTGCTTTAAATTCGGAGTAATGACCCTTCGGAATAAGGACCCTTGTTTTAAATTCGGAATAACGAGCGTGGTTTTAAATTCGGAGTAATGACCCTTCGGAATAACGAGCCTAGTTTTAAATTCGGAATAACGAGCCTTATTTTAAATTCGGAATAACGAGCCTAGTTGTAAATTCGGAATAACGAGCCCGGTTTTAAATTCGGAGTAATGACCCTTCGGAATAACGAGCCTTGCTTTAAATTCGGAATAACGAGCCTGGTTTTAAATTCGGAATAACGAGCCTAGTTGTAAATTCGGAATAACGAGCCCTGTTTTAAATTCGGAGTAATGACCCTTCGGAATAACGAGCCTTGTTTTAAATTCGGAATAACGAGCCTGGTTTTAAATTCGGAATAACGAGCCTAGTTGTAAATTCGGAATAACGAGCCTAGTTGTAAATTCGGAGTAATGACCCTTCGGAATAACGACCCTTCGGAATAACGACCCTTCGGAATACCGAACCTTGTTGTAGATTCGGAGTAATGACCCTTCGGAATAACGGTCCTTCGGAATAACGAACCTTATCGTTAATTCGGAGTAATGAACCTTCGGAATAACGACCCTTCGGAATAACGAAGCGAAACCAGTACTACATGCTATGTTTGGAACTTTATGAAACTTATGAAAATATGAGCAGGTATATGGGCCCAGGTATGGACCCGGGTATGGGCATGATTCCGACTATCTCATATTATCATGTCTATGAAAATGGCTTGGAATTCTTGTGGATGCATCAAACTTGATACAGTCAAATTCTAAATTTCTCAATCAAATTTTGTTAATAATAATAGTCACACCAACCAAAGTATTAAACGACATTGCATCTCACATATGTAGATTAATTCATAACAAACTTTTTTTGAAGATTAAAACAAGCAAAATAATAAAGAAAATGTCAAGAATAATTAGTTTCAAAAACAAATTAATAATATAGGCCTACACACACTGAAAACCAAAACAGTTTTATTTCTTATATAGCATGGTTAAAGCCGGGGGTTACGGCCAAAAATGAACATGTTTGCTGCATGCTGATTATAGACCTGCTATGTACGTAGGAACACAATCCATGATATTTGCATTATTCATGCTCCATTTTAGTTGTGAAATTCAACTCTGCCTATCATTTTTTGATGCTATCTGTTTCCGGCGGGTATTTACATATCAAAACTGTCATGATATGAAATCTATTATTACAGCAATTTCTGTGAATATGTTACAATTTGTGTACATGATAAGTAGGCCTAAATATTATGACGCATATATGACGCGTCTCATTTCAGTGGAAAACTACGAAATACAACTGATAACCTTTATTAAGTGATCTAAATTATTATTTGTTAGATTTATGCTAAATGGTATTAAAACGTTTTGACCAAAACCAAAAGACGTTTATAACACGTAGGTCAAGTATTATGTGCAAAACATTTTTATGTTTTTTAGGAATATAACCGCATGATGCACACGGTGGCGGTGGACTATTAATAAAGATTTCTGTCGTTATACAATTGACATTCAGTATTACAGGCCTATTTATTACCAAATCCTTGTATTCGCGGGCTTGTATTGCATTGTCTGTGTGTGTTTGCTTACACTATACACGTATTTAACACCCTTTTATCCGTTATAAATTAAGCATTCTTTTATCCGCAGGCCTATTATCTTAAGCATCCTTTTTCCCGAAAACAATATATTGTTGACCTGAAGTCCGATTTAAAATTTCAGCCCAACTTCATAGCCCATAGTCAATTTTTAAAATTTCTGTATTTTTTTTTCAAAATTTTGAACATTACGTTGACTTACCCTCCCTCGACCCTTGTGTTATTAAACATTTGATTTTATCACTTTTCATAAGATACAAGTCAGTACAATGTCATAAAACTGGACAATTTTTGTTACCAACGATGTGGTTGCACCTTTTTTTTCATCCAATACCAAAATTAATAGATCATCCTTTGCGTTATTTTTGAGAAAAAAAAGAATGACAAAAACTCTTAAAAGAGTCAAATTGTACTTGGATAAATCTTGTCAACCAGAAAAACTCACTTTGGTTGGACGTTGTTACCGAAAGTATACACAGTGTTTTTCTTAAAAGAGTCTCTACAAATCTGTTAGCAATGCACGTTTTCAAATCCTGAAGCAACTGTAATTACTCAATTATGTATGTGTGGTTATGTAAGAATCATAATAGAGGCCTACAATTCATACACATTGATTTCAGTTGCCTACACAATCCATCTCTGTGCTTAAACTTAAACGAAATATTATAACCCACGTCAACATGGATAAACTATAATAGCATGACTAGAGAGTAATAATTATGATATTGTCATGACATAAAAATGATTGAGAATATGGCATGGTGGTGCGTATCAATCACGCGGGAAGAAGCCGGTGATAGTATTAATACGAGTATGCATGTCATTCAACAAGGGAGACAATTGACGGATGGCAAAATACATCGAATATGATTAGGATTTCTCTCTAGAGAGACTAGAAACACCGGATAAGATTACTCCAATCTTGTATTGTCGCATCACTATATTGCATGTACCTACTCCATCTCATATGGTGGTATCAAATATTTATGATGATAATCGATATATTTGAAGCCTTATAAAATATGAAGAAGTTGGTAATATTAACATAATTTGAACAAATCGATATGTTTGATTTATGTCATGACGTATTGTAATGTAAATAATAATAACATTTACTTAATTCATATCTTGGTTGCGCTGCTTTAGTATTAACGCATATCTTTAGTGGCATGAATTATGACAATTTATTAGGGGAAAATGTACAAATCAAATTTTTTGGTTTTATTTTAGTGATAATTGATTAGTAATTCTTGAAATGTAATGCTGAGTTAAAAAAGAATAACATCATGATAAATAACACAATTGTACAACTGCATGGGTGGGTGGTATCTTTTAAAGCAATAAAGAAAATTAAATGTCTTCAATGACCCTATAAACATGACAACAACGCTACATTGCAAGCCTCGGAGTGTACAAAGCAACATAATTCTATTGTTATATAATATATTGTATGTCTGTGTTATCAGTTCAGGATTTAAATGTTAGTTCTTTAGTATTTATTAGTGTTGTATGCATAGACATGTTGTTTCTTTGGTTGCACCCACTCTTTTAAAACATTCAATAGCATTTGATTAGATTCATAGTCAAAGATCTCACACGATTTATCTCGTCAAATTTAACCAGATATTTGTGTCAAATTGGATCCACGTAGTGTCAAATTTGTATTGGGTCCAAATTTGATAGGAAATCTACTCGAATTTGAACCAGAATGTTTATGTGAGATCTTAATTCACTTTCAATATACAGCCAACTATATAAAGACCATTTTAAGAGTGATATGCATTATTTTTCAGTTTTAAATAATTTCACTTTCATTTATTCATCATGGTCATTGCAATAAATGACGAACGCTCTATCACTGTCAATCACGTTGTAAGTTAAGACAAATGAGATTATTCTGGTATGGATGAGAGATGCAAGGACATGAAGGAGGTCGACCTGCTGATGAATAAAATGTTTTCTACATGTACATCTTCTGCATTGGGCTATTCCATTTAAAATCCACGCTGCCCCTGTGGAAGATTTTGGAAATATCTGCCACAGGGGGAGTATGAATTTCAAACGGAATGAACACGTTAGCAGCTCCATTTGTAACCCACCCTCCCTCGGTGGAAGATTCGGGTTGAATCTTTCTCAGAGGGTGTATGAAATTCAAATGGAGCTGCCTTATGTATTCATTCCATTTGAAATGCATACTCCCCCTCTGGCAGCTATTTCCAAAATCTTCCACAGGGGCAGTGTGGATTTTAAATGGAATAGCCCATAACTGTTATTTTGTTTTTCTCAGCATATTCAAGGCTAATGTTTGTATATTATTGGGTTATTCCAGTTGAAATACACACACCCTTTGGAAGACATATGATATACCCTTATTAATCTCCCACACAGAGGGTGTAGATTTCAAAATATGTCACCCATTCAGATAACCCCGTTCACATATACGCCATGTATGATTATAAACTGGCCTCAAAAAGAAACTTATAATTTTTCACAAGGTCATATCTTAAAATCCTGTCTATAAATAGGGCTGTGAATGTGGTCCAGGAAAGTGTTCCATGTCAGTGCATTTTGCTGTTGTGTCAGTTGGACAACTGTTTGGTTACTGACCAGTGTTTAGAGTAGAGTATTGAAGTAATCTTGTGTGCAATTTTTGTTCATTTTTATGGACAGGATTTTAAGATATGACCTTGTGAAAAATTATAAGTTTCTTTTTGAAGCCAGTTTACATGTACATGTATATATTTACCGATTTATATAGCAACAATCTGAGTGTTTTTGTTTTTAATTTTCCAGTGTCAAAAATAGTGTAACTAATATTTAATATATAAAAATTAATCATTGGGATGATATGGGTTTTCTTTTCGTCTTGATAAATAAATTTTATAATGTACATGCATATGTGGGAAATATCTAATGACAATTGGGTAATGAACATTCAGCAACAGTCTCTGGTATTAAAAAATATCTATTCCAGCTCCAGTGACACCTCATTAATTTCCCTGGACCTTTGGATGCATTGTAATAGGTTTGAACATTTTACTTTGAAAAATCAATATAACAGGGCGGCAGTGCCAGTTTTCATGCCCCTTCAGTGAATATAGGCATACTCCTACCCAGAAAGATATGCATGAGGTGTTCCTGGATTTGGAACAGATAAAAAATACCTTACGACCGTAATTAATGGCGAGTGACCGAAATATCCATCTGTTCCCGATCATATTTTTAGTAGCACGCGCGCATGGTCAAACGATTACTTGATATCTGATTTATTGAGAACAAAAAGAAGGTAATAAATATTTCTCCTTGATCTTCTATTCATTATATTACACATTTTTACCCTAGATTATTAGTTTATCCTTAAGGTGTGTGTGTGTGGGGGGTGGGGGGGGTGGAGTGTGTATGTAGTAGGGGTACGTGGGTATATGTTTGCAAACATGTGCATCAGTGGATCAAAATAATTCTTGCGGTGTATCCAGGATATGGAAAGCCTGCACTGGTGCCGTGATTGTTAAGAATGTTCATGCAATGTTTTTGCAATGTTTTATGGTATAATATGGAAGTGTATGTACGTTGGGGTGTGAGGGGGGGGGGGGGTGGGGGTGTATGTGCACGGGGTACGTGTGTAGGGCGGCGTTTGTAAATGCCTCCAAACGAGGACCTACATATGGATACACACCATAAAACGAGGACATGTACACCTCCAAACAGAACGTCCTCGGTTTGAAACTATGACCAGGATGACGTAAATGATGCAAATATGCATATAAGATAGCATATAAGATAGGTCCCCCATAAGGGGTACAGGACGGGTCGCAGTTGGATAGTAAGTTGTCTGGTGTATTTGTGTGAGGTCCACGGTGTGTCGATTAAAAACGGGTGTGTAAGTCCTCGGTTAGATCCTCCTTAAGTCGAGGTCCTCGTTTGAACGTATTTACAAACAGGTGTGGGTGTGCGTACGTATGTTTGTTTGCAAACATGTGCATTAGTGGATCAAAATAGAGTTCTTACGGTGTATCCAGGATATGGAAATACTACAATGGTGCCGTGATTGTTGTAACAATCTTAAAAGAAGTTAACAGAAGTTTCATGCAATGTTTATGCATTATATGTTTATGAATATGATATGCATGGAAATGTATGTATAGGTGTGTGTAGGGTCGTGGATGTGGGTGTGGTGGCTGGGGTAGGGGTGCACGAGGGGGTGTAGGGGTGGGTGCGTATAATGTTTGTTTGTTAACATGTGTATTTAGGATAACAATAGTTTTTTTTGTGATGTATGCAGGATATGGAAAGACTACACTGGTGCCGTGATTTTTTTACAATGTTTTATGATAAGTATGGAACTTTATGTACGTTTGTTTATGTGGGTGGGTTGGGGTATATATGTGAGGGTATGTAGGCCTATGTGGAGGGCGTGCGGGTGTGTGTTTGTAAACATGTGCTTTAGTGGATAAAATAATTCTTGTGGTGTATCCAGGATATGGAAAGACTGCACTGGCGCCGTGATTGTTTTGCAATCAATGTTTTATGATAAGTATGGAAGTGTATGTGGGTGGGTGGGGGGGGTGCGTGTGTATATGTGAGGTGCGTGTGTACATGTAGGGGTGCCGGTGCGTGCGTTTGTTTGTTTGTATAAACATGTGCATTGGTGGGTCAAAATAGTTCTTGTGGTGTATCCAGGGTATGGAAAGACTGCAATGGTGCCGTGATTGTTACGAAGGTCCGTGCAATGTTTTTACAATATTTAATGATAATTATGTGTACATGCTATAGTATGTATGAGCGATGTTTCATGCAATGTTTTTTTTGTTGCTATAATAGTATAGTATATGATATGTTTGGAAGTTATGTCTGTAAGTTTATGGGCGGTGGGTTGAGGTGTGATCTGCGTTTAAAACACTTTGCCATGTACTTCTTGAATTGCGATTTGTGAAAGTGACATCATTATCATATTCAATTAATATAACAACATAAATAATTATCAATAAGTTTGCAATTTTCAAAGAATACGGTATAGAGATTTTCAATGATGTCTTATTGATTTGATTGAGTGAGTGTCAGAATCTGACGACGTTTTTCAAAAGTGAAAACACTATATAAGTGAGTGCATAATATAACATACATTGGTTGTAATACTAAAACGCAATGGCATGATAATTTTGCCTTCTGGCCATTTTAACATCAGTACAATAGTAAAAGCCCTAGTACAAAATAGGCCAATGAATTTTATAATTGTATTATGGTAAACTGCACAGACAGAGCCATTGTGTGCTAAATGCAATTGTTCAGATCACCCTATGTCTCTTCGTGGTTAAGATTAATAGATTTTTTAATTAGATTTTGAAATTAAATTTATACCGTTTAAATGACTGGACAATCTATTATTTCGCCGCACATGCTATGGATAAGGCAAAGTGTCGGCGTTAAGACGCAGTTATTTAATTGTTAACTATCGTAGTGCATAGTTGCTTATTTAAAGGATAAGTTAGTCTACTGTAGTAAACCATTTAAATTTATCATCCCTCTAATCCCACCATGGAAAATCCACCTGATCCAACAGCTATCCATGAGAAAAATGCTTTTTTCTCTGGGCAGGGCAGTCACTGTGGGTGTGTTGTGTTTTGCATGGAATGGTATGAATTGTTTAAAAAAAGGAATGCAAAGCAGTCTAAGGATAAGTAAACCAAAACTAATAAAAAAACTATGATGGTATATTAACTTGTTAGACAGCTGGCACATAAACAGTAAAAATTAGATGATCGATCAAAAAGTACTGGTGATTTTAAAAGCAAGTAAAGCCTTACGTATGATCATGAACCAACATCATTAAATATAAGAGATACAGAGGACATGTGTATTACAAATTTTAAAACTGAGGGAATGAAAATTGGCAATGTTAAAAAATATAAAATAAAGACATAGGCGTTGTATCTCAAGATCTGTTTTCTTTGTGTTTGTAAAAGTTTAATTCAACTTCATAGTCGCGGCATGAACGATTGATCGGTGACCAATGAGACGAAGCGTTACTTCTTGCATCATAAAGTTTAATCAATTTTATTGGCCGAAGAACCACTCTCCTAGCTTAATATAATCAAAGTATTCTAGTATGTCGTTTCCGGGTGACCGAGAGATACACATAAATATCCTATAACCTACACGTGATGTGCGAGAGGTCATATGCATTCATTGAGATATCAATTGAATATATCAGATTTAAATTTCTGTGCATCACTAATATATTACTACCGTATAGAAATCCTTTTTACAAGATATAGTATTAAAAAGAAAGAGAAAGTGGAATATTTTGTAATATTCTCCACAAGTAGTGAGTTGGTCTTTAACGGAATATTTTAGCGTAGCCTATAGTGTATTGTTAATTTATGCAAAATAATAGTTGACATAAAAATAAATTATTGAATGCGAGTTGACATAAAAATATTGTATGATGCGAAGTAATAGTGGGTATATATTATAATGTAATATGATAAATCAAAATCAACATTGTTCACGAAATAGAAATTGTTTTTGTATTTTCTTGTGACTTATTATAGGCTTCCAATAAATTTATTTAATTATATTTATCACATTTTACCGTATTTTCCAATTAATTTGTGCTATATGTCATGTGCATGTTTACTAGTTTTTGCGACAATCAAAGGCATTTTTAATTTAATTGTAAAAGTCACACGTTTTTAGATAGAATATGTGTTGAAAGTTCTCTCAATAAAAATGACTTGATCATGTTGATGTAAATGCTAAGCTAGCTGTGGCATGAATAGGATGTACAGGTTATCCCAAAAAGATTAAGCTAGCTGTTACATGAATAGGATGTACAGGTAGTCCCAAAAAGATCTTGACACTCGGATAACGAATAATCTTATAGGAACAAAAATTGTAATTTAAAACTATTCTGTAAAGATGAATAATCAAACTTTAATATAAACTTTAACGATCGGTTGTCTAGAACAAAAGTTATGCTTCATGCAACAAAAGAGTCACAAATCGACATGAGGAGATTTACCTAAATCCCAGCGTGCATAAGACAATAACAAATAAGCAATTAATGTAGGCCTACTGCACATATTGTAACCATGTGACTTATTCATAAAGCGTATACCTTAAATTAAATTAACATGATGAATGTAGAAATATAACACAATGCACAAGGCGATTACCCGTTTGCTTGATGAAGCATATATTATATCACATGTCACTGTTTTTCTAAAATTATTCGCAATCCGAGTGTTAGATAGTTTTGGGACAACCTGTATATGTGTTCGGTTATAACTGGTTTAATGTAAAATTGAGCAGAAACCTTTATAGATGTCATACTGGGCTATTTACAGTATGAATGTAATTAATGACAAGAAATGAGACACAAAAGACATGAAAGAGAACAATGAGAGACAGCATTCGCAAACAATCGCACATATGTGAGTGGACACTACGAATGAGCCGTAAACTCGGCAACTTGCATGTGTAAAATGTGCGTGAAGGTCGTATTCATAGGTATCTCAATTCGTTGCAACAAGTATCTCATCAAACATTGTTTAAACCAATTAATAATCCTATTGCTGAAGAGGATAATAAGCTTCTACCTATTTTTATAGAATAGTTCTTGTCTTTGTTTGCTTTTGCTAAATCCTGTTCAAGTGGTGGATAACAAAGGTAAGTATGTATAACCAACAATTAACAATGAGAGGACATTCCTGAACCTCATTGACTTGGGGATGATTTGAAATGACCGACAATTGTGACTGTTTGATATTTATTACCATAAATGTGGAAAAAGAGACACATGTAGAACCGAAAAATCTATACAATTTTGTTGAAGGAACAGAGTTCAACAAACCATATCCCCGCTTCTGGATATCGTTTGAAGTCAAATGATATACCATTTTAAAGCTTATGATATATATTTTTCTAAACACGAAATAAAACAAAATTGACCGGGGCCGACTTTACGGCTGATTCGTGGTGTCCAGTCACATATGTTATGTAATAAAGGTGCATGTAAATCTGAAAATTAACGTAAAACTCATATAGAAAACTACTGAATATACTATTACTAGACAAATTACATTTACAATTACATTATAATGCATTTTTGTTACTATTAGGAGGGGGCCATGATATTGATATAGGTTGCAGGACCTGATAGGCTGGGCGGGTGCGTGTATGTGGGGAGTGTTAAAAACAAAATATTTAGATTTGCATGGATTAAAGATTACAATGTATTATGAGTTTGATGGATTATTTCATGATGGTATTGATATCTCAAAGGGTGTTTGGTATTGAATTTAATGAAAAAAACTGATTTAATTGAAAAGACAAAATGGAGCAGTATGCATACGTCACTCAAGTCTGAACGCAATATAATTTTTTTACTCTCCGTCATGCAAGCATTGAAACTGTTAATTAACATATATTGAAGGGCACATACTGAAAATTTTCTCCGAATCCCAACACTGTATGGCACTTGAATGACTTAATACGGGCGACACATGGCTTTCTGGTGTTGTGCCTGTAGATATAATTACGGGTTTATCAACATCAAATGCTTCATTTAGGGGTGTACATTGTGTCACCAATTATATATAGATCATTATTATTAGGTTTTAACGTTTAGTTTGTTGTCTTACCATACGTATTTTGATTTTTTTTTTTAATGTACGGTATAATCAAATACGAATAATTACTACTTATATCATCTTATCTTTACCACGACAATGTAATTAATTATTATGGTATTACCATGCATGCAGCCGTCTAGTTTAATCAGGGAAGTGCCACTAACGATATTGATAATGTTCTATATGAAAATATTGCGTATTTCACACAGATTCATTTAAAAAATATATCAGTTTCACATAATTATGAAAGAAGATCAGATTTACTGTCAAAAGCGATTCCAATTAGCAACATGATTTCATATCACACTAAGGTCAAATCTGAGCTATCATCTCATCGTTCAAATCATATTTCTTGGAATATTTTCTTATCATCACCGCTTATTTAAATGTAGATAAAATGGACGATGTTTTTAACCATAGCAGACTTAAAGCATGTTGTATATATGTTATGTGTGACTGTGGAATACGTTTTAAGCAGTTATGAGTGAGCATGGCGATACGGTTAACTACAGAGGTTCTCTGCACGCCATTAGTATAGTTGAATAAGGCAGTATAAAACGTATGTGTAACTGTCGTTCATTGCAACCTTTACGAGAATGGATATATATCTATTGAATTAGCTTCGCATTATGGCACGTTATAGTTCGGAAGTAGCTATTGGCAAAACTGAATAAAATATGCATACACCGTAATGTCTCAGGTAATACCTGTTGGACGGCGTTGATTCGAATGTACTATCCATCAATACAATAATAGCAATGATCATGTCCTTATATTTAATATGTTTGCATGTATAAACGATCGATCAACGGCTTCAACTGAGCAAAATAAGAAAACGATTTTGGGGGTCATGTCGTTATTCCGAAGGACCGTTATTCCGAAGGGTCATTACTCCGAATTTACAACAAGGCTCATTATTCCGAAGGGTCATTACTCCGAAGGTTCACTATTCCGAAGGGTCATTACTCCGAAGGGTCATTATTCCGAAGGGTCGTTATTCCGAAGGGTCATTACTCCGAATTTAAAACAGGGCTCGTTATTCCGAATTTACAAGTAGGCTCATTATTCCGAATTTAAAATAAGGCTCGTTATTCCGAATTTAAAACTAGGCTCGTTATTCCGAAGGGTCATTACTCCGAATTTAAAACCACGCTCGTTATTCCGAATTTAAAACAAGGGTCGTTATTCCGAATTTAAAATAAGGCTCGTTATTCCGAATTTAAAACTAGGCTCGTTATTCCGAAGGGTCATTACTCCGAATTTAAAACCACGCTCGTTATTCCGAATTTAAAACAAGGGTCGTTATTCCGAAGGGTCATTACTCCGAATTTAAAGCAAGGTTCGATATTCCGAATTTAAAATAAGGCTCGTTATTCCGAATTTAAAACAAGGGTCGTTATTCCGAAGGGTCATTACTCGAATTTAAAGCAAGGTTCGATATTCCGAATTTAAAATAAGGCTCGTTATTCCGAATTTAAAACAAGGGTCGTTATTCGAAGGGTCATTACTCGAATTTAAAGCAAGGTTCGATATTCCTAATTTAAAATAAGTCTCGTTATTCCGAATTTAAAACAAGGGTCGTTATTCCGAAGGGTCATTACTCGAATTTAAAACCAGGCTCGTTATTCCGAATTTAAAACAAGGGTCGTTATTCCGAAGGGTCATTACTCGAATTTATATTAAGGTTCATTATTCCGAAGGTTCGTTACTCCGAATTTAATATGAGACTCGTTATTCCGAAGGGTCATTACTCCGAATTAAAAGTAGGCTCGTTATTCCGAATTTAAAACTAGGTTCGTTATTCCGAATTTAAAACCATGCTCGTTATTCCGAAGGGTCATTACTCCGAATTTAAAGCAAGGTTCGATATTCCGAATTTAAAACAAGGGTCGTTATTCCGAATTTAAAACAAGGGTCGTTATTCCGAAGGGTCATTACTCCGAATTTAAAGCAAGGTTCGATATTCCGAATTTAAAATAAGGCTCGTTATTCCGAATTTAAAACAAGGGTCGTTATTCCGAAGGGTCATTACTCGAATTTAAAGCAAGGTTCGATATTCCTAATTTAAAATAAGTCTCGTTATTCCGAATTTAAAACAAGGGTCGTTATTCCGAAGGGTCATTACTCCGAATTTAAAACCAGGCTCGTTATTCCGAATTTAAAACAAGGGTCGTTATTCCGAAGGGTCATTACTCGAATTTATATTAAGGTTCATTATTCCGAAGGTTCGTTACTCCGAATTTAATATGAGACTCGTTATTCCGAAGGGTCATTACTCCGAATTAAAAAGTAGGCTCGTTATTCCGAATTTAAAACTAGGTTCGTTATTCCGAATTTAAAACCATGCTCGTTATTCCGAAGGTCATTACTCGAATTTAAAGCAAGGTTCGATATTCCGAATTGAAAACAAGGGTCGTTATTCCGAATTTAAAACAAGGGTCGTTATTCCGAAGGTCATTACTCGAATTTAAAGCAAGGTTCGATATTCCGAATTTAAAACAAGGGTCGTTATTCCGAATTTAAAACAAGGGTCGTTATTCCGAAGGGTCATTACTCCGAATTTAAAACCAGGCTCGTTATTCCGAATTTAAAACCATGCACGTTATTCCGAATTTAAAACAAGGGTCGTTATTCCGAAGGGTCATTACTCGAATTTAAAACCAGGCTCGTTATTCCGAATTTAAAACAAGGGTCGTTATTCCGAAGGGTCATTACTCCGAATTTATAAGAAGGTTCATTATTCCGAAGGTTCGTTACTCGAATTTAATATGAGACTCGTTATTCCGAAGGGTCATTACTCCGAATCAAAAAGTAGGCTCGTTATTCCGAATTTAAAACTAGGTTCGTTATTCCAAATTTAAAACCATGCTCGTTATTCCGAAGGGTCATTACTCGAATTTAAAGCAAGGTTCGATATTCCGAATTTAAAACAAGGGTCGTTATTCCGAATTTAAAACAAGGGTCGTTATTCCGAAGGGTCATTACTCGAATTTAAAGCAAGGTTCGATATTCCGAATTGAAAACAAGGGTCGTTATTCCGAATTTAAAACAAGGGTCGTTATTCCGAAGGCTCGTTACTCCGAATTTAAAGCTAGGTTCGATATTCCGAATTGAAAACAAGGGTCGTTATTCCGAATTTAAAACAAGGGTCGTTATTCCGAAGGGTCATTACTCGAATTTAAAACCAGGCTCGTTATTCCGAATTTAAAACCATGCTCGTTATTCCGAATTTAAAACAAGGGTCGTTATTCCGAAGGGTCATTACTCCGACTTTAAAACCAGGCTCGTTATTCCGAATTTAAAACAAGGGTCGTTATTCCGAAGGGTCATTACTCCGAATTTATATTAAGGTTCATTATTCCGAAGGTTCGTTACTCCGAATTTAATATGAGACTCGTTATTCCGAAGGGTCATTACTCCGAATCAAAAAGTAGGCTCGTTATTCCGAATTTAAAACTAGGTTCGTTATTCCAAATTTAAAACCATGCTCGTTATTCCGAAGGGTCATTACTCCGAATTTAAAGCAAGGTTCGATATTCCGAATTGAAAACAAGGGTCGTTATTCCGAATTTAAAACAAGGGTCGTTATTCCGAAGGGTCATTACTCGAATTTAAAGCAAGGTTCGATATTCCGAATTGAAAACAAGGGTCGTTATTCGAATTTAAAACAAGGGTCGTTATTCCGAAGGGTCATTACTCGAATTTAAAACCAGGCTCGTTATTCCGAATTTAAAACCATGCTCGTTATTCCGAATTTAAAACAAGGCTCGTTATTCCGAAGGGTCATTACTCCGAATTTAAAACCAGGCTCGTTATTCCGAATTTAAAACCATGCTCGTTATTCCGAATTTAAAACAAGGGTCGTTATTCCGAAGGGTCATTACTCCGAATTTTGGAGTAATGACCCTTCGGAGTATTGACCCTTCGGAATAACGAACCTGGTTGTAAATTCGATTCAATAGGGTTCGTTATTCCGAAGGGTCATTACTCCGAAATGACAATAATGGGCCTTATAGGTAAAAAAACCAATACAAAAGAAAGAAAGAAAGAAAGAAAGAAAGAAAGAAAGAAAGAAAGAAAGAAAGAAAGAAAGAAAGAAAGAAAGAAAGAAAGAAAGAAAGAAAGAAAGAAAGAAAGAAAGAAAGAAAGAAAGAAAGAAAGAAAGAAAGAAAGAAAGAAAGAAAGAAAGAAAGAAAGAAAGAAAGAAATTTTAACCCGAAAATTAAAATGTTTGGGTTTTAAATACTTGTTTAAACACTTCAATACGTTTACTTTGTAATACCTTTAAAGGTTACCATGATTACAGTTAAGGTACATGAGGTAAAGACTAAATTAACCAAATTAAACAGTAAATTAAACAGTCACGTAAATACTCAAAAACACTAAGGGCTAACTATAGCCCCTAGGTCTATGCCTAACGATAAACACATTTAAAGCAATAATGTGTGATTTGCATAAAGAATAGATTCCTATTTAAATGTTTGTTTTCGCTTTTAATTCCCCTATAACACATTCAATATGTTAACAAAAAATATGTCCCGACTCTCCGGCCATATTCAAGGTTAAAGGTCAACACAGTGGTCAAATTTCAAAGTTGCTCAAATCTGGTTAACAAATTATTCCTCTCATTGCAAGGATTCAGAAAAGTATAGTTTGACCTACCTGCGACTTACCGTTCTTGAGTTATAAGCAAAAGGTCAAATTTTGGGCGGTGGTCAGTTTTTTGGCCACACAGGGGCCAAAAATTAAAAATGCTCCGATTTCAACGCAAATGGTCTCAAATTGCTCGTCATGCAAAAGCAAGTCAAAGAAGGATTTGTTTGCACTGTCTAAAATGCTTCGTTATTGACAAAATTGGCCATAAAGTAATTTTTGGCCCCTATGTGGCCAAACAACTGGAAAAGCGTTCATTTTCTAAACATGTATGCCCTACTGAACTCGGGGGGGGGAGGAGGATGGTTGGGGGTATAGTGCCGACAGGCGTTGGGTAGTAGGGGCCTGTCGGTAATAAATGCTGATTAAAAGGGTTTATTGGGTATTATAAAAATGAAAAAAGGGTAATTGCGTGTAAATTTTTGACAAAATGGGTTTATTGGGTATAAGACTTGAAAAAGGGAGTTATCGGGTAGAGAAATTTCAATAAATATGGAACAAATTTCAAAAGTTTTAATTTTTTGCAAATTTGCAATAGAAATATAGATGCCAATAGTTTGATTTTAAGTTTCTTCATTAATTACTTCATGGCATTTTTATGATAAAATTGGGTAGAATGTAAAAAAGAAGGAGGGTCTCATCTAGCATATTGACTTTAAAAAGGGTCTTTTCTTATTATTCGGCTAATTCCAATCAGCCGGAATTAGCGGACCGGAAAACTGGATGGCGCCTCTGCCGAACTAAATTTCCCTTTTTTTTTATTTCATATTATGTTAGGGAAATGTGACTGGGAGAATGTATGTATGGCGAAGAGTGATGTGAGATCTAGCTATCTCGCTGGCAGTTTTCCGGTCCGCTAAGTCCAGCTGATTGGAGTTAGTCGAGCCAAATACGCCCAAAACGCCATCAACGTCAGGATGGGTGCCAGTTATAAGATAACTCTTGACAGGCACATTATACCCGTCTATTCAAAAGTTGAGTGCTCTCACTGAACTTTTAGGGTTGAAATCCATGAACACGAAGACAAAGTAGGCCTATTAATCAACTGATGACACAATCTTAGAAACAAACAGGTTGTAGGGGTTCTACATACAGGACAACTAGGGGTTCTAGGAAATTGCAAGAACTCAAAATGGTTCCTTCTGGCTTTAAGGCAGAACCTGGCTTCTCATGCCTAAAATGGTTCTTTCTGGCCCTTGCATAACCCTTTTTATTATAGTTCTACATACATGACATTCTAAGTATAGGTTATCTCGAAAGTCTCTTTACCATTTCGAGCCTTTATATCTCTCACATGTATCATCGTAAGGGAAATCCAAATACATATTTGAAAAGAGCACACTTGTACAATTATTCTCAAACTCAGGTGCCCTTTTTAAACCATGGATATCAACTTTTAGATATTCAAGTCAGGAATGTTTGCTAATGATGTTTACCAACTGTAGATATTTGATTTTGGACTTCAGAAGTTTAAATTCTGTCACTAGAAGCTACTGCACCTTTCAAAACAAGAAAATACCTGGTTAAGTTTCAGCTAGATTACCATTATGTCATCAAAAGCTGCTTGAAATGGCAAAGCCGATGTAAGCTTTCATGTTGGATCCCTCGTATAGGCCCCGGGTATAGGCCTACACTTTAAAGGCTACGTTCTACATTCAGTTTGGATATGTTAAGAAATTTCATGTGAGACCAAGGAAAAGTCAGTAATAATAGGCTATATCTTAGTAAATGATTTCATTTTACTCAGTACTTGATATGTTTTTCCCGGGGTTTTTCCCTTTAATGACGCATTTTTGATGCAATGAAAGTTGCCCTGAATTTTCCGGTCCACTGATTCCGGCTGATTAGAGTTAGCCGAGCCAAAGCGCCC